>NC_133660.1:252403274-253003274 GCF_037893015.1 Macrotis lagotis | reverse complement strand
TGGGAGAGGGGTATGCCATGGAAGTCACACTGGACCGGACAGAACAGAGAGAATGGAGAGCCAGGACACAAGAGGGTGAAAGTGTGCCGCCCAGATGCTGGCACCCCAAGGGAGGGAAAGAAATCCACCACCCTAGTTTCCAATACATGCCACTTTTTAAGCAGCAAAGAAGATCTGAATTTGAATCCTATTTAAGCCACATATTAGTTAGGTGATTCTAGGCAAGTTAATAACCAAACAACCACTACCACCACAACAACAAAAGAATACTCAGAAGATACTAAGAAAGAAAGAAAAAAAAATCACTTAACCTCTTAGCCTCATTTTCCTCATCTATAAAGTAGGTCATAGAGAGAATCAATTGAAATTATATTTGTAAAGATTTTCAAAACCTTAAGGAGCTATAAAAATGTGAGCTATTATAATATTATCATCAAGGGTGTCATCATCATTTTGCCCCTTTCCCCATCACCACTCTAGTACAACTATCCCCAGGGACTGGCCACTAGCCTTGCCAGAGTAATGGAGTCAGAAGGAACATAGGAATCAGCAGTGGACTGGGCAGTTATGCTAGAGCTCACCAGACTCAGGATATCCTGGGGTCCCGGCTCCCCATCTGAATTTACCCTAGCTGTCAGAATTCCCAATATTGTTTCTGTGTGTTATTCCTAATGTCAATCGCATTGCTCATTCAGGGCTGGCCACTGAGTCTAAAAATCCAATTTATTTGCCTTTTCTGTTCAGCCAGGGCATCAAATAAAATACAGACATATTTTCCCCAAGAGGTAATTCTCTGATCAAGAGAACATATGCTCTGGTAAAGAGACCTTTGTTGTGGAAAGGAAAAGAGGAGGGCAGGAATGAAGCTCACCTTCTCAGACAAGCTAGAATTTGATTTGTAAAAGAGCTCTTTCCCTCATTTCAAAGGGATTTGAGTAAATGTGCCTATAGACTTAGAACACGTTAACTTGATACAATAGCCTCCTGTGAATTAGAAGGATCTGTTATTTGGGGAATCAAGGTCTGTTTCTTCCCTGATCATTCACACTTCACTTTCTTTTGATGGTTTTATCAATAATAATAGATGTTGACTCACCCAAAATGTGTTATCTTGGATTAGATAGTTTTAGAGTTATTTGCCACGGTTGAAGAAAGGAGGTATTGAAAACTGCCTTGCATTCCCCAGTCTATATTTATTGCCGAGAATCAGGTCATTGTTCACACCCCATCCCATATCAACTATTTTGAAAGCAGAGGGTTCAATGCCAGGCTTACCTTCATCAGATGATCTCAATTGACTGTACAAACCACCTGAGGTTTGGTTGGGTAATAAGATTTTTTTTAAATGGATCTGACCAAAAAAAGATGAGGATTGTCTCATGGAGTCAGAGCAATGACCCTCCAGATCCAGCCCTCTTTGTCAGAGTGTAGCATGGAAGGATAATGTGTGGACAGAGACAAGATTTAGCATCAGTGATACTGACCTCAAATGTGGGTCATGAGCATCTGTAGTTTCCTTTAAAAAAAATGAATGATCAGGGTGGCTAGGTGGCACAGTGGATAGAGCACTGGCCCTGGAGTCAGGAGGTCCTGAGTTCAAATTTGATTTCAGACACTTAATAATTACCTAGCTGTGTGACCTTGGGCAAGTCACTTAACCTCATTGCCTTGCAAAAAAAAACAAACAAACAAAAAAGTAAAATGAATGATCCATCAGCTTCATGTAGGATCACTTTGAAGGAACCTCTAAGAACTCACTTATAATGTAGGAGCTATTTGAGGTCAGACACTGGTCTGTTTATCACAGATGCTTAATAAATGTTTATTTAACAGCTCTAGTTCAACCCCATTTTACAGATAAAAAAAATGAGACCCAGACAGGTGAAACTTGACCAAGGTAGGATTCAGATTCAGATTCTCTGATTTTAAAACCAGTCCAGTTCCCAGGTTCCCTTTTGAATCTTGAATAGATATTGCTTATTCCCATATCTCTTGTCATTCAGTCATGTCTGACTCTTTAGGAACTCATTTTTTTGGAGTTTTCTTGGCAAAGATACTGGAATGGCTTACCATTTCCTTCTCCAGCTCCTCTTCAGATGAGGAAACTGAGGCAAACAGGGTAACCCCATGATTTTGAGCTTTGAAGGATGTAATTAATGCATGAGGATAGAGTGAATGAAAGGAGAGGATTTGAGGAAGAAAGAACAGCAAAGGAAAACTTAAGACTTAGGAATGTGGCAACTAGGAGACTTAGTGGATAGAGCAAGGGAGTGAGTAGAGCATGGGAACCAGGAAGAGATTCTGAGTTTATGAGTTCAAATCTAGCATCAGACACTTACTAGCTGTGGGACCTTAGGCAAGTCACTCCACCTCTTAATCTTCCAGATAGTTGCCTAAAACCATAAATTTTGGAAAAGGGTGTCAATCCACACTGGGGGAGGGAATTTCCTCAGTTGGTAGTTCCATATAGCAATACTATTGCAAACCTTGTCCTAGCCCACCAAGCCAGCAGGAAGGAAAAAATCTACAGTGTGGCTGGCTGCCTAGCCTTATTAGCCAGGCTACCACAACTTCTGTGAAGAATGAAAGCACTCTGAGCAAGTCCGGGATGCTCTGCAAAGATGTGCTAGATATAAAAACTGAGATGGAAAAGGGAAAGAGGAAAGGTGCTTCTTGTGGGGACTATCTGGAGATATGTAGGGAAATGTAGGGAAAGCCCCTTGGGCAGCATGTTTTCCTCCATCTGGACTAGAGTATTAACAGTTCTCTCAATAGCATAAGGAAGTATGCAAGTATGCAAATGACTCTGTGAACTTATCAATATATAGTTAATCTCCAGTGAGGTAGATTGAAATGCACCCATTCCTGTGCAAATTCTGTGATTCTTGTCTTTCTTTCCATATCTATAAAGTCTCTCTGTCTCTCTGTCTCTCTGTCTCTCTATCTCTCTGTCTCTCTCTCTCTCTATCACACACACACACACACACACACACACACACAACCCTCTGTATGTCTGTCTCTATCTGTCTGAATCTCTCTCTCCCTCCCTTCCTCCCTCTCTCATAGTTCCTTCTAGTAACCAATCCATCTTCCTTTTCATTCTTATAGTTCTCTGATATCATCCTTTAGTCCAGTTCATCTGTATAATTTCTGGTTTGTGATGAGTTGAAGCCTGCTAATACCTAGTTTATACTTCTCCAAAGGTGTAGACACATAGAAGTCTCATGCCGATGCATGTGAAATGTTTTCTTTAAAAAAAAAATAAGGAAGCACTGAGTGTGGGGAGCACCAGATAGCATCATTCTCCTCTATCCCAAAGAAATTGATTCCTTTTTAACATACAGGAAATGATTCATTACTGATGTGGGAGTCATTCCTGAATCAATTGTTTGTATATAGTCAGACCACCAACTTGTTGAGTAAAGATCAAAAGTAATGCAAAATTAGAAAAATGAGAAAATGAAAAAGTGAGAAGCAAAAAAAAGAGATGGAATATAATTTAAATTCTTACCTGACTTGTTTAGACATATTATTGAAAACAAAAATGAGCTATGAACAGAGGAAAGAACAGCAACACCAATTATAATAACGAGGGTAATAATAATAATGATATGATAAAATAAATAAAAATACAATAACCAATAACAGATCAGCTTCAAGAGAGAGAAAAGAAACTTTAAAGCTCCATCATTGAGTTTTTCCTGTTAAAAATTATTCCATACAAATAGATATATTTATAATTTAGAGCAAAGCTACTCTTCCAGAGTGTCTATACTATTTTTGTCTCCAAATTGGGCCTGTACAAAACATAAATGTGGGTTAACCTGCACTCAGTAAGAAAATGGCAGTAAAAGTAATGAGAATATCTCTTTAATGGATAGAAGTTCCTTAGGATTGCTTAATAAATATTCATTGAATTTAACTGAAGATAAAGAGAATAGTGGTACAGAGGATAGAGCATTAGACCTGGGATTAGGAAGACCTGAATTCAAATCTGGTCTCAGATACCTACTAGCAGTACAATTCTAAGCAAGTCATTTAACCTCATTGGCCTCAGTTTGCTCATATGTAAAAATGCACTAGAGAAGGAAATGGCAAAACATTTCAGTATTTTTCTACGAATGGGGTCATGAAGAGTCAGGCATAACTGGAAAACTTCTTAATAATGACAATTAAGAAAATGGCAACATGTGAATAGAATACAATGCATGCAGAGTGATCTTACAGAAGAAAATTAAGTAGCTCTGGGTTCAAATTCTATCCTCTACTATCAATGGGCTTTAAGCAAGTTGTTTAGCCTTAACTTCACTCTGGACCTGTTTCCTCATCAGAAAAATGAAAAGAATGGGCTAAAAAGTCTCCAAGATCTCTCTCAGCTCTAAAATCTGTCTTTTTTATTTTAATTGAAAGAAATATTTTAAAAACTCTTTAATGACATTTTAAAGTTGAATGTTGATGATGATAAGTAAAAGTGATTATGTGTATCACTAAAAAAAATCCTTACCTTCAAAGAGATCTCATTGTTGTAAGAGTAGTCAATAATTGAAGCAATATGTCATGGATTTCTTTAGTAAAAGGGAGCATGTGACAAGCTAAACAATTTTCCTGTGGATTTGATAAATTTGATGCTATTCCTATGTTAGACCCATGAAGAATTTTCAGTTCCTAAGTGGATGCTTTGCTTTTAGCAATAGATTCTTTTAGTGTTTTTATGAGTAATGGTCATAAGAACAGGGCTATCTTCAAGTTTGAGCATGAACCAGGCTTGTTTCTTTCCTAGAATTAGAAGCCTTTAAAAAGCAAATCAAAAATAAACAGGATGGAAAGCAGCTACTCAAAGATCACAAGAGAAGACCCTGTATTCCCTAAGGATAAATCACTTTGTCAATAAACTTTTGTTGGAAAGGGTCTTGAAAGGTATAAGAATTAGAAGCATCCAAGATCAGAAATGTGCCTTGGTTACATCCTCTCATTGTGTTGAGTGCAAGAAGGGACTGGGACCTAGACACCAGATTCTATTCTTGGTTTTGCCTCTGGTTCAATGAGGTTATCTTTTAACCTAATCTACCCTAAAGGAATTACAGAACTTTCTTATAGTACAATGATGTTTAAAGGCTAATTACTATTAGCAACAAACGGAAGGTGTTAAATGAACTCTAAGTAGAGCTTTTTTGTTGTTTTTTTTTTGTTTTTCCCCCAACATATATTTTTATATGTTTTGTTTAATAGTTCCCAATTTCATGTAAAAAATTTAGCAATCGTTGCAGCTATGTGGTATGGTGGATAGAGCACTAGTCCTGGACTCAGGAGTACCTGAATTGAAATCCAAGCTGAGATACTTAATAATTACTAGCTTTGTGACCTTGAGCAAGTCCTGTTGCCCTGCAAAAACCAAAAGTAAAATTTAACAATCATTTTTTAAAATTCTGAGTTCCAAGTTCTCTCTCTCCTTCTTAGTTCTCCCCCTTCATTGAGAAGGCAAATAATTTGATATTGATTATTAATGTAAGTCATACAAAACATATTTCCTTACTAGTCAAGTTACAAGAGAAAATAGAAAAGAAAACAAAGAAAACAAAGAAATTAAAAAGAGGTTGGTGCCAATTAGCATTCTGAGTTCAGCATGTCCCTTTGTCCAGGTGGAAAGCGTTTGTCATCAGGGCTCTTTTGATTTCTCTTGAATCATTCTCTTGAGCTAAGCCTTTCACAGTGGATCATCCTTACATCCTTACTTCAATTTGCATAAATTCATACAAGTCTCATCAGGATTCTCTAAAACCATCCTACTCATCATTTCTTATAGCACAACAGAATTGCATCACAACTGTATGCTATAGTCTGTTCAGTTGTTCCTTAATTGATGGGTTTCCCCTTGATTTCCAGTTCTTTGCCACTAAAAAAAAGATTATTTATAAATATTTTTTGGCAAATAGATATTTTCCCCTTTTCTTTGATCTCTTTGAGATATAGACCTAGCAGTGGTTTTTCTGGGTCAAAGGAATTATGTAGCTTTATAGCCTTTTGAGCATATTTCAAAATTGTTCTCCAGAACAATTGGACTAGTTCACAACTCCACCAACAATACATTAGTGTTTCAAATTTTTTTACATCCCCTTCAGCATTTGTAATTTTTTTTCTTTTCTAGCACATCAGTCAATATGATGGGTGTGAGTGTGGAGTGGGGATATCTCAGAATGAAAGTAATTTTCCTTTCTTTTAATCAGTAGTGATTTAGAACATTTTTTTCATGTGATCATTGAGAACACCGATTTCTTCTTCTGAAAAATTTGTATATCTGTGTGGGACAAAAATCCACTTAAAAATTATATAGGTGTTGCTAAGTGAATAGAGTACTGGCCCTGAAGTCAGGAGAGCCTGAGTTCAAATTTGACCTCAGACACTTAATAATTGCCTAGCTGTGTGGCCTTGGGCAAGCCACTTTAACCCCATTGCCTTGCAAAAATAAAAATTATAGACTTGAACAAAAAGGAAAGTTTATTTTTGCTTTTCTTGAGAAAAGGGCATATTTCAAGTCTCACAAAGGTAGTAAAGGTCAAGGAGCTGCCTGGAATTGACAGTCAAGCAAGATTATATGGCCTAATGTAACCCCCCCTCCTCCTTCCTCTCATCCCTCTTTGTCGACTCTTCAGAGTTACATTCTACTTGTGAAAATCTACCCCAGCAACAAAGAAAAGAATGAAAGGTTTTCATAAAGGTTTTCATCCAGATGGTGAGAATAACCTTCAGGATTATAACTATCTTATTGAAGTAACAGTCTACTTATCATCAAACAAGAGGAGTCTTGCTTTGTTGGAATGTAAGGTTTTTCACATGGGAACAGTCTACTGTTCTCCCAGTTAAGGTAGTTTTATCATCAAATAGGTGACTAACTAAAAATGCAAGGTCTCTCTGGAAATAGTCCACAGTTCTCCCTCTCCGCTTCCCCAACAGAATCGGGAGGGTGCCTGGCTTGTAATACAAGGTCTCTCTCCCTCTTTCTTCTAAGAATAGTCTAAGAGTAATAGTCTGTCTTTGTTTTAATGATTTTTAATCCTGAGAGGACTTCACTAGGAATATTAAATCTTAAAATGGAATATCCCACTCATATCCATCTATCAGTTGGGGAATGGCTCTTATTTCTTACAAATTTGACTCAGTCCCCTATTTCTTTGAAAAGTTAGGTCTTTATCAGAGAAATTTGCTATATATTTTTCCCAGTTTCCTGTTTTCCTTCCAATTTTGTCTGCTTTAATTTTGTTTGTATAAAAGTTTTTTTAATTAAATAAAATAAGAATTATCTATTTTATTTCCTATGATGTTCTCTACCTAGTATAAGGACATAAACATTTCCCATATCTATTGATCTGATGGTTGTATTTTCTATGATCTCTTAATTTACCTATAATATCACTTTTTGTATTTTAAATCATTTATCCATTTTGGCCTTTTCTTAATATATAGTGTGAGATGCAGGTCTATGCCTAGTTTGCTTTACAGTATTTCCAGAAATTTTTCCAAATGTTGAGTTCTTGAGCCCAAACTTGGATCTTTGGATTTTTCATACTCCAGATTACTTTTATTCAAGATCTCTTGCTCCTGTGAATTATGTCCCTAATCTATTATACTTATCCATTGCTCTGTTCCTTAGCCAGGACAAGATTATTTTGATGATTACCACTTTGTAATATAGTTTGAGATCTCATGCTGCTAGGCCACTTTCCTTCACATTTTTTTCATTGATTTCTTGGGATGGAACATATCTGGTAAAGGCAAGTGAGAAGGATGCATTGCAGAGTAATGATGCCCCTCAGTATAATAAACAGAATTGTGCAACTACTACCTCCATTCATTTGGTTGGTTGGTGCATCCATGAATGTATACTTATTTACATTTGTATGTTTTTATATGTTAGATATTATACAAGATTCTAGAAATATGAAGTCAAAACAAAAAACAGTGCATGCCTCTAAGAAGTTGACACTTCAAGGTCTTTCTCACTAAGGGAAATAGTCCTCCTCTGCAGAGAAGTCTATTAATAAAAGCTTTTTTAATCCAAAAAAAAGTAGACACTCCCCTAGGGAAATACAATATAGAAAGATGAAAATATGCTTGCTTATTCAAGGAAAAAGAAAGGTTTCCCATAAGAAGTGATCCATGACTTAAAGCTATGGATTCTTAGAAATTGGTGAGGCAGGAAGGCATTCCAGGTTTAGAGGACAGACTAATCAAAGACATTGAGATAGTAGATGAAAGAATGATTTGAGGAGGAAGCAAATAAGTTAATTCAGTCATAATTTATACAAAATATACAAAGGTAAATTCAGTCACAAAGTATACACAGTCTTTCATGTGTAGTGAGACTGGTAAGGTTGACTGGAATAAAAATTGGAAAAGACTTTAAGTGCCAAGGTAAGGTATCTATCTCTTTCATCCTAGAGATGGTAGAGAGTTGTGCCATTCTTCAGTCAGGAAGTAACAGTGGGGAGATCATACTGGAAACTCCATAATAAAGATATAATAATTATTATTCACTATTATTCTTTAATAATTTATTATTTAATGGTTGTTTAATATTTAATAATTATTAATAAAGATATAGTCAAAATAAAATAAGGTTGTAATAATAATAAGATAATAAAGATGAGAACTGCTTGGACTAGGTAATGAGCAATTTGGGGGGAAACTTTTAGCTAGTAGGGCATTTGTGCTGTGTTAAGTGACTGATTCACTACTGGCTGGGGCCCAGATTTTGACAAAGCCGATCTCAGAACCAACAAGACCTCTGGCACAGAAGTTTACATGAGTGTATCTAAATGTCCCTTCTAGCATTAATTAGCTCAAAATCTAGAAACAGATCATAAAACAATGAGATCATGCACGCCATTGTGAACCCATTGGTTTACCCGAGAATACAGCATTCCAGTAGTACAGAGTAGCATCCCATCTTTGATGAACAATTAAATCCTTATAATCCTGACACTCACCTAGACAAGGCATCGCAGATAGATCAAGCAGCTCTTTGCCACTTCGTTGAGAGGAAGATGTAATCAAATAAGCAGGTTTTGGGAAAGAGAAACACAGATTTAGAGGGTAAGTGTGCAAATAGGTAAGTGCAAGGAAATCAAAGAGGCATAAAATTTGAGTTGAAACTCAGGAATATTGGAATCCTGACTGATTTCCCAACTTTCAGGTTCTTCCTCTCTAGAATCTATACTATGGGATGCTGCTTCCAGATTATCCTTTTTAAATAGCTCTATTCTGATTATTCCATTCTGTTATTCAAAAACCTTATTAGTTCTCCCTAAATAAAATCCAAATTTATCTGATCTTCAAATCCTTCACAATTTTGTTCGATGTCATGCTACCTTGCCTTTGCTGTCTCTAACTTATTTTATACAAACATTTCCTGTTATTATTTGTTGTTCCTCCTTCCATCTCCACCTGCCCAATTTCTACTCATCCTTGAAGGATTGATTAAGATGTCATAACCTTCATGAAGCAACCCCAACCCCTAAGTCCAAAGTGGTCTCTCCTTTATATGACTCACCATGAGGTTTTTATACCTCTCTCTATTGCCCTTCCAATGATAACTTGTATGATTATATTCATGATTGCATTCCCTAATAAACAAGTGATGCCAGGAAAGGGAACTTAGTTTTTTATGAAGAAGTAGCTTGGTACAATAGAAAAGCATTGGTTCTGGAGACAGAGGATCTGGGTTCAAATCTTGCTTTTGATACTTGCTATCCTGAAAAGCCAATGTCCTTTGTCTTTATTTTCTTCAACTGTAAAATAGAGGGGATGAATTAGAAATCTCTGAGTCTCCTAACACCAGAAGTATGACTTTTCTGTATCTCTACATTATTCTGTATATTTTAAGTCTCTTAATAAATGATCGTATTTTTGGCTTATAATATATTCATCAGTCCAGATTAAATGAAATTAATCATACTATTAAATTCATTCATAGACCCCTCCCTCTCCTGTAGATATACAGATTTCTGATCATGTGACTACTGTCTAGCATCCCCACTCCTGACATCTTGGATGTGAGAATTCTCTGTTTTCTCCATTTTCCATTGCTCCTTTTTTCTTCGGTCACTAGGATTATATCAGTCAACATTACTAGAGCTCAGAGTCAGAGTTTGCTGGCAAATTGGGCAAGACATATGTCTGAGAATAATGACAGGGGCTCACAACTCATTCAGAAATAGTGAATTCCCTGCCATAGTTGGGACTTTGAAGAAGAAAGAAAATGGTAAGCAATTATAACCAAGAATCCCAGTGCTGTAGGAGGGGAAAGTATGTTCTACACTCACCTGTCTTGCCACCAGGCTCAATGTAATCTAGAGATTTCTAAAAATTGCTGTCATTGAGAATGTTCCCTATCATTCTTTTAAATAAGTATTCATATTTCCAAGAGAATGTATTGGCATGGACATGAACAGATAAGGCAATACCTGCCACCAAAGGAAGAAGTTATGAGATGTCCCCAGCTCTTTCTTGGTAATGTAATAGTTAATATCTCAATCTTTCTATCCATAAAAATGAGAGTGTGAAAGAACCCATCTTTCCTCACATAGCTCCATCCAGGTAGCTCTGTTCTCCCAAACAACATATGGGATTGTAACTTTCATCCTTTCATCTTTCTTTACTTCTTTCCTACCTTTCTTTATTCCTTCCTCTCTTTTCTTCATACCTTCCTTTTTAGGACTCATTAACAGCTTCCTTTCTTCCTTCCTTCCTTCCTCTCTCCTCTCCTTCCCTCCCTCCCTCTTTCCTTTCCTCTCTCTCTCTCTCTCTCATCTCTCTCTCTCTCTCTCTCTCTCTCTCTCTCTCTCACTCACTTTGGCTCTCTCTGTTTCTCTGACTCTCTTTCTGTCTGTCTCTCTGTCTCTGCCTGTCTGGCTGTCTGTCTCTCTGTCTCTGTCTCTGTCGCTCTGTCTCTCTGTCTCTCTCTCTCAAGTTGTGTAATAATTTGTGAGATTCTGTTTTGTAAATTTTCTCTAATGAAGGCCTAAAGAATCCAAGGAGTTCTAGCTTCCTAACAGCTTTGGTACTACAAACTCCAGAAAGAGGTGGGAGTCTTTTCCTTTAGGAGAACCATTAGCAAAGTGGAATATTGCTTCATCTCCAACCCAGGCCAGTTGTATGTAATGTAATAAACAACTTTATTTAAAAAAAGATTCAGAAAACAAGTATAATATGGGAGTATTTGTAGCCTGACTTAAAGTATGTTTTTGTTTATGTATGTGTGTGTGTGAGGAAGAGAGAAAACACTCAGACAGAATACTGCACAAGAAAATAATACCACACAAAGTGTCTTGCTTTCCAGAAAATAAAAATAGCATGAGTTCACCTCATATTTTATAGTTACAAAACCCTTTACAGACTGTGCTCCTGCAATCCTCACAATAGCTAATGCAAGTGTTACTATTCCCAATTTATAGAATCAGAAACTGAGACTATAAATAATTCAATGAATTACTCAGGGTCACATAGGAGAGTCAGATTTTCTGACTTCAAGTCCTGTATATCTCAGAGCCATTTTCTGGATTCCAAAGGCAAGTGGGAATGACCAAAATCTCCTAGATAATGAGATGCCCCTTGTATCTGTGTAGATTGGAAATTAAGTTTCAGGACTGAACTAAGGTAGTCTCCTTTCAAAAAATATTTTACTGATATGTTTTGTTGTTATATCACTTTTATTTCTGAATGTATACATCCTTCTTTCTTCCTCTACCCAAAGAGCTATCTCTTATGATAAAGAATAAAAAAAAATTCAGCAAATTGAGCCAACATATCAAATGAGTAAGTCAGTATGTTCAGTGTCCCTCATCCACAATTCCCAACCTCTGCAAAAAAAAAAAAAAGGGAGGTTCATTAAATTCTGTTTTTTTGTTTTTGTTTTTTGTTTTTATAACAATAGCAATTTTGACTAAAACCATTCCCTGGGGCCTCTGATCTCAGTGTTTCTCATACTTCTCCAAGGAGGGCATTGGTACATTTGGAAGAAAAGTCAGGGGACAGTGTTAGATAAACACTTGCCTTAAGCAATAGTCTTAGTATTGGGCCAATAATGAAAACCCAATTGAGGCAGTAAAGTGGCATAGTGAACAGAGCAATAGGATTAGGATTAGGAAGATCTGAATTCAAATTCAGTCTCTTTCACTTAATAATTGTGTGACCCTATATCAGTCACTCAACATATCTGCCTTAGTTTTCTAAATTGCAAAATGAAGATAATAATATTTGCCTTTCAGAGTTGGTGTGAGAATAAAATGATATATTTGTTAAGTACCCTGGCTCTGGAACATAATCAACAAAATAAATGCTTATTCCCTTCCTTTTTCCTATTGCCTTCCCACACCCCTTTACCCCATAGAACCTGAAAGCATTCATTTGCATTGGCTGCTTGGAAGTTGACAACAAAAAAAGCCAATTTAACTGTATTTTTCACCCATTCTCTGGTTGTTTAGTATTAGACACAACCACTGATATAACTATAGACCAACACAGTGATCAGTGACTTTCATCCAGCCCAGTCTGAAGTTAATGTTATTATCAAAATTAGACCTATTACCCAAATTAGACAGGTACTGTCGTCAGATATGCCTGGCCAGGTTCATTTAATTTTAATTATCATACAACAGGAAAGGCAGAAGTATTTTTTTCCCAGTTGGAAATTGCAGATCTCTGCATCCTAGAAAGCATCATTCTCCTCTTCCTGATATGAATTCAGGCAGAAAAATGAGTTTGTCAAAGCCCAAGCCAAGTGAGAAACCGGGGAGTAGCTGAAGTGACCCCCACAGAGTGGCATCCAGCTCAATGTTTATTGGCCTGTGACTGCCTCAGTATGATTAGAAACTATTTCAAATTCAGAGTAACTTGGGAAGAAAAGGGCTATTATGGCAGAAACCCAAGTTCATGGGACAGAAGAGAAATAAAATAAGTGATGACCCATGAACCACCTCCAATTCTTTGGGGAAAGAGGTGGGCTATAAATATGATCATTCTCATCCTGGATGTTTCCCAAAGGTCCTGATTTCAAGAAAAGAAAATGTACTTTGAGCAAAACCTATGCTCTGAAAAGACAAGCTTCATATTTACTACCTGAACAATAGCAGCAAATCACTTCCTTTTCTCTAGGCCTCAGTTTCTCATTCTGTAACATGAGGAGATGAAACCAAATTAATCTCTAAATCATTGTTATAATTCTAGAGTTTTATAATAATACTATTATACATATTATATAATAATATTGAATAACATTATCTATTACTTATATGGAATTACAATGTCTCAAATGTTCTAAACCCTGGTAATATATAAGAGAACTAGTTTGGAAATGAATAAAAACCCAAAGTCCGTTGCTAGTTTTGTGATACTAGGCAAGTCATTTCATTTCATTTAATTTAATGATAGCTATTATTTCAGTAGAGTTTTACAATATGCAAAGCACTTGAAGTCTATTATTTCATTTTATCTTCACAATAACCCTGAAAGGAAGGAAAATTTATTATTATTCCCTTTCCATAGATGAGGCAATGGAAAATCATACAGAGGAAATGATTTGCTAAGGGTAGAACTGTCAGACAAAATTTGAACTAGGTTCTTCTGGCTTCAAGAATAGTGTTCTATGTACTATACCATCCCATGTCATCATACTTCAGTTATAATACCTGTAGCACCTCTCTTGAAGAGTTAGTCGTGAGGCTCAAAAGAGGTGCTATATGTAAAGTCTTTTGAAATTGTAAGGCTATTATCATTATATTATAGCTGTTACTATTATCTCAATTAAGTCTCACAATAACCCCAAAATATGTTTCCTCTAAGAATTACTATTCCCATTTTACAGATGAGGAAACAGAGGCTCAGATAGATTAAATGAATTTGACAGGGATCACAGTTAGTATCAAAGACAAGATCTGAACCCTTGTCTTTCCTGAATCTAATGCCCAGATAATTCTAGACCATATTAACTCTGTCCTATGATCCATGTCCCAAAATGTATTTAGGGCTACATGGGTTGTCCTAAAACTCTTACTGAAATATTCAGCTTTCTTAGCTAAATTGCACGGACTTTTGGAATTCTGTAAACAAGAATATTTTCATCTGAACATCTTTCCAACCTTATTTCCTCCTCTCTGGCTGTTGTTATCCTTCCCATTCTCCAAGATGGCGCTCAAGGACTTCTCAATCGAAGTTCTTCTTTATTGCTCATAATTATGTTATTACCTTTTGGGTCTTCCATATCTCTTTGTGGATACCTCCCCTGTGAGTTAGGGTAGTATTAATGAATATGTCTTATCTCCCTACTTTCTTCTGAGTTCCTTTAGGCAAGACTATTCCCTTCATCTTTCACCTCCATGCCTTTATACCGGCCATGGACCATGACTACAGTGTCCCCTGAACCAAGCATTCAGAATTTGAAATACTCCTTCTTCCATGATGCATTTCCTGACGTCTAACACAGTAATGACATTCTGGTCTTCTCCAATAACAACGGACAAGAATCAACCAATCCCAATCCTATCCTAGTTACTAAGGGTAATTTCCTGCCCCCCCCCAAATAATTTTTTTTTATTTATTGTGCAACATTTCAACTCACAGTAAGATCTGGGGTCAAGACCATCTTCTGTCATATGACTCGGCAAGCCACTCAACCTCTCTGCATCCTAGGCAACCCTGTAAGACTTTGAGTTGCAAAATAGGTAATGATCTGCACTAGGGAAAGAAATTTTATCAGTGAAAAAGCTCTTCATAATGATGAAATCATAAGTCTGGACTATACATTCATTTTGTACTTTTTGTACTACAAAAAAAAAATGCTCTCTAGCCCCAGGAAAATAAAATCTATTTGATGGAGGAAGTTATTTCCTTTTTGTATCTATATGCTTATACTAGCATGTACAGAGTAGGTCCATAATAAATGCTTACTCAAACAAATTGTTAGCTTCCTATTAACTTTTACATATCCCCCCACCATCTAGCATGGTGCATTATAAAAAGATGCTTCTTTCTCAATTAAAATGTTTGTTGAATTACAGATGTTTGTGGAAATAATAAACCAGTCAAGTAAACTTTATTAGGTAACTACTCTGTGCCAGACCCTGTATTGGGTGTTGGGGACATTAATACAGTAAATGAAATTATTCCTATTCACTGTGAGCCTACTCAATGTGAGATCATATATGTCTAGACAGATAAAATAGAGATTAAATGAAACTATATAAAAAATAGTTACAACTAAAGTGGTTGAGGAGGGAGGGAATCAAAAAAGGACAGTTCATATCATCTGGGAAATGTCACATCTTGGTCCTTCTCCAGTTCAACAGATTTTGGCCACAAAGGACCAGGTTGGAAAGAATGGAAAATAGAGACAAGGCTCCATATTCTAAATTAAACACCTACTTTGTGTAAGGTTCTGTATTAGATGTTGGGGATACCAAGACCAAAAACATCCCAATCCTTATCCTCAAAGAATTTCTCTTCTAATGAAAGAATACATATACGCAAAGAAATGAAAAGAATATACAAAGTAACTTCAAAAAGATGCTAGGGTAGAAGTTCAAGAAAATCATCATCCCTTAGAAGATGATACCTGGATAGTATTTTAAAAGAAGTCCAGGAGTTTTGCAATGCAGATTTTTTTAATTTATTTTTTTATTTTTTGATCCATATGCACATGTATATTTTAAGTTACAAAATTTCCTTCCATCCTCCCTTCCTACTCCCCTCCCCTCAGCGGTGAACAATCAGGTCAGCATTGTATATACCTGTTTTTGATAAGCATGTCTACAGAGTAGTCATTTTCAGTATGAGAAATTAGAATTAAGGGAAAGAAATACATAAGAGATAATTTTTATAAAGTGTTCATCAGATTTGGAAGGGTTGGGGGATTTTCGTTTTGCTTTATTTTTTCTTACTCTGGATTGAGATAATATCGTCCACAGATAACATTGCCCTAGTTCTCTGAACTGCTGAGAGGAGCTGCTTCCATCCAGGTTGATCATCTCACAATGTTGTTGTTAATATGTACGTTGTTCTCTTGGCTCTACTCCCTTCACTCAGCATCAGATCCCATAAATCATTCCAAACTTCGCTAGAGTCCAACCATTTATGGTTTCTTATAGAACAACAGTATTCCATAGTATTCATGTGCCATAACTTATTTAGCCATTCCCCAATGGATAGGTAGCCCCTCAATTTCCAATTCTTTGCCACCACAAAAAGAGTTGCTATGAATATTTTGGAACATGTGGGACTTTTCCCATGCAATGCAGAATTGAGAAAGGTGCAACAGTCCAGACATGAGGGACCACTTGTTCAAAGATGCAGAGGTGGGAAATATTCCCTATTTAGGGAAGACCTGGCAAGCCTATTTGATTGAAATAGAGAGTGAAGCAACAAGGGAAACTGGGAAGGCAGGTAGGAACCTGATTGTGAAGAATTCTCAATGCCA
Source organism: Macrotis lagotis (assembly GCF_037893015.1). Classification (NCBI taxonomy): domain Eukaryota; kingdom Metazoa; phylum Chordata; class Mammalia; order Peramelemorphia; family Peramelidae; genus Macrotis; species Macrotis lagotis. The sequence goes on along the minus strand of NC_133660.1, from coordinate 252,986,809 downwards.
GCAGGAAGATTTTTTGCCTAGAGACAACAGTCCACTGAAAAGGATCTCAGAGACTATCTCACCTAGAGGTTCTTAACTTTTTGTGCCATAGACTGACCCTCTTCCTTAGTTTTCTGGTGAAGTCTATGGATCCCTTCTCAAAATCATATTATTAAATACATAAAATGTACAGGTTTACAAAGGAAACTAATTATATATCTATATTTATAGGACATATCTATAGATAGAGATAGAGATTGAGATAGCAATAGAGACAGAGAGAGATAGAGATAGAGATAGAGATAGAGATAGAGATAGAGATAGAGATAGAGATAGAGATAGAGATAGAGATAGAGATAGAGATAGAGATAGAGATAGAGATAGACAGACAGACAGACAGATATTTGAAACATAAGTTTTAAGACTGCGGGTTAAAAACCCCTAATACATATCATCTTTCAAGTAACCTCTGTAGGCCAGACTGCAACATGATAGAGTCAGAGGTTACAAGGATTACAATTTTAATGAAATATAATGAATGATGCTTGCTTTGGCAGCACAGATACAAAAACTGGAACGATACAGAGAAGATTAGCGTCGTCCCTGCACAAGGATGATATGCAAATTCATGAAATGTTCCATGTTAAAAAAAAAAAAAAAGAAAGAAATAGAATGAACAATTAAAAAAAAACCAATTTCATGAAACAGATTTTAGAACTTGTGATCTAGGGCAAGCCTCTTATTTTACATATAGAAAAACAGAGGTTTGGAGAGATGTGACTTAAAACCATGGTTAGTGAGAAGGGGTGGGATTAGAAGCTACAGCCTCTGTCTCCAAATTCAACACTCTTTCCCCAGGACCATATTCCTTGAACAACAAAAATCTGACCATGATTAACAGGGATCAGGATTGAAAAAATGGATAATACAAATAAAGCAAAGCAAGACAGAAGCCAGGGATAACTGGTGACTGCATCCTCTCAGCTCAGGAAGCTGCAGCTGCCTCTGAAGGATGGCATTTTTTGCAAGATACTGCAGATAACCTGCTAGGCCTCTCATGCCAGCTTAATAGCATCTCTTTTAAAAAGTGTCATTTCCCTGTCAGCCTCATTTTTCTCCCTTATATTATCTTTTAAAATCCTATTATAAAAAATTATGAGCTTCCTGAACCAAACACTTTGGGTCTTAGTCACTCAATTATTAAAATTGCATGATTTTTTTTTAAATTGCCGTTATGTGTGAGCTGTCTTTACCGAAGCAACCCAGCAATTGAGTTAACCAAAATAGGATGATGATTGCAGTATCAAAACACGGGAAATTACAGCCCCCGTGAAAACAACAGCGAGAGTTCCCATCAAAGGCATTGAAAAAACTGGGAAATTCAATGTGACACCAATATGTTAGCCATGGTGGAGTGACGCTAGCCGATAAATTGCTACTTTTAGTTATTTTGAGTTCCCAACAAAGGGGGCTATTTCTCTACTGGATTATTACTTTATCATCTCAATTGTATTATTACTTTGTAGTGAAGCAAAGGACATGGGGTGCTGTCAGTTCTGGGGTGCTCCAGTGACCTCACTCCTACCTTGCAGCCAGGCCCCCCTCTCTCTTCTGTACCTGTACTCCTTGGACTTTCCCCTTCTGTATCACTGTCCTGTGCCACAGAGTCAGTAAGTCAATGAACACTTATTAAATGCTTATTTTGTTCCATGTATTTGATACAAGGACAAAAACATAGTCCCTTCCCTCAAGGTGATCACACTCTAATGAAGAAGACAATAAAGGTCAAGAAGTCTGCAGCATGCTATAGGAGAGATGCAATTAGAATTTCAAAAGATATCTAATGAAACACTTGCAGCCATCTAATAAGGTTGGGTCTTAATAGATGCCTCCACAGGCAGAACTTGGGAGCTCTTTATGGCCAGGTTCCCAAATAGGGAACCCCATGTGGGGGCCTTTTAAGGGAATTACCAAAGGTATCCTTCTTCAAAGATCAACACACTTTTCATTCTGCAAAGACTGCTTAAACTCCTTCAGGCTTAGAGACTTCCCCCCTATTCCTTTCATCCCTGGTCTTCAAAAATTCCATTTAAAAAGGTAAGACTATCTAGACAGCCTGGTGGAGGGTGGAGGATCTAGAAGCCAAAGGTTAATGTTGACTATGGAAGTACCATGGTAGATAACTGGTTTATCCACATAGTAGGAAGCAACTGTTGTTAAATAATCTTAGCTACTCAGCTTCCTGATCTGAAAAAGTCATGGAGTGCACTCAGTCACTTGTAAAGTCTCTTTGGGCTCTGAAGTTCTGTGTTTTAAGATCCCTCTTGATGCTAATATCCAAGATCTGTACTCTGATATCTCTCCTAGTCCTAACATTCTCTGCTTCTTCTTCTTCTTCTTCTTCTTCTCCTGGCTCTGCCAGTCTGTCCTAAGGTCTTTTTCAATACTGATACTCTATGTCCTCCTGATTGTGATGTTCTATGCTTTTTTCTCAAAGCTTCCTCCCAGCCCTGACTCTCTATGTTTTATATTCTAAGATCCCTGCAGGCTTTGATGTTCTGTGTTCTAAGATGTCTTTCCATCTTGGATATAATGTCAATTTATATACTGTTACTGATTCCTTTCAGTATAAAGACCCAATCCCACCACCACCATCCAAGGCTTTGACATTCTTCAGAAGGCTCTCACTTGAAATCTTGCTAGAAATAAGTCAATTATTAGATAGTGCTTGGGAATCATTTGGTCCATCACAAACATTGGATCTTAAATGACTGATCTTCAGAAATGGCTCTCTTTCAGGGTTTCATGTTGAGTTGTTGGTTTGACACCATGGTAGAAAATAACCTCTCAACAGTGTGAGGCTGGCACCCACCAGTACCTAAGCAGTACCTGCTGTGAACAAGCAAATCCTGAGGACCAATGAGCATGTATCCATTTGGGATATTACTTCCAAAATACAGGAGCTCACATTTAGTGGTATCTTTTTTGCCCTCTGGAGGAAAATTAATAAAACCTAAAGATTTCATCTTGGTTAGAAGGCATAAAAAGAGGTAATTTCTGGTCACCACATTGTAAAGTCAAATTCCTCCATTCCCCACACAATTTCGTAGCTGACCTCTTAGTATTCTATCCTTCTCAGTTACAGCTGCCAGAGTAAAGAGACAAATCTGTTTGCTTTCAGCCTCCAGGAGAATTGTATAGGCTTAAGATGAGGCACATTAGCTGATTTTTTGATGATATTCAGTCATTCCAGTTGTGTCTGACTCTTCATGACCCCATTTGGATTTCTTAGCAAAGTTGATGAATTGGTGTGCCATTTCCTTCTGTAGCTTATTTTTACAGATGAGGAAACTGAGGCAAATAGGGTAAAGGGACTTGCCCAGGGCCACAGAGCTAGTAAATGGCTGAGGCTACATTTCAACCCAGGTCTTCTTGACTGCAGGCCTGATGTTCTATCCACTGGACCCCCTAGCTCCTCTCATTAGCCAGCTACTCTTTCCTTTCCTCTTTCTTTTCCAATGAAGATAGCAGACAACTGCTCCCCCTTAGAATGTAAGCTACTCAAGACCAAAAATCCTTTCCTATTTCTAATCTCCAAGCATAGCATAGTAAATACTTAATAATATCACAAAATTATTATATAATACTTATTATCCATCGCACATTATCCTCACAACAATCCCCAGGATGTAGGGTTTATAATTATCCTTATTTAACAGATGAAGAAACTGAGTCAAACTGAGCTTAAGTGACTTGCCTAGAACCACACAGCTAGTAAGTGTCTGAAGGCAGATTTAAACTCAGGTCTTCCTGACTATGAGCTGGCACTCTGTGTACGATGCCATCGCTTTACCTTTAAACATGATGCCTGGGATGTTCTTCATTTTCATACTTGTCTCTTGGAATCCCTAACACCCTTTAGACAACACTTGGGCTCCCTATCACTGAAAGTCCTTCAAGCAAGGCTAGATGACTGCTTTGGAGTATTTGGAAGGAAAGAAACTTGCATCATGTTCGAGTTGAGGGAGATGGTCTTTAAAAATCTATGACAACTCATATATACATATATATATATATGTGTGTGTGTGTATAGGTGTATATAGATGCATGGATATATATATATATATAGTGTATATATGGGTTATATAGATAGCATTATATATGTGTGTAAAATATGTATAATAGCATATGTGTTCAAGATATATATATATGTATATAGGACATGTGTGTATATGTTTCTGTATGTGTGTCTATGTATTTATTTATGTGAGGGAATGAATGCCTTGGTTCAAGATACAAGCATAGTAAAGATGGAAATTTATAGAATTCAATCTATGGATTAGCTGCCACTTCTAAAATAGTAATTCAGGGAAAAGACTTTTGGCTCTTGTGTTAGACGTTCCTGGTTCAAATACTATTTTTGATACTTGCTGTGAGACCTTGGGCAAGTCACTTTACTTTTCTTAGCCTCAGATAAAATTATTAGGTAAGATTTGATGATCTCTAAAGTCTCTTCCAATTTCAAATCAATGGCTGTATGATCTTAAGATTCTAGGACCATAGAATTTCTTTTAATGAGTTCTATTTAATATTTATACTTAATATCATTTAGTACTTATATTTATTATATTGAATAATAATTAATTGATTAATTTAATTTAATTAATTTATTAAGTCTAAAAGATATATTTGAGTTTCCATTCCAGAAAGCATGGTCTTCAAATTGTCATTTTTAGCTGAATTTCTAATTAAATTCAAACTAGTCTCCCCCTAAAACAGTGGCTTTCTTCAAAATAGACACTACTATCATCATGACCCCAGCAGGACAATAATCCACCCCAAAGTGATTTTGACTGCCCTCATACTATTCAACTAGACTCTGTAAAAACAGTTGGAGGTAATTCCCATCATAACACGAGAAATGATGAAAATCAGCCTACTGAAGGGTTACAGTTTATAGCATAAATTAGAAATGAGAAATGGGAGATGATATCTTGAGTCCACACACCCAATAGGGTTTTTCCTCTCCTAAGTTTATGAAATGTGCTTTCAAAGGAAATCAGTTGTACAAATGCAAAATTAGATCCTGTCTTAAAAGGAAAAGGTTCAGTAAGCCATTTGCTGGCAGATATTTATTATCTTTCTGGAACTGTCTAGCTCCAGAGGTTGTTACTAGCAACCTGAGAGAGAAATAAAACATCTGTAAGAGTTTTGGTTTAAAGTAACCAAGTAATTTTCAAAATGTGTTTTCCATTTTACACTCCCTCTTTATCCCTGTTCTGGGTCTATTCATTCATTCAACAAGAAATGATTGAGCACCCATTATGTGATCAACACCAAGGAAAGGAAGGCAGATGGGAGCTCATTCCAAGAGCTCCTGTGTCTAGACCACTTAACAGTTTACAAAATGCTTCCCTCACAGCAATCTTGTGTATGACAAGAATTACAAAGAGTAGCATCCCTAGACTCTTCCCCCCTGGGGGATTGATATTTAGTGGCAGGATCAGGCTTTAAAAGGTCAAATATAGAAAAAGCAGATGAACATATTCCAAAATTTTCATAGCAGCACTTTTGGTGATACCAAAGAATTGGAAACAAAATATAGAAATTAACTAATCCAATTGAGGTATGTGAATGTAACAGGATAATTACTAAGACATGAGAAATGATGAATGTAAAATATTCAAGGAAGTGTGGGAAGACTTATGAACTGCTACAGAGTTAAGTAATCAGAACCATTAAAATGATAAAATACTGTAATTTGAAAAGGGAAAAAAGAGTTAAACTAAAAGCTTTGTTTAGTATTCATAATCTGATCCTAAAAAAGATAAGAAAATGTATGTATTTTTCTCAGTTACATATGAAGAGGGGAAACTATAGATGTAGAAGACTGCATATTCCATCAAACTCAGTTGGTGTTGGTTTGTTTGAACTGCTTTCATTTAAAAAAAAAAATAAAACCATTGGTGTTTATTTTATTTTATTAGAAAGGATGGCTTCATTGGTAAAGAATGAGGAAGGGAAGGAATGGCATAGAGAAATGGAAGTGATGAGGCACATAGAGCAGGCTAGAAGGACAGAGATGATGGAAAATCTATGCAGAGGGTTAACTATTTGACAAGGTCAGCACAAAGAGTACCAATTAGTCATAGAACATATTTCTTTGTCCAATATTTCCTCTATGTAGTGGTACTGATGGTGTTAGATGAAAAAAAGGGGGTTAGAGATGAGAGATATCACACAGGTAAAATTGACAGATATTAGCAACAGACTCACTCAAGGGTGAGAGTTTGGCACCTTGGTTGTGAGCATGAATGGTACTCTAGATAGGTGATGGCCCTGATACTCCTCTCTTAGGGTTATAGAGAATTTCTTGCCTCTTAAATTTTGAGCTCCATCAGCACCACACATTGATAGTCATGCCCCTGCCGTCTTCCTGCATACAAGGGACCAGACAGTTTGAATTAGAGGTCCTGCCCTATTTATGATTGAAAGTTCACTCCTCAAACCACTAATCATAACTTGCTGGTGACCAGTTTCCTGGACAAAATTGAATGAGAAAAGGATGAAGATTATGGTGCTTGAGAATTTTCATTAAATAGCTCTGCCTTTCTTTCTCTATTTTGCTCTGTCCCTATCCTCAAAATTACATTGTTTTTAATGGAGTATGGCTCAGGTATTTTTAGTTAGGAATTAATTAGTGATATTCTAGAGGCAACTAAGTGGAATTGAAATACATTACTAGACTAATGTGAGTTTGAATCCACTCTCAGATATTTATTAGCTGTGTGACCTAGGCAGGTGATTTAACTGCCTTAAGTCTCAATTTTATCTATAAAATGGAAATAATTATAATACCCACCCTACAAGGTTGTTGTAGGGATCAAAGTGCTTTTCACATCTTAAAGAGCTAAATAAGTCTTACTACTATTACAAGACAATAATACCACTTTCATTATTTATTTTTATTTTTATTTTCTTGAGAGAACTGGATCCTCATAGCTTTGAAGTACAATAGACTCATTAACAGTCTGAATTTTACTCTAAAATTAAATAATACTATTCGAGTCTTTAAATCAACGTTCCATGGTTTTCTCTCCTGAGATAGTAGTGAATACATATTTTAATTACAATATTCAAGTATTCCAGTATCTCATCAATATGGATGTTTCCTCTATCAGTGTAGACTATCGCCTAGGCAAGGCTGGCTACCCATCTTTGTAACTCTTGCCCATAATGTCCTATATATAGGTTTGCCCAAGGGTTATTTTCCCAGTATGCTAGAGACCTTTCTCCTCTTTCTTGTCACCACCAGGATACCTTTGGAACAGCACCCAGGTTGTCACTAATCAGTCATCTCCCATTCTTGCCTCCTGACTTTGACAAAAGCATTTCCTTGGCATCTTTTATCATTTTTCCCATTTGCCTTCCTATTTCCTCATTCATATGTAACACCATGGCCCTGGGCAAGCCCTTTTGACTCCATGGAGATTTATTTATGCTCTTTCTCACTTCCCCGATCCTCTCTGACACAGATTCAAGTCACAAGGACCAATGAGGACTTGTCATGTCATCCCAAATTGTACGCCTTTCAAGCAACAGATCATGTAGAAATCTCTACAGTCAGCATGTGGCTATCATTCATATTACATATAACATCTCACAGCCTACTTGCTCACATCCTCATCTTGCACTTCTCCATGGCCCTTCAGATGACACTGATTCATAATTTTTCAGAGACAGTAGTGTTTCTTTACTTAATAGTCATAAAATAACACTAGTTAAAATGTCTTTATTAAAACAATAGACCTTTGCTTCAAGGAAATACTGGAGGGGGGTGAAATCATTAAAATGACTAATTTGATATTGTTGATGTTTAGTCAGATCCCTTGGTTCTCCACTCCCCACCCCTAATTTGAGATTTTCTTAACCAAAGACACTGGAGTGGTTTCCTATTTCCTTATAAGAGAGAAAACATAGGTAAACAAAGTAGAGTGACTTGCCCAGGTCATGTAGCTAGGAAGAATCTGAGGTCAAGTTTGAACTCAGGTCTTCCTGACTCCAGACTTGGTGCTCTATCCACTGTGTTAGATACCTTAATAAGGATACAACCTCCCAAAGGCAAACAAATTCATTCTCCTTCAAAGGTTCCACTGTGCCTTACATAGAGTAGGCATTTAATAATTGCATATTGAATTACTATTCTATCAGACCCCAGCCATTAAGTTACTTTAAATAACTACCTATCTCTGTCTCAAGCAGATGAAGAAAATATAGTATGCCCTATGAAGAGGCAGGCATGGAGTCAAGAAAAATTTGGTTCAGATATCATCTCTTACTACAAGTGATACTCTAAGACAGTCCATACATCACTGTGCCTCTCTAGCAACTACTTTTTTTTAAAATCTATTAAAATACAAAAAAAATTACTTTGTTGGAAGAAAAAGTTCTAAACAGGCACTCAGTAAATATTTCCAAAAGCATTTCTGGGAAAGAAGTCTGAGAAGATAAGACTTACTAGAAATAAAGATACTAGAAAAGATACTAAAGACAATAACCCAAAATCATATATAATAAATCCATGCTAAAATGAATGAGGATCTAGAAAAGACGAAAAAATATATGTAAGCCCAAGAAGTCTAGGAAGGATCATGAAGACAGTGAGTTAGTCATTGAAGGCAAGAAGGAACTTAACCCAAGAATGGGACCTGACTTGATGAGAAGTTGTAAGGTTGCTTTAAAAACACATATCTTCTACTCTCTTCTCTTGACTTCCATTTCTTTCATCATAGGAAGAAAAATCATGAGCAAAGGTATGGTTGGAGAGATGGAGGGTGTCTGAGAAAGGACATCTCAGCATGCCATAAATAAGAAGAAAAATATACTTAGCCCATATAGCACATAAAGACACAAAGTCTTGGATTTGTCAGAACTTCCTTGAGAAAGGTCCTCTTGGTCCAGTCCATTCTCAGTCCAGGTCTTGGAAATATCCCCCACGTGCATTTATTTTTCACTGATTGATTATTTTTTCAGTCATGACCCCATATAAGGTTTTCGCAAAGTCATTGGATTGGTTTGTCATTTCTTTTTCTGGTTCACTTTATAGATGAGGAAACTGAGGCAAGCAAAGTAAAGTGACTTTCCAAGGGTCACACAGCCAGATTTTAACTCAGGAAATCATGAATCTTGACTCCAGGCCCAGCACTCTATGCACATAACTCCACCTAGCTGCCCTATTTGAGGACTAATTAAGTCCCTAGATGCTCAATACCAGAACTTTGGTTGTCATGCTTTTTTGGTGAGGAGGATTTGTTCTCCTCCTAAAAACCAACTTCTAAGATAGAAGACAATAGTTTGGTACTCAAGCCATACCTCTGACATCATCTAGCCCAGCCCCTTCATTTTGCAAACCAGGAAACGGTGCACCAGAAAACTTGATTAACTTGCCCAAGGTCACACAAATGATAGATCTAGGAGTTGAACTGAGATCCTCCAATTCCAATCCCATTTTCTTTCCAGTGGTCTGCCTTGATCCCTAAGACTGGATTTGAACCCAGGTCTTCCTGACTCTTGGGTCAGTGTTCTATCCACTGAGCAACGTTGCCTCCTCATGTTTTATTATTAATTTTGCTTGATTATTTTATTTTTTGAAAAGAGTTTTTAGGGGTTGCACCCACAATTTGAGGAATAACTTCTCAAAATTTCCAGAAACAAAGAGATGGAGCTTATCCCAAGAGCCTTTTTTGCCAACTAAAGAAAGGAGAGGGGGAAGACTTGGAAGAGGAATAATGGTGCTCAGGACTCTATGCAAAGCTTAACTTTCCCCAACAAAGTACTTTGCACAAAAATGAAATCTTTGCAAGTTATACATATTTAATTGACTGATTCAAAGATGAGTCAGAATAAGAAAACAAAGGGGAGGTTCATTTGAATAGAGGAGAGAGAGCTGTCTTTTAAAGTGTTTACCAAATCTAACGGAGGTCAGTCTAACACACACCTAGGTCCCAGCATGTGCAAGATTTGTATTCATGGATGCGTCCAGTGAGCCTACTCTAATAACGATCTGTATGTAGTAGATGGCATTAATCAATAGAAGGAGATGTAAAATGGAGCCCTGTTCCCTCACTGTGCTAGAAAAGAGAATGGTCTTTCATCCTAGGATGCACACCCGTGCTTGCGCAATGGTCCCAAGTGGGGTGACTCATCTTGTGTCAGAATGTCATATTGATGCAGGTTGAAGAAAGAAACTCAGGCCCTGAGAGGGATAGGAGGAAGTAGCCAGAACTACAGATCAGAACACAGACTATTGGTAAGGATGCCCAAAGGAGCTTAGAAGGTTAAAGCCAAAAAGTCAAAAAGGAGTAGTCCTATTCTGCTTTGAAAGATGTGGAAAATCTGTTTACCTCAGTTTCTTCAACTTTAAAGCAGGGATAATAACTATTTACCTCCTACCTCACAAAGCTGTTTTGAGGATCAAATGAGATATCTGTCAAGCACTGATCACAGTGCCTGATAAATAGTAGGTACTATCTAGTTCCTTATTTCCTCTACCTTCTTCTTCATCTGAAATTACATGCAATATTCCACATCTGTAGCACCTCTCACTTATTTAATTTTTTTTAATCAACAGGAATTTGTTTTTCCTCCCATCCCATGTAACAGATAAGCATGGTTAAGCAAAACAAATCTCATTGTTGGCTCTATACAAATACATGTTTTATGTGTATATATAGATATATTCATACACACTTAAATATACCTACATGTATATCCATATATATGTCATATGCTGTACCCTAAACCATCAAGAAACAGATGGTACTATGGAAACATTATATTGTTCAGAGTTCTTGCAGTCTTCAAAATTATATATTAATTACTTCTTCCTTTGGAAAAATTTTCTGGTTCTGCTCATTTCATTTTTATCAATTTCTAAGTCTTCAAAAGTATTCATTTTTTATAATCTTGATGTTATGATATAAAATTTTTTCTGGTTCTACTCATTTCCACTTTATTTTAGGTCACATCAGTCTTTCAATATCTCTTCAAAATAATCTATCCCCTCTCTTCCAATAGTACAGTAGTACTCTATCAAATTTATATGTCAAAGTGTATTGAATAACATAGAGATCTCCAGATAAAGCAATGACATGAAGTTAAGAGTCTGGATCACATGCGATTTTTGTCAAGCACTTAATATATGACACATTTACATTCAGCTTCAGACACTTATTATATGTGTAACTCTGAGCAAGTCACTTAATCTCTGTCTGCCTCAGTTTCCTTAACTGTTAAAAATAGGAATAATAAGAGCATGGTTGTTGTTAGAATCAAATGAGATAATATTTATAAAGAACTTAGCCTAGTGACTGGCAAATAGTAGTTGCTTCATCAGTACTTGCTTCCTTCCTTCCTATTCCTCCATTTTAGTCTCAAGCAACTCTCAGAAGGCATGATCTTGGGTTCAATGACCCATAGCTATAAAGGGGTTGTGCTTCAAAAGTTTACATCACTCTTCCATTCATTTCTGATTAAAGACCTTCCTGTCCTGCAGAATTTCCTTTTAACTTTCTACTGATGAGGACATATATATATATATATATATATATATATATATATATATATATATATACAGTAGACAGAGAACAGACCTGGGGTCAAGAATACCTGAGTTCAATTCAGACCTCAGACACTAGCTATGTGACCCTGAACAACTCAAGTTTCCACATGTGTAAAATGAGCTGGAGAGGAAAATGGCAAAACAATTCAATATCTATACCAATAAATCCCTCCCAAAAGGAGTCACAGAATCAGACATGACTGAAACAACTAATAACAATAATAACAAGATATATAATATATATATATATACTATATTTTTGTATGTATAACTATATATTTGTTCATATAGATATATCTACATGAGCGAATATTTATATAGATATATAAAATAAATTGCAGGTAGTCTCGGAGAAGTTATTAAAGTTAATGAGGATGGAGAAAGATTTCTTGAAGAAGAAACTTTTTGAGACTTGAAAAAATCCAAGGAAGCTAGAAAGAAGAAATGAGAAAAGAGAGTATTCTCGGTATAGAACAGCTAATGAAAATGTCTAGAATTGGGAAATTAAGGATCTTTTTGGAAGAGCAATAAAGACACCTGTGTCACTGGATCCCACAGAACATGGAGGAGAATAAGGTATAAGATAAAAAGGTAGGAAGGGGCCAGTTATGTAGGACTTTAAAAACCAAACAGTATTTCCTTTTTGATTCTGGAGATGATCAAAATTAGCTGGAGTTTACTGAATATAAGTGTGATATGGTCAGAAGTGCCTTCTAGGAAGATCAGTTGGATAGCTGAGTGGAGAATGGATTGAAGTGAGGAGATTCTTGAGGCAGGAGGATCAACCAGTAGGTTATTGGAACACTCCAAGCTTGAGGTGATAAAGTTTTGCATCAGGATGCCAGCAATGTCAGTGGAATGAAGGGGATGTATTAAGAAGATGCTATGAAGGTAGAAACAAAAGGATTTGATTGGATATAGCAGATAAGTGAGGAGTGGGAGGACAACACCTAGGTTGTAAGCCTGGGGGTGGGGTAGGGCTGGGAGGGTGATGATGCCTTCAAAGGTAATATAGATAGGAAGGAGAGGGTGGGAATAGAGTAATCAGTTTGGGATATTTTGAGTTTATGTCTATGGGATGTACAATTCAAGATACTCAGGAAGCAGTTAGAGATGTGAGACTAGGTCAGCTTAAGAGCTTAAAACTCAAGTCCGTGGGGTGTCTAAGTGGCACAGTGGATAGAGCACTAGCCCTGGAGTCATGAGGACCTGAGTTCAAGTTCAGCTTCAAACAATAATGACCTAGCTGTGTGACCTTGGGCAAGCCACTTAACCCCCATTTGCCTTGCAAAAAAAAAAAACTAAAAAAAAACCTTTAGTCCAGGTATGCAGGATAGAATATTTTCCACTCTTATTTTTAGGAGCTTCTCTGGAGATGATTCCATGCAGACTCAGAGCTAGGAAGGCCAGCAACACCTAAAAGGTTGTCTAATCAGTATGTCTGTCAAAAGAAAATAATTTTATGGAGGTCTATCAATTGTGAATTTGCAATGATAAATTACATTCACTTGGTTTAGTGATATTGGGATGGCAGAAATCCCTTAGTCATTAAAAATTTGAAGAGTTTTCTCCTGACTGCAAGTGGTTAAAGAAGTGGATTATTATGAGTATTAATCAGGAAATTATTTAGACCTGATCTGTAACCATATCCAGTAAAAGTTGATTTAGAATCATCCAATAGAGTTTAAAAGAACCTTAGGACACAAAACAACAACAAAAGCAGCAAAAAAAAGGAGAAAGCTGAAAAAGACCTTAGAACCAGAAAAATGGAATGTCAATGCTGGAAAGGAATTTAGAATACAGAAGACAGAATGTTAGCCCTGATCTAAAGATAGAATATAATTATTATAATAGTGAACATTTATATAGCATTTTAAAGTTTTCAAAGGTCTTAACATATATTATATAATTTGGTCCTCAAAAGAACCTTATAAGTATTATTATTAATATCTTCGTTTTATAAGTGAATAACTGACTGAAAGGTGACCCAGGGTCACATGGCCAAGTTCTGTCTTCAACAATTCATCTAGCCAGAATCAAATAGTCAAATCAACCATTGCCTTTGGAAATAGTATGTCAATGGATTTTCCCAATGATTCCATCACCATCCCTATGGCTGCTTAGGGCAAAATCCCTTTCCCTAACCTCCATTATAGTTTTCGAGCAAGACATGAAAAATGGGGAGATGTAGGTTCACCAAAGGCATTTGATGCTATCAGGGAATACGTCTAACAGAGAGCCCACATGGAAGGGGGATTCCTTATAGGTTGAGATTTTCTGGCTACTTTTGTTTGTGAATGATAGGCTAAGTAGCAAACCCCATAAAAGTACTAGGTCTTCTCATCAAGATTCAAACCTAAAAATTCACATAGAAAAAAAACAAAATTATATTAATGTAGGATATCTGTTGCCCAAATTATAAGATGCAGTTGAATGAGCAAACCATTGAGTTAGTCTGTTAGAGTGTGTGTATGTGTGTGTGTGTGTGTGTGTGTAGGAATAATCCCAGTATGTAGATGATGAGCAGAGCCCAAGTGAAGAGAAAGAAGACTACAAATGGGATTGTATTTGGACTTTGCAAAACACTTTTAAAGATCCCAAGCTACTCTCTAACTCAAAAATTCATGTTTTAATACCAAAAGAGAATGCAAAATTGGAATGATAATGACTCACTACTTATGGGGATGTAATGGGGAAAGTATGTTGTAAGCATTTAAAATGTGTGTATTGAAGTCAACAGAGACATCCATTATGCTAGATCCCAACTTCTCATCTTTTTCAGCAATCTCCTTGAATTTTCAGTGGCTTCTGACAATCTTGAGGACTGTCTGTCTCCTTCTGGATCCATTTCCTTTCAGCATACAATTAGCATGTTAGCATCAGAAAGCAGCTTTAAGATAATTCTGACCAACCTGTCCAATTTACAAGTGAAAAAGTGAGGTCATAAAAGCTCCTAGGATTCCCTAAAAATCACAAAGCCAGTAAGTGGCCAAGCCAGTAATCAGACCTAAATTTTGTCCTTCAAATCCAAGGTAATAGTTGAACTTAATCTGCTGAGGGCTCTGCTATTTTCAAATTCTGTGAAAATAAGGAACCAGACTAGTTAGTACATAGGGTCTTACCATGAGAAAGCTGACTGCTAAGTAAGGAATTATTTGGCCTTAGTAACCCATGAAATAGGAAAGAAAACTACAAGAGACTCCTTGGGGCCTTTGGTGTCCACTTTCTTGAGCACCCACATTAGTGGGGGCGATGGGAAAGGGCACAGTGGAGAATCACTGTTTTTAAGTCTTCTACAAAAGCAAGCTGTGACAACAATGCATAAATCCTGTCAAAACTTACCAAGGTAAAAAGGCTTTGAATAAGGGCCCATAGCAATCTGCCTCTTTGGAATAATGAATCTCATTAGGATGCAGTTCAGCTGGGTTTTTTTTCCTAGGAGATAGAAGCAGATGTGGATAATTATCCTTTCCTACTCTGCTTTCACCTGATAGAGAAAAATGATGGCAGAATTTAAGTGAGAGGCTCATAATATGGAACTGAGTGACCTATTTCACTCCCAGGCTAACTTCTTCCCTCTGGGACCATGTAGCAAAGTAGCAAGATGAAAAAGGGTGATAGAAAGAGTCCCAGATGTGTTATTAGAATTAACTGAACTTGAATCCTGCTCAGCCTCCTTCTGCCTTTGTGGCTTTGGGCAAGTCATTTCCCTTCTAGATGCCTCAGTTTCCTTCCCTATGACATGAGAATCATCAGTCAACAAGTATTATTTTTTCTTTTCAAATCTTATTTTTTAAAAAAATGCATTTATTGAATATTTTATTTTTTCCTCAGACACAAAAAAACAATTTTAGCTGTTTTTAAATTCTCTCCCTTCTTCCCTCTCCACCCCCCCCCCACCGAGAAAGCAAGTAATTTGATATAGGTATCCATGTGCAAAACATTTCCATAATAGTTATCCAACAAGAATTTATTATTGCACATTTACTATTTAGAAATACAGTGTTTAGTGCTGGGGATTCTAATGGGGGAGACAACATACAAGATATGCACAAGGTGTTTTTAAAAGTGTTAGCACAGGTTTAAGTTGTTCAAATCAGAGACTTTGGGGTTATCCTGTACAGTATAGCCTCTGACTGTCTCAGTCCACCTCCCAGGGTTGTTGTGAAGATCAAATGAAATAATGTTTGTAGCACTGAGCCTTTTGTGATGGCTTTGTTGCTCGTTTTTTCATGTCCCTATTTGGGATTTTCTCAGCAGAGATGCTGGAATGGTTTGCTATTTTCTTCTCCAGATCATTTTACAGTTGAGTAAACTGAGGCAGATAGGGATAAGTGATTAGCCCCAGGGTCTCACAGCTGGTAAGTGTCTGAGCCTGGATTTGAACTCAGGAAGAGGAGTTTTCCTGACTCCAGGTCTGGAACTGGTTCTCCCACAGCATATAGTGAATGCTATAGAAATATTAGTTATTGATACCGTGAGAAATGGGGTTGGTAGAGAGGGAGGTGCCATAGTATCAGGGCAGGGTCAGTTTTGAAGATGGACTACCTAGATTCAAGTCCTGGTTCACCTCCATAGGACGTGTGATTTAGGGGGATGAATCATGAATGCTTTCTGGACCTCAGTTTCCTCATTAGTAAAATGAAGAGTGAAGTTGTGTATGTGTGTATGTGAGTGTGTGTGAATGTGGGTTTAAGTGTGTGAATGTATGTGTGAGTGGGGGGGATGAGTGTGTGTGAGTGTGTTGTCTGTGAATGTGCATCAGTCTGTGTATGTGTATGTGTGTGAATGTGGGTTTAAGTGTGTGAATGTATGTGTGAGTGGGGGGATGAGTGTGTGTGAGTGTGTTGTCTGTGAATGTGCATCAGTCTGTGTATGTGTATGTGTGTGAATGTGGGTTTATGTGTGTGAATGTATGTGTGAGTGGGGGGATGAGTGTGTGTGAGTGTGTTGTCTGTGAATGTGCATCAGTATGTGTGTGGTGAATGTGTGAGTGTGTGTGAATGTGTGTGAGTAGGGGGATGAATGTGAGTGGGGGGATGTGTGTGTGTGTGTGTGTGTGTGTGTGTGTGTGTGTGTGTGTGTTTAGTACAAATCTCTGAGTCCCTTCTGGCTCCATATCCACAATCCTAAGATTATCTTAATCATTCTGAAGAATGGCTTAAGAGTAAGGAGAAGATGAGGTTTTTGTTGGGTTATATGAGAACCAATGCTAAGGTCACAGGTAGCATAAATGGAGGGGGAGATACAAGGGATGGACAGATGGACAGGTGCCAGAGATATTGAAGAACCACTGACTTAGGGAGTCTTTCTTATTTGCCAATCAACCAGGACTCCCAAAGCTGGGAAAAGGCTGGGGGGGGGGGGGTTGCTGGCAGGCATCATTGGTACACAAGTCTTCACAGACGAATGAGAAGACCTCAGTATTCAACTCCTTCAATCTAGAGATGAAAATAATGAAGTCCATATGTGCCTAGAGTCCCCTCTTGAATTCCCCACTGAGGAAATCATGGGAGACTAGAAGGGTCAGAACCTGCTACTAACATTCCTCACGACTCCACCACAAGATGCGACATTAGAAAACAACTTCAGGTGAGCCTGTTGGCTGACAGAGGCTCAGAGGCCTCTAGAAACAATACCTGGATGGTGAAGAAGATGGTACAATGGATAAAGCACCAGGCCTGGAGTCAGGGGAATGTGAGTGCAGCCTCAGACACTTACAATATACTAGCTGTGTGACCTTGGGCAAGTCACTTAACCCTGGTTGCCTGACATCCGAGGTCATCTCCAGTCATCCTGATCCATTTCTGGCCTCTAGACCCAGATGGTTCTGGAGGAGAAAGTGAGGCTGGGACCTTAGCACAGACCCCTCACTCAAATTCAATTTACATCTTTGTTATGGTATCACCTCCCTGATATCATGACCTTCTTCAAAGGACAAAGATCACATTGGTAAAATACATATACACGGTAGATGTAAATTTTGTGAGGGGAGGCACTAGCAGCTAGGGAGGTTAGAAAGTTCCTCTCCTCCCCCTCCACTGGCATACCTTATAAGAGCTTATCTAGCACCCCAAATCTTATGGCTTCTCCCTTCCTCCTTTCCAAAAGGAAAAGAGTGTTCCATTCCCTTAGGGATATGCTCTCTGACACTCTAATTAATTCATTTATACTAAGGTGAAAACCACTGATAATGGCTGCTGACTAATATTTATCAGCCAATTGAGAAACATTCATTATATATATATATATATATATATATATATATATATATATATATATATGTATATATATATCCTAGAAGATAAATAAAATAATCATGGCTGTCAGAGAGCTTCGGAGACATTTATGGGGGAGTCTGAGGTGTTGTGGCAGACCCAGTGGGGGAGGTAGACTTAGGAAGGATTGCTTTTCCCAGAGCACCTCAGTGGACATCAAGTTGTTAAAACTACTCTGCCCATATTGTAGACCAGACCCAAGTGTGATTAAGGCAAAGGCGGCTATGTCATAGCAGAAGAGTTATTCTGAGATCCGGAAGACCCAAGCTCTTGTCCCAGCCCTGTCACAAAGGACAGGGTGCATACCTGGCCTTGGGTGATTCACAACATCACACTTGGCTCAGATTTCTCATATGTCAAATGATTGCACTACCAATGCCTTCCATTTCTAAAGCCATGATCCTATGACCTCTAACATTCTGGAAGATGAGTCAAAATTGCCCAAAGAGCAGTAAGGAATATTCTGTTTCCAGGATATGTGAGAGAAAGAGAACTTTTATTCTGAGAGCTGAAGAAAGGTGAGAAGAAGCAATGAGTTAAACCTTATATACAATTTAGTTTTCTCCTAAGAGATGGGAGGGAGAAGAAAAGAGTCACTGCTATAGATAAATATATCAATATATCAATAGCTATAGATTTAGGGATAGATGGGACCTTCTGGGCCACTGAGTCTAATGCCCATTTTACAAATAAGGAAAGTGATGCTTGGAGCAGCTAAGTGACATACCCATTGTTATATTGCTAATAAGAAATAGTTGAGATTTGAACACAGGTCTTCCTGACTCTAAGTCCATTGTCGTATCCACTAGTCAGCACTAATGCTAATACTTATGAAAGAATCTCTAAAGCTCAATTACATATTCCTTGTCTACCATCTTGATTACTTCCTTCCAACACTGTATATCAATATCTAGCTCATCCTTCAAAGCCCTAGTAAAAGGCTACCTCCTGTTTTTCAGTTAAAAAGACTCTCCATTTGACCTCAAGGACTTTCACCCTCTTCTTATGAACTTTTTGCATCTGATTTGGACCAAGTCTGTGACTTCAGTGGGGTAGAAAACTTGCTCCCAAGGAGGAAACTTCCTCTATCAAACAGATCAGCTAGCTACTAGTCTTCAACTTCTAATCTTAGAGATTTCCCAGGATCACCAATTATTTTTTTCAAAATAACTAGTTCAATGTAAAGAATGTTCTGGATTTGAAATAGGAAAACTTGGATTTGGACCCTGACTTCACAATTTCCTACCTAGATGAATTTGAGCAAGTCATATTCTTGTCTGGGTTCTTCTCTAAAAATGAGGCCTTTGGGCTGTTTTGTCCTCTCAAAGCCCTTCAAGTTCTATGATCCCATTTGTCCATGACCGAGTGCTATCAATATTTCCTGATGCCATCCACCTCTATTTAAAACCCACTCAATAACTGTAGCCTCAACCTTTAAGGATATAAAATGAATATGGTATTTTCAATAGAAAAATAAATTTCTAAAGTCATTGATTGTCTTGTATCTTATCATTTCTATCCTAATATCTCTTGCATATGTCCTTTTCTCGCCATTCACACTGCTAATACTCTAATTTAGATCCTCTCATCTTATTGGTCTATCTGCTTCAAAGTCTCTGCTCACTCCAAACTTCCCTGAACATAGATGTCAAAATAATTTTTCTACAAAAAATGTTTTAAGTAAAAATTATTTTCCTAAACCATAGGTCTAACCATATTACCCTCTCCCCCTCAATAACCTCCAAGGATTCCCTATTACTTCAAGAATCAAATTTAAATTTTTTTTTGACATTTATTGCTCTTCACAGTCTGGTCCCCCTCCTACCTTTCCAGTCTTCTCTTGCTTCTATGCATTCCACTTATGGTTTCTAGCATGTTGTATCTTCTCTATGTCTGTGCCTGGAATGTTCTCTGACCTCAACTCCACATCTTGGCATTACTGCTTCAACAGTGGGCTCAAAGTCTTCCTTCTGTAGGAACCATTTCCCAGTCTCTATCTTCTGCTTTTCTTTTTGTTCTCTGTCTTGTTTGTACTTATTTTGTCCATGTTTTCTCCCCTGTTAGAAAGTTCTTTAAGGACAGGGATTGGTTTTTGACTCTTTGTGCCACAGTACTTCACACAGTTCCCATAGATTTCTAATAAACTCATGTTGGGTTGGTTCATGAGGTTTAAGCTCTGTCTCTGAAACATACTGACTACAAGGGCCAATGGGCAAGTCATGGTGATGATAAATAATTTCTGGATGCTACTCACCAGGTTATAGACTTAATGTACAGAATGAGATGTATAATTTGGGGAGCTGGATAATGCAGGAATTTGTTTTGCTTAACAATGCAGATTTACTTTAGTAGTTTTCTTTTTCTTTTTTTCATTACCAAAAAAAGGCAAAGGAGAGAGAAAAAGAGATTTTTGTTGACTGAAAAAGTTAAATTCAATTCTTAAAAAGATAAATACTTGAATTTATTATATGTAATATATATATATATATATATATATATAGAGAGAGAGAGAGAGAGACAGAGACAGAGACAGAGACAGAGAGACAGAGAGACAGAGAAACAGACAGAGAGACAGAGGGAGAGAGATACATATGAGTGTGTATGTGCATAGTGGACCCAAGAAGAGCACTTCAACACCTTTGTTTTCAGATTTTCACTCTTTCCAACAGATCATGTTCTTTTTCAAGCATAACACATCTCTTATTAGCATAATGCTTCTCATTTCTAGCAAATTCCCAGATTTCCTAGAAAAATGAACGCCCCACCATGCAGCCAGCTCTCACCAGGAGCCAACAAAAATTGATTACAGAATAAACAAAGTGCCCTACATAATATGAGACATGCTTGCTCCCTTATTAATGTTGAATAATGTGTTATACATTATCTCATGCCCACAGGATTTCTAATTAAGTCAGTTGGAGACAAACTGTGCTTCCCAATGATATGTTCACGTATGTTTTGGTGCATAGAACATATTATATAACTTACTAATATAAGCTATGGTCTTTGAAAGCCATTGACCATGACTAACTAAGCAACACCAAATCATCACATTTTTTTTCCTCCTAATTTCCTTACTAATTCCCCTTAAGCAATGCAATTGCTTATCATTATAATAATGATGGCTAATATTTTACCGTACTTATTTTGGACCAGTCATTATGCTAAGAATTTTTTAATTATCTCATTTGATCTTTATCACAACTCTGGGAGGTGGGTGATATTTTTATTCCTGTTTTATAATTGAGGATGCTGAGGAAAGCAGGAGTTAAGTGACTTGCTCAAGGTCACACAGCTAGGATTTGAACTCAGACCTTCCTGACTCCCAACTCTCTATCTGTGGTATTACCAATATTGTATATGAAGAATAGACAATAAGATGATATAGCAGATAGAGTACTAGGCTAGAAGTCAGGAAGACCTGCCTCTGCCTCTGACTCTTACTAGCTATAGGACTCTGAGCAAGTCACAGAAATTCTGTGTTTCAGGCAACTAAACACAGACCACAACACAGAACTGTAATCTAGATCGATGTAATCTGGATTGGTGGACAGGAGGTCCCCCAAGCTAATGAAATTTGAGATCTTTCCCCTGTTGTTGCAATTTGTATAATATATATATATATATATATATATATATATATATATATATATATATACATTACACACAAGGCAGAACAAGATTAGAAAGAGTATTGACTGTAGAATCAGAAGGACTCCAGCCTACTTTTGACTCTTCTACTTCCTATGAGCTCTGAGTCTCAGTTTCCTCATCTGACCAGTGGCAGAATTGGACTAGATGACCTTGAAGGTGCTATACAGTCAAGATGGGAAATCTCATGTGCTTCAGATTATGTAGAAACAGACCTTTCAGCAATGAGTAGAATTGTTTTGTTAATCGAGCTCAAAATGAAGTCTTAGAACACACAGTCTTCTTTGATGTTCTATAGAGTCTATTGCAAAGATGTAAGCTACAAATAGGAGCAGAAACATCACTGTTGCTCCTATTACTGAATCTTGATAGAGGACCCAATTGGGGAATTTGATATGGAGGAGTGAATATGTCGGTCATGAGCACTTAACTCAAAATAGAGATCCCAAGAGGAACAAACCAATCAGAGCAAAGGGCCACAGTGGAGGAGGAGTATTTGGTTTCCTTTGTCATTCCATTGTGTTTAATTTTTTGCATTTAGAAATGTTATTCTGAGGAGTTGATAGACCTAACTGGATTGCCAAAGGGTTCCATGATACACCAGATATATATCAAGAACTTAGAAGATTAATGATGATAATTTGTGATTCATCACTGTAGAGAACTCCCATTAAGGAAACACCCTCCATCAAGGCACCTGCTTTACAACTTAGTGTCTCACAATATTGTCTTGGCACTGAGACATTAAGTGACTTTCCCCATAGCCACATGATCTCTAAGTCACCATAATATGTATTGAGACAGAAGTTAAGCCCAGATTATCTTGCGTGGATAAATCTATCCACTACACACTAGTCCATGCCTATTATTTTAGAATGAAATAAATACAGGTTTTTTTCAAGTCTTAGTGAAGTTTACCTATTAATATCAACTCCTTGAAGTCAGATGTTATATTTTGCCAGGGACATAGTAGGTGGTTAATAAATGTTTACTGATTGATTAATTAAAGTTTTAAAAGTTTTCTATTTCATAGTTTTTAAATTGTCAAATCTTGTTGTTTAGTTGTTTTCAATCATGCCTGATTTTCCCATTTGGAATTTTCTGGGAAATGATACTAAAATAGTTTGCCATTTTCTTCTCCAACTAATTTTACAGTTGGAAAAAAACTGAGGCAAACAGGGTTGAGGTTTGACCAGGCTCACACAATAGATACTCCTACAAAGATTCCCATTTTATAGATGAAGAAACTGAGGCAGACAGCAGTAAAGTTACTTCCCCAGAGTCACACACCTAATAAATATAAACTCAGCACTCTCTTCACCATAACTCTTAGCTACTTTATCAAAGCTTAACACCGCACTAAGACTTTTGGGACATTATGGATACTCACTGTCCCATCCATATCTATAAAGAAGCAGAGAAAATTTAGAAGAAAATCTTTGTTTTTTCTCCTAGTTCACAAATTCAATGATTCTATAAATATTTAAAAACAATAAAACAATTTTAATTGATTGTAAAATGTATCACAAAAAAGAAAGATAAAACATCGCATAAGAAAATTAATATGGAGAATGATACATGTCTAGAAAAGTCAATTGTGAAGAATAGCTTATGGACAACACTTATGTTCTCAGTTGGTAGTCATGCAATGATCAAGGATCCAAACTGTCTTGTGGTATGTTGGGTAAATGCTGTATGGAAGATTTATAGGAGATATGGACAACAGTCACTTGAGATAAGAAAGTATGGAAAGTCTTTTGGTCTTTGCCATTGAAAGGAATTCCCCCAATAAAGAGACTGCAAATCCATCAGAAAAATATGATTAAATATTACTAATTACAAAAGTTCTACCAAAAAAAATTCAGCTTCCAACTAAAGTTCTACTCTAGTAGTCATCATGATGAGGAATTGTCCCTGACTCCCCAAAGGATAGGGAAGAGAAATATAAACTCTGACTGACCCTACTAAGCAAGAAAGCCTTTGAGGACAGGCCTGGCAAAAAGTCTACATCCTCCAAAGACCAGACTGGCTAAGTATGGAGAAACCATCAGATATGAAAACCAGGAATAGATTTGTAGAGGAGCCATAGTGGCTCATGCAGATCTCATCTTAAGGCACAAATAGGTTGCCATGTGCTTCAGGCTATGTAGAAACATTGCCCTTTCAGCAATGAGTAAATTCTCTTTGTTTTGATAATCAAGTTTAAAGTGAACAGAAACTTAGAACACACCATCTTATGTTCTAAGAGCCTATCCCAAAGATGTAAGCTACAAATAGGAGCAGAATCTTGACAGAGTTCCCAATTGGGGAAATTTTTTTTGGAGGAGTGAAAATGGTGATCATGGGTACTTAACTCAAAATAGAGATCCCAAGAGGAGCAGACCAATCAGGGGAAAGGGTTCCACACCAGTGAATTCATAACCCTTTAAAGTATGAAATGAATCACCACTAGTAACCAAATTGTTCCCTGTTTTTCTTTATATATATTATTTTTCATATGCTGATAGAATATAAATTCCTTGAGGACTAGGGCAGTTTCATTTTTGTATTTCTATCCCTACCTTCTAACATATTGTGCAAAATATACAGTCCCTTACAACAATTCTTTAAATATGTGTTCAAGATATTCAAATATTAAAATGCACTAAAACATTCAAGAATTAGACCCTGAAATAGGAAAAAAAAAATCTAGCCTTAAGAGTCAGAAGATTCAGTTTTAAGTCCTAGATGTTTCTTCTATTAACTTTATGACTGAGAGTTTCTAGGGTGCTGAGAGGCAGTGGTAGAGAACAAAGCTGAGAGTGGCAAAGACTTGAATGTCTGTTGAGTGAAGAATCCTGTTCAAGTCTTACTCCTCTATGAGACTACAAAGAATTATAAATAAGAGAATAGGTCTAGTTGTTGGGTTTTTTTAAGAGTTTTATGAAAGGTAATTTCCCATACCAATGAAATTTGAGAGACAGACATGCAGACAGAGTCAGAGACACACACACAGAGAGAGAGAGAGAGAGAGACAGAGAGACAGAGAGACAGAGACAGAGACAGAGACAGAAGCAGAGACAAAGGGGAGAGACAGAGACAAAGACAGAGACAGAGAGAAACAGAGAGATACAGACAGAGATAGCAAACTGGGCCATAGAGAGAGACAGAGATAGAGACAGAGCCAGAGAGAGGTGGAAGGTAGAAGAAACAAGAAGTGAGGAAAGGAGAAATAGTGTTAACAAGTCACTTACCCTCTTAATGTGAGCCTTAGGTGGCTCATTTATGAAATGGGGATAATAATACTCTCATTAGTGATATCATGGGACAAAAAACAAAGTGTGTTCCTATAGTGATTCAAGGTCTACAGAGCATTTATCTCATAACTACCTAGTGAGGGAGGTAATGTAAACACTAATAGTCCTATTCCATAGATGATGAAACTGAGGCATTGAAAAGTTGGGATGTGAGCCATGTGCTTAGCAAGGGTTGAAACCAGGATTCAGACCCAGATCTTCCATCTCTAAGTAAAGAAATTTTTTCTTAAGATTTTTGTATTACAGAGATTATGGTAAGAAAAGCATACTGTGGAAAACTTGCTAAATATGAGTTATTATTATGGTTATTCATAAATATTGTCCTAGGCTCCAGGAAGGCTGCTACTATACCCATAAAACATCCACACCATCACAATGTCTAATAGTTCATATTTGCATTCCAAGAGAATTACATAATTAGCTTAGGCAGACATAACATTATTTCCACATGCATGCTTCAATGCTAGCTTAATATCAGAAGCCAGTTTCCTTGGGAAGTGGTTTCCTATTGAAATCTCTGCTAAGATTTTTTGTTGTACTGTGGACAGAGCTCTGAAGAAGGTTCAAAACCCATCCATGACATTTTCTACCTGAGTGACCTTCAGCAAGTGACAATCTCTCTGGCCTCATTGCCTAAAATGAATGAGTTGACTTAGATGACCCTTGAGCACCCTTCTAGCTTTATACCAATGAGCAAAGATGACTACTTTAGTGAATTTGTTTGAAGAGAATAAAAATCACTCAGAAGTCAGGTTCCAAGCAGCCACCAAACAATCTTTTCCAATCCAATCCAATCCAATAATGAATATATCAATGAATGAATTAAAAATTATTAAACTCTAACCACCATACTATAGAGGAAATGCCAACCAGAATGATGAATTATGAGTTCTTGCAATATTAGGATGATATTGGGTAGGGCACCACACATATAGTCAGGAAGACAAGTTCATTTCATGTCTTGGTTACTAGACCTAAGATCTAAGACCTTAGGCTTATGCTTATGAGTTTCCTCATCTCTTAAATGAAGGGTTGAACTCAATGACTTCTAAGGTTCCTTCTACCAAAATCTATGATCCAATGAAACTATAATGTATATCAATTTCTATGCTGTGTTGTTAGTTTTTTCCATTTTTTTAGTTATGTCCAACTCTTCATGACCCCTTTTAGGGTTTACTTGACAAAGATAAAGGGGTAGTTTGCCATTTGCTCCTCCAACTCATTTTACAAATGAGGAAACTGAGGCATATTGAGTTGAGTGACTTACCTAGGATCACACAGGTTTGTGTCTGAGGTCACATTTGAGTTCAGGAAGACTTATCTTCCTGAGCCCAGAAGTGGCTGCAATGTAAATACAAAGGTGAGGCTGTCCCTAAACCAGTCAAGGGCATAATAATAAAAGAGATAATAGAGCCTTATGGTTCTCCATATGACTAGAAAGATTGTAATTGGTTCTTCTTAGATTAGGTGGACATGAGGAAGAAGAATCGGCAAATTTGTCCCTATTTCAGTTGTTTGTTACAAGTGTCAGAACAGAAATTAAACCTAAATAATGAGATATTCTTGAATGGAAGCTGGTAACTTTCCCTGTCCTCTAAGACTTGGGCCACCTAATTCCATTCAGGTTCAGATCCATCAGTGTTTAGGCCATCATCCCCCCTCTTTTATACCTGAAATCAAACATCTATTAAGTAATTATTATGGACAAGGCATTGTGCTGGATCCTAAGAGTCATAGTTATCATCATCATCACATTAATTTAGATTTTCAAAGTTCTTGCCATGTTAACTCATTTAACTTTCACAACAATCCTGGAAAGTGTGCTGTGTTGTCTTGTGATCTCTATTTTACAGAAAAGAAAACTGAGGCTGAGATAAATTAAGTAACTTTTCTAGTTAGCAACCATCCAAGGAAGGATTTGAACTCCAGTCTCCTTGATCAATTCAAAGAGGGAGTCAAATCCAACCTAGTTGTCAAGGACAAAATGAACATATAAAAAGTAATGGAAAAGGGGCAGCTAGGTGGAACAGTGTATAGAGCACCATCCCTGGAGTCAGGAGGACCTGAGTTCAAATATGAACTCAGACACTTAATAATTACCTAGCTGTGTGACCTTGAACAGATCACTTAACCCCATGGCCCTAAAGAAATAATTTTTTTTAATTGAAAAGAGAGTAGTGGGGTAGAAGAAGGAATCTTCTTAGAGAAAGCCTAGAGAGTCAGAAGCAGAGCCTAGACTTAAATGAAGTAGTAAATGTGACTGATCTGGACACTTTCCCTAAAATGAAGGTTCTGGGAGAATCTGGTCACTTAGAGGAGGGACCCAAAAGGAAGAAGTGATTTTCTAGAATGAGATTGCTTGTGGTCTCCTCTCCAACTAACTTGTACTTAACTCCTTTGCAATTTAATTTGTGTATATAACATCTCGTTGCCTGGTACCTAAAAGATACCTGGTGGTGCCCTCTAATATAATGACAATAAGAATAAGAATAAATAATATTATATAAAATAATAATGCTGTAACTCATCCATGGAGAAGACATGAATCCTGATTGGGTGAGAAACCTAAGTCAGGACACTCATAAAATGACCTTTTGAGAACCTGGGGATAGAGACAAGATGTTGTGATGGTTAACAGAAGCTCCCACAGCTGCAAACACATAGAAGAGTCAGCTTTCATCATGTCCCACAGCTTCTAAACCTTGCATCCCCAAGAGACTGCTTAGAGCACATTCATTGATGAGATCATTCCTTCTCTTGTTAGTTGAGCAAAGGTGTCTGATCTTGTGCCAACTAAAGAGCTTCTTTATTATTGTGTATTCTTTCATCTATTCCAATTTACATAACTTTCCCCAATTCTACATAATGTTTTCTTGGATAAATTAGTTTACTTTCAGTTTGTTTCTTATGATGATCTTTCATGTAACCAACATTTAGTAGGAGGAAACGCAGCTAGGAATATACATACATATATATATATATATATATATATATATATATATATATATATATATATTTTATTTAAGGCAATGGGGTTAAGAGTGACTTGCCCAGGGGTGACTAAGTGGCACATTGGATAGAGCACTGGTCCTGGAGTCAGGAGAACCCGAGTTCAAATCCAGCCTCAGACACTTAATAATTACCTAGCTGTGTGACCTTGGGCAAATCACTTAACCCCATTGGCTTGCAAAAATCCTAAAAAACAAAATAGTGACTTGCCCAGAATCACACAGCTAGGCAATTATTAAGTGTCTGAGACTGGATTTAAACTCAGATCCTCCTGACTCCAGGGTTAGTACTCTAATCACTATGCCATCTAACTGCTCTCAGTTAGAAACATTAAGCTAATTGTTGCCTTCTTAAGAGTGATCAGGGAAGGTGGTTGTGTTTCTTGAATTACAAAAATATTGTGTCCCTAGACTTACAAATACTTGAGGTATAGGGGACACATATAATTCTAAGCTAGTAGCCCTCTTCTATAGGTGAGACAAGGAGCAGTTTCCCAGTCATGCCTCCTCCTTCCATCCTCAAAAAAATAGAAATCACAATTTTTTTTTGGAGAAGCATAAACCAGATGCCAGATTGGATATCTGTCAATGCCACCTTCAAGACAGTTGTCTATATATTTAGACAGAAAACATACATCTTACCAAATATATTTATTCTGTATATTCTTATATATGTACTCATCTTTCTCATTAGATCCTTTGTGAGGAGAGATTTTGTATTTGTAAATTTTTATCTTCAGCTATAAGCACAGGGATATCATAGATACTTGACAAATGACTGGTGATTGAATGATTCAAAGTGAGACTGGAAGTAGATTGCAGAAGGCTTTAAATGCCAAACTGAAGAGTTTGGGCTTTTTTTTCCCCTTCTCAAGATAGAGGAATCACTGAAGCTTCCTATACAAGGAAGTGACAAGGCTAAATCTATGCCTTAAGAAGATGATTTTGACAGCAGTGTGGAAGATGGATTGAGGAGGAGAAACACTGGAAGCCAGGAATCCAATCTAGGGACTGTCATGATAATTCATTGAAAATTTCCTCATGAAGGCTAGAATGAGGGAGGTGACCAGGGGAATGGAGAAAAGGGGGCATATGGGAGAGAGGTGGTGGAAATCGAATAGATAAAGTATTGGTAATTGAGCATAATGCAAAGCAGAGGGGGATGAAGAGGCAAAGATGAATTCAAGATTGGGAACCCAAGTCAGTGAAAGGATGGTGATGTCCTCCACATTACCCTACCCTTCAAATCACCAGAATTCTTAAAAGATTATCTCAGCAACTGAGAGAGGAAAATCACCCAATAAAACAAGGTCAGATAAGTGAGAACAACTTCCATGGTGGGCCAAGCAAGAAGGCGACATACTCAGAGCCAGATGGACACGAACAGTTATACCAGCCAAGCAAATTAGGAGGAGGAAACAAATTAAGAGGACAACAAAAGGCAGGATTCTCAAGCTGATTCTAGAGGCTGCAAAAAATGCAGCAGTTATATTACAGAATCCATTTGAAAAGGAGCTGAGGACATGGAAAGGGAGGGAAATAAGGGGGAAAAACATCTATTAAATTGCTTTCTGCACTCTCTGCAACTATTATCTCATTTAATACTTACAACAATTCTGAGAGACACTATTTTTATCCTCATCTTACAGTTGGAGAAACTGAGGCAGACAGAGGTTAGATGATTCCCCTGGCTAGGAAATTTCTAGATTCTTTTGTTTGGGTTTTTTTTTAGGCTTTTTTGTAAGGCAAACGGGGTTACGTGGCTTGCCCAAGGCCACACAGCTAGGTCATTATTAAGTGTCTGAGACCGGATTTGAACCCAGGTACTCCTGACTCCAAGGCCGGTGCTTTATCCACTACACCACCTAGCTGCCCCTGAAATTTCTACATTCTAATTCAGGTCTTCCCAACTCCAGTTCCAGTACTCTATTCACTTCTCTACCTAAATGTCGATGGGGAAGTTGTTTGGATTATTTATTACAAGAGTTAGAATTTTTTAGTTGATAATTGTGCCTTGGAGTAGGATGGGGTTTAAAAGGAAACTAAAAAAATAAATAAAAGAAACTCATAAGCATTTTAATGCACAGAAGATAACAGAAGGATGTTTTGAGGGAAGTATTAATAAACAAAATTGCTTTGAAACCAAGGTATTCAATGTATTAAGGACAATGTATATAGTAAAGATTCATCATTTTATATAGAACAAGATTGTCTTTCTGTTCTTAATCTATGGAAAATTTATGTGTGTTGGTGTTTGTACAGAATAAAAAAGAAAAAATCAAGATTATTAAATAGAAAAAAAAATGGTAGGGAGAGCCAGGTCTGTCACCAGGCACACTCCATAACATACGGCCAATAGGTTGTTGGTAAATATTTAATGCTCTGAAACAGGAGACTCTGACGTAAAACCTCTAGTGTTACAGAGAAGGAAAAGCATCATGACAAAGCTGGGGCCTGTCAGTGACAAGGGTGCTGGGTTACACTATTCCTATCTGCAGACTAAAATTAAAACTCACTCTGTTCCCCCCACACAGCTCCCCAAGGGAGGCCCTGGGAGATTTTCCCTTTAGTTAAAGCTGTCTTGTACGCTTCAGCAGCCTTTACACCAGAGTAAAATTATACTGTTTAGGCCTTAACATCTGTCTTACATAGTGTATGATAAATAGCACTGCCGCTCCCTCTCGGAATTCCCCTGTTCCCTGCCCAATCGGCTGTTGATCGTTGGCCACATTTTTCTCTCTTTCCCTTCTCTTGGCAGGGTGAAGTGGACTCAAAGCAGTCCCTACCTCAGGAAACTGGTCTGAAATGGGCACACAAAATTAAAAGATTGCAAGAAGTTGAATGAGATGTGGGAAAGGTCAATAATCAAGAGACCTGGGTTCTCACCCCTGTTCTGTCTCTACCCAGCCAAGTGGCCTTGGTCAAGTCACTTAGACTCTGTGGACCTCAGTTCCCTTGTCAGTAAAATATCAAAGGCATAGATAGATGGATAGATAGATAGATAGATAGATAGATAGATAGACAGATAGATAGATATAGAGATAGACAAACAGAGATAGAGATAGAGACAGAGAGACAGAGATAGATAGTTTAATATATATACATAGAGAGAGTGGGGGAGGGAAGGGAAGAAGGGATGAATAGATAGATAGATGGGTGGTGATAGGTAGATAGACAGACAGATAGAGATAGATAGATAGATAGATAGATAGATAGATAGATAGATAGATAGATATAGACAGCCAGATGAATATAAACATATAGTTAGATATAGTCAGACAGACAGATAGATAGAAGGAAAGATGGGTGGATGAATGCATGGATGGATGGATGGATGGGTGGGTGGGTGGATGGATGGATGGATGGATGGATGGATGAATAGATAGATAGATAGATAGATAGATAGATAGATAGATAGATAGATAGATGGATAGTAGAGATGGAAACAGAGACAGAGACAGAGACAGGCATAGAGATAGAAATAGGGATAGAGATAGAGATAGATAGATAGATAGAGATAGCTGAGGCAAATAGAGGTTAAATGACTCACTAAGAAATTTCTGAGCTAGATTCTAACTCAGGACTTACCAACTCTAGTTCCAGTCTTATATTTACTTCTCTACCTAGATGTTGATGTGGGAGCTGTTTGAATTATTTATTCCAAGGGTTACAATTTTTTGATAACTGTGTCTTGTTTATATTTATATAAATATATATTTATATGTGCATACATATATGCATATAAAATATGTGTGTTAATCTATATAGAAATAGAAATAGTTATATAGATATTAGATATACAGACAGCTGAATATAAATATAGACATAGAGATTTATATAGTTATAGGTATAAAGATAGATATAGAAATATAGATCATGTACATATATATATATATATACATATATATTTAACTGCTTTTCTTACAGAGAAGTAGGCAGACTTAATATTATCATCCCCAGTTTACTGATAAGAAAGCCTGTTCAGAGTCACCCAACATGCCCAATGTGCAAAAAAAAAAAACTCAAGACAAGGTCTTTGGATGATGGATCTGATGAGATTAAAAGTCCCTTCTCCTGCTTCCATGTCTAGAATTAAATGGGTAGAAAGCTGACCTAATGTTTCCTTTCCCAAGATGGAAGGTTGAAAGGTAACCAGTTTGTGAGTGAAGGGATGAAAATTAGGGCATCTAACCTAGAGAAGAAGAAACAGGGGTTTTGCTGGAGGTCTTCAAGTACTCCTATAGAGTATCATGTGAAAAAGGAATTAATTAGACTTGTTTTATTTGGCAGAGGGAGGACCAGGTGCAATGGGTTGAAGCTGGTAAAGAGGCAGATTTAGACTTGTTTTTAGGAAAATTATTTACATTCCCACTTGTCATTTTGTTCTATGGCAGAAAGTCATAGGTCATGAATATCTTTAGAGTTTACAATACGGATTATCCCAAAGGCAATGGAGAAGTGTATGAACGATGTAAACAAGCTGCCAAATATTACCAAAAAGGACTTATGAAGAGAAATTGCATCGAAAATGTCCTCAAAGACATATATAATAAAAAAAAGAAAATTGGTTGGTCACATGGCAAGAGCAAGCGATAATTAATGAGCAACCTGGGTGTTCCAATGGTATGTTCATAGAGAATGCCAAGTTAATTAACCCCGCCCTGCCCACTCATTTCCCCAGCACAATGAAAGGATCCTCTTGGGGTGGATTTAGGGGCACAAAAGTTGCACAGGATGGTCAGTATGTATAGGTTGTGCTCTGCCCCTTGGGAGGTAATTGTTGTGCCATGCAAATCATGCCATACCTAGCATGTAGTCATCAAGACTTTGAAGATTGCTAATGAGTGGCAACTCACTACCTTCCAAAGTAACCCATAATGTTTTTGGATAGCTCGGATTGTTTGGAAATTCTTCCTGGCATCAGGTTTAAATTGATCCCTTCTGTTTCTTCCACTCTACTCGTAGTTCTGCCTCTGGGGCTGAGAGAACAAATGTAAACCCTTCTTCCACATGGTGAATCTTCAAGGGCTTTAAGAAAACTAACATGACCTCCATCACTGGAGTCTTCTCGTCACCAGATTGTTGTTGATGTTGTTCATGCATTTCAGTTGCGTCCAACTCTTTGAGATCCAATTTGAGATTTTCTTGGCAAAGATACTGGATTGATTTGTCATTTCCTTCTCTGGCTCATTTTACAGATGAGGAAACTGAGGTAAGCAGGGTGAAGTGACTATGAAATTTCCCACAGCTGATGCCAGATTTGAACTTAGGAACATGAGTCTCCTGATTTCCATGTTCCTTCACATGAGTTTCCAGTTCCTTTACCCTAACTTCATATGACACTCAAGGATCTTTGCAGAGATGTTGGTTGTCTTCCTCTGGATCATCTACAATTTATTAACAGCTCTCTGAATAGTCATACTCATAATAGAAAATGACTTTTTACTTAATACTGAGTCTAGAGTCATGGGTTCAAAATTGGCTCTACCATTTACTGTCTATATGACTTGAGCAAATCACTTAGCCACTCTCTGCTTCATCTTCCTCATCTGAAAAATGAGGAGTTAGATTCAATAATCTCCATTCCGAATCCAAATCTTAATCCAAATAATATTTCTTCTTGGGCATGTATTCCCACCTGGCCAAGGGAACATTTTGAGCCAGGGAATTCCATTTCCATCTGTAAAATGGCTTACCTTCAGTACCAGAAGATTAGGTAGCCCCAGGAGCCCTGCTCTCATATGCTTCTTGAACACAAAACTGGCAGAAAAGGATGTAGCTGCCATTCTCCTCTGGATAGAGGTCTGGACAAAAACGCTCTGCCTCATCTGGCTAATGGTGACCTGAAACAAAGCCCTGACTCTCCTGATGGCCACAAATGCATCTCCTGGAGTCACCACAGGTTGGCGACCCCCATCCTTCCTTACATGCTCCTCCATGGGATATGGTTGGTCAGGGATCTCAAGATCTACCAAGTCCTCAACTTGCTATTGGGGGGGGGGGGGCTTGGGGGAGGGGTCAGGTGATTGTGTCTGTCTTACATTACTCAGCGTGATATATTCCTGCCAAATGAGGAACATATGTAATACTTATAGTCATTCTGGCATTACTCTTAATTAGCAACCACGATCTGAGCATTTGTTATTTAAGCTCGTTTAATTCTAGCCAGATTACAGTGTGTCGCAACGCAAGCTGCCTTCTGCCTCATCAGTGAGAGGTTCCATTAGGCCAGCTCCAAGAAAACACAAAAAGTCATATCCAATCAGTCTAAGCTGTCCTGGGTGAAGGGGGTAGCGGGCCTGGCATCTGCCACTGTGCGAGGGGAGACCGGCAGATGGCACTGTCAGAGAGGAAGGCTGCCTGCCAGGCCCACACCTTTGAGATGGCAACAGGCCTTTTTAATTTTTGACCACATGTTACATAATAAACAGTATTTCCAAGATGTGATTCTCTGGGATTGCAGCGGCCCAGACCTTGGTGGCTGTGTGATCCCTGGGTCTCAGCTCTTCAAATCGTCCATGGCCCTTAAATGTACGTGTTGACTTGGGCAAAGAAGGGGGGTCCCATAATGAAGATTAATGATTTTATTTCTCTTAATGAAACAAGTGTCAGATTATCAGTTCAAAGGCCGCTGATGAGCTATGTGGCATTGTGTTGTTGAGGTTGGAGGGGGTTGGTGGTTTGAGGTTGAAATCATACAGCTCTTTCTAATCAAGTCTCCAATCTTGAATGTTAAATCTGGCAAGGTTTGTCTCCCCTCAGACACGAAGAACAGTCT
Source organism: Macrotis lagotis (assembly GCF_037893015.1). NCBI lineage: Eukaryota > Metazoa > Chordata > Mammalia > Peramelemorphia > Peramelidae > Macrotis > Macrotis lagotis. Next base: position 252,952,199 of record NC_133660.1, on the reverse strand, counting down.
CTGCCAGGATGTATGAGAAATCAGGGGAGGCCAGAAGGAAACCAAGAAAGAGAAAGAAGCATAAGTATTATTTTGTCTTTCAGAGAGAGAAGGAAGACTCAACCCAAGCACTTAGTATGTCTACAGAAGTCAACAGGAAGGGATGGACTGTTTGTTTTGTTTTCTGGGCAGTGAGTGATGCAGGAGGCCTGGGCAAAGTAGAGGGAGAGTCAAGGAGAGAGGTGAGTTGACTGAACATAACTTAGAACTATGGAATTCAGATAGTAAATGGCAGAGCCAGTTATGAACCCACGACTCCAGACTCAGCACTAAGTAGGTGGTCATTTTCTATTATGAGTAATGCTTTTTAAGAGGGGTATTGATAAATTGTAGAAGGTCCCCAGGAAGACAACCAGCATCTTGGTGAACATCCTTGAGTTTTTCATATGAGGTTAGGGTGAAGGGACTGAAGATACTTAACCTTGAGATTCCTCTTCAAAGGTACAAAAAATCAGGAGACCTGGCTCCTAATCCCAGTTTTACCTCTGATCACTGGGAGATCTTGAGTAGATAAGTTATTTTCTTGGTCTCATTTTCCTCATCTGTGCTTGGACTTGAAGATAACAACTCTCAACCATTCATTTGTTCATTCAGTAGACCATTGCTAATTAAGAATCAATTGTAAAGAGCATTGCGAAGGAGAGATAGTTCTAGATAAGACTCCTTGTCCTCAAGAAGTTTATAGTCTAGTGAGAAAGAAGGTGCCAACATAGATAGCACTAAAACACAATGCTATAGGATGGTGAAGTTCAAGAGCATTGAATCTAGTCCCTCTTCTTACAGATGAGGAAACAGATTCAGGAAAATAGGAAAGTGACTTGCCCAGGGGCATCCTCATAGTAAGTGTCTGAAGTAGAATTTGAACCCAGGTCTTCTGGTACCAAGTCCAGTGTCCTCTCGTCTATGTCATGCAGAAGATGGGACCAAGATGGTGAAGAGTAGGAACCCTGAGTGAAGAAATTGTGGCTGTTGAGTCTTGAGAAAATAAGACTTAGCAGAGATGTGAGAGATTATCTTCAACTATTTGAATGCTTTTCACCAAGAGAAGGCATCAGATTGTACTTCAGCACAGAGCTCTCTGTCTCTGCCTGTCTCTCTGCCTCTCTGTCTCTCTGACTCTCTCTGTCTCTCTGTCTCTGTCCCTCTGTCCCTCTGTCTCTCTCTGTCTCTCTCTCTCTCTCTACCCCCTTCCCTCCCCAAATCAAATAAATTCCAATGACTTCTTAATGCCTTTCAGATCAAATAGAAATTGTTCTGTTTAGCTATTACAGTTATTCAACACCTAGCCCCAGCCCGCCTTCCCAGTCTCATCATACATTAGCACCCTTCCCACACTTTACAATTCAGCCATGCTGGCCAGGCTGCTGATCCTCCCACCTTCTACCATCACCTCTCTGGGCAACTTTACATTAGGCCTCCCTGCCTGGAGGGCACTCCCACTTCACTCTCACCTCAGGCTACCCCTTATGTCGTCCATCACTGTGCCCAAGAGACGCCTTCTTCCCAATGCCTTTCCTGACTGCCTCAGTTTATTATTGTCCTCCTCCCTAAAGTCCTATTTATCCTGTAGATACTTGAATGTATTCATTGGCATAATTAACTAATTGGTCCTGAAGTCAGGGAGAGCTGAGGAGGAGGAGGTAAAGGAGAAGGAAGAGGAGGAGGAAGACAAAGTTGTGTGACACATCCTTGCCCCTACCTTCTATCCTGGGCAATCATTTTGCCTGTTTTTGCCTTAGTTCTTCATCTGTAAAAAGGGGATAATCACAGCACTTAATTTCCAGGGTTATTGTAAGAATCAAAAAAAGATTTTATAGATATATGTGTATATCACTAGACTATAAACTTCTTAAGGACAAGGAGGTTTATCTAGAACCATCTCTCTCACAATGCTCTTTACAATTGAGTCTTAATTAGTGATGGTCTAGTGAGTGAACCAATGAATGGATGAGAATCAAGTCCATACATATATGTAGTACCTTGCAAAAGTTAAAGCCATATTTAAATGCTAGTTATCATTAGTAGTAGCATCTATTGTTATTGTGAGTGCTATCACCTAGGTGTGCGGTGGATAGAGTACCTGTCCTGGAGTCAGGAAGACAAATCCTCTTGATTTCAGATCTCAGGCCTCTGACACTTACTAGCTGTGTGACCTTGGGCAAAGCATCTCCTATTTGCCTCAGTTTCCTCATTTATAAAATGAATTGGAGAAGAAAATGAAAATCTGCTTCGGTATCTTTACCAAAAAAAGCCCCAGATGGATTCATGGAGAATCAGACACAACTGGACAACAAGAAATTATGATAATAATTAGTTGTATTTCTACATATATACAAAAGAATGTAAACTCCTTGAGGCTAGAGGCCTTTTCATTACAGTCTTAGAGTGCCGTCTGAGGAGACTTTGAAAGTTAAGAAGCACTAATGATAATTTATAGCCCTTTAAGTTTTGCAAAGCACTTTATCATTCTGTCTGCATCATCTCTAGATATGTCTGTGTCTTTCTTGATCCCGACAACATCCCTAGGAGAGAAATTATGTTGCTCCCCATTCTGAAGTCTGAAAAAGGACTTCCCCAGGATCTGGGATGGATTTTGAACTCAGATGTCAGCTAGTTGGTTAATTGTTGTCCTACTGAGAAGACCATGACATCAGAAGAATGAGGTCATGACTTCCAAATAACTGATTAAATTGAGGTAGCATCATGCAAAGCCACCATTCTTATGTGAGAATGTGAGGCCATATGAGTCCAATAGCCTGACATAATAAAATCAGGAAGGTTGGTGATAAATGGGAAAACTGGTCCTTTTAGAATCAGGTCTTGTGTTTTGCCAATGGTCACAAAGAGTAAAATAAATAAGTCTTCTGATCTCTAAGAGAAAGCCTTTAGGCACAGAACTACCTCCCAGACCTATTTAATAGATGAGGAAATAGAAGTGCAAAGTTAGAAATCAAAGAACAGCAAAATAGCAAAGCAACTAGACCTGGGTTCAAAACCCAGTTTTGGCCAACCTGCTGATCCACATCCATATTTCCTGCAATCATGGAGAGTGAAGCTGATAGAACTTTGGAGCCCAGCCTATGGAACATCCTCAATATGGCAGATGGAGGCATGGCAGGGGGATAGAAGAGCATTAACCCTTTTGCCCAAGGAGGGGGGGTCAACCAGCTTAGATTGGAGACATCAAAACTTCCAAATAAATCAGAATCACTCCCAGGGATTAGACCATTAGCAGGTTCGGTACTCAGCCTCTAGTCAGTTAGTCAACTAGTGAGCTAGATAGCTAGGTAGCTAGGTAAGTAGGTAGGTAGGTAGGTAGGTAGATGATAGATAGATAGAGATAGAAAGAGAGAGATAGATGATAGAGATAGAAAGAGATAGATGATAATAGATAGATAGAGATTGATAGATGGATAGATAGATAGATAGATAGATAGATGATAGATAGATAGATGATAGATAGATAGATGATAGATAGAGATGGAAAGAGAGAGATAGATGATAGAGATAGAAAGAGATAGATGATAATAGATAGATAGAGATAGATAGATGATAGATGGATAGATAGATAGATGATAGATAGATAGATGATAGATAGATAGAGATAGAAAGAGAGAGATAGATGATAGAGATAGAAAGAGATAGATGATAATAGATAGATAGATAGAGATAGATAGATGATAGATGGATAGATAGATAGATAGATGATAGATAGATAGATGATAGATAGATAGATAGAGATAGAAAGAGATAGATAGATGATAGAGATAGAAAGAGATAGATGATAATAGATAGATAGATAGAGATAGATGATAGATGGATAGATAGATAGATAGATAGATGATAGATAGATGATAGATAGATAGATAGATAGATAGATAGATAGACCAATGTGTAATGTTGGCTTTGAAAATAGTGCATTAATTTTAGTTGACTCTCCTTTAGATTTGGATTTCTCCGTTCAGTCACAATATCCAATAAAAAAAATAAAGCTAACTTCACTTGGTTGTTTTGAGGAAAGCATTTTGTAAGCCTGATCTCTGGCTTGTCCTCTAAAGGATCTTAGAGGTCAATCAAGTACATACTCTTCAGTTGATCCCTGAAGAAACTCAGGCCCAAAATAAAGAAAGGCTCCTTGACCCAGGTCCTTTGTCTCCAAAGCTAGCCCTTGGTCCCTTAGTAGAGGGAGTCTCCACAACAGAAATTCCTTACAGCAATGAAATTACAGGTTTGGAATTTAAATAAATCTTAAAATACATACCTTCCATTGGAGCTTTGTCAATTAAAAATGATATATCATTGACTAGGATTCTCACTGTGAGAAAACAAGGAGAGGGTTAAAATAAAGCCATATTGTGATTCAGCCAGTGGTCAGAAGGACTTTGAAGTTCATGGAGGAAAGGATTAAGATATAACCCTTCTGAACTAGCACCTGCCCCCCAAACCTCCACTTCTATACCTATATAGGCCAGTGATTTGCAGGTTGATATCAGATCAGCCTGGCGTATTTCCAGAAAGGGGCATGGTTTATCTCATACCACCACTTCAGCTCTCTGTGTAGAGCAGTGTCTTCTTGGAAAAGATCAAGATTAAAATAGATCAGGGACTGACTCACCTCTCCAACCGCCCTCAATCAATACTTGGGCTTCAGGGCAGATGGAGGATCACCAACTGTGGGCAGGAAGTGTCTTCTCCCTATAGGTTTGGCACACTGGCCCAGGTACATTGAAGGGGGAGAGACTTTCATCTTCCTCTGAAGCATCCAAAAATCTGCCCCTGCCAGAGGCAGGGAGCCAGGCTAGAGAGCCCATTGGCCTGCAGAGGATTTTGAGAAGGATGAAAAATGTGTTTGCAAATGGGATGCTGATGCAGAAAGGGTTGCTTGCTTGGCCCTTGTGAAGACTGTTGGCATAGCTTTCCAGAGGCATCAGAGGCCACAGTCACCCAGCCAAGGGTAAACAGAGGGCAGAAGAACCATTGGGAAAAGGCAAGCTGTGAAGTGAGAAGATGATGTGGGTAAAGCCCTTCCCAAACCTTATAGCAACACATAAAATGCCAAATGTTATTATTAATCATAGAAGAGAGTGAAATTATGCAAGCACAGGAATATCAACCCAATCATCCTGTTATTGAAGTTTATACTGAAAATGTTTTCAGAAAATGAGTTGACATCCCTGATGTTTTCTTAGCTACTTTATCTACCTGTGTGGCAATCCATAGAATGTTTAATTTAAAAGAATAACATGATAACAACTCAAATCATGCCCATTCCTATCTGTATTCCATCCAAAAACAGAAGAATAATTCATTGCCATCATTGTTTATCAGTCAATAGTTTATTACAATAGTTTATTACATTATTATTATTTCATTATCATATAATCTTCAGTTTTTAATAATTTATTAATTAAATGATATAATCTAGGAAATTTAATATCTATTCATTGTTATATTTGAGTAGTTATTAAAACAATTATAATATCTTCATGATTAAGTTAAACTATTATTGAAATTACATTTTAATGATTGGATTTTTATCTTTAATTATATTGATTATTTCTTTCAAAGTAATTTATCAAATCTGTGATTTTATTTCTGTAAGATTTTCTCAGTAAGGAACTTTAACTATTAATGAAAATCATCACTTTTTCTGCAACTCATAGTCTTGGAGAGTTTCCTGGAGTCCTAAGAGATTAGATGATTTGCCCAACCAGGTCACACAAACAGGATGTGTCAGAGATGGGACTTAGAGAACCTATATCTTCTAATCTTCTACCTAATTCCCTATGAATGACTTCACATCCACTCTCAAAGATTAATAACAGTGATGATGAAGAAGATGAAGGCTATGTTGATGATAAAGATGATGATACAGCCAAATACATTTTTAGTAACAAAACTATGCATATACACATACACATAAATATAATCCACATCTTTTAATCAATTAAGTGATTTTATAGATGAATTTGTTGTAGAAAATCATTTGCAAAATCTGCCTCCTCCTTTCTAGTTTCATAAAAAATAGATATCTTCCATGCATGTGGAGAGCATTCTCATAAAGATTTTATTAGGATAACAAAGAAGATATGTGGGGAAATAATTATTGGAGCTCTCTGTCTTTTGAGAATAAAAATATTATACAAGATAATTTTTATTTTGTTTTGCCTTATCCTTATAGTATGTTTTCCTGAGGAATTTTTTAATTGAACCCCCCCTCCATCTTGTCCAGGCTAGCTGTACAGGGTCTGTTTATCAGCTTGAAGATCAGAACTCCAAGCCCAAGAAATTTCCTCAGACTCATTCACCCTAATAGTTGGGGTTACAGGGGTCACCAATATATCTGACCCTCCCAGAGATATTCTATGAAATGATCCCTTTCAATAATTTGCTGTCTCTGATTTGGATTCCTTGGGGGTATATATTTCATCTTCTCCAGTCATTCTGAATTATATGACATTTCAACTTCTTCATGTTCCACATCAGGGAATGAAGGCTTCCAAATATATTGGTTCCTCTGGTATTACTGATAAAAATAGATAATTTTTGGAAACAGTGACAAATTTGTTTAATTTTCTATCTATTTTTTGTCAGGCTACTTTCATCTATGAATGCTCTTCGGATGGGATAGTAACAGTGAATCTTATGGTAAACTTTCTTTTCATTGCTTTTCATTCATTATTTTAATGTGATCACATTTACCATAAATTAGACCTACCATTTTCTTTATTGTTTTATAAATGAGTATACCAATATAACCCTTGACTTAATGAAAAGAACAAGTAATTTCTGACTTAGAGGTTTCTGGGATCTTCCATCCTCTGCAATATCTTTGCTTTTGTCTATTTCCCTTTTTCATCATCAGCGTTTGATTTGAATAGGTCAAATTGAAACTATTAAAATTGTTCACATCATCTTCTCATCTTCATCATTTTTATATGTCAAAGTTAATTTTTAACTTTGCTCAAACTAAGCAATGAAAATGGACACAGACAGCAAGTTTTGATATGACACATTGTTAACCAATGATTTCCTGTTTATTAAAATATAATCCCTTTTATTTATTGCCATCCTTAAGGGACAGAAATACTATTTTCCTGTTGCCCAGCCCAAGGACCTTCTTTTCACAAGCTGATAGGTTGGTTACCAAAATCAGAGGCTCTTACCAGTCCAAAAGTTGATATTTGGCCTGCTTCCTCCTCCAAGGTAATCAGACATATGGTGAAGTAGCCTTTGGGTCACTGTTGTCTGGTTTAATGGGAAGAGACTGTCAGACTATGTGATCAGCCAGTTGGGGCAAGACCTGGACTTTCTATCTTCTTGGAAGGTAGGCTATATCTTGCTTCCATCAGCCTCATTAGACTTGAGTTCCATCTCCTCTGCCCAAGACACCCAGAAGATCATCATATCTCTCCTATCTCAGCTGAGCACAATCCTGTCCCTTGTTCTACCTGCTACAATTCCACCCCTAGTTTATAATCAGAGTATGGCATCTCCCTTCCACAAGATCTCTTCCCTGCCTTTTTCCCAAAAGAAAAAACAAATATTTCTTACTGGAGTCCTTTAAATTGCTCAAGTTGGGGTAAGGCTACCATTTCCCAACCCTACTTATAATTTTGCCAGGATCCTCAGACACTCAAAATTTTAATAGCTTGTTACACATGTAGACTTTCCTAATCCCTAAATCAAGGGTCACCTGAGAATAAATCTCATCCTTCAGAAAATCACAACTGAACACACACAAATATGCCCAAACATTTTTAACACTTAAATTCTCAAATCAGTCTCACATTACATCTCTTCTTCCTCTCTACTCTAGTATTCAAATTCTTTTTTCTGCTTTCAACAATGATTTGATCACCTACCCTGAATGTGTTTCATTGAATCACTTTGTCATAAGTATTCATTGCCTCTTCAATCAATTAACATCATTTTAAAAATTTTAATGGTATTTTTTCAATTACATGTCAAGACAATCTTTAGCATTCATTTTTATAAAATTTTGAATTTCAAATTCCCCCCCTCCTTCTTTCCCTCTCCTTTCCCTAAAATGATAGGAAATTTGATATAGGTTATACCTGTGTTAACATATAAAACATGTTTTCATTAATCACAGTGATGAAAGAAGAAATAATCAATTTTTAAAAAAAAAACAGAAAAAAATAAAGTGAAAAAAGTATATTTTTCCACTCTGTATTCAGAGTTCATCAGTTCTTTATCTGAATGTGGATATGTGATCTAAATGTGATCAGCATACACTATTTGTTATACTATGTTCAATGTTTTCCTTGTTCTGCTCATTTCTCTTTGTATTAGTTCATGTTAAGTATTTCCATGTTTTTTTTAATTCTATCTGAATATCATTTCTTATTGCACAATAGCATTTTATTACCCTCATAGACCACAGCTTGTTCAGTCATTTCCCAATGGATGGGCATCCCCTCAATTTCCAATATTTTGCTACCATGAAAAGGACTGCAATAAATATTTTTGCACATGTAGGTCATTTTCCCTTTTTTATGCTCTCTTTGGGATAGATCTAGTAGTGGTATTGCTGGATCAAAGAGTATGCACAATTTGATTGCCCTTTGGGCAAGGTTCCATCCAATCTGTTCTCCAGAATGCTTAAATCAGTTCATAAACCAGTAGATGCATTACTGCCCCATTTTTCTATATTATCTCCTTTTCCATATTTCCTCTTTTTTTGTTATATTAGTCAATCTAATATATGTAAGGTGGGACATCAGAATTGTTTTAATTTGCTTTTCAACTGTGACTTAGAGCACTTCCTCATATAACTATAGATAGCTTTGATTACTTCATCTGAAAACTGCCTCTTCATATCCTTTGACAATGTATCAGTTTGGGAATGTCTAGTACTCTTATAAATTTAACTCTCTATATATTTGAGAAATAAGGCCTTTATCAAAAACATTTCCTCTAAAGATTGTTTCCCAGTTTTCTGCTCTCCTAATCTTTGTTTTGGTTTTTGCAAAAGATTTTTAATTTAATATATTCAAAATTATCTATTTTACATTTCATAATGTTCTCTTCCTCTTGTTTGGTCATAATTCTTCCTTTTCTCCACAGATCTGACAGGTAAACTATTCCTTGCTCTTCTAATTTACTTACAGAGTTGCTCTTTATATCTAAATCACGTGCCCATTTTTTACTTATATTGGTGTATAATGTAAGATATTATTTTAAACCTATTTTATGCCTTTTGTTTTCTACTTTTCCCAACAGTCTTTGTCAAATAGTGAGGTTTTCCCAACAGTCTTTGTCAAATAGTGAGGTTTTTATCCCAAAGACAAGGGTCTGGATTTTTCAAACACTGGGTTAGTATACTCATTTATCACTTATGTTTTTGTGTAGCTAATCTATTCCACTGATCCACCACTCTATTTCTTAGTCAGTACCAAATAGTTTTAGTGATTGCCACTTCATAATATAATCAGGTCTTTATAGGTCACTTTCTTTGAAACATTTTCATAATTCTCTTAATATTCTTGATCTTTTGTTCTTTCAGACAAATTTTATAGTTTTTTTTTTCTCACTCAATCAAATAATGTTTTGGCAGTTTGTTTGGTATGGCACTGAATAAGTAAATTAGACAGAATCATCTCTTTTATTATATTGATTCAGCCTACTCATGAGCAATTGACATTTTTCCAATTGCTTAGATCTGACTTTATTTGTCTGAAAAGTGTTTTGTAATTATGTTCATAAAGTTCCTGGGTGTATCTTGGCAGGTAGAGCCTTAAGCATTTTATATTGCTTACAATTATTTTAAATGAAATTTCTCTATCTCGTGTCGCTAGGCTTTGTTGATCTTATAAAGAAATGCTGATAATTGTTGTGGGTTTATCTTTTATACTGTAACTTTGCTGAAGTTGATAAATATTTCAAATGGCTTTTTTAGTTTATTCTCCAGGTTCTCTAAAAGTATACCATCATATCATATGCAAAGAGTGATAGCATTGTTTCTTCATGGCCTATTCTAATTCCTTTGATTGAATAATATAACACCAGCTTCCTTGCTTCATCCTAATCTTATTAGAAAGGCTTCTAGCTCACCCATATTACAGATAATACTTTAATTAGATACTGCTTATCATTTTAAGAACCATCCCCTTATACCTATGCTCTCTAGTATTTTAACAAGAATAGATGCTATATTTTGTCAAAAGCATTCAATTTTCAATTCAATTCAATTCAATCTTCTATTGAGATAATCATATGATTTCTGTTGGGTTTGTTATTGATCTAGGTAATTATATTGACAGCTTTCTTAATATTATACCAACTCTGCATTTCTGATATAAATCCTACCTTGTCTTGGTGTATAGTCCTTCTATTATGGTAGTTTTTTTGTCCAAAGTTTGTGAATCAGATTGTTTCATATAGAGAAAGTGGTACAAACCTTTCCTCCTCTATTTTAGCACTTCCTAGATTAAGTATCAACACCATATTTGTGTCATAAAAGGACTTCTTCACCTGTTTTCTAAATAGTTTTTATAGATCTAGAATCAATTGTTCTTTAAATGTTAAGTAAAATCCAGATTTATGAACACATCTGACCCTGAGGATTTTTTCCTTAGGGAGTTCATTCATTAATGTTTGTTTAACTTTTTTTTCCTAAAATGGGGTTAAACATTCTATTTTTAGTTAATCTAGGTAAGTTATATTTTTACAAATATTCATCTATTTCAGTCAGATTCATTGGCATATAACTATGCAAAATATTTCCTAATGGTTGCTTTAATTTCTTCATTAAATGACTATTACATAGTTTTCATTTTTAGTAATGGATATTTGGTTTTCTTTCTTTTTTAAATCAAATTAATCAATGATTTATCTATCTTTGGGGTTTTTTTTTTTTCGATAAAACCAGCTCCTAGTTTTTTCAATAACATTTTTTTCTTTCAATTTTATTAATCTTCCTTTGATTTTCAGTATCTCCAATTTAGTACTCAATTGAGTTTTTAATAGCTCTTGTTCTGATTTTTTTTAGTTGTATTCTCAATTCCCTGATCTCCTCAATCTCAATTTTGTTGAAGTAAGAATTTAGTAATAATAAGTAAGTTTCCCCCCAAGTCCTGTTTGACTGCCACCCATAAATTTTGAGATATTCTTTTATTATTGTCATTATTTCAGTGAAATTGATTGTTTTTTCTATTTGTTCTATGACCAACTTATTCTTTAAGAGTAGATTATTTAGTTTCCAATTAATTTTTAATCTATCCACTATCCTCTTGTTGATGTAATTTTTAGTCATTATAATCTGAAAAGAATACAGTGACTATTTCTGCCATCCTGCATTTGATTTTTGAGGTTTTATGCCCTAATACTTGGTCAACTTTTGCATAGGTACCCTGAAAAGTTGAGAAAAAGGGCATATTCTTTCTATTTCCATTCAGTTTTCTCCAAAGTTCTGTCATATGTAACTTTTTAATTATTCTATTCACCTCCTTAGTTTCTCTTTTTTAACTTTTTTGGTTGAATTTATCAGGTTTTGAGAGGGGACAGTTGAGGTCTTCGAGAAGTATAGCTTTGCTTTCTATTTCTTCCTGTAATCCACATAACTTCACCTTTAAGAATCTTGCATGCTATCTCAATTGGGGCATATTGATATTACTTCCCTGTCAATTTAGCAAGATTTCCTTCCTTAGTCTGAGATCAGGATTGCTATCTTTTTTTTTAACTTCAGCTGAGACATTCTGCTCCAGCCCCTTATTATTAGTCTGTGTATGTCTTTCTGCTTCAAGTGTATCTTTTGTAAACAACATATTGTAAGATTCTGATTTTTGATCTGTTCTGCTATCCATTTCTATTTTATGGGAGAATTAATCCCATTCATATTCATAATTATGATTACTGTGCTTTTCCCTCCATTCTATTTTTCCTCCTATCTATTCTCTTTCTCCTTTTATCATTTCCTTCCTCAACTGTGTTTTACTTCAGTCTTATCACCTCCCCCCAGTCTTCTATCTCTTCTGTCAGTCTCTTTTACTTAATCTCTTCTCATCCTAGTTTCCTGTCAGGTAACATAGATTTCTATATTCAACTGATTGTGTGTATTACTCCCTCTTTGACCAATACTGATGAGAATAAGATTCACATGAGGCTTATCACCCACCCTCCAATTTTGCCTCCATTAAAATAGATTTTTACTCCTCTTCATGAACTCCCTCCTTACCATTTTACCTCTTTTTTCTTTCTACATCCAGTATACTCCTGTTTCTCACCCCTTAATTATTTTTATCTCATTCCCTCAAAATTCTCCTTATACCCTTACCTTCTGTCTATGCACCAGCTGCACTATTAATGAATACAATTTTTAATTCCAAATATCACCTTTTCATGTATGAATGTAAAGAGTATAAGTCTATTGAAGCCCTTACGTTTTCTTTTCTCTTTTTAGGTTTATCTTGGATATGGAAGATCAGTGTTTTTTGTTCTTTTCTGGGCTTGTTATGAAAACTTGAAATACTTCTATTTCATTGAATCATTACTTTTTCCTTTGAAGTAGTGTGCTTTATTTTGTCAGGTGAGTGATTCTTGTTATGGTCCCAGCTCTAATCCTTCAATGTTGTAGATGCTAAATCTTGTGTAATCCTGATTCTGGCTCCCCGATATTTGAATTGTTTCTTTCTGACCACTTGCAATAATTTTTTTTTTCTTTTCTGAAATTTGGTTATAATATTCCTTGGAGTTTTTATTTTGGGATTTCTTTACTGAGGTGTTGGGTGGATTCTTTAAATACCTATTTTTGCTTCTAGTTCCAGGATACTGAAACAGTTTAACTTGATAATTTCTTGAAAGATGCTATCCAGGTTCCCCCTTTGATTATGGCTTTCATTTACTCCAGTGATTCTGACATTGTCTCTCCTAGAACTATTTTCCAAATCAGTTTTTCCACATGTGATATTTTATATTTTTTTCCATTTTTTCATTCTTTTAGATTTGTTTGATTAATTCTTGATATTTCATAGAGTCATTAGCTCCCCCTTGCCAAATTCTAGCTTTTAAGAAGCTGTTTTCCTCAATTGGCTTTGGTACTTTCTTGTCCATTTGGCCAATTATACTTTGAAAGGAGTTATTTACTTCAGTGGATTTTTTTTTTAATTTTCTTTTCCATTTGACCTTAGCATCTGGTGCTGCTTTTTTGATTTGCTTTGTTTGTTTGTTTTTTTATTTCAGCTGAAACATAATAGATTCTGATCCAGGCTTTTACCTTTACTCTGTGTATGTCTCTCTATTTCCAGTGTGTTCCTTGTAAACAACATATTGCAAGATTCTGGTTTTTGATCTATTCTGCTATCTACTTCTATTTCATGGGAGAATTAATCCAATTCATATTCACAATTATGATTACTGTGTATTTCCCTCCATCCTCTGAGGGTATAAGGTAAAAGTGGGCTGGTACTACTGTAGGTCTTCAGGATCTGGCAGTTAACCTGGTACTGGGTAAGAGTTCTAATGCTGGTATCTGGCAACTGATAAGTTATTTCTGCTTTTCCCCAAGGTTATGCTGAAGCATTTGGAGGTCTGGCATCTGGAAGTTTTTCAAGTGGTACACTGAAGCTTCCAGTTCTCAGAGCTGGAGTTTGTCCATTATCCTGGCTATGCTGAGGCATGCGGGGGTCCTATGTTGGTTTGCCTGCTCCGTTGCACTGGGACTCCAGATCTCCACTTGCTTGCTGAGTTAGGACCTGCTGCTGGCTTGCTGGGGTGATTCCTGTCTTGGACTGTGCTTCCCTTTTACTGAAGTTAGACAGACCTTTTTGGTGATCTTCCAAGTTTCTTGGACTAACAGATTGTTTCACCCCATCTTTTTGCTGATTCTGCTGTTCCAAGATATGTTTTGGGAAGTTATTTTATAGTTGTTTGATAGTAAATATGGGAGAGTTACAGAAATTTACTGCTTACTTCACCATCTTGGCTCCTAGAAGTCCATTTAGAACCATTTTTTAAAAAATAGTAATAGTTGTGGGCAGCTGCAAGGCCTCTTCCTCTTGAACACGCAACTCTTGATCCCATTCAGACTTTTTTCAGAATTTACTCAGTGTAATCTAGCTTTCAACTGAGCCAGATGAGGAAGGCAAAGACCTATTAATTTTGCAAAGAGGCAAGTGTACCACCTCTGCAGTCAGGAGGATCTGAGTTCAAATCCAGACTCAGACATTTAAGAATGACCCAGCTGTGTGACCTTGGGCAATTCAGTTAACCTCACTGCCTTAAATAAATAAAAAAATTAAATTGTAAAGAGGGAACTAAGACTCATATTTGGTAGAGTGAATGCTCTGGTCACAATATAAATCTGCCCAAGGAATAGAGTTGGGGCAAAGACTTATGTGATCTCAAAGAACCTTTAGGAGTCTTTAGGAGAGACTCAAATGAAGAAAGAAGTTGCAAACATGTATAGGAAGCCAACTCCTCTTCATCTCACTAATTTCCAGCTTCTCTACCCAAAGACTGATTGATTGGAACTCCTCAGTTGAGATCTAGTGTTCTCCCTTGGTTTAAGGTAAGCTCTCATCTTATTCCCCCCTAGAGAGATCATTGCCTCTTGCATATGCACTGATATATTCAAGCTTTAGAACTTCTCCAGTTTTTGCTTGCTGTTAATTTGGAGCCTCATGATATGTCATTTGTAATAACCTTTTGTGTAAAGGCACTGAGCAGCTAAGTGTGTAACTTCAGGCCTACCCTCTTCCTCAAGAGTGATCAAAACTAAAAAGAGTGATCAGAGAAGCAGTTTTTATTTCTCAACCAGACTCATACCCTGAGACAACCAGTATTTAAGGAGGCTGATATTTATAATTCTAGTGTGATACCCATTTTGGAGATATATGTGGAAGGAGCAACTGTCCAATAATGGCCTTTTTCTTCTCTCCTTACAGTAGAAATTATAGTCTTGGAGAGTGGTGAGCCAGATCCTATAGATATCTATGCCAATCACAAGTTATGTTGATAGACTTAAATAACCCATGAAAACATGGGGATAGATGGATAGATAGACAGACAGACAGACAGATAGATAGATAGATGATAGATAAATAGAAATGGGCAGATAGAGCTATCTTAAGATATATCTATTTCTTATATATATGTTTATATATGCAGAGAGATTAGATATATAGATAGATGGATAAATAAAAATGAGCAGATACAGACATCTTAAGGATTATCTAGATAGATATAGTTACAGATAGATATATCTATATCTTAATATATATTTATCTGCCCATTTATGGATATAACTACATATATATATATATATAGATATATAGATATATATATATATATATATATATATATATATATATATAGATATAGATATATACAAAGTGACAGAGCAAGAGACAGAGAGAGAGAGAGAGAGAGAGAGATGGTCAGATAGATGGTATAATGGATTGACTACTGGGTCTAGATTTAGAAGGATCTTAGTTCAGATATGACTTCAGATACTTCCTTGCTGAATGACCCTGAGCAAGTCATTTAACCATGTTTGCTTCTGCTTCTTTATCTGTAAAACAAGACGGAAAAGGACATGCAACTCATTCCAGTTTCTTTGCCACAAAAACTAGAAACAGGGTCACATAGAGTCAGACATGACTGAAATGACTCAAATACATACATACATACATACAAATATATGTATATATTTGTAAGTTTGTGAGTGTGTGTGACACAGACTAAACAATTACAAGGTAACCTTAAATAAGAAGGTGCTAATAGCTGTGAGAAATGGTAAAAGCCTCTTCCTGAAGGGGAGACCTGAATTGAGTCTTGAAGGATGACAGGACCTCTAAGAATACAAAAGCATGGAGAAAGGAGACGGATTAAGTGTATATGGAAGAAACCTGAGCCTGTGTTAGTGGTGATAAGTCACATGAAGAGTTTATCAAACATTTTCTAACCTACCCTGGCAAGGTAGAGACTCTGTTGTGCCCATTTTACAGATGAGGAAATTAGGGTTCAGAGAGTGACAGCAATTTTTCTTTAGACATAAATATGATGAGTGTCTAGGTCAGAAAAAGAACTTACTTCAGGTTCTACATAATAAGAAACTTTCCATTCTGGATCCTATACTCATTGGGTTAAACCATTTATGAACAGGGAAACTTAGGATTCATCAGGTATAACTGCCTCAGTTTTACAGATGGGGAAGTGACCCACCCAGGATACTTCAGACAGAAAGCACCAAAGCTGAGATTTGAACCCAGTGTTCTTTCCATTGGGCCAGGACTCCTCTATTTTTGAGGTTGGAAGAAGATTCAGGCTTATGGCAGACTGTGTATTAGAACTAGGGTTTTTTTTTTTTAACCTCATTTTCTTCCCCCAATGTGATTCTTGTTTAAATTTATGCTTTCGTCTTTTGCCCATGCATCACTTAGAACTTTTTTTTTAATAAACCTGACTCGAAATTCCACTGCAGCAAAGACATTTCATCTTGAAGAATGAGTCAGATTTGCACTTGAGCTTGATGCGGGCCTCCAGGATTTTTTTTCCTGTTCTCTGTCATTGAAGCCCCTTCTTCTGTCACAGCTCTGAATGCTCTTCTCTTTGGTGCCTTTAAAATGGGATTTTTTGCCCCTCCTTCCTCCTTCCCCCCCCCATACAAAGAAAGCTTTTCATTTCATAAGAAAAAAAATTGCAGGAAATTTGAAATGGAATACCTTTTTTTTTTTTTAATATGGAAAGGTATAGTGCTTTTTTCCCCCCTCTTGGTTATTTTAAATGTTGAAATATAGCAGTGTGTTTCACAGAGATCTGTCTCCAGCACTGAACTAAAAGGCCGTAACTATGCAGGACCACACTTTATCTCCAGAAGCATGGTTTGAATCAAGTCTTTCATAGCTATATATAACCTCCTAACTGGTCTCCTTGCAAGCAGGATCTCCACCCCCTCCCCACTCCACCCCAGCACATTGCCCCTGGACTAATACTTCTTAAACACTTTTCATCATATTACTGCTTAGATCAAGAGTTTAACAGGGCTCCCTGCAGCCTTGGGGATCAAACCCCACAATCCAAGCCAATAAGTGGTTCGAAGGTTGGCTCAAAGACAGCTCCTCACTATGTTCTTCAAGGTCATTCCACTTTTTTACCTTACCCCACCTTATCACTTGCTGCCTTCTAACATATACTTTCCCTGCTCCTAAGCAGCTAGCTAGTACAGTATCTAGAATACTGGTGCTGGACGCGGGAAAACCCGAGTTCAAATCTCATCTAGGGTTCTTATTAGTTGTATGATCCTGGGCAAGGGATTTGACTTGCACTTTTCTCATCTGTTTCAGTTCAGTTTCCTTATCCTCATTAAAAACGATTTATTTAATATTCATTTAGATTGTTGTTGTTCTGTCATTTCAGTCAGGCCTGACTTTCCCTGACTCTTTGGGAATGTTCTTGGCAGGGATATTGCCAATTCCATCTCCAGATCATTTTTACAGATGAAGAAAGAGAAGCAAGCAGGGTTAAGTGACTTAACCAAGGTCACACAACTAGAAAGTATCTGAGACAGAATTTGAAGTCATGAAGTTGATCCTGATTCAAATTCTATGCATTGTATTCTATCCACTGCACTGGTGGCTGCTCCCTTTTATTTTTATTTATTTGTTTGCTCATTCATTCATTCACTCCATTCATTCATTCATTTGTTTTTCTATACAAGGTAACAAATGCTGTGTACATGATTCTCATAAGGAATGAAATAACCCTTGTAGGGTTATTGCAAGAACAAGATGAAAGTTCCATAAATGCTGTTATTTTTGTTATTATAATATTATTATTTATCCAAATGCCCAAGAAGATGGCGGTGAGAGTTCTGGACTTAAAATATGGTTTCAAATTCTGCCTCAGACATTAACAAACTCTGTGACCTTGGGCAGGTCACTTAACCTTGAAAGGTCTCAGTTTCCTCATCTGTATTGTCCTCAATCTGGAAATTTCATTTCAAATATAAATCTATTATTCCAGGATCACTCATATACATCGTGCTTGTTTCTTACCACAGAGATAGTTATGTTGTGAACTGGATAGACTTGCACTCAGAAGATCTGAGTTTTAATCCAGTCTCAGGCACTAACCAACAGTGTGATCCTGGGCAAATCATTTAATCACTTTCTGCCTCCATTTCCTTTACTGTTAAGTGGGGGTACCAAGAGCACCTTCCTTCCAGAGTCATTATGTAAATAAATGATACAATATTTGTAAAAAAAAAAAACACGCAATGTCTAGCACATAGTAGACATTTAATAAATGCTTATTTCCTTCCTTCCTACTTTTGAGTGGAATACATTCCCATTTTGTCTCTCTATATCTCACAGATTCTTCATGGTGTATTTCAAGTCCCAACAAAGTCCTTTCTTCCTTTTCCTGATATTTGTTAAATGACTGCATCATAAAATGTGAAGTTTGGGTGAGAACCAAAGTCTATATCCTCATCAGTGTAAGAAATTCCATTTTCCAATGAAGAGGAATAGACCACTGTCTTGCAAAATAATGAGGGAAGGAAATGAACTTCCCAGGGTCACAAAACTACCATAGGTCATATCTTCCTGCTCAAAATAGTTTTCTCCAACTACTCTTTTCCCTTTTATAACAAAGATAAATAAAACCCTTGAAGGGCTTTCTGCATAGTAAAAGAAGACTAAAACATGCATGTCCACAAATACTATGCAAATCACAACAGAAGTGTTGTGAGAGGGTGGCTAGGTGGTGCAGTGGATAAAACACCAGCCCTGGAGTCAGGAGGACCTGAGTTCAAATCTGACCTCAGACACTTAATAATTATCTAGCTGTGTGGCCTTGGGCAAGTCACTTAACCCCATTGCCTAGCAAAAAACTAAAAGACTAAAAAAAAAAAGTCTTGTGAGATTAAATGAAGAGGAAAGTCCTTTTAGCTGAGAGGATCCAGGAAGGGTTTTAGGGAAGATGCAGCATGGGGGGCAAGTGTGTGAAAAATAGACTATACATCAATGAGTAGAAGCCTTATCTGACTATTCTGATCCACAGTAATCTATTAACTTTCTTACAAACCACATACCAGAGAAACAATTATGGATTAGTGAAAAGAACGCTGAACCAGGAGTCTGGGAAATATCAGTCCATAGTATTATCGATTTGAAGCTGGAAGGGACCTAGTGATCATCAAGATCAACCAACCTTCTCATTTTACAGATGAGGAAACTGAGACAACAAGAAGTTAAGTGAATTGCTCAAGAGCAATTCAAAAAGTCAGGTAGAATTGAAACCCAGGTCTTTCCTAACTCCATGTCCTGTGACCAATCTGCTACATCACCTCATTTTGTATATAAGTCACAAAAGCTTGGGTGCAAAACTTAATTTTTCTAGCCTCCTCTGTAAAATGAGGAGGCTGGACTTATTGGCTTCTAAGAGTCTTTCTAAACCCTAGAATCCATCTCATCCATGCTATAGTTGTATATCATATTCAGTCTTTTTTTGTTTGTCTCTGTTTTGATCTCCTTAAGGAGACTAGAATCTCCTTGAAGGCAGGGTCCTGGCCATTTGTTTCTTCCATCCTTCTATTCCTAACCCCAGTTCAACGCTCTAATAGGTTCTTAAAACATACCTCTTGAACTGAATTAAGGATCAAAACAACAATAATGAGCAAATCTTCAAAAATTCAATAACCAAATGTATGAGATGTCATCCCCCCTCTTAATGTTAGATCACCGATTGGCAACCCTATCTGAAAAGCAAGGGAGAAACAGATGGTATCCTGCTTTATGAAATATTTTCCTCCTTCCCAAGAAACAGGAGACACCTTATTAACTAGGACATTTTCTTTCATTCTATGACAGTTTAGTTCAATGGTCCAGGCTCTTGGCAGTGGCTGATTCTGATATGGGTTGCATCTTTCAGCATGTGATTGACAGGTCCATTCCCTATGGAAGAAGAGGTTTGGCTCATAGAGTGCGAAATTAGACCCATCAGTTCAGTCACCACTTAAGCAATGTGGTTCCAATGTGGGAAAGCTAACAATAAAAGAATTCCCATAGAGTCTATTAAAGGAAGCAAAAAGAGAAGAACAAGATGCCAGCAAGGGGGTGGTGAGGGAGCAAGAATTTGGATGGAACCGCAGGAAGGTTCTGCCTAGTATTTTCCCAACAATGAGCCAAGGACATACTGTACCATAAAATGTGTAACCTCTAGGTACTTGAACCCATGGCCTACTAGAACTGGTAGAAACCTTAGCAATCATCTAGGACAATGCCTTCATTTTGTAGCTATTCATGTATGATCCCCAAGTCCTAGAGTCATATTCATGGTCACAAAATGACCTACCAGGGTCTTAAGTTAATAAATGGCAAAAAAAAAAAAAAGATTTGAAGTCAAGTCTCTTGACTATGAATCCAATTTCTCTTTCTACTATATCAACATTAACCTGCTCCCGGGACTCAAGTTGATTCTTAATTATGGACATAGGAGGAAATATTAAAAACCAGTTTTCAAAAAAACTTTTAACTTTAATTTGCATGATTAACATTTTTCCCCCCATCACTTTCTTAAATCTAGAGAATCAACAAAATAAGTCAAGGACTGATGGGGGGCATTTGCAAATTTCTAGGGCATATATATATACATATATATATATATATATATATATATACATATATAATATATATATATGTTCACAATGAAGATTTAACTATAAGCTCTGATAAGGCAGTACAAGTTAGTTACAGTATAGCCCTGGGCCCTTGCCCATAAGTAGACTAGGCATAGAATATCTCTATAACCATCTTGTCTCAATAAGAGTCTTGAAAGGCCCCTCCTACTCACAATAAATTTTCTCTAATATTCTATTATAAATTCTCCAATTCCCTCACTGCTCCTGCCTTTGAAACATACATTATAAAAATGCAGATGTTCTCTGGGACACAGTCAATTAGGATTTTATTAAGCTTTCACTATGTTTGACACTATTCCAAGCATGGGGGATAGAAAGGGAAACTTATTGAACCATCACTGACCCTTATTATCATAATTCCAAATGATTCAGCAAATTAGTCCCTGTCACTAGAGAAGGCCATAAGGTTTGGGGACAAATATGATTCCCAACTTACATGACTCAATGAATAGACCACTAGGCCTACACTCTGAAAGACCTAAGTTCAAATCTGGCCTTAGACCCTTTCTAGCTGTGTGATCTTGGGCAAGGCATTTAAACACTCCCTGACTCAGTTTCTTTAACTATAAAATCAGGATCATATAGCACCTTTCTCACTGTGTTGTTGTGATGATCAAAGTACATAATAATTGTAAAGTATTAGCCTGAGAAGAGATGGTAATTAGCAAATTCTTATTCCCTCTTTCTCCAAACCTTTCTCTTGCAACTTCCTACCTCAAGCCTGCATGTATTGGAAATCTAAAATTCATCCCTCCTGTATAATCATGATTTTCTACCTACTTCTTCTGCCTTTCCTTTTCTGGGATTTTTTCCTCATTTCCTCTTTTTCCCTAAATGGGGGCATTTTCCAGAAACCAGCCGTTATCTATATCTTTTCCCCAGGGGAGACTTGCCCCCGCCCAGCTCATCCTCAGATGAACTGAGCCAAGTTTCTGAACTCATAGTAGCTGTTTGTCTCGGCTAACATCTGAAATTCATCTCTTCAGAGCAACCTATGGACCATCTGGCATACCACTTGCTCAGTACAGTGACTAGAAAGTCCTTCTGTAATAAGAGCAAGTTGAAAGGTATATTGGCAGGTTTAGGAGAACATACTTACCTAAAAGGACTGTCTAAGGGGAAAAGAAAAAAACCAGCCAGGAAAATCCACTGTTGCAAACCAATATATGACTTAAGGTTAGAAATTTCTTGATATTTTCTTACGTCTATGGATCCTATGCTCCCAAAATCTATTTCGGGGGGGGGGGGGCTACTTCAAAAATCCTATAGCAAAGATGTGAAATTTGAGGGAATAGAGTCCCTTATTCACTAAATCCTATTAGGACTTGCATGCGAATGAATTTAAACAAAAACAAAATCTAAGTAAAAAGATTAGTCAAGACCCTCCTCCTTCCAGGCCCACAAACCTGCATTTGCTAATTGTATCTTCTTATAATAAACACACAGATCTTTGTGATACATTCTCTCTATTGGTGTTCCAACAAAACTAACCCCTACCACAAATCTGGCTCCTACCAGTTAGTGATGGCTTGTCCAAAACCCTTGAGAAGGTCCTGGAAGCTAAATTTTGGAAGTTGGTTTTGAACACAAAGCTTCACCCATTCAGAAACAATAGATTTAATCTGTTAATCATCATTTAATTTAATAATTTAATTTAATCATCTATTAAACCTACTGTAATCCAGGATGCTAAGTACTGGGGATTACAAAAAGAGACACAAAGTCATCTCCATCCTATCTTTTGAATTATTTTCTTTCAATGGCATTTTAAGGATAAGGATAGAGAAAGAAAAAAGATACTCAAGGGGGCTAAATTCAAGAGCAAAAGTTTCTTCTTGCTGTAAACAAAGTCAAGATAAAGATCTGACTTTAAGAGCTAACCCTCCTTTAAAGCTTCCATCTTGATGCTCTGGCACTGCTGTCTATGGTGCATCATTTTTCTGCTTCCTCTTCTTCTTAGGAAACAAGAATAGAAACTCCAAGAACAAGAGAACTTCTGGCCAGAGACATATTCCTTTGGGAATATGATTTTTGAGGTAGATAAATATTTCTCTCTTATTTAAAGTACAGAGAACCAAGACATGTCACAGCCAGAAGAAGTCCTAGAATGCATCTAAATCCAACCCTTACATTTTTAAGGGGGAACCACTGAGGCTCAAACAACTAATCAATCATTAATAAACATTTATTAAGTGCTTACTGTTTGTCAGCTCTAGAGAAGAAGTGATTTGTCCAAGGTCACACAGATGGTGAGTGGTCAAGCCAGAGCTTGGAATCCAGATCTATGGATAATCTTCTGGCCTTTTGTCCTTGACTGTCAGAATCAGAGAGAAGGCCAATGTTTTTTCTTTTTCCAACTAAGAACATCCAGCCCAGGGATGAGTAAGCAGGCACTAAGGTTCTTTTTTAACTTCCTAAAGATATAACAACTTGGATGCTTTAAGTGCCAATCAAACCATTCCTTTATAGTCTCACTTCCTATCCTGGCCACTGGCAAAGTGGCATTATTATCCTGTGAGTCATCCTGCTAATAAAGAAATCTAATTTGAAGATAACCCCTTCTTCCCTTGCCTACACGACTTCATTTCCCCCATCCTTCTGCTTCTTGCAACATTCCCTGGTGCCAATGAATGAAATAATACAGAAGCTAGTGAGTAAGGTAAAGAGAAATGAAGAGGGGGCCAAAGGATGAGAATGAGCTTAGAGAAGGCCAAAGCTGGAGCTAGATGGGAGAAATCATGGAATGGGAAAGCAGGGTCCTACCCCAGCTAGTGGGCCACCTTAAGTAAGTCATGCCTCTTCTTAGGGTATCATTTTCCTTAGCTATAAAAAAGGAAGCAGTTGGATGAGACCATTTCCAGAGTTCAACATCTCTGTGTGATCTTGGATGAATCACTTTCCCCTTACTGAGTCTTAGTTTCCTTCAATAAAATGGGGGGATTTGGACTAAGTGATTTCAGCTCTAATTTTTTTAAATTTTATTTATTTAAAGTAATGAGATTAAGTGACTTGCCCAAGGTCACCCAGCTAGATAATTATTATGTGTCTGAGGTCAGATATGAACTCAGGTCTTCCTGACTCCAGGGCTGGTGCTTTATCCACTGCACCACCTAGCTGCCCACTTCAGCTCTAATTTTCAATGGACAGTGTGCTAAGGTTCCTTCTACCCATGGTACTTTATGAATCCAAGCCTTTATTCATGGTAGAGAAGGAGAGTATCCATTGGGTTCATTCTAACACTCTTCTGAACTATGCCAGTCTCCTCCAAAATAATGAAAGTTGTGTCATAAAACACTTGAGCAAATAGACCACCATGAATATAATTGTAAATGATGCATCTACATCTGTTGCTAAGGATAAAAATAAGATAATAGTAATCATAGTCATTATTATCTTTGTTCACAGTTATATAATATTAAATATGTGCTAGTTACTCTGCTAAGTTCTTTACAAATATTATCTCATTTGATCCTTCCCTGGAGGGAGGTGTTATTACTATTTCCTTCGCATATATATATATATATATAGAAACTGAGACAGATCAAAGTTAGATGACTTGCCCTAGGAAATACCACTAGTGTCTGAAGCAAGATGGAGAATTAAAATTCTATGAAGACCTTGAGAAAATCTTCCATATTAGGTCACTTTTTACCTTTTTACTTGATGATTTCAATATAAAAGTGAGTGGAAAGGAAAGATAATGCCAGGACTGGAGTCAGAAAGACCTGAGTTCAAATCTGACCTCAGATACTTGTTAACTATGTGACCCTAGACAAGTCACTACATGTCTGCCTGCCTCAGTTTCCTCATCTGTAAAATGGAAATAATAATAGCACTCACCTCCCAGGGTTATTGTGAAATTCAAAGACAATAATTATAAAGGTTTGCCTGGAACAGAGTAAGTGCTATGTGAATATTAACTATTTATATAACAAAAATGATTTTAACATATAGGAAATGATTATTAACTTGGAACCATAAGTCATTTCAGAATCAGTTAACTATATGAGGATTAACAAATTAGAAGAAGGTTAAAGTCAACCTGAAATTAAATGAAAGAGTAAAGGACACTAGAGCAAGGTAAAGATACTGCCTCTATTTCCATTTCATAAAGAAATTTAAACAATGCAAAAGAGTTGACAAAGCAAGGAAGCAAAAAGAACCCAGATATCACCTCAGTCAGAAAGCATTTGATCTCCTGGTAAAACTTTGGGATATACAACATCCTTTGAAAGACAGATGAAAGATGGCAAATATTATTTCCTCACAGAACAGTGAAAGTCAACTGAGATCAGTATGAACCTGAACAGAGCTTGGTGTGAGACCCAGCTTTCTCAGGTCATCATTTGTAGAGGAAACCTGATAGAAGATCATAAATTGATGTGAAATGGGATGGATCTGCCAATGGTTTTGTAGAAAAGTCATCAGCAATTATTAAGTACCTAATGTTGGGCACTGGGGTGATCTGCTCCAATTGACAACAATAGTGAAAATGGTGCATGTTGTGTTTGGGGGGGGGAAGGCAGCAGCAGTACTGAGAGAGAAAAAGAAGGTATCTGATAAGAGGGGGGAAAATCAGTAGAGATGAAGTCACAAGAGCTGAATTTGAATTCTAGATGGCCTCTCAATTTCATTTAATCTCTTTGGATCCCCAGTTTTTCAAATTTAAAATATAGCAGGCTTGATCTCTAAGGTCTCACACGGTTCCAAATCCTTTGATGTTATGGGTTCAGAAGAATGGCTTGACCTGACCATATGGAAACCCTATTTGGCTTTGAGGAATGGATTTTAATGCAATTTCAGAGGGGAATATTCTAAGAAGAATAAAAAAGATCATAGGCAATATGGTTATGAAGAGAAAAGCTGAATGAGAAAATATCAGCAACCTTCCACCCATCTGCCTGCCTTCTTATATCTATAAAAATCTTTATTAGAATACACATTTTTAAGGTATGCTTAATGAAAACATGAGAAGGAAATGGGCAGTCTCTCCCAGACATTTTTTCTGAAGCAGACCACATGTTTTCAGTTATGCAATTGATAGCTGACATTTATATAGAAAATACTGTTGCTTACAAAATGCTTTACAGGCATCATCTCATTTCATCCTCATAGCAATCCCTGTGGGGAGGATGTTACAGTCTTTATCAGTCCCATTTTTCAGATGGGTAAACTGAGTCTTAAAATGACTATGGGACTTATTGATGGTCACAGAACTAACAATCTACTTTGTGGATCATAACACCTTCAGTCCTACATCTAGCATGTGAAATCACCTCATAAAAGTTCTAGGTCAATCTCCTTAACAAAAATAAGAAATATTTTATCAATAACTTTTACCTTGATTGTTATCCACCTTTCCCAACTCCAAAGAAGAAAGACTACAGCAAAACTAATCAAAACACCCCAAATTTTTGATATTATATGCAGTATTCAAACTAATTATCCTCCACCTCTAAAAAGAACCAGAAGGAAGTGACTTATTACCTCTTCTTTGGATCCAAGCTTAGTCATGCTTGGGTGCATAGTATTTATTCAGTTTTTATTATTTGCCATTTTCTTCCATTTACATTGTTATAATCATTATGTATGTTGTTTTCCTAGTCCTTTTTTTTTTTATTTCTTACAGTCAAACGATGTTCCATTACATTCAAGTCCTTATAAAGCACTGGACCAAGTGGTAGAGATACAAAGAAAGTCAAAAAAAGCAGTGCCTGCCTTCAAGGAGTTCACAATCTAATGGGGGAGACAAACCATGGACAATGGTAAACAGGGGACAATTGGAAACAATCTCAAAAGAAAGGCACTCAGATTAAAGATGATGGAAATCTTCCTTTAGCTAAGACTGGGAAAGCTATGAGGTAGAGATGAGGAAGGTCAACATTCCAGGCATGGGGGAAGATGAAGAATGCTTTGCCCAAGAAAGTAAATATCCTAGGTAGGATTTGAACCCAAGGCTTCTGACTCCAGAACCAATGCATATTCTACCTTGCCTCTCCTGATATCAAGTCTAGTCTTCTTTCTTCTGAATTATACTGCCACTCAAATACCTGAAAATTGTAGATAATACAAAGTCCCACTAGAGCTATAGTTACTTAGAAAAGAAAGAATTGCTCAGCTTCAAAGATTCTCTTCTAATTGTATGTTTCCATGGAAGCTGTTGGAATTGTCTAAGATTCCTTTACAGAGGGAAAAAATCTTTGTTCAAGCATCATCCTTGGAGGGTCCAAAACAAGAAAGACATCAAATGGGGAGTGTTAGCCAGTGTTTTTGAAGATATCTTATAACAAAATCCAAGTTGAAAAAAGATTCTCTACTGGGGCTGAGTTTTCACAAAGGATGCCATTGTGTGGACCCTATCAACTTCTTCTCAAAGTGATTTAAGAATATTCAAATGGAATTGATTGATCTAGCCATCCAGACAGGAAAAACAAAATGGATTTTTAAAAATAGTATATACCTGTTGTTTCCACCTTACCATCACTCATTCTCTTCCCAACCCCTTAAAATCTGACTTCCAACATCATCTCTCTACTGTAACTCATCTCAAAGATCAAGAATGATTCCAAGGACTAAAGCCTGTGACTTTCTCAGATGGCATCCCTTGAGATCTTTCTGAAGCATTTAACACTGTTGATCACTCAAATCCCTGAATCATTTCCATTCCCTTGTGTGATTTTCCTGGTTCTCCCCTACCGAACAAAAGAGTCTATGTTCTTTATTATCTCATCATCTCAGACTGAGACCTAAATGCAGAACAACCCAAAGTTCTGATTCCCACCCATTGTCTCTTTTCTCGTCTGTTCTGTTCTGTTTTCTTAATAGATAGCCATAGCTCTTTGCTGTTATCCCTCCAAGATGGTGAAATCACGGGAAATTTCCTAGTAGAACTAAGGGTGGGATTTAGGCTTCAGTTGTTCAGTTGTTCTAAGAAAGTAGCAGGTCACCAATTTAGACAAAAGGATGTCAATTTGACATAGTCCAATCTCTTGCAGGCAGATTTTTTTTTCAAGCCCAAGGTTATGTGGTCAGCCTTGCCCTCCTATTTATTTTGAAGTCTCTTTCACTGGAGAGTTCCAAAAATTGCCACCATCCTCATCATTTCTCCATGGACACAACAGAGTTCAAGAAGCATCAGATGAGAAGAAAACCCTGCCCTCAGGGACCTTGTTCTCTCAAAGAAGTCAAATCAATAACCTATGTATATTTGCACTTTAAATAACAGTTTCTTTTCTTCTTTATTTTATAAGGGAGAGACCCAGGGCTCAAGAAGTCAAAAAAGGACAAGCAGAAACTAGAGAATATAGAAAGAATACCCACAGATATCTGAAACTCTAGGGTATTTATTGGGTCTTTGCTTCATTTGATGCCCATTATTCCCTATAAAATTCATTTGTGTGAATCTATTTCATTTGAGAATTGATTTAAGAAAATGGAAATGTTTAGACTAGAAAAGAGAAGAATAGTGGGAACAGAATAGTTGGATTCAAATATGTAAAGGGTCATTGGACAGGAGATTAGACTCCTTCTTGACCCCAGAGGGAGGAGGACAGGTAAGTAGAACAGTGGCAAGAGTTCAGATCTAAAATCAGAAAGATCCGAATTCAAACCTGACCTCAGATACAAGCTGTGTTACCATGGACAAGTCACTTAACCCTGTTTCCCTCAGTTTCTTCATATGTAAAAAATGAGCTGGAGAAGGAAATGGTTAATCTCTCTAGTATCTTTGACAAAACAATTTCAAATGAGGTCAAAAAAGTGTCAGACTTGACTGAAGCAACTAAACAATAACAACCAGAGGAAAGAAGTAACAGCAAGGGATTCAGTAAAGGACAGTGTTGACTTTGGAGTCAGAGAAATTCGTCTCCAATCCTAACTGCTTCTTGCTATATGTTTGACCTTGGCACAGTTGAGTTTTCTTTCTAAGCTACAGTTTCCACATCTGTAAAGAGACGGTTGGATTAGATCATCATAAAGGTCCCTTCCTTCAATAAATCTATGATCCTACAAGAGAACTAAGTTTCTGTCTGATTTTTTAAAAAATCTCCTAAGAATTGCCATCATTCCAAAAGAGAATGGACAGTCCCAGGAAGTAGAAGACTTGAAGGACTTTAAGTAGAAACTAGGTATTGGAGATGTTATGGGGAAGAATTTTGTTCAACTAATGATGGCTATTATGCTATATGATTGCTACAATCCTCTGAGTATTTTCCCCTTATTAAATTATTAAATTTTATTTATCATTATTATTAAATTATGAAACCCATGAGAAAAAGGACAATATTTTATCTAAGTTTTTGTCTTCTTCCCTGCCCAGCACAATGATCTATATTAATAGCTTTATTAATAACTAGGTTCTTGATTGATTGAATTGATCTTATTCCTATAAATAGCCCACAGACTTCCTAAAAGCAAGGACCCTATTTCCACTCATTTCTCCCATATTTCTTAACAGTTTGGGGGGGGTACAAAAATACTGGGCTTAGAGACAGAAGGTGGGTTTGAATTTAGACTCCATCATCTCTAGTCCTCAAACTCTGGATAATACCCTTCACTCCACTTGACTGATCAGTTGATTGATTGTTGTCATTCATAATCAAAAAAGACCAAGACATCAGGTGAATGATGATATGACATGCACATAATTTTTGATTAAAGTGAGGGGATGTTGTGCAAAGACAACCTTCTCACTGCTCCTTCCAGAACCTTCCTAACCCAAAGTGTAAGAAACAAGTCATCTCTCTTAAACCTCATTTTTCCTAATCTCTGAAATGGGATATTTGCTCGACTCACCAGATGGTCATGGAGAAAGTCCTTTGCCAACTGTGAAGGCTTAAATGAAGAATATAAGCAGTATGTGAGGGCAATTTGGGGGATATAGTCCTTGCTCTCAGAGAGTTTATAGTCAAAAGCAGAAGTTGTAGAGAACTCTAGACTTCAGAGAAGAATAACTGAGTTCAAATACTGCTTCAAACATTTATTGGCTTTTCAATCTTGGGCAAAACAAAATACTTTTACGCTGTTTCATCTATGTAAGATAAAAGAGTTGAACTAGAGACCTTCTTAGTTCTCTTTCAACTCTAAATCTGTGATACTATGAATTTCTAGGGTGAGAGAGCAGAGAATTTGAAAAGAATACTATTGGTTGGGAGAGTTGAAGGCTACACTGTCATGGACTCTGATGGGAAAAGCCTGGATGAGAAAAGTACAGGTTCTAGGGATATGAGATACATCAGTGGAGAAGGGATATGGAGACAAATACTTTGTTTCTCATTTACCTGCATTCTCAGATTTCTCTCCAGGGTCTGAGCTCAAAGTATACAAGATTAAGCAGGAAAGAAAAGCTATATATAAAGGCCACAGTTGGGAAAATCCTGAATCTTGTGACTTGAAATCACTAGGTGCCATTCAAAAAAAATAAATATAGAAAGGGTAAACCAAATTCTCACTGGTTTTGGTGATACCCCAGTTTTGACTCTGTGGTATGACAAGAGAGCCATCTGTTTCTAGACTTCTGACCTGGGAGGGATCAATCCCAACCCCCACTCCTATCCTTTTGGTGATTCCAAAGAGTACATTCCCCAGTTCTGTGGCATGTGTGTGTCTGTGTTTGTGTCAGTATCTCTCTCTCTGTGTGTGTGTGTGTGTGTGTGTGTGTGTGTGTGTGTGTGTGTGGAGAGAGAGAGAGAGAGAGAGAGAGAGAGAGAGAGAGAGAGAGAGAGAGAGAGGTAGGAGAGTGGAGAGAAAAAAAGGAAGGATTCATTGTGAAAAGGGATGGAATATAATATTAGTGCCCCTCTGAGCAACCTTGTGTTCCTGAAGATGTCATGGAGGATCAGTAAACCCAAGAACTATAAATGCATTTGATCCTTTGGTCAAGTGTCAAAGTCTGATTTTTAATTAAAAAAAGAATTATTTGCAAAATTGGCTTCTGGCTCATCAATTTATACAAATTTATGGCTGGGATCTAGAGCAGGAGTCTTTCATCTGTTTTTTTATCCATTGTCTACCTTCCTTACCATCTTCCCCTTGGCAAGCT
This sequence comes from Macrotis lagotis, assembly GCF_037893015.1. Lineage (NCBI taxonomy): Eukaryota > Metazoa > Chordata > Mammalia > Peramelemorphia > Peramelidae > Macrotis > Macrotis lagotis. The sequence goes on along the minus strand of NC_133660.1, from coordinate 252,921,459 downwards.
GATGAAATCTATCCATTCCTTTTAAGAATGTTTTCAAATTCATAAAATCAAGATTACAATGGAAATGAATTATAATGAAATCCAGTTATCCAAATGTTTTTAGAAATAAGTTCATAGACTGTAAGTTAAGAGCTCCTCATTTAGAGCAAGGAAGGACCGAAGAGATCCCCTAGACCAGCCTTCTTATGTTCCAGAGGAGAAACTGAGGCTGGAGAAGCTAAGAGATGTATGGAAGGTCAGCTATCTAACATGTGGAAGATCTAGAATTGAACCCACGTCTCTCTATTTCAAGCTTGGCATTCTTTCCACTTTACTAGGATGCCACCCAGCTGCACATAAGAAACCTCATTTCTAGGATGTGTTTGTTTTCTCGGTTGACATGGACATTTCTTGGGCCCTGGGAAATATGAAGAAGATGGAGATCACAGGCACAAGGGGGTTCTGCCCCAGGGCTTCCAGCTGGGGTTGGCACAGGACCTGATCTCTACCTCAACATCTACTCATCTACTAGCTTTGTTGGTGGCTTAAGAGTAAGTAGAGCTGAACCCAGAGAAGAAAGGGACTGGGAAACTCTCCCTCAGCCTGGTCCTCAGTTCCAGAACCTCTGATTGAAAAGGCGTGTCAGAGTTTTTCCAGCCCCATATTGGCTCCACTTCAGAAGTAAAAGAGGGCTCCAACTTGGAGGGTAAAGTCGGTCTGACTCAAGTGGCTGAGGGGCATTTCCCCCAAAGCAGACAAAGGCAATTAATTACTAACATATGTGCACCAAGCCAGACCTCATTTAGACCAAAAACTCGCTTTGACGTCTATTGTTGAATTTTCTAATTTTCTTCTCCAATTTTTTAGAAAGAAACTAATCAATGTGTTTGCTGTAAGTTTCAGGCAAACCAATCAATCTGCTTTTACCTAAATTTCTCATCTCATCTCCTTCCTCTTCAGCTTTGCCTAGTAGGACCCCTAGAAATCTGGAATATACTCCTATTTCCACTTCTGCCTCTTAGAACCCCACACATAATTCAAGATTCAGTCTCTGGCTTGCTTGGTATGGGAAGCTTTTTCTAACTCTTTCCTGCCATCTTCAAATTATCACATGTATAATAATTTATATAAGTAGGGATAGAGCACTGACAGAAGGAGAGAAAGATGGAGAGGAGAGGGGTGAGAAAGGAGAGAGAAGGAAGAAAAGGAGAGAGAAAGGGAAAGGGAAGTGGGAGGAAGAAAACTGGAGAGGAGACAGACAGACAGAGAGACAGAGAGAGAGAAAAGAGAAGGAAAGAGAGAAAGATGAAGAGGGAGGGTGAGGAAAGAAGGGAAAGGAAATAGGGAGGGAGGAGGAAGGGGAAGAGAGGGAGAGAGATGGATGAGAGGAATAAGAAAGACTGAGCTCAAGGGCAATATTTGATATATATATTATATATAAAACAGTTGTGTGACTCTAGGCAAGTCATTCAACTTCTCAATGATTCAGACTTTTAGCAAGAGTAAATATGAATAAGTAGAAGGTCTTTTCTCATAGGAATGCCCTACACAATTTAAATTACAGTTTCAGATACCCCCCAAGTAATTTATTTTGCTGACATGTTGTGTCTACATAGGAGATTTGAAGTTAGCCATTTTTTTTTAGCGTTTTTGTTTCCCTAACACTTGGTTTATATACATAGGCAGCCGGGGTACAGTGCAAGAGCTTTGGATCTAGAGTCAGGAAAATCTGAGTTCAAATCCAGTCTCACATTTCCTAAATGTGTGATTCTGGGTAAGTCACTTAACCTCTGTCTGTCTCAGGTTCCTCAACTGTAAAATCATAATAATAATAGTACTTACTTCCAAAGACAGCTAAAATGAGATAATATTTATAAAAACTCAGTCCATTTAGATGTCTAGAAAATGTTTATTCCCTTCACTCCAGCCCCTAACTTTATCCCGATATGATAAGAAAATTGGGGGCAGGGATTGTCTTTTTAAATTTGTATCCTCGGTGTTTAGTAGACATTTAACAAATATCTATTCATTCACTATGTTTTATACATAATAAAATCGCAAAAATCATAGGAGTAGAAGTCATCTTAATATATATCACATCATTGTATGTAATAAAGCTGGAGTAGCCTCGAAGAACTTCTCAGATGGAAAACCTGTCTAGTGGTTAAGTGACCTTCCAAAGGTTATCCAGGTAAATTTGTGGCAAAGCCAGGATTCAATATCAGATCCTTTGACCCAAACCCAGAGCTCTTTCCATGGGAAGGGGCCGACATTGTGTTTAGTTTCTTGGATTGGCTTGGATGCACTGATTATATTTGCCCATGTCTAGGCAATATGCATTAACTAGCACATTCCAGACAGATATATGCATATATACCTCTATACAATTATACATAGATACAGTTTGCTGGGGTTGCCTTGTGGACACCTTCTTTGTGACCACTTCCCAGTAGTTATCAGATAGTGGTGATCATTTCAAGCCCAGTCTGCTGATACATATGCTACTTTTCTAAGAACAAAGAGGGTGCTGCCCCAGGAGGCCCACCAGGGATGGATCAGAGGCCCACATGGGAAGTATCTGTCCCAAGTGAGAGATCCCCTCGAGCCTCTAAAATGGTCATCTGGGAAATGTCCAGTCAGCCACTTGCCCTTTTGTGTTTATATCAAGACATGATTAACATGCAAAAATGTTTAGGTAAATTAGTGGTCAGAGTTGGTTCCACATAGATGGGGGGGAGTGGGGAGGGGGGAGGAAAGAGGGAGAGGGGAAAGAATAGAAAGAGATAGGAGAGACAAGGACAGAGAAAGAAAGAAAGAAAGAAAGAAAGAAAGAAAGAAAGAAAGAAAGAAAGAAAGGAAGGAAGGAAGGAAGGAAGGAAGGAAGGAAGGAAGGAAGGAAGGAAGGAAGGAAGGAAGGAAGGAAGGAAGGAAGGAAGGAAGGAAGGAAGGAAGGAAAGAAAGAGAAAGAAAGAAAGAGAGAGAGAGAAAGAGAGAAAGAGAGGAAGGGAGGAAGGAAGAAAGGAAAGAAAGAAGGGAGGAAGGGAGGAAGGGAGAAGGGAGGGAGAGAGAAGGAGGAACAAAACAGGTTTTAGATAGTCAAAAGGAGGAGAGAGAGGAAAGAGAGACAGAAACAGAAAAAGAGAGAACTTTCTCCCAGCCCCAGCCCTCTCTGTCAGTATTATCAAGTGAAAGACCCTCAGGCCCAGTAGCCTAGAGCCACCCAGAAGGGCCCAGACTGACAGATGAGCTCATTATCTCTTCTAAGTCTCCATCAAGTCCTAAGCCCTATTCTTTATATGCTCCTTTTTTTTCTCTTTTTTATTTGGAAGTATTTGAATTAAGGGACACACAGAGGAGGCAACAGAAGGGTTTAGACATTTCCCCTCCTAGTAATGATCTTCTCTGTGACTAGCTAATTTGATCTTCAAGAAACAGGGATATTCTCGACTAGACCTAACCAAAGCTAAGTGCCATGAGAAAAAAAATATAATCAGTAGATTTGGTTGAGAGTTCAAGTCAGCCAGGTCAGCTGTTTAGTCCTGTTTCCTCCTCTGTAAAATGAGGTTATTGCACTAGATGGGCCTCTGATGTTTCTTCTAGTTAATGGTTTTATAATTCTCTTTTTCTTTTGTGAAATAGAGACAAGCCCTAAGGAGCTATCTGTGACTCAGTCAGTGCTAGAGATGGGATCTGAAATCAGGTTCTCCTAACTATAAGCTCAGGACTCTATCACTATGCCACACAGCCCAAGGTATTAGGTTTTTATTTTATTTGTTAAATAAAAGAGAGAGAGAGAGAGAGAGAGAGAGAGAGAGAGAGAGAGAGAGAGAGAGAGAGAGAGAGAGAAAGGAAATGGAAACAATTAGCTTCAGAGTCAGAAGTCCAGGACAGAATTCATTTTCCAGTTCTAATACTGGTTGTGTGATCCTGGGCAAATCTTTTAACCTCTTAGTGATCCAGGCAACTTCCTAATACAAAAACTTGCCTAATGGATGCTAATCTGTAATGGTAAATAGTTTCCTCATTAGGAATTCCCTACAGCAATTACACCACAGCTTAGAAAAGGAGAGAAGGATGGCAATTTTGGGGGTGGAGGTGGGGGAGAAGGAGCTGAAGAAGAGAGAAATAGGCACAGGAGAGACAAAAAGAGACAGAGAGAGAAATGGCCAGAAAAGCAGTGAAAGAATAATGCTACTTTCACTCCAACACTGATACCCTAAGACAGAAGAAATCCTCAGGAAAGCCCTGACCCCATCCATAGTAAAACTCCTATAAATAGGTATTCTTGAGACTTTATAAAAACCATTCACCCAAAAAGTCAGGGCCATGTGTTCTGAGGATCTCTGGCTTTATTCTCAGCATGTTTTCTCCTCTGATGAAGTTCAATAAAAGAATGTGCTTCCACATCACACAAGGTAACAGGCAACAAATAAGATTATCATGCTGATCCCTCAGGGATTCCCCAGATATAAAGGTCTAGGAGAGATAACATCTGTACTCAGTCTCATAAAGATTTGAGTAATCCCAAACAAATAAAATGAGAAAAATCATTTTTACTTCTCCAGGATGGAATGAGTAAATAAAGAGTGCTTTGGGAAAAAAAGACTAATCTTTCTAATAATAATAATAATAATTGACATTTAATAGTACTTTGAAGTTTGCAAAATTCCTGTGAAACTTACAACAACATGACTAAAGTAAATTTTTATCCCAACAACTATTGTACAGATGAGGAAACTGAGTCTCAGAGAAGTTAATGACTTGCCCATTGTCACACTGTTCATAGTTATCTGAGGTTAGATTTAAATTCCTAACTTTCTAATTCTAGAGTTAAAATCAAGAAGTTATATGAATTAAAAACATAAGTTAAAAATAACTAATAAAATACTTTTATTTTTCTAAAGGCATAAATCAATCTGTCAAATATTTTTATGAGATAATTATAGCCATCTTTAAACAATTGTAATCCCAATACTCAAACCAGGAAGAGACAAATTAGAGAAAGTCAATTGTTCAATAACTTCACTATTGATTGTTGATGTAAAAATATTTTACATAAAATTCCTCTAAGGAGACTATAATCAATAGTCAATAAACAATTAAATGCCAGTTATGTACCTGTCACTGTGATGTATTCAGAAAATAATTCACTGTGACCAAGTTGGATTCATCCTAGAATGCAAGATTAATCAACATTAGAGAAACAATTAAAATAATAAATTAATCAAGAAAGATTCAAATGCACTTATTTTAGCAAGTAAAAAAGTCTTTAGCAAAATACAATAGTCATTTCTTCTAAAAAACCATAAGAAGTACAGGTATGAAAGGGTCCTTTTAAAATAAAATGAATAGAGGCAGAGAGGTGATGCAGTGGTTAGCTCACTGGCTCTGAAGTCAGGAGGATCTGAGTTCAAATCCAGCCTCAGATACTTGATAACTATTAGCTGTGTAACTCTGGGCAAGTCACTTAACTCCATTGCCATATACACACAAAAAAAAGTAAGTAAATGAATAGCACATATTTAAAATGGATTAGATTTGAAGGACAAGGAGAAGTCCCCCCCCCCAAATAGAGAGTTACAACAAGGATTCCTACTCTCCTCACTATTATTTGATATTGCTCTAAAAATGCAAACCATAGTAATAAGAAAAGAGAATATTAAAGCTGTAAATACTGTCAATGAGTCAAAATTATTCCTCCTCTATACAGATGGCAATTCAAAAAAGTGATTAATAACTATGTAAAAATTACAAGATTCTTGCAATAAATTCACAAAATATTAGCATTTATGTAAAATGCCAATAAAAAATGTGTAAAGAAAGATAATAGAGAAATCCCATTCAAAATTAACCACAAAATGCATTGTTTGGAAGTCATCCTGCCAAGACATGTATAAGACATAGAATTACTCTTCATAAAACCATCTATAAGGAAGTAAAAGGAGACATATATTTATTGTTCATGGTTAGACCTTAAATATGTAATAAAAATGATAATATGTAAATAAATTTCCATATTTGATAATATAAGAATAAAATTACTGAAATTAAATTTCATTAACTAGACAAAATAATAACAAGGTTCCTTTCTAGGAACAAAAGATGTAGAATGTTAAAGGAAATGTTGAAGTCAAAGAGAAGTATGAATGAGGAGTGGCTAGGTGTTGCAGAGCACTGGTCCTGGAGTCAGGAGGACCTGAGTTCAAATCCAACCCCAGACACTTAATAATTCCCTAGCTGTGTGGCCTTGGGCAAGCCACTTAACCCCATTGTCTTGCCAAAAAAAAAAGAGAGAGAAGTATGAATGAAAGGTTCATAACATTACCAGATCTCAAACTGATTATAAAACAACAGTCATCAAAACTATTTAGTACTAGTTGAAAACAAACACAAGCACATACACACAGATGAATAGAACTGACTAGAAAAACAGGAATGAGAAACATTCTGCATCAGTCGTCTAGTGTTTAACAAGCCCAAGAATATGTTAATAGGGAAGAAATCCTTCTCTGACACCTGAAAGAAAAATTAAAATAAAGTTTATAAGAAGTAGGTTTAGACAAACATCACACCATAAATCACAACATGTTCAAAATAAATATAAACCTGAATAAAAAAGCTGCCACTATTAAAGGAATTAGAAAAATAATAAAATCAAAATCTTTTCATAACAATGGCTGGGGAAAACATTTGACTAAGTAAGATAAAGAGGAGATCATAAAAGAAAATAAACAATTCTGACTACATCAAATTTGAAAGTTTTTGCAAGAATAAAATCAATGAAAATAGAATTAGAAGAGAAATGAAAAATAGTAAAAAAATACTGCCTCTAAATCATACCAGTAAAAGTTTGAAATCCAAATTATGTAGGATATTTATGTAAATATAAAGCTTCAGTTGCTTTATTTATCCCCAGTTGAAGAGTGGTCAAAAGGAGATAAACAGTTTTTATGAGAAATTGCAAATTATATATGACCACATGAAAATGTCAGCTAGACAAGAATATTTATTAACCTCTTATGATGCAACAAGCACCAGGTAGACAAAGAAACAGAAAAGCGTGGCTCACAATAGAATGAAGGAGACTACTTGTAACCACCATATGCAACAAAGGTATAGACCACATAAGTAAGAAGTTATCTCAGAACCACCAAAGATGAGAATGGGAATCTGGAGAAACCACTTTCAAGAGATTTTTGAAGGAAATCGGGGAAGTCGGGAGATAGTGACTGTACAAACGAATTCCAGCCATAATTCCAGTCACAGGGATAACCAGTGAAAATATCTAATCAGAAGATGGAATCTTGTATAATGGAACAGCATAATATGGAAGATAATGTCACTGGGTAATAGAGTATGAAGGTAGAAAGGTAAGACCAGGTTGTAAGGTGCTTTAAAAGCTAAAAAGGATTGTATATCTGATAGGAAGCCACTGGAGTTTATACAGTGGTTGGTGTAGAAAAGGGTGACAGGTCAGAGTTGACATCAATTTGTCAGCTAAGTGGAGGATGGATTGGAGTGGGTAGGAGACTTGAGTCATCAAGATCAACCAGCAGTCTATCACCAAATGAAATAGTATAAAGGTAACATGAGAAAAAGGCCTAGGACAGAGCATCGGGGGACACCCATGGCTAAAGAGGGTGACTTGGATAAAGATCCAATGAAGGAGACTGGGGAAATTAAGTAGATAGAGAACCAAGAGAGAGTTACGCCATGAAAACTTTGATAGAAGAGAGAGAATGCTGAAGAAGGTGATCAACTATATCAAAGTCAAGAAAGATGAGGAAGGAGATAATGTGCTGCAAACTCTAATAGTGAGAAAAAATGTAAATTCAAAGAATTTTGAGGATTCATCTTTCACCACTCAAACGATCAAAGATGACAAAAAAGTGGGAATTTCAGTTGGAGCCAGAGTCATCCTTAGTGTGTGTGTGTGTGTGTATTCCTTTAGCAGTCCAATAAAGCCTATGGATGGGCAACTGGGTCACACTGTGGATTAAATGAAGTTAAGAAAGATCTGAGTTCAAATATAGCATCAGACACTTACTAGATATGGGACCCTGAGCAAGTCACTTAACTTTATTTTCCTCAGTTTTCTCATCTGTTAAATCTGGAGAAGAAAATGGCAAACCTGTCCAGCATGTTTCCTCAAATGGGGTAATGAAGATTTGGACAAGACTGAAATAACTCAGCAACAACAGCATCAAAAGTCTGTGGAACCCTTCTAATAATATTATAATTTTAATTCAGAATTTTAAGTATTAGCTATGAGAATAAACTCCCAAATCTAAGATTATTAGAAAGAATTATATTAGGTATGGTTCTCTGTCCAGTCTCTACAAGGTTTATATTATCTAGAGTTTAGACAAGGACATTAAAACATGAAATCTAGCCACAGACCATTAGAACCCATAGTTAAGAACCTCTGACAGGTGTGTTCAACCTGCAATTCTCCAAGCTCAATCATATGGTCCATGGCAGTGTAACCAGAAGATGAAGGAAGGGGTAAATACATACACAAACATTGGAATCACAGACCAGCTTAACTCTTAACTAACATGGCTGTTTATTTTGTTTTTGTTGGCCAATGAAGACCAGAAGAGCTAAAATGTTAGACACTCATGCAAGTCTAACATAAATAAATGTTTTCATTTTCTCTCTCTCTCCTAAGGAAACTTTTCAATTAGAAATGAAAATGCAAGGCTCTGGGCCTTACATCTGGGAAGCTGTAAATAATACAATCTCTTCCTTCAAGGAACTTACATTCTTACAGGAGGGGATGGGAGACAGACTAGACACACAGAACATTGATATGGATATAAGGACACTCTAGGCAAAACTGAGACCCAGAGAAAGTATTGTCTGCAAAGCTCTCCTGAACTGAGTCTTCTAGAAAAAAAAGGATTTTAAAAGATAGAATCCTAGCCTTCCCTGACATGCCCATTGAATCTTAATTTATCAGGACTAGAAATAGAAGACAGACATTCAAAACATAGGGAAGTATGGTCATTCAAGTGAAGTTGTATTGGAAAGGGAGAAGGGAGAAGACAAGGATCTATGGAGGAGATGAAGGCCACTTGGTATTAAACTGATATCCTTGGCCTTGCATGTCTTCTAGCCCTTAGAGCCAACCAAATGCAACTCAATGGGTGGCAGCTCAGTCCTCAGAAGACACATTCTGAGGGACACCACAGGGGGGAAAAAAAACCTGGTATAGAACAAGGAGAAAAGAAAAGGGTTAGCATTTGGGCCTATAATTTAGTCCTGATTAAATGAGGCAACTACTGAGAGGACAGGGAGATCAAATATGAATTCTTGACATGCTCATACTAATGAGACAGTCTATAGTGTAATTAACAGTAGGGGGAACAAACTCCTTTAAAATGTACAGCCTGTGGAAAGACGAGTGATTCACAACATGCCAGATATAAAACTGTTTGGAGGCTGAGTCATGTGGCACTCGGAGGATTATTGATTTTTGCCAGCGGCGGTGGTAGTCATGTTCAGAAAGTTTAAAATATTAACTATGATTTAATTCATTTAGGTCCTGGATCAGAAGCACTGAATGGAAGGAGAAAAGACTGCCTGTAGAGGAGAGCTACTCCAAGGGCAAGCCAGTTCACTGTTAAAAATGGCAACCTGGGTAGAGCTGGCTATCATCTCTCAGTGGTTTTGAAATTAGACCCATGAAAAACTACAAAACAGGCTACCTTCTAGAGTCAGAGGACCTAAGTTCAAATCTTCCCTCTAACATTATCTGATGAGAATCTTATAGCCTTCCTGAGAGAAGTCACTGTCAGTATTATCCTACAAACTGACCTGTTGGATCTTTCCCATATCCACCTACCTACGCACAGGCATGTACTCCTTCCCTTCCTATACAGTGGTATCCCTAACTTCCTTCGGGGTACAAGTTGTAGAGTCAGCTGATCTAAATTCAAAACCTACCTCTACCATTTACTAGCTTGGTGACCTTGGGTATATCATTTCATTTTCTGAGTCTGAATGCTTTCATCAATAAAATAAGGGGAAATGACTAGCTAATCTCTAACACCCTCTCCAAAATGATCTCTGATCCTAAAAATTCAAAGTCAGTTTCCACCTTAGGGGAAAATTTCCTAATGGTGAAAGAGTAGCATGGAAAGCTTTGGGAACTAGTCAGTCCCCCTCCCTAGATGCTTTCAGAGAGAAACTAAGATGATCATTTCTTATTTCAAGTAATTTTTAGTAGATTCTGTAGTGTTCTTTAAGTCAACTGCCATTTCATCTGTAAAAAGAAATAATTTTGTGTTCTATTAGCAAACCACTTCTAAGGGATATTGTAGCAAGTCTTATTACTCAAGTCCAGATTGGACCATATTCATAATTTTTAAAATGCCCTCTGTTCATGCCACAATACTATTCAAAATCCATACCATAAAAAAATCATGGTACCTATGACCTCTACCATATTGGGAAGGGATATAAAACTGGTTCAAGAAATGTCATAGAGTAGAATGAATTCTCTCTTGGGAGCTAGGAGACATTGAGGTCCTGGATCAGAAGCACTGAATGGAAGGAGAAAAGACTGCTTGGAGAGGAGAGCTACTCAAAGGGCAAGGCAGTTCACTGTTATAAATGGCAACCTGGGTATAGCTGGCCATCATCCCTCAGTAGGACCCATGAAAAACTATAAAACCGACTACCCTCTAGAGTCGGAGGACCTAAGTCCAAATCTTCCCTCTAACATCATCTGATAAGAAAAGTCTTAGCTATTCCATCAACTGCCAATTTATAAAGTGGGCCATTGACTTCTCTATCTCTTGGCTTCAGTTTCTTTACCTATAAAATGAGTAGTTTCAATTAGACTTATCTCTATGTACCCTCTTGGGTGGGTTTCAGGAGAGGAGAGTGGCAATATGACTACAAGAAGAGGAGATTCAGGGATTCAGGAAAAGAACTCAAGATCATTTAACTCCCTTATTTTACAGCAAAAGTAATTGAAAATCAGAGAAATTAAGGAACTTATTTAAAGCCATAAAAATAGTAAATAGCAGAGCTAGTAGCTGACCCTAAGTCTTCAGTCTCCACATTTAGAGTTTTCAACTGGGCCATGCTGTCTTTCACTGCAAGACAAATACAGAATGAAAAGATTATTTCTGATGTACCTGCTATAAAATCATTGACCCCCAGAACAAGTGTTAAAGGGCAAATGAACAGCCAAGTGACCAGGGGAATCACAGGCCCTAAGTATTTATGGGGGGGAGGGGGGCAACAATGTTGAAGTCCTCCCAAAAATCTAAAGAAGAATGGAAAAGTCAAGATAGCAGGAATTGATAGGACTATTAGGAGCAAATAAAATGAAATCTTGAAAATATGGAGGCAGAAAAGAAAAAAGAGTGGGGGAGGAGGGGAAGGGGGTATGAATTAAACATGAGATTGTTTGACTTATCCACATAAATTGGGTTCCAGCACAGTTAGGAGAATCAAGAGATCAGTAGTTTATACTGGATGTCTATGGCTCCTTAAATACCTCTGCCTCTGGGAACCTTTCTCTTCACTACCGGTTTCTCTTTTTTCCCCTAAGAATAATAGCATAATGGTGGTAATGATCTGTTGTTTGAAGTTCAAAAGAATTTCTCGGCAGATTCTGAAGAGACTTAAGGAGCAGGATAAGAATATGATGACTGGGCTTTGAATGACTGCATTAGTGGGAAATGACAGGGTGAACCAGGGCCTCCCAGAAATGAGAAGGTACATCCCACAATGGCCAGTTGGGTGATTATTCAATTAAGCTTCCTTCATGGCTCATGATAGCTTCAATGATCCGGTTCTAATCCATTTTGCCAAGCAATTCCCCCACAATTCATTCAAGAAGCCAAAATACCTGAGGAAGAGAAAAGGAAGAAGAAGGTTATTTTATTGCTGTTCAGTCATTTTCAATTGTGTCTAACTCTTAGCAATTTCATTTTGGTTGAGTTTTGTTTTAAGGTATTTTTGGAGGCCATGGGGTTAAAGTCACTTGCTCAGTGTCACAGTTAAAAAACTGTCTAAGGTCATATTTTAGCTCAGGTTCTCCTGACTCGAGGGTCAGTCACTGCAACACTTAGCTGCCCCTCATTTAGGGGTTGTCTTGGCAAGGAACTAAAATGGTTTGTAATTTCCTTCTTCAGTTCCCTTTATAGATGAGGAAAATGAGGCCAAAAGGATTAAGTGACTTGCTCGGGATTACATTTGAACTCTGGAGGACAAACCTGGAACTCTAACCACTCACCATGCAACTGATTTCAAAGAAAGGGAATAAACACTAAGTCTTACTACAGTCTGGAAACTTTACAATATTATCTTGTTTGATCCTCACAACTATTATGTAAAATAGGTTCTGTTATAATTTTCACATTACAATTTGAGGAAACTGAGGCAAGCACAAATTATATGACATGTCTAGATCACACAGCTACTAAGTGTCTGGTTGAATTTGAACTTGAATCTTCCTGATTCCAGATGAAAAGTTCTACCCACCATACTGAGAAACTCTCTATGAGAAGTTAGGTGACTCAGTCAAGATCACACAGCCAGGATGTGCCAGAAGTCAGGTGTTCCTAACTAGGCAGTCAATTCTCAATCCACCGAAGATAGTACAGGATTTGCTGTGGTACAAAACCAAAGGGCATCAAGAAAACTTCACAAAGGAATATAAACACACAAATTGAAGCATATGATTCTCCTTGCAAATTCTGACAAAGTTAAATCCATTGACAGAGTCTAATCACTTCCCTTCCTGATTCTCTTCTTCATGATCAGGATATTGGCAGCCTCCTCTCCTGGTTCCCATCCAAGAAAGAACACAGGGATAAATCTAATTGAAGCTCTTCCTTTTACATTTTGTAGGGAAAAGCCAACCATTCACACCTACAGTTGCTGTTGATAATCTAACTGGGACAAGAACCCAAATATTCTGGCTCCCCACATAGAACTCATTCCATTTCATGACCTTTCTTGAACTAGTTTTATATCCCATTCCAACAGGGTAAAGGAGAAGAGTGGAGTCACATTAGTTTAATCCTCATCATAGGTCATGGGTGCCATATTTTTTTTCATTTTTCCAGTTTAAATTGTTGATTATAATAAAGTAGGTGACATGTCTCCAAGTTTCACCACTTCACCCTTTACTACATTTAATCTGCTGATCAAGAGATTATTTGATCTCTGGTGTTAGTGATAATATCAACTGACATAAATTTAAAGGAGAGAGACCTTAGAGAGCATCTCATCCAAGCTCTTCATTTGACAAGGAGTGAAAACTGAGTCTTCTGAAGGAAGAAACTGAAGTCAGGATTTGAATCCATGCTCTCTGATTCCAAAGTCAGTCTCTTTTGTATCCCACTGAATGTATCAATATTCAGATTCAAGATTTGAATTTCAATAGTGATTTTTGGCAACTTGACCCAAGGTGGTGAGTCATGGAGAATTGTCAGACAGTAAGAAGGCCAACAGGGAAGGTATGTCAAGGCAGAGAGGTTCCCTAACATCTCTGAAACCACATCACATAAATTCTCATTCCTCTGCCTTACGTCAGACCTACCCTACTTTCCACAAATTAATAGCACTGACATGCCCTCAATGATTCATTTGTCCAAAGAACATTTATTGAATGCATACTTTGTTCAATCTACTATGTTAAATATTGGAGAAACAGAGTTTGATTTAATCCAAACCCTGGTCTCTTGAATTGATCATCTAAACATTGATAGCATAATATTGATTTAGACTTTCAAAGGTCTTCGTTACAATAATAATATAATGCAATAGCTAGCATTCACATAGACTTTAAGATCTAACAAGATTTATCTCATTTGATTCTCAAAAGAGTTGTAGAAAGTAGGTGCTATCATTATCAATATTCTATAAATAAAGAAATTGAAGTAGACAGAGGTAGAGTGACTTGCCAGGGTCACATAGCTAGTAAGTATCGGAGGCTGGATTTGAACACAGGTCTAGTAGTCTATCATCAATGTCACCTAGTTCATCTACTTGAGGTAGAAATTTAGCACATACAAAGTAAATAAATGTAAAATATAGGATAGAGATCCATATATCCAACATCCTGGATGGTTCAAACTTTTTCTCTTTTCAGATGAGGGAAATGAAGCCTAAGAAATCATTACCTATCAAGGATCACAGAGTCTGAGGCAGAATTCAAACTCTTGTTTCTGACTTTGTGTCCAGCACTTCATTATGCTATATTGCTTCTTATAGACAAACATAAATAATCATGTAATTAATCAAAGTTTGTTGATTGATTGGATTATGTTATGATGGAGGAAAAAGAGGCAAGCAAAGGAGAGATCCTAACAAAGGATCCATTCTGTCATCATTCTAGGATCAGGATTTAACTTGCTGTTAGGTCAATTATCAATCATGTCCAACTGTTCAGGACCCCATTTGGGATTTTCTTAGCACAGATACTGGATTGGTTTGTTATTGTCTTCTCCAGTTCATTTTACAGATGAGGAAACTAAAGCAAACAGGATTAAATGACTTGTCCAGGGTCAGACAGTAAGGGTCTAAGACCAGATTTAAGCTCAGGAAGATGAGCCCTCCTCACTGCACACCCAGTCCTCTATCCATTGTGCCACCTAGCTGGCCCCAGCATTTAGCTAATGTGGTATAATAGGAGTAGAGATTGTTTCAATTCTTAACAGATATTTTTCCAGCACAACTTCATATTGTCCAATAGATTATTGGACAGGCATATACATGTGTATATACATATATATATATTATATATCATATTTCCTAACATATGCTCTTCAATCCAGTGACTCTGGAATCCTGGATGTTCCATAAAAAAGACACTCCATCTCTTGGCTCTGGCATTTTCTCTGGATGTCTCTCATGCCAGAAATATTCTCCCTCCTCTGCTCCAATTACTGACTTCCCTAATTTCCTTTATGTCCCAATTAAGATTTCATCCATTATTGAAAGTTTTCTTGATTCTGGTACCTTCCCTCTATACCTACATATATATATATATATATATATATATATGTTTTCATGTTGTCTCCTCCACTGGATTGTAAGCTCCTTGAGGGCAAGGACAGTCTCCTTTTTTATATTCAGCCTTTAGCACAATATCTGACAAATAGTAATACTAAAAATGTTTACTAAGTGATTGATTAAAGTCCTGTTATCCTACTTCAGGAAATGCCTTTTGTCATCTGTCAGTCTGTAATGAAAAGATGGATCACTGGGGGTTCAGAATTGCAAAATTAAATAGATAATTACATCAATAATAACATGAACTTGGGACTAAGTGAGGAAGGGGACCAAGTAAAGGATACATCCAAATTAAAATTTGGGGGAAAATGTTCTGTGTCTTACTGTGTTTTGCACAAAGAGAGCACAACTAATAAGTGCCTAAGGCAAGATTTGAATTCAAGTCTTCCTGGTTCCAGGTCTGGTGCTTTCAACACAATTTACTGCTTAATGGGAATAAGCTTGCTCCTTCATTTCAGCGTTGTGGTGAAGGTCAAATGAAATAATCTATTTGAAGCCTTTTGCAAACTTTGAAGTTCTGTAGAAATATTAGCTATTATCATGGTGGTAGTTTGGAGGAGTGTTGTGGAATTGTCTGGTGTACTGTGCATTTGGCAGCCAGGTAACACCATGGTGGAAAGAAAGCCTGGTTTGGGCCCCAGAGTTGAGAAGACTTATCATCCTGAGTTCAAATCCATCCTCAAACACTTCTTAGTTGTGTAGCCCTGAGCAAGTCACTTCACCCTCTTTGCCTCAGTTTCCTCTTCTGGAAAATGAGCTGGAGAAGAAAATCTTTACCAATTAAATTCCAAATGGGGTTTTGAAGAGTCAGACATGATTGAAACAGTTGAATAGCCTTTGAAAGATAAAAATATATGACTTTCCCAGGATTGCATATCAATTATGTGTTAGAGGTCCAGGTCTTACTGACTCCCTGGATATCCCATTATCAAAAGGAACTATGAAAAAGAATCCAGTCCTGTTATTAATATAAATAGTAAAACAATATTTTTATCTCTCATGGGTTCTAAGAAGAGGTTCAGAGGTAAGTTAGAGGTCCAGTGCTACTGACTCCCAGGATGTCCCACTGTCAGTGGTGTTACACAGCCTTTCTATCTCTGTGGAAAGAGATTTTCTATGTTGTTTTACAGTTAAATTCATTACAGTTAGTAACATCACAGCAAATATACTATGAAAAGGAAACCTGCCCTGTTATTTATCTGCTTTAAACCAATATTTCATCTCTCAAGGTTTCTAAGAAAAGGATTAGAGGTCTGTCAGAGGTACAAGTCCTATTGATGCCCAGGATGCCCCACTGTCAATGATGTCACACCACCTTTCTATCTCTATGAAAAGAGATTTTCTATAAATTCTTACAATTCATCTCATTATTACAGTTGATGACACCACAGCAAATATACTATGAAAAAAGAAACCTGTACTGTTATTTATCTATTTTAAACAATATTTCACCTTTCATGGGTTCTAAGAAAAGCTTTAGAGGTGTGTTAGAGGTCCAAGTCCTACTGACTCCCAGGATGTCCCGTCAATGATGTCACACAACCTTCCTATCTCTATGGGGGAAAAAAGTTTCTGTAAACTCTTACAATTCATCTCATTATTACACTTGATGACATCATAACCTGCCCATTATTTATCTACTTTAAATCAATATTTCTTCTCTCATGGGTTCTAAGAAGATTCTTTGGAGAAAGGGTCAGGCTGACCCCTGGCTCCTAAGGCAGAGACCTGGTCTCCAGGCTGGCCGGCTCATCCTTCTGATGCTGGTGTTTTTTCTTCCAGGCTGATCCTGGGCAGCATGAGATCAGCCCAAATCCCCATGGACCATGGTGGAAGGGACTTTGAGCATCCTCCTCAGGGCAGGCAAGCCATGGAAAACAAGGCTTCCTGGAAGCTGCCAGCCCTTTTCTCTTAAGAAGGAGGAGAAACACTGGGCTGACGCCTCCCCCAGGCTCGCCTAGGTCTCTCTGCAGTCGAGAAATATCAGCAGGAACAGATGATGAAGCATATGTGAGAGACTCTCTGTTCTTTTTCTGCAGCAAGAATTCCCTTGCCTTCCCAGGTAGTAGCAGCAGGCTGCTGTGCATTCTCTGCTGGCTCCTCGGGGAGCCTGGGGGAAAAACCGGCTTGGCACTGATTGAATGAATGAATGAATGAATGAACCACAAGCAGGGCCCAGAAATGAGGATGGGATTTTCCACTATGAAAGCCTTACCACACGAGTCTGTCCAGTCTGCTCTGTGGTCGGAAGAGGGGAGAGCTGGGAAAGGGAAGGGCTGGGGGGACCTTCCACCAGAGACCCTGGGCCCAGAGAATGGTGCAGGGGACTCCCAGGGAAGAAACAGCAGCTTTGTAAGCCCAGTCATAAGCCAAGGACAGTCTCAGGGAACCCAGCTCCTTTCAATAAAAGCAAGAATGCCCGAACTAGGAGCCAGGAGGCCAGTCATGATCCCAAAGGGGCTGCCATCCCACCAGAGGGCAAAAAGATTAGTCACATATCACCTGGTTTGTCATCATCAAGCATGAGGCTTGACGTCCATACAAACATACAAACACACACATACTTACCTTTGACCTATTGTAAGCCAATACTCTCCTCTCTCTCTCTCTCTCTGATAGAAATGCATAAACAAAAGATCACTGATCCAGAAAAACATATTCTGTGTTTTTCCTTCCATAGTCCAATCCTACTCTTTCAGTTTATGGTATCATAGACTTAGGAGTATCAAGATTCTCAGGAGTTAACTAATGTGATTGCTTCATTTTACAGATGGGGAAACTGAGGCCCAGACATGCCATAGAAGCATTGGATAGAGGTTACCTCACAGAGTTGGAAGAAATATTAGAGTCAATCTCATCACAGAGTCACAAGATGGGAGAGTGGAAAGGCCTTCAATGACTATTGAGCCCTACTCATACATACACAATAAATTGTAATCCAACCTGTCTGAAGACTTCCAAGGACGGAGAGACCACCACCGCTCAAGACAGTTCACCTTTCAGATAGCTCTAATTGCTAGGAAGATTTTTCCAGACATCAAGACCTACTGGACTTTTGTCAACTTCTACACATAATTTTGGGTCTCCTCTCTAATACCAAACAGAATAAGCCTAATCATCCCTCCATATAGCAACCCTTTAAACTACTAAGAGACAGCTAACATAGCTACCCTGATTCTTTTTTCTCCTTCAGGTTAAACGATTTCAACTCATTCTCATAAGACATGATCAACCCAAGGTCCTTCACTATCCTGAATGCTCTCTTCTGAACACTCTCTACCTTATCACTGAACACTCACAAGCTTCAGGTCATCCAACCAGCCAATCACTCTATTTCCATTATTATTACTTTGTTCACATTTCTCCATCTTCTCCAGGAGAATAACTAGTGATGCTTCCACAAAAGTTTCACTAAAACCCATATAAATTCTGTCAACAGCATCCTGGCTTGTTTAATAGTGCCAGAGAGAGAGAGAGAGAGAGAGAGAGAGAGAGAGAGAGAGAGAGAGAGAGAGAGAGAGAGAGAGAGAGAAGGGAGAACGTTAGTCTGAGATGGTCCGCTCTTCATGAAACCTCCCTGACTCTTGGAAATTGTTGCTTCCCTTTTTAAAATATTTGTCAACCATTGCTTTAATGATCTAGTACTTTCCAAGGAATTGAAGTCAAACTCACTGGTATACAGATGGTTCCTTTCCCTTTATTGAAAATCAGGACCATCCATGTTCTTTCACATCTGTCTGTTCTATCAGGTCCCCAGGATATAGCCCATCTGAGCCAGCTGAAAGCTGATAGGCGCAATCTTAGTCTATCTTTTTTGACTTCTCTTGGGCCTTGAGAGTCAGCTTTGGTCTCTCATTTCCAAAACAAAATTCCTTCTCCCTAGAAAAGAAAACAGAAATCTACCTTTTCTCAGCTTTCATCTCCTGTCACCCTTTCTCCCCCAATCAAAAGTCCAAGAACCTAAAGAACACAGTGAATGGATCTCAGAGTCTAGAGTTAGAAAGATCTGAGTTCAAATTTGAACACTTACTAATTGTATGACTCTGAACAAGTCACTTAACCTCTGCCTGGCTCAGTTTCCTCTTCTGTAAAATGAGGACATTAATTGCTGTCAAGTCACTTAACCCTGTCTACCCCTCTATTCTCATCTGTAAAATAGATAATCTAATAAATGCTTACTTATTGAATGAATGAATGTATGAATGAGACAACAAAAGATATCCCGGATAAGCACTGGGTCTGAAATCAGGAAGACCAAAGTCCATATCCTGTCAGACACTTACCAGCTGTGTGATCTTGGGCAAATCACTTAACCTCTTTTGGCCTTGGTGTCCTTATCTGTAAAATGATAGATCAGACTCAATAACCTCCGAGGTCCCATCCAGATGGAAATCTATACTCCTATAGCCCCAATTTTCTCATCTGAAAAAAATGATTTAACAATAATAATAATAATAATAGCATTTACTTTCCAGGGTTATTTTAAAGATCAAATGAGATAAATTTGCAAAATATCATACAACATACAAGCCTTAATATTATTGCATGTCTTATGTACCCAACTAGCCCTTGGAGATGCGTGAATCTCCACAGCATGAGCATAGGGCTTTATCCATAGCAAGTCACCAGTGGATGAAGGATCTATAAGAAAGTCAATATTTCTTAAGCACTTACTATTTGCTAGGCACATTAATAAGCAACATGGATTCAAATACAAACAAACAAGATTTTCCCTGCCCTCAAAGAATTGTATTTTAAAGGGGGGAGGCAATACACAGAGGGAAAGAATAAGTGGGGTATAGATGGTGGACAATATTTTCATAAGTTCTGTTTCTTCTGAATAGCATACAACCTTCCAAAATCTATTACCTTCCCATCACATCAAATCTCAATAACACTTATAGAGTCAAATTTGCACACTTGCTTCTTTGGTTCATGCTACTAATTATTCTTATCTAAAGCAATGACTTTTGCATTTCTTTCTCCCTTGATGGTTTCTTTTCTTCTGTTATTCTTCTTTCTTGGTTATAACTACAATTCTTAACAGTATTAGAGCTGGAAAATCTATGTAGGTCATTCTCTTTATTCTTCCTTCTTTTTATTTTAAAGTCTTTTTGATAAAAATCACAAAACTCCAGGAAAACATAATTTTACTGGCCCTTCTTAGGTGTACTCCATCCTTGGTCAAAAGGTCATCATTCCTACTTTTTAAGCAATTATCCATCTTCTTAGTCAATTGTTTGCTTTCCAAATTCCCCCTTTATGTATTCTCTACCTCAACTATTAGAAGTAAAAAAAGCAGCATGTTTGGCCCTAAGATCTTCAACATGAAATTTAGAGGGTTTTTTTGTTTAGAACTTTATAGTCCTAGCAATATTTATTTGTCCTGGTGAAAAGTTTTATACCAATTTAATAAGTGTCTGTCAGTTCTGTAATCAGCTCCTGGAAATATACCCTGGGAAGGTAATAAATCACTTTTATGTTTATGTTAGGTCAACACTTCATTCAAGCAGGTCACTTACAGCCTGGAATCACCAACCACTCCACCCTTCTCTTTTCTTCTTTTGCTCATCTTCCTTGGGTGACCACATTCCTCATAGCATCCATGGGTCTGTGTCATCATTTCTTGGAGTACAAGATGATTCTTATTCTTCAGATGAACTGGTCCTCTTCTCTACAGAAAGAAATTCATATTTATTATTCAGGTCCAGATTTTTCAGGTGTCTGTCTTCCTTTTATTTCTCTGAGTCATATTCATCTCCTCCCTTCAAACCACATGAAATAGATTAGAATTCCCCATTCACCATCTTCACATCCTTTTTCTTTCTCGTTTCCTCCTAAATATTTCTTCCATTTAATCAAGGAACATTTTGTTTTTATCCTGATAATTCAGAGAGTAACAATGTTTTGTTAAAAATCCTTCTACTTCCTTCTCTCGTATGAAAACCAATTTTCACTTTAGACATTTGAAGGTGTTACCTAGAAACACCAAGACAACTCAGTCCCTGCTGGTCACTACAGAAATTCTCCCTTCATTCCCTCCTCATTCTTTCCTACCTTGGTAGCTAACTTGGTTCCCCACACCTCTTCTTTGAACCCAGACACTTAATTTTTCTTAGGGTGGGCTTTCTACTTTTTATTGTGATAGGATGATGCAATGTGTTCAGCTGTTTTTAACCAAAAATAAGTATCTTCCTTATACAGCTAATATAGATAAAAGTGATGACAAGGCGATACCAATAATCTCATTAGGGTCATCCCTCATCTATGTCCTTGCTATTGTCCAGATATTTCTCTGGTCCTCTTTGGGTATGAGCCAGCCAAGGTATTTAAATTCTAGCAAGCCCAAATGCTACATGGCATACTGAACTTTAGTCAGGAGAGCTATGGATTCTATTCTGGTTTCAGATCCTGTTTCATACATGTAATATCTGTATGACTACAGACACATCACTGAGACACTCTGAGGCTCAGTTTCCTTATCTCTAAAATAAGAATCACCATACTGTGGAACTCACTTCATAGACACTTACAGAGAGAGAATGAGAAGTGCCTTGAAAACCTTCCAACATTGTAAATGTCATTTATTGTCATTAGATGATGATAATATTTATATAATGCCTACTACATGTACTAGACACTTTACAAGTATTATCTCATTTGATCTTCACAACAACTCTAATGGTAGATGCTATTAATATCACTATTTTATAGTTGAAAAAACTGAGGTGGACAAAGGTTAAGTGATTTGCCCCCAGATCACACAGAACATTGGTGCCTGAGGTCACATTTGAACTCAAATCTACTTTCCAAGGTGGAAAACAAATCATCTAAAGGATAAATAATAATCCAAAGCAGGAAGCCTTAAGTACTCAATGAGTGTTATAAACAACTTCTCTAGGATGTCAGAGGAAGAAGGAACCATTGTAGATTAGGGTGATCAGAGACATTTGTATGGATGAAAGTGCTTGAATTGGGACCTGAAGGATGGATAGAATTGGTCCAAGCAGAGAAGGGAAAGGGTAACCTAGGAAGGAAAATCTTATGACATAAACTCAAAGAATGGAATGAGTGTTGTATATGAAAGAAGACTGGAGGCACTTTAATAATGAGAATAAGAAGAAGGGAGAGGAAGAAGAAAAAAGGAAGAAGATGAAGAAGAAAATGATGATGATGATGATGATGAAGAGGAGAAGGTGAGGTGGGAGGAGGAGAAAGAGTTGAAGGAGAAAGAGATGAAGAAGCATTTATATAGTATTTTAAAGTTTTTTAGGTGATTTATGTATGTTGGCCACAAGATGACACATGATAGAGCACCAGTCCCAGAGTCCAAAAGACCTGATTTCAAATCTACTCTCAATCATTTACTATGTGACCCTGAGCAAGTAACTTAACTCCATTTGCTTCAGTTTCATCATCTGTAAAATGAGCTGGAGCAGGAAATAATAAACCACTCCAGTATCTTTGCCAAGAAAACTCCAAATGAGCCCCCAAAAGTCCGACACAACTGAAATGACTCAACATCCCATTACAAATATTATCCTATCTAATCCTCCTAGCTACTTATTATCTCCATTTTAGAGCTGAGGAAACTGAGGAAGATAGATGTTATCCAGAGCCGCCATCTAAAAAGTGCCTGGGGCTACATTTGAACTCAAGTTCAAGTCTTCTTGACTCCAAGAGCTGAGCTCTACCCACTGGGCCACCTAGCTGGAGTGGGACTGGAGTTGAAGCATCCTTGGCTTCTGGCCCTCATACCATTACTGTTTGGAGGGTCTGACTTCCCTTGCTTGGCTTCCCTCATTGCTATCATTTGGGTTCATGGCCAGCCCCATTCCAGTCTTCTCACAGAGTACACACAAGGATGGATAAAGAAGTGATGATGAAACTGGTTAATCCGA
Source organism: Macrotis lagotis (assembly GCF_037893015.1). Taxonomy (NCBI): domain Eukaryota; kingdom Metazoa; phylum Chordata; class Mammalia; order Peramelemorphia; family Peramelidae; genus Macrotis; species Macrotis lagotis. The sequence continues at coordinate 252,898,540 of NC_133660.1, read as the reverse complement.
TCTATTCTAGCCCAGTTCAGCCGCCTTCCAGTTTCTTCTCCCTAGAGAAGGATGTGCTCCCTTTCTGTGCAGCACAACACAGTGAGCATATGAGTCATTTACCAAACAACCATTAGGGAATGGTTATTCACTTTGCATGGGCATCCTTTAAATAGCAATCTTCCTTCAGGGCATTAAAATAGGACTTGACTGAAGAAAATGGTATTTACACACAATTTTTCAGGACCTTATCTTTTGCACAAAATAATGTATTGTGACATGTTCCTTTGTTAGATGATAAATACCAATCCATTCTGGATTCTAAGTTCCTTTGGGGCAGGGGCTTGTCTTACATCGCTAGAGCACTCTAAGGTCCCAGCAAAGAGCTGTCTGAACATAGTAGGCACTTCAGAGACTCAGAGTTTGGAGCTGGCAAGGACATCTAGTTCAGACCAGCCTCCTCTCTCACCTGGACCATGGCAACAGCATCCTGATTGGTCTCCCTGCTTCAAATCTCTCTCTAGTTCTTCCTCCACACATCTGCCAAAGCAAAGTTATCACCATCACACACACACACACACACACACACACACACACACACACACACCCCACACTCGAGTAGTCTTCTAGTGGCATCAAATATAATTAACTCCTATTTGCATTCCAAGCTCTTCACAAACTGAACCCAAACTACATTTTCGGCTCTATTATATATTACTCCCTGACTGATAGAACACTGGATATGGAACCAAGAGTTATTGTTGAGTCTTTTCGATCATATCTGACTCTCTGTGACCCTGTTTGGGATTTTCTTGGCAAACATACCAGAGTGGTTTGCAGTTTTCTCCTCTAGTTTATTTTATATATGAGGAAAGTGAGGCAAACTCAAATGACTCACCCACAATCATACAACTGATGTGTCTGAATCCAGTTTTGAAATCAGTAAAATGTGTCTTCCTGACTCCAAGTTCAACATGCTATCTACTGCACCACCAAACTATCTGGAATGAAGAAGACATAAGTTCAAATATTGCCTCAGACACTACCAACTGGGTAAAGTTATTTAATTTTTCTCAGCCTCAGTTTCCTTCTCTGTAAAACAGGATCAGAATAGCGCTGACCTCACAGCATTATTGTGAAAATAAAATGAGATGATATATGTTAAATGCCTCCCTTGAACTTCAATGTGCCCCTAAGTCCTGGTACAGTTCCCCTGGAATATAGGGAGCATTTTATAAATGTAAATAAATAAATATAAATCTAACTGATGATGAACATACTGAACATGACAGAAATTAAATGATTTTCTTGAGATCACACAAATAGTAAGTGACAGTGGCAAATTCAAACCCTCCTTCTCTAAAGATGATGAGTCTTGTGTATCTTCTTAGTCATTATCAGTACTCAGCATTGTAGGAATGCCCCCATAAGCATCCTCCTCTGATGATTTGTTGTGACATGCAGATAATCCTGGATACCCAAATCCTGGACTCCACACCAGTGAAGAACCAATCCCATAGGGTCTTAGCAAGTTAGACAGTGTGAAACTGGCAATAGAGAGCCAACCAAGGACCATGAGCCCCATACTTGGAGACGTCCATTCCAGAAGTCTGATGTCCTGGGGTTAAAAGGCTACAGCAACCCATGAAGCCACCTAGTAGGATGTGGAAGATTTGTGAATGATATCCAAGAACAGAGACCTTACTTCCTTTAAACATCATAGTACAATGGAAGAATCTGGGTTCAAAGGACCTGTGTTTGAGTCTTAACTCTGCGATTTGTTACTCCTTTGACTTTAAACAAGTTATTTACTATTTAAGGGCTTTGGTTTACTCCTCTGAGAATTGGGGGGATGAATGAGATGACCCCTGAATCACTTCTAACGCATGATCTAGAATTACTTTCAATGAAGTTTCTGAGTCAAAGGACCTGGGTTCTAATCCTACTTCTGCCACTTAATACCACTATTGCTAACTAGAACTTATATAGCATTTTAATGTACAGCAAGTAAATAGAGTGCCAACTAACTAGAACTTAGTCAGGAAGACCTAAGTTCAAATCCAATCTTAACAGATCTATGAAACTGGACAAATCACTTAACCTTGTTTGCCTCGGTTCCCTTATCTGTAAAATGAGCTGGAGAAGGAAATGGCCAAACCATTCCAGTATCTCTGCCAAGAAAACCCCAAATAGAATTTTGAAAAAAACAGACAGAACTGAATCATAGAGCTTAAAGGTTTGCAAAGCACTTTACAAAGATAATCTCATTTTATGAAATACTTATTACCTAAAATGACTTGAACAAATCCTCTAAAAGTCTCAGTTTTTTCATCTGTAATGTCAGAGTAGGAGATGGACAAGGATTCTGAGATCTAACTCTGAGGTCATTAGAAATGTTCAAGGATCCTGGAAATGGCTCATTGGCAGAGTTAATCTGATGCTAATTGACATGGGAAACTTTTTTTTTTTTTTGCTTAAAGAGACCCAAGGAAATGTGGCCAAAGACTGTCATTGGCCAGAGATGACAAATTTAATAAATATGACATTTGCATGGATGCAAATTAAGCTAGTCACTTCCAGGCTTGCTTGGTTCATGTCTCAAACTGCTACACACACACACACACACACACACACACACACACATACACACACATCAGATTATGTGAACTGCATCCAATGAGCTCTCAACACCATGAAAGAGGCAGGAAGGGGCCTTTGGAACAAAAGCACTGGAAATAAAAGGGCTCTTCAATTGAAACCTGAACCCGGTAGCCTCATGCTTTTCTCAAAGTTTTTTTTTTTAAGGTCTTCCCAGCAGTGGTCCTTGTTGTGGAAACAGAATCTGACCTCTTGAGCATCAGGTCATCCCGGACATCCTCTTGGCATGTGATCATACTATGGACAGCTCCTTGGATCATCTGGGAAGGCAGGCACCAGGCTTTGCTGCTTCTGAAGTCAAAGCAAATGAAGGGTCAATCAGGTCAAGCTTTCTCACACTGCTGTCATCTGTTTACTCAGATTTACTCGGACAGTTCCATTTTTTTTCCTTTTCTTTCTTTTTCCCTTTCAATCTCCAGTAGAGAGATTCCTCCTTCTATGGACACAAATTTAAAAATATAAAATATTAACTGAGAGTCAACATGGTTGGATGGACAGAGGAAAAGGAAGACTTGACTCTCACTGTTTTTGATACCTGCTGGCTCCATGACCCTGGGGAAGGCATAGAATCTCCCAGGTAACTCTCAGGGGAAAAAAAGATGATGAACAGAATTTGCCTGACTATGAAAACTGGAGAAATCACAAAGTTAATATACTTTCTAAAGTGCTTCATATACATACATATATATATGTATATGTATATATATGCATGTATATATGCATATATACACAATATACAATAATATATAATATTAAACTCTCCTAGGGTCCTGAGAGTTAAGAGATTTGCTGAAGATAAATAAACTATGAGCATTTCTTTATTTCAATTTCTAATTCTAATAGACCTAGAAATAATATATAACAATAGATAAACAGATTGTGGGTATTTCTAACTAATATATAAACTTAGACTCTCCTAGAATTTCTAATTCAAATTAAAATTAAATCTTGGACTAAGATTTAGTCTCTACTCTCCCACTTTCTGCCTGTGTGAGCCAGTCATCTGAACCTCCCAGAGCCTCAGTCTTTCGATCTGTATAATGGAAATAATAATTCTTGCATGTCAATAGGGATGTTCTGAGAAAAATAGTCCCTAAACCAGAAACATGTTGCCCACTGGCTGCATTGCAGCCTACAACTCTCCAAGTGCTGTCCTAAGTAGATTAAAACATAATTGGAAAATATGCAACGAGATAAATTTAAAAGCCAATAGGACATAGACAATGTTAATATGTAGTTTTTCTATGTCAATGTGTGACCCACAGGGATCTGTATGTACAGTTTAGTGGTCCCCACTGCTGTAAATGATAACCTGCTTTATAAATGTGAACACTTATTCTCATTCAGATCCTCACTGTTTTTCTAAGAACAGGTAATCCTGGGAGTCTATTGTTTCTAATAACTTTTGGCAGTCTTCAGTACCCAGGATAGCATGTACAGGTGAGCCCACTCACAGCTGTTATCATACCCAAAATAATGAATCATACATTAGTGAAAGGCTTTTCCTAGCTATTTGCTTTATCCAATTTTTCACAATGCCAACTAGCTGGGTGGAAAGAAAGAAGCAGGTGGAAAATATAATATGCTAAAGGATGGGAACATTCCTCAACTGGCCTACAGTCCTATTCCCTGTATTTCTTCCAAAAAACAGTCTTGGACTGTCCCTACCCCAAACACTAAAATAAGTTTGATTTTCATCTATGCTTTCCTGTCCTTACACTTGTCTGTCTCCATCCTTGCTTCTTTCTCTATTATCAAATATTCTGTAAAGCTTACAATGCTATGTTGACCTCCTATCCTCCTCCTTCTCTGTCCCTCAAAAAAAAAATCAAATCTTTTGCAATGAAATAATCCTCTCTTCTCTTCCAACAACCCCCCTCTTCCTCAGTCCTTGATCATAGATAGCTGCCCAGGTATAAGCAATCCGCACAGAGATGTAAATGATGAATGATCATTTAATATAGGATTGAATTAACTAGTCATGTCCTATTAGTACTGGGGTTTATCTCTTACACTTGCAACTACTGTTAAGGATTGTTACCATTAGGAATCTGTTAGGAAGCACTAACCAAAGTCCAATTGTTCAGTCTTTTTTTTCCCAGTCATTTTCTCAACAAAGATACTAGAATGGTAAGTTGTTTCCTTCTCAGCTCCTTTTATAAGGAAACTGAGGCAAACAGGGTAAAGTGACTTGCTCAGGATTGCATAGCTAATGTGTGTCTGAAGTCAGATTTGAAATTCATGAAGATGAGTTTTCCTGAGAGCAGACATGGCACTGTTTCATTGAGCTATTCCATTGATCAGCATCCTTGGATAATTGAAAAGTCATAGAAAAATTGTCAAAATAGTCAATTTCACTTTTTTCTAAACAAAATAAACTAAAATATAATGATAAATATTAATTGACCTTTGGCATTCTTTTGCCACTAATATCCTCTATCAATTATGGCATGAAGGTGAGTCTGGTTTCTTAAAATGGAGCACAATTTCTAACAGGTCCCACCAATCTTGAAAATCTCTGAGAATTTCCTCAGATGCACCATATGTCTGAGATCCAAGGAACAGCCTAAGTTTGAAAAAAATCACCAGATTGACTTCAAGCAATGAATTTTTCATCCACAGCAACTCACTAAGATCAGCTTCTAAACCAGAGAGTTGCTTCATTAGTAGAAATAAGCATGTGCAGAGGAAGCCATGGCAGAACCAAGGCAACCAAGACTTGAATCCTACCTCTAACTCATGAATCACAAACTCTGAGCTTATTCCCTAATCCATAAGTGAAATGGGGAGCATAATATATAAAATAATGATTGTTAAGCACTTTTTAAACCTTAACTCACAAGGTTAAGTATCAGTTGCTGTTATCTACTGAAAAATTACTCATACCAATGAAATCAAATACTATGAATGAATATTAATAAATGGAGATTCTGTAAGGAAGATCAATGGAATATAATTTTCAATAAAGAATGAAAGGGACAGCTAGATGCTGTGGATAGGTGTAGTGGATAGAGCACTGGCCCTGGAGTCAGGAAGAGCTGAGTTCAAATCTAACCTCAGATACTTAATAATTACTTAGCTGTGTGACCTTGGGCAAATAACAACCCCATTGCCTTGCAAAAAAAAAAAAAAGAAAAAACCAAAAAGAAAAAAAGAATAAAGGACCAAGAACTTGCTGGACATTTTAGGCATCCCTGACTACTTTCTTCTATTTCCTCTTATTATGGATTTCTATTGGTCTCTAAGTGAACTTATTTGAGCAGAGCTGTGCTCCTCACTCTGTGTATCTACTTCCTACCAAATCACAAAAAAAAGAGGCAAGAAGATGGAAGCTGTCCAACCACTTTCAGTTCCCATGATTAACACTTCTCCCATTGTGGCTAGTTTTACCATATCTTTATGGCATGACAGAAGCATCAGGATATCCTTATTTCTGCACTGTTTCCATCACTGTCCATCCTACCAAACTGCCAGATAGGGACACCTGTTTTTTTTTTCCTTTACACTTCAAGTTGGTTTAGTAATATAAATGAAATCTTTTACAGACACTTTTACTACCTCTGCTAGAGAAGCGGAACAGGTTAGCTAATCCCTAGTCCTGCCCCAATTCTCAACCTACTTGTATGTGTAAATTCTTATAGGGCTTACCCTTTGCTCTTAGGCGATATGACATACTACAAACAAGACAAAAGTAAAAATATTTTTCAATAACTACAAAACAATCGGGGTTTTTTAAAAGATTAAATAACTGGTAATAGTTTCCTATGATCCTTCTTTCTGGAGGTTTTCATTTTAAAATAAAATGTTGGGAGTTGTGATGTTTTTAATTCAGAAGAAGACAATATCACCAAGGGTAAACAATTTTAGGCATCAATAATAAACAAACAGAGAATGCATGTTGGGGACATAAGAGATTTCTCAGTGTTCTCCATTCCTACCATGTGGAACTCCATCTAGTGTTCCTACATATCAGGTAGGCTCTGATTAACCCCACTAAAAAAGATGTATCCCACCCAGAGACTGCTCAGACTAGATGACATCTATCAAGCAGAGCTGTTTCTACCCCCTCAGTTCAATCCTTTGTTGATGTGAGCAAAAATAAGTGACATGAAGTTGTTTGCAAAAGAATGCATAGATACATGGAGTAAAAGCATCAAAGAGTAATAAATTTGGACATCTCCCTCCATGGTGCTATTTCCATGCTTCTGGGGTCCTCCTACTCATCAATATGTTGTCCTAAGTGGGAAAGCATCTTCATGGCTCGAAGAGTTGGAAAGCATGGGACACGAAAGATCTAAATCAATAATTAGAAAAACTGATATCTCTCTTATTCTTTATGGTAATTAAACAGAAGCGTTGCCTTAGCTCATTTGACTCAGATAGTCTCTCTTGATATGATATTAGTGGAGTAAGGAAGAACTGAGTTCAAATCCAGCCGTAGACACTTATTAGCTATATGACCCTTGGCAAGTCATTTAACTCTGTTTGCCTCAGTTTTCTCATCCTAAAATGAACTGGAGGAGGAAATGGCAAACCACTCCAGTCTCTTTGCCAAGAAAATCCCAAAAGAGGTCACAAAGAGTAGGACATGACTGAAAGAACTAAACAATAACAAGTCAGAACTCAGACTCAGATTTTCTAATTCCAAGACTAGACTCTTTCCATTCCAACTACAATGCATCTCTTCAACTAGAAAAGGCCTAGGAAGTTTCATCTCTCCATTTTTTTGTTTGGTAGATAGATGGCACAGTAGATAGCATTTATTACTTGGAATCAGGAAAACCTGAGTTCAAATCTGACTTCAGACACTTACAAGCTGTGCAACCCCCCCTCCCCCAGTCTCTAATTTCACATTTATAAAATAAGGGGGTTGGACTTCATTGATCTCTAAGGCTCTGTTCCTTACAAATATGGATCCTTCAGTCTTCCTCCTAACAAAAAGGGTCTTACTTGTTCCTAATTGCCTTTCTTTTGTTGCTATGGCAGCATGTGACATAAGGAGCAGTTTAACACATAGGTTGAGAGCAATAGGGGCTAGATATCAGAGTGAAATTAGAGAGAGTAAGGCAGGAAGTTTCTGGGAAGGGGTGAGACCAAAATGACCCTTCAAGAGTAGATAAGACTTGAAAAGAAGAAGGAAAGAAGAAAATGTCTCCATGAATATTAGAGGTGGAAGATCATTGGATCATGGGTTCAGAGTTAGAAGGGGCATTAGTAGTCATGAGGTCAAAGTTAAAAGATAAAAGGATCATTGGTGTCATGGTTATAAAGCTAGAGGCAGAAGGGACCTTGTAGGTCACAGATTCATTAATTTAGAACTGTTGGAGGGGAGCTAGGTGGAGCAGTAGATAGAGCAACTGGCCCTGGAGTCAAGAGGACCTGAGTTCAAATGTGGCCTCAAACACTTAATAATTACCTAGCTGTGTGACCTTGAGCAAGTCACTTAACCCCATTGCCTTGCAAAAAAACCTAAAAAACCAATAAAGAAAGAAAGAAAGAAAGAATTGTAGGAAAAGAGACCATGGGAGCATAAATTTAGATCCAAAAAGGGACATAAAGTCAGGAAAACCTGATACTTATTAATTGTGTGACCTTAGTCAAGTTATTTAATATCTCTGAACTTCATCTGTAAAATGATGATAAAAATCCTCTTGAGGTTGTTGTAAGAATGAAATGAGACAGCTAGAGGTAAAGCGGATGGATCACTGGACCCGAAGAAATGAAAATATGAGTTGAAATTCAGCCTCAGACCCTTACTTGGGCAAGTCACTTAACCTCTGTCTGCCTCAACTTTGTCATTTGAGAAAATGAGCGTAATAATGGTACTTCCCTCCCAGATTTTTGTGAGGATAAAATGAAATATTTATAAAGCACTTTGCAAATTGTAAATCACTACTTAAATTCTAGCTATTATTATCATTATAGTGTGTGCAGAACTTTTTGAAAATGTTCAAATGTCATCTTCATGATTATTTTACAAAGTAATGGTCGTCATCACATCAAAGGAACATGAAGAGATTTCAAAGATCACCTGGTTCAACCTCATTTGAGTTCTTACTTTCTTGATGAGTAAACTGAAGTCCAGAGAAAAGTCACACATGCAGTCACAGAGGTATAGATTTTGTGGTTACTGTTGCTATTGAATCATTTTTCAGCCATGTATGCCTCTTTGAGACCCATTTGGGATTTTCTTGGCAAAGTTACTGGAATAGGTTGCCATTTCTTCTCCAGTTTATTTTACAGATGAGGAAAGTGAGGCAAAAGAGGTTAAACAATTTGCCCAGGATCACATAGCTAGCAAATATCTGAAGTTGGATTTGAACTCAGATCTGACTCCAGACTTGGCAATCTATGCCTTGTGCTACCTAGCTGTCCTAAGATTGTATAGTGGTAGTAATCAGTCAATGGTCAATCAACAAATCTTTATTAGGTGCTTGCTAGATGTTGGCAATAAGATGAATGGGCATAACCTCTAAGGAATATTGACTTTGAAGAACATTTCATGCAACCCCTTCATTTTAACAGTAGGGGAAGGGGAATGGATTTGCCCAAAGTCACCCAGGTAATGTCAGGATTATGGTGAGAAGCTGGGACTCCATCACCTCTGTCCAATTTCTTTTTCAGTGCTAAGTGAGAATGCTCTTTTAAAAGCATAGACAGCAATGAGCACCATGTGTTCAAGACACAGATTTGGTTGGAGTAGAATTAATGATGGAGGGTTGTGGTCATTTAGAAAAATGCCCTCTCTCATTGAACAACAGCAAGAAGCCATACACACAACAGACAGGTGGGCTCTTTCAGTTTTTTAAAACAGATTTCATTTAGGGGAAACAGCCAATCAGGACCCTGACTATATAGAAACAGCCTAAGTTTGGCATCTGAGCCTGGTATCTGAAGCCAGAAACCTTTTCTGGGGAAGATGGAAAAATACCCAGCAGTTCCCCCAGCCTCCAACTTCCTGCTGGTGATTTTCACTTCTAGCTGACTCTGAGTCAGAATCAGCATGCCATCCCCTTCCCTGCAGTCAATCCACCAGGCCAGTCAGCCTCTCTCTCGCACACGTAGGCTCCACTTGGAGGCCATGGTAACAAGGTGATGCCACTCAGCTGCTGCCAGGGGTATTTCTCACTCTGCCTACAAAATGAATCCTGCACAAAGCATATGAGCAGCAGACAGGGCAGTTTCTCTACTCAAATGGGGAGAGGGGTGAGAGGAGTGAAAGATAGAGAGACAGACAGAGAAAGACATTGAATTAAAAAAACAGAGAAGGAGGAGGAGGAAGAGAAAGAAAAAAGAAGAAAAGAGAAGGAGAAAGGAGAAAAGAAGGGAAAAAGAGGAAGAGGAGGAGGAGGAGGAGAAGAAGAAGAAGAAGAAGAAGAAGAAGAAGAAGAAGAAGAAGAAGAAGAAGAAAGAAGAAGGAGGAGATGGAAGAAAGGATCATAAGGAGGAGGTGGAAGAAGAATTGGGAGTTACGTGTACTTTCAGAGTCTTGGTCTCAACAAGCATTAGAGCCCAAGGGACCTTAAAAATCATATAGTCCAATCTGCTTTTTTTTGGCAGATCAGAAAACTGAGACTTGGAGTAGTTATGTGATTCACCTAGAGTTCCATAATCAGAGGAATTGGAAATCAGGTCAGCTGCTTCCAAGGACATTGTATTCAAGGTCATTCTTGCAGCAAATGTCTGAGGTCGAATTTGAACCCAGGTCCTCCTGTCTTCAGGGCCAACACTCTCCCCACTGTTCCATCTAGCTGTCCAGACTCAGATACTTAATAGTCGTATGAACTTGAACCAGTCATTTAACCTTGATTGCCTCACATCCAAGGCCATCATCTCCAGTCATCCCGATTCATATCTGGCCACTGGACCAGATGACTAGAGAGGATAAAGTGAAGCTGATAACTTAGCACATCACTCCTTCAATCCAATTTCCAATTCACTTCCTTGTAATGGCATCACTTCCCTAATGTCATGGTCTTCTTTGAGAATGAAGGACCAAACATTATTATCAACAATCCTATCCTATACAAAGCAGCAAAGAGCGTGGGGTGGTTTAAAAGGTCCAGGGAAGGTTTTCATCTGAGTGTGCCTGCTCCAGAACTCAATGATGCACTGATTCCAGTCAAAGATCTTATTCTTGTAATGAGTAGAAAGAATCAATCTCAGGTTGGCTACTTGACGAGATATATAATTGCCTACCCACTATGAAAACTTATTCTTGACTAGAAAGTTTAACTGAGGTACATATGACTAATTATTTCATTTTAACTTCCAGAGGCATTTCTATTTCTCAGTCACTCAGTTTTAGGGAACAAAATAGAACTCAAAGATCCTCCAGTCTAACTCCTTTACTTTACAGTTGAGAGAACTTAGGCTCAGAGAAGATTGTGCTTTTTGTCCCTCCCCCTCCCTTACAACACATTTTTAGGCAGTTAGTGATTCTTGATGTGCATCTTTCTCAGGCACTCTTCCAAGGCAAGACCTCCACCTCCTCATAAAATTCTGTGAGTTGCCTCTTCATCAAATGATATTTTCTAAAGTGTTTCCTCACTGAATCCCACAAGGCCAATTTTCCCAATTTACCCCATACCTTTTCCTTGTGCTAAGCCAAGGATTGTGTATTTGGATGGCTCACAGAGGGTTTTTTTTGTTCAGAAAAGAATAGGATAAGCTATTCCCTTTGCCTCTATAGTCTGACCAAATGATGGCAAGCATTTTTTAAAGAAACTAGAATTTATTCTTTTTTTTTTTTCAAAGAATCTTAGAATACAAAAAGATCGTAGGAGTCATCTGGTCTAATCTGTACTAAACAGGAGACCACTCTAACCTTAACACTCTCTTCCATCTCTAATTAGGTGATCCTACGATGTCCCAAGGCAGCTCATTCCATTTTGGAATGACTCAACTCCTATCTATCAGAGCCCATCCACAGCTTAGGAGAGAGTTTTGTGATAAGACCAATCCACCCTCTTCTTACATCTAACTAGATGGGTCTTAGGAAAGAAGCTAATTTTGGAAATTCTGGCCAAAACTCATTTTCCATAAAGTCAACTTTTTTGGTTTATATCTGATATTTCATATAAGGCCAACCAGAGGCAAATTTGTCTTTCACATCCCAGATCCTTCACTTTTCTATATTTTCTCTCCATTTCAGTACTCATCTCCTAGATGTACATGTCTGGGCCCTACCTCAGGGGTTTGTAGGCACTTCTCCCTTCAAGTTTCTAATTCTTATCTCCTCCTCTCCTGAGATAAATTTACTTTTTACCCACTGAAGGCTACAAACCTGAACAAGACCCTCCTTTTTTTCCGAAAATGTCTTCTATAATATCCCAAGAAATCCCAAAAGTTCTTTCATAATGGGCAGGTGTTTTTACTGACAAAAAAATATTATATGAGGAAAGTCATGCTAGGTAAGCCCTTGATTTATAACTTAGATATTACAGACTTGACTGAACTCTGGACTGATTGAGTCAACGATCAATAGCAAAAGCATGAGGTGACAAGATGTGACAAGATAGGAAAACTCCTCCCAAAACCTCCACTTAATGAAGACTCTTAGACAAGTCACCTCTTCATTTCCCACCTGGCTGCACTCCTTTGGTCTGGATCCCATCATGGCCCCAAGGACACTCTCATCAGGAAATTCGTCAAACTTCAAGATTGTTTCAGCCATGCCATTCACTCCTCAAGTATCCTCAGTACCCTCTGCCCCTCTGATTGGTGGGCAGAACAAAGCACTCTTCCCAAAGCTTCCAATTAAAAAGTTTCCAGGCCAGCCATCTCTTTATTTCCTACCCAGCTTCACTGCTTTGGATTGGATTCCATCATGGCCTTTCAGAAGGCTTCTTCACCTTTTGACCCCATTTTCAGCTTCCCCCCATTAAGTAAGTTCTTTTAATGAACTTCTATCTTCTTTCTTCATCTTTGTGTCTCTAGTACTGTGCTAAGCCTGATTGATTGAGATGTCTTCACATATCAGAAGGAACATCAGAAGAGGAATTAGACTTATTCTACTTGGTTATAGAGCTAAAAACAATGGATTAAAATTTTAGAAAGATGACTTTGGGCTCTACATAATGAATAGAGCCATGAAATGATGAGTGCGGCATGACTAGAGACATTCAAGAAGACACTAAATAGTTCCTTATGGAACATGTTATATAACATCTCCAAATGAAATGGACCACTGCTGCAACTTGACTTAGAAAACCATAAATTCACATTATTTAAGTTGCATTACATTTTATTTATTTTGTTGAACATTTCTCAGTTACATTTGAAGCCCTTGACAGTTTTAAATTTGATGCTTCTGCTTCTAGAGAATGTTTCAGCATCAGGTCCAGGGTCAGATTAGAGGACAACTGAGATTAACTCATCCTGGAAGATTCCATGACTTTGTAATTCTTGATCCAGAAAGTAGAATGCTGAACATAATGCTTTAAAAAGATTAATCATCAAAGGAGGGTCTCATAAATATCCCTCTCCACAATCATTTACTGAGGAACCACTGAGATTTTTCCCAGCCAATAAATGCTCAGTAATGTACTTATTTTTCTCAATTTACATATCACTTATAAAACCAGATTTCTAGTCTACTGACATGAAAACTTGATTTTGCTGCTCTAGGGGGATTTTACTTTAAGAAAGTGTAAATTCCATTTGTGGAATGCATGAATGCATAGATAAAAAGCTTTTATTAAGTGCATACTATGTGTACAGCACTAGAGATACACACAAGAAATCAAAACAACTCATGCTCTCAAGGAATGCATTTGAATAGGGTAAACTACATATACACATTTATATAGTCATATTTTATACAAATATGCATCCATATACATATATTCATGCACACATTTAGTCTATAGTTAAATGTTCATATTTTATACATAGATGCATGTATGCACACAAATATTTTCCCTTTCTATCTTCATGTTATCTACATATATATATATATATATATATATATATATATATATATACATATATGAATTTTCAGCTACAAAGTAAGATAGAAAAGCCCAGTAGTCCTTAAAGTACTGCAACAAGTAGATGGTATTTTTTACTTAATATCATTTCCATTGATAAACTTATACCCATTTCTTAAATTGAATCATTGGATGTTGCCAAGGATTTGTGTGGGAACAACTTTCTTTTCTGGGTCTTCAGTACCTGTGATGTGTGTAAATAAAGTTAGAAGAACATGACATGATATGACTTCTATGAAAATTTGAATTCTCTTTCTGAGTTGGAGCCTAGGAACCAGTCATGCTTTATTACATTCTTGAGGCAGTACACTCTCTGGATTAATTTTATACTTCCTTGCTTTTCCATTCTGTTCCCAATGCCCTAATTGGAGATTCCCTTCCCTAGACCACAGTTTCATGAGAACATACAATCATCCTTTACTTCATTCATGATTTGATGTACTTTTCAAGCTTCTCTTCATCCTCAGAAACCATGCTGATTACCCCAGTGCTGCCCCAAACTTTCTTCTTCCCCCGACAATGCAGTCCTGTGAATCTTCTTTGGGCTCCAACTCTGAACTCATGAATGTGGTAGAAGCCTAGCTACAATGAGTATTTACAAAAGGTCAGCCTTCCCCAGGTGGTGTATACTTGGCAACAGATGTCAAGGCATTGAGAAAGCAAACTGTGACAGATCCTCCAACATCCTGTCCCCACTTGCCACTGACTCCTGTGTTGACAGAACCTTCCCTTGATTATTTAGGGAGCATTTCCTTTGGCAGCCTCACTGTTCTTCTCCTTTGGCTCCCCTAAGTTTGAACTCCTTTGGACAAGACCGATTAAAATTGAATACCGCTCTGACAGTGTTGTCACCAAGCCAAGCTTAATGGTTCATAATATTATTCACAGAGAAGAGTGGCATTTTGGGAAGAGTAAACCAAAGGGGAGAATACTATGAAAATTCCTATCTCCCAAGCAAGTCTGCAGAAGAGATAATAGGTCAAAAAACTTCTTTCAATTATAGAATTATTAGAGGCAAACGAATAGGTAGAAAGCTGACATTAGAGTTAGGAAGACCTGACTTCAAATCTTGACTCTTATACACTGTCGAATTGATATTGTTCATTCTCAAAGGGGACCAATGAGCACACTCTCTAAGATACCATCGACACGTCATCCATCCTCTCAGTACCCCAGACAACTGGGTCTAAGTTAAAGACAATTTGTCTAGCTGTACTGAGAGGTCTATAAACTGACAATCTCATAGGTCAGAACAACAGCAATGAAAACATAAACCCAAAGAATGCTAGAGCTGGAAAGGATCTTGGAACCACTAAGGCCAGTATTATTATTTTTTTAAAATTCTGAACATAACAAACATCAAATAAAATTCACATTTCCATATCATAGGAAAAAAGGTTTGTAAATGAAACTGTGAATCTATATTATGCAGACTTTACTTTTCTTTTTAAGTGTATAATAAATTCATCATATAATTCTCAAAGCACTCTGTGGGTCCTTTGAGGTTAACCCAATATTAACAAATGAGGAAACTGAGGCCCAGAGAGGGGAAGCATTTTGTTTATCATCCATAGTTATATTGCTAATAAATGAAAAAGCTGGGATTCAAACTCAGTGAGGCAGCTTCCAAACATTGCTTTAAGCAGTCATCTGGAGTGAGATATACTAATGTGTTTCAGAAGGAAATATCATTGATGTTGCCCATGGATAAGCCAACCACCATGACTCAATAAAGAAATAATCAGATTGTGAAGGCAACAAGCATGGGGGAAGCAGGTTAAGTGGAGAAAAATAAATGAGAAGGCTCCCAGAACAAAGCATTAGAGATGAATTCAGAATAATTCAGACAAGATCTAAAAATTGGCCGAGAAGGCAATCAAAGCCACAGGGAGGACCTAAAGAGCTCAGTGAAGAGCATTAGAGGAAGATCAAAGTGAAAAGCAACCATAGACCCTGGGAGATAAGAGAGGACTTGAGGGAAGAACAGAGCTAACCTGAGGACACCAAGACAGAAAATAACAGCTGTGAGACTAAGGCAAATGATCGAACAAGGCACAGAGAACCAGAACTAGAACTGAGAACAATTTTGACAAAGTTCCACCTTAGCTAGTGTGACCAGTGAAATGGGAAAAAAAACTCTGTGGAATAACTGAACTTTCAAGACAATGGAGCATCTCTTCTTTAACTAGAATTCCCTAACATATCAGACTACAAAGAATCACCTGGAACAGATCTCTAAAAGTTGGGGATCCATAGAAAATACATTTCCAGTCACCATGCCTTGACCCAGGCTGTCTTCCCAGTCTGGAATTCACTCCCTTCTCACCTCTGCTTATTAGGATCCCAAGACTCTGGGACAGCTCAGCTCAAATGCCACTGACCACAAGAAGCCTTTCCTGATCCTCTAGCTGCTAGTTACTCCTCCTTGAAATTACATTGAATTTACTTTATTTATCTTTAATATAAACTCATATAGGTACCTGATAATTAGCCCAATGGAAAGAAGTCCCTCATGGGCAGGGATCATTTTTGCTTTTCTTTATGTCCTCCATGCTTATTTAGCCTGGAATGTAGCAAACACTAAATAATTATTTTTTTACTTGACTATAGTTGTGATTGGTACTTGTCCTGGAGCAGGGAATCAGTCTAATGAAAAGATAAATCTACTAAGGTACAGTAATTGATAGCATCAGTGTAATAAGAAAAGGAATAGAACAGGGTTAATCATTTATACAGCAATTTTAATCAATACAAAGCAAAGCAAAAACAGTACCTCCTCAAGGAGTTCACAATCTAAAAGGAGAGACAACATGTGAACAACTATATTAAAAAAAGGTCTATTCAGGATCAACTGAAGATGCTCAACAGAGGGAATTAAGGGTAATGTGAAAGCCTCTTTATAGAAGTGGGAATTTCACCTAGGACTTAAAGGAAGGCAGAGAAGGTAGAATTTGGAAATTAGTAAAGATAATTTCAGACCTAGAGAACAACCAGTGAAAATACACATAAGCTGGAGATGGAGTTCTATCTTCTAGGAACAGTTAAAGAGATCAGTGATACTGAATCACAGAGTACATGAGGAGGTGGGGAACTAGAGAAGTGAGGAGGTCTAAGGTCTGGAAAGAAAGGAAAGGGACAGGTTCTGAAGAATTGTTAAAATCAGATAATTTTATATTTGATCCTTGGAACTAATGGTAAGCCATAGGAGTTTCTTAAATAGCAGTGTGATAGGGTCAGACAAACTATAGGAAGACTGATTTCATAGTTGATTGCTAGATGGTATAGTGGATGCTCAGTAACTTTTTTTTCTATTTCTATTTACTTTTTCACATTACTATAAGTCTTGCTGTAAAAGTAAATTTAATATCCTCAACCCCTACAAAGATAGATAAACCTCAAGAAAAATAAAGTGAGAGGGGGGAAAAAGTGTGCTTCAGACTGTATTCAGATACCATCAGTTCTGTCTTTGGGATGGATAGCATTTTTTATAGGTCCATCAGAGAAATTGCTTCAATACTTTTCCCAAAAGTGCCATTGCTAGCTGTATTTCCCTCCATCCTATTCCTCCCCATCCCCATTTATTTTATTATCTCTCTCATTTCAACTTGTCCCTCCTCAAAAGTGAGCTGTATCTGACTATCTCTCCCACAATCTTCCCTCTCTTCTACCACCTACACCTAACTCCCCCTCCCCCCTCCCCTTTTTCCCTATCCCTTTCCTCTCCATTTTTCCTCTAGGGTAAGATAGATTTCTATACCCTATTGAGAATATATATTATTTCCTCTCTGAGTCACTTCTGATGAATTCACTCATTCTCCCTCACCTCCCCCCCCCTTCTATTTCATTGTAAAAGTCTTTTCTTGCCTCTTTTACATGAAATATCTTAGCCCACTTTACCTCTCCTTTCCCTTTCTCTTAGTACATCCCTTTCTTGCCCATTAACTCCATCTATATAATGCATTATACCTTCCTATTTAGCTCCCTTCTTTGCCTTGTCTATATATGCTCCTAACTTCTCTGATAAATTAGAAGTTTCAGATGAATTATCAGTATCATCTTCCCATGCAGGAATACAAGCAGTTCAACATTATATCCTTCATAATTTTCCCTTCCCATCCACCCTCCCTAAGTTTCACCTGAGTCCTGTACTTGAAAATAAAACTTTCTCCTCTGCTCTAGTCATTTCAACAGGAAAGTTTTCCTTGAGTATCCATCTTGTCCCCTGAAAGAGGAGTTCAGTTTTGCTGGGTAGTTGATTCTCATTTGGAATCCAAGCTCTTTTACCTTCCAGAATATCATATCTCAAGTCCTGCAAGTCCTTAATGTAGATGCTGCTAAATCCTATGTAATCCTGACTAACTTCACAATAATTAAATTGCTTCTTTCTGACTGCTTGCAATATTTTCTCCTTGACATAGGAGTTCATGAATTTGGCTATAATATTCCTGGGAGTTTTTAGTTTGGGATCTCTTTCAGGAGGTGATTGATGGATTTCCTCAAATTCTATTTTACCCCTGCTTCAAGGATCTCAAGGCAATTTTCCTGGAGAATTTCTAGAAAAATGAAGTCTGGGCTCTTTTCCTGGTCATGATTTTCAATGAGCCCAATAATTCTTAAATTATCTCTCTTGGATCTGTTTTCCAGCTCAGTTATTTTTCCAGTGAGATAATTCACATTTTCTTCTAGTTTTTTTTTTTATTTTGGTTCTGTTTTATTGTTTCTTTATTTCTCACAAAGCCATCAGTTCCCCTTAGCTCCATTCTACATTTGAAGGAATTATTTTCATCAGAGAGCTTTTATATCTCCATTTCCATCTGGTCAATTTTGCTTTTTTAAGGCATCCTTCTCCTCTTTGCCCTTCTGGACTGATTTTTCATTTTGACCTAAACTAGTTTTTAATATGTTATTTTCTTCAGTATTTTTTGTATCTCCTTCACCAAGCTGCTGACTTGGTTTTCATGATTTTTCCTGCATTACTCCATTTTGCTTCCCAATTTTTCCTCCACCTCCCTTACTTGATTTTCAAAATCTTTTTTCAGCTTTTCCATAGGCTAAGATTAATTCCTATTTTTCTTGGAGGCTTTGTATAGAAAAGCTTTGACTTTCTCATCTTCTGAGTATATATTTTGATTCTCCATGGGACCAAAGAAATTTTCTATGATCAGATTCTTTCCCCCCCCTGATATTTGCTCATTTCATAGCCTATGGCTTGTTTTAGCTCTTTATTAAGGTGAGACTCTGCTTCCAGGGTGAAGGACTCACTTTCCCAAGCTTTTGAGGGTTTTTTGCAACTGCTTTCATGGATAACCCCCAGGGACCTCAATTTCTTCAAGGTCTTATGAGAGGACTACTCTCCTGACCTGAGCTCTGGTCTGTGGATTACCACAAGCACTCCCCCCTTGCACCCCCATACTGCTGTGGCAGACTTTGATCTGGATCTGAGAATAGGCCAAACAGCAGTTCTGCCCCAGGGATAGCAGAGAGATCTCTGCAATCTCCTCCAACCCCCTTAGCATCCATGGGCTGGGGACTCTGAAAGCAGCTTCCAGGAAGCTTCCCAGGTCTGCTCCTGATCCCCATGTCTGCACAGAGGACTGAGCTGGTCTGAGCTCCATGCTCATTCTAGTGCAGCAGAGATTTCTCACTGACCTTCCAAGTTACCCTTGGCAACCCCTGGGCTGAGAGGTCTGAAAACTGCTATGGCTGCCTCCAACCGAGGTGACCCACAGGTTTTTCCTGGATGACTAGAGCTGGTTTGCTCCAGCAACCAATGTGGCCCAGGCTACAGAGTGACCCTTTCCAACTCCAGTGAAATAGACCTTCCCCCTGGATCTTCCAAGTTGTCTTGGGCTGTAAAATTGTTTCACTCAGTCTTTCTCTGGGTTGTCCAAAGTCATAATTTAAAGGCATTTGGAGTGATCTGGGGAAGAGTTTGTGGGAATTATCCAGCTCACCTAAAGACTATACATGCAAATGTCATCAGAACTTCCTTCTAACAAAGAATCATCAAATGTCAGAAGTGAAGAGATCTCAGAAGCCACCTAGATCAACCTGTACCCACATAGAAATACTCACTAATATATCACTAACAAAGGGCATGCAATAGCTAGACTAGAAACAATATTTTGCTTTCCCCCAAAGAAGTTCAGAATCTATTTTCTTAAGAGTTCATTCATTGTGTCAGGCTCTAGCTTGGTCAGTTGGTTGGTTTTCCCCTCATTTTGACCTATCTAGTAATGGCTATTAGGAAAGAGTCACATATGTAATATTCAGACATATGAAGGATGAAGGTGAACCTGGAGTCAATTTTCAACACAGATCTTCAATTTCTAATGTGTTAAGTCTCTAAAACTTAACAACCCTATGGCTTTCCTAGCTGGCCATCCCTCCCATGCAGAACCCCAGGATGAGAAGGTTACCATCACTTAGAGAATGACAAAACAACTTATGCATGTACTATAAGAAATGGTTAAAGAGGTGACTAAAGAAAAATTTGGGAAGACAAGTATAAACTGAATCAGAATGAAGTGGGCAGAACCAGGAGAATAATGTATACATTAACAACATAGTAAAAGATAAGCAACTATGAAAGATTTAAGAACAATGATCATTGCAATGAGGAACCATAAACCCAGAGGATGAATAGTAAATCATAAAAAGAAGGACGTCTACACTCTTCATATGGCCCCAGAAATAGAGGTTGCTTCTAGGTGAGTTACCATAGACGAGCAAATCAAGTTTCTGACAACCAGTTAAGACCCCAAAGTTCTGTGTCATAGAGAGAAAAAAACATATGGAATCAGTCAGATCTGGGAGTCAGGAAGCATTTGGAGCAAGACCCAATTCTATCATTGTCTGTGCATCTTTGGGAAAGTAACTTAATCTGTCATAGACTCAGTTTCTTCATCTTTAAAATGGTAATAATATTTGAAAAACCCTTATTGTGAAGAAACAGCCTTGAAGATCTTAAAGGACCATAAAAATGGCAACTTGTAAAAAGCAACTTTTGTCTAAAAAAATTTTTAGAGCAACTGTTCCTAGCTGACCACCTATCCCTTGCACAAAAGTCTCTCAGATTCCAAACCAAAGTTAATTTCTACGTAATTTCTTATTCTTCTGATAATTTCTCTCCTTTTTCTGGAAAAGAGATGAATGGTAAATGTTGAACATTGGATAGACTCTCAGACAGTATCAATATCAAAGTCATTGAACAAGTTAGTTTTGTTAAACTGCTTTTCTTTATTATAAGAGGGTAATGAAATGAAGGAAATATGTACAGTAATGATTGATATGAAAGCAAAGATATCAATAAACTATTTTAAGAATTTGTCAGCACGGTCTCTGTGATACAACATCTAAAGAGTTATATTTATAAGAAGTTGTGTGACTCAGGGCAAGTCGCTTAACCTCCTTGTGTCCCCAGGATACTCCATAAATTGCACTATAGATCCCAGACTAGCATTGGTAGAGAGAATTTCTTCAACAGGGATATCTCAGGTCAGGACTCCAAAAAAAATAGCTCTAAGAAAGTAAATTTCCCAGAAGCTGAATGTTGATGCCTAGACTCCAAAGATTTTGTCTTTCTGACCTTGATGTCAAAGTGTTAGATTTTAACCACTGTGTAGTCAGATCTCTTTAGAAGATCATCTAAACTCAAGGAGCAGTTAGACATAAAGGTAATTATAGGGATTTTTTGTGTTTTTTAATCTAAAAACATGTTCTCTAATTAAGTGTAGAGCAACTGAGAGAGAAAGAAATTGAAAGTAGTTGTTCACTCCCAGACT
This sequence comes from Macrotis lagotis, assembly GCF_037893015.1. Classification (NCBI taxonomy): domain Eukaryota; kingdom Metazoa; phylum Chordata; class Mammalia; order Peramelemorphia; family Peramelidae; genus Macrotis; species Macrotis lagotis. The sequence goes on along the minus strand of NC_133660.1, from coordinate 252,877,128 downwards.
TAGGGAGTGGAATAGTTGGGGATCTGGATAGACCAAGACTCTTGTTTTTTAAAGGAAAGGAGAGATTAGACTCTTTTATAAATCTCTTTCAGACTATGGCCATATCTGCATTTAAAAAGATACTAAGGTGACTGAGTAGGAAGAAAAGACAACAAACTCACCCTGTGAGTTTTTTTATGTCTTTCAAGGTTTTCCCCACTCATTTATTTTTCTTTGGTCATTTCCATCCTGTATGATTCTTTGTGACCCCATTCTGCGATTTTCTTGTCAAAGATACTATAGTGGTTTAGCATTTCATTCTCCAGCTTATTTTACAGATGAGAAGTTGAGGCAGAGTTAAGCGATTTACCCAGGATCACACAGCTTAGCTCTCTCTGAGACCAGATTTATTTACCTACTGAATAAAATGGAAGAGACCAACAGTTTGAAAGCTGGAGAGCTCTAATCTTCAGAGTTGTTCAGTTGTTACTGGGCAAATAACATTACCTAGATTATAAATTAGCCTCAGAGACTACATTTAGAAGAATGCTTACCATGAAACTTTAGCTATTTCAGAGGATGTTGAGTTTCCTTCTAATGAGCTCAGCTCTGGAAACTAAGAATCTCCCCCAGGGAGACAGGATGCTTCATAACCAAGAATCTAAGGGCATAAGATAGGAAAAATCCATACCTGTAGATCATCAAGCAAGGGTCTGTGCTTTTTTTCTTAAAAAAGAAAGAAAAGGAAAACCTAGAAAAGTCTATAGGCTTTAAGTAAAGAAAGTATCAGGGGAATAATCTATGCTTCCAAGAGCCAAAGATTTCAGTTAAGCCAGAAATGAGAGAAACAAGTCAAAACTTCAATGGAGAGATTGGAAGAGACCAAGAGAGCAAATGCGTATGTCAGAGGTGATTTAATCCCAGGTCTTCCTGGTTCCATGACCAACCCTTTATCCTTTATGATAGACTGCTTCCCCAGATAGGTAAATTGTAAAAATGTTTGTCAATAATACTCAATTTTAACAAAAGATGATTTCCCTCTTTCTATTCTATCCAAAGACAAGAAAAAATAAAACTCATTACAAATATGCTCCATTTTAAAGACGTGTTGACTCGACCAATATCCATATACTTGTGGAAGATTGATACTCTAGGCCCACGGCACCCTGTGAGATATAGAGTGTCCCTGGTTATATAACTGGGTTCTAGCAAATGACTGGTCTACCTAACTTGTGCCTTTTTTCCCTAAGCTTACTATATTCTCTTCTTTTTTCTCATTCTTCTTCCTTGGGTCTGTCAGATTCAGAGCTAGAGGAATCAGGTTCACATGCAGGCTTATACAAACAACACAAACTCTATAAACCTCAGTTTCCTTATCTGAAAAATGAGGAGTTAAATTAGATGATCTTTAAGGCAACATGCCCAGGACACCTTAAGGTTTCCAAACTCCTTAAGGTCCTCACGTGAATGTACTAAGATAGTGCCACTGGCTAAGAGGGAGAAACCTTGGTCAGGGCTCTCTCTAATTTCCCTCCCAGCAAAAAAAAGGCCTAATTGCCCCACCCTAATAATAGACCTGGGGTCTAGGATCCCAGAATCATATACAGGCTCTTGGCTCCAGACAGGCCAGTGTGACCTTTTGTATTACTCCTCTAGACACACATAACTTACTTAGCTGCAAAATTATCCCTAAACTGTTTAATATGTTAAATTAATGGGGTTTTGTTTTGCTATGTTTTGCTTCATTTTAAAGGTTGAACATATTTTTAATGAGTTGGGTTTTTTTTTTCCTGTCTTTGAGTGGAGTAAGGAAGAAGGAGAGAATTTGGAACTAAAAATCAAGGCATTTTTTAATTGAATATTTAAATATGGACAAACCCTTCCCTCTGGGGAGGCAGTTTCACAAGGACCAGCCAAGGAATCAGAAAGACCTGGGATCACATCCCACATCTGACACATGTGGGCTGTGTGACCGTAGACAAATTTCTCGACTTCTCAGAGCTCTAAGTCAAACTCAAACTAAAACTGGGGCCAATACTCCATAAAAGGGAAGTTAGGGCAGTGGGCTTGGAATCAAGAATCTGACTCACCTTTGTGAGTTCAAATCTGATCTCCAACACTTAACTAGTTGTGTGACCCTAGGCACAGTTTTCCTCAGTTTCCTCATGTGTAAAATGAACTGGAGGAGGAGATGACAAACTACACCAGTTTCTTTGCCAAGGAAGTTTCAAATGGGGTCATTAATTCAGTTTCTCACCTGTAAAATGAATGGGAAAAGGAAATGACGAACCACTGCTACCAAGAAAGCCCCAAAAGGAGTCATGAAGAGTCAGACACAACTGAAAGGACTCAACCACAACAAATTCATGCTAATATGTTCCTTCCTACTAATAGCCCAATAATCCTTCCGAGTGTTCCTTAAGGCCAGTCACAGACAATAAGAACCTGTCATCAGGACAAAGGGGAGGGTGCTAGGCTTGCTTCAGGCTATGGCTGAAGAGCACATATCCAGGTCAGTGAGTGATTATCCACATGGTTATTAGAAGGTCAGGATTCTATTACTTTTCACCAACAGCCAGGGAAAGATTTATAGAGCAAGGAGGAAATACAAAATGGTCTTTAAAGTAACTGATAAGGAGCCAAGCAAACACAAAGGGAGTCTGAATACTCTGGCTCATCTCTCAAATTTGAGTTTTCGTGATTTTTTTCCCCACTTGTAACCATTCCTCTCCTATATCATCCACTTCTTGAAAGCAAAACTAGTGTATATCTTGTCTGTCATTTAATTTCTCTCTCCTACAGCATATGAGTGCTCCATAAAAATTTTTTGAATAAATGAATGAATGGAAAGAAATCAGCAGTCTGTTAGATCATAATGTCTATTTAACCTTAGCTCTAATTTTCAGAGAAGGCAATGCACACAAATTATAATAATAAACACATTTTTTAGCTCTAAGATTTGCAAAGCATTTACAAACATGACATTGTTTTATTCCTAAAAATAATTCTGGAAGTGCTATTCTTATTTACATTTTGCACATGAATAAATGGAGGAAAATAAGGGTTAAGTGCTTATCCAGAGTAATAAGTATTATCAATTGGATTTGAACTCAGGTTTTTTGACACCAACTGCAGAACTGCAAAAGCTGCTTCCAGTAGGAAGAACATAGCAGACTCCTAAACTGGAGCTGATCCCCAGGGGATTTAAGTGATTTGGGACAAATTATTTAGCCCCCTACCCCCAATCTCAGTGGCATCATTTATAAATGAGCACTAAATAATATTAATAATAGCTAGCATTTAAACAGTGTCTAGTTCATGCCAGTCATCAATTATTTATCTTATTTGATCCTCACAACAATCCTGTGATGGAAGTGCTATTATTGTGCTAATTTTATTGCACAAGAAACTGAGGCAATCATCAGAATTTAAGTGACTTGCCCCAAAACTACTGGGATTTGAATTCAAGTTTTCCTAACTCCTCCAGTCACCGTGCCACCTAAATGCTGGTGGCTGACTTCTGAGGTCCTTATAGGTCCATACTAAACTAAGGACCTGATCCTAGACTAATTAGATAGTTATTTTAGTTCTGCCCTTTCTCCAGTCCTCTGAAGTAGACTTGGGGAAAAATGTTGCTTTCAGGTCTAAAACAAGTGAGGAAGAAGTCGGTGGCCGTTATGGCAGACTGCTTCTTTTTTTCTGTAGTTAACTATATGTTAAATATCTTTTCAGATGTTTCTATTTAATAGTCAGACAACTCTTAAAGAATAGTGTATGGGGAATAGACCCCAGGAAATAGGAACATAAATTACCAAAATCAGTGGATCCTGATGGTCTTTAACAATCCTTCAGAAGTCTAGAAATAAAAGCTACGAAGGGCAATTGTTAAAATCAGGAGCACCTTTCGCCACAGCCGTCCACCCCAGCTGCTACCTTGACCATCTAGCTAGCACACATCACACTCCGACCATCACGGTGAACCAGATACAACTGTTGTTCCTTTTAGTTCTAGACACTAGTGGTTGAACAGTAAGCAACTGTCCTTTTACAATATTGTTCTACAATGGATTCCATTTAAAAATGTTCCCAGGGGAAATGGCTAAACAACCATTAGTACACAAATGTATGGGAATATTACTGTGCTGAAAGAAAAATGATGAAAATTCATTGAAGTATGGAAAGACTCATATAAATAAAGTAGAACCAGTAATAAAAAAAAGAAAAACAAAAATCCTAGATATTTGCACATAGCTTTTTGTAGGAGCAAAGAATTGAAAACAAAATCATTGCCCAACAATTAGGGAATGATTAAGCTAGTGAAGGTATGAAGCTGTAAGAAATAAGGAATATGAGGAATCTAGAGAAGTATGGGAAGACTTATATGGACTGACACACAGTGAAACAAGTAGAATCAGGACATAGACACTCAATGATGACAAGAAATGAAAAGGATGACAATAAAATTGAAAATTAGTGTCTTGAAATTCCAGTGACCAAAGAAGGATATGAGAATTTATCTTTCTCCTTTCTTTGCAGATATAGCAGCTATGGATATAAAATGCTAAAGATAATACAGTTTAAAATTGGTTGGTTAGTTTTTACCTGAACTATATTTTTCCTCTTTTGTTTTTATTATAATCCATGATAGATAGTAGTCCTCTGGGAGGAGGAGGCTAAGGAAGACAATGACTGGCATTTAAAAAGTGCTGTTTGACTGAATACTGAGAAATGAAGGTGATGTAAAAACAAAAGATAATGTTGATAATAACAAACTTAACAGCAACAACAAAATGTATGTTTTAAAATAGACCCAAGAAGCTCTTGGCACACTTCCAGATAAATGGTACAAATTAAAAGGCAATGTAAAAAATTCTCTTAAATCAAAAACTCCAGAGAAAAAATGTCACTGATCTCCAGAAGAACAGAAATAACTGACTCCTAGCAATAGGAATAGTTCAGAAGGGTATTGCAATCAAGACTATTTATATCTGCAGAGGAAAAGTCAGATCAGTCAGGGTAAGTGAGGTACTGTGATCACTTTTTATTATCTTATACTGGCCCAGAAAAGAAATATGGGCCTAAATTAGGTAGCCTATCAGAAAAGGGTTAGGAGGGGCAAAGCACTCATCTGGGGAATAAAGAGACCAAAGTTCAGTTCTGATTAAGCTCTAGACTTCACCAGATGTACAGCCTTGGGCAAATCACTTCTCTCTTTGTGACTGGTTTTTACATCTAGAAAATGGGGCAGAGTAAGGATCAAATGAAACACCATTTATAAAATGCTTTCTAAATGTTAAAGCCGTAAAGAAATGCAAAACAAATTAATAATACTTAAAATAATAAAGCATATTTTAGCTTTCAGTTACATAGGACTTTAAGATTTTAAAAATAATGAAACTTTAAGATGAGTTGATTGGGTTGTTGTTCTTCATTGTCAAAGAGGACCAGTGACATCACAGGGCACTGGTAGGTTATTTATTTATCAAAACTGTGATTTGTAAGGTGTAAGGAACTCCTAATAAAGAAACGCCTTCTACCATTGATATTAGACACTTTCTCTACAATTTGTAGTTCTTCTTAGAGGGATGTCTAAGAGGTTCTTGCCATTTCAGTCATGGCCAACTCTATGTGATACTTGGATACTATAATGGTTTGCCATTTCCTTCTCTGACTCATTTTACATTTGAAGAACCTGAGGCAAACAAGGTTGAGTGACTTGCCCAAGGTCACACAGATAGTAAATGGCTAAGGTTGGATCTTGATTCCAGGCCCTGTGTTTTATCTACTGCACCACCTAATTGCCCAAGAAATTAAGCAACTTAACCTTAACTCAGGGACACACATCTATTGTCAGACTTCGGCCCATTTCTTGATTGGGAGGCTAACTTTCTATCAACAAGGCCATGCTGTCCCATATTATTCCTCACTCCTTAACATAATACCTGGCTTAATAATTGCTTGTTGATTGATGGATTGATTATTGGTTTTTAATAAATATACTACTCAAAAACAATGGTACCAAAGTGATCTCTAAGTACTGAGAGATGTGTTTGATAGTAGTTATAAAAGTGGTCCATCCATTTCTGAAGCTCTCAATGTGGTGTCAAATCAGCAAATGGAACAGGTCTGTGGGAACTGTTGTGATGTTGAATGCTAGGACCATTAGGAAAGAGACTCAAAGCTGCAGACAAAGAAAGAAGTCAGGATGCCTAGGGTCAGGATCTAACTCTGCCTTTAGCTGGGTCATCTTGGGTAAGTAACTTCCCCCTCTCAGCTTGACTTTCTCCCCTTGTAAAGTCTGTCCCAGGGATCACAAGTCCAATCTAATACAAACACACACACACACACACACACACACACACACACACACACACACAAACACAAACACACAAACCAAGGCTGAAGGAGTTTACATGACTTGCTCAAAGTTACCTTGAAAATAGGTATCAAGGGATAGCTAGGTGGCACAGTGGCTAGAGCACCAGCCCTGGAGTCAGGAGTACTTGAGTTCAAATCTGACCTCAGACACTTAATAATTACCCAGTTGTGTGGCCTTGGGCAAGCCACTTTACCCCATTTGCCTTGCAAAAATCCAAAAAAGAAAAAAAAAGAAGAAAATAGGTATCAAGTCTGGGATTTGAACTGAGACACTCCACATGGAACACTCTTTCCAATGACTTATTGAATCAGAAATTAGAAAGAATGAGAAAGGGGGGGGGGGAGATAAGAAAAGGAGAGAAGGAAGAAAGGAAGCTGGACGTGGGGGTGGGGGACAACTATGTGTAAATGAGCAACATTGACCTCTAGGTTTAACATTGAGCAAGCCTATGAGTCACAGTCAGATGGTATACATCATTGGAGATGGCAACAGTAGGAAGAAGGGGTGCAGTCCAGGTCAAATCCACAGGACTTTGGGTAGGTAGAGGGTCTGGGATGATAATACACTTTGGACATGAGCCAGGAGGTCAGGAGCCAGGGAGATGAAACAAGGGCAGAGCTGTCTCTGAAGAAACTGCTATGCTCAACAGAAATAACTTTTCCAGCAGACCTGGTAAGAGTCAGCTAGGACACCTGGGCTATCTTAAAGGGCAGTGCTCTCAAGCCTTGGGGCCCACTCAACATCCGGATGTCACCAGTTAGAGCATCTTATTATAGTTAATGATTCAGGAAGTCAAATAAATCATGAAGGAGAAAAGAAGGAAGGCATCATCAGGACCTGGGGAAAGGAAGAAACAAAAACAAGTTAATAAAAGGTATTAGAAACAGGAGTTAAAATCCAGGGCCATCAAAGTATCACTTTTATTGTAGTTCTTCTTTCATGGCTGGTGGGGACCCAGAGCCTGACTAAGGAGCATCATCATGGAGAGGGCTTTCCCCTGAACCAAGGGCTCCTGCCTCACCCATACATCCTTGGAGTTAGTTTCCACAGCAACCTTCATATAAGACACTCATCTGCAATATCCTATTTCTATAAATCAACAGTTAGAAAAGAAGTCCTGACTACCCTTAAGTTAAGAAAATCCATCTTCACACACACACACACTGGTTGTATGATCTTGGGCAAGTCACTTTATGAAACTCTCCAAAACTAGAAAATATAGAGCAATTTATGCACAATTACCATTCACCTTTGGTAGAGGTTTCTTCACTAGAGTGCTGGCCTGGATATCAGCAAGATCCAAGTTCAAATCCTCCCGTAGATATTTATGAGCTAAATGACCCAGAATGGCTTAACCCCAGTGTCTTCATCTTTCAAATGGAGTTGATGATGTTGTTGTGGATGATGATGATGATTGATGATGATGATGATGATGATGATGATGATGATGATGATGATGATACATGCCTTCCAAAGTTGTTGTAAGGATCAAATGAGATAATATATGTACTTTTCAAACTCTAAAATTCCATATAAATGTTAACCTTTAATATAAGTAAAATTAGAGGTTGGAACAAAAAATAATAGAATAGAATAGAATAGAATAGAATAGAATAGAATAGAATAGAATAGAATAGAATAGAATAGAATAGAATAGAATAGAATAGAATAGAATAGGATAGGATAGAATAGAATGTAAACTAAAACAAAAATAGTAAGTCTTTTGTAGATGCATGTATAAGGACACAAACTTAAACTGATAAATTCATGGATGGGGAAACTTGCCAGATCAAACTGACAAGTATTTACCTATCAGGCAAAGCATCATTCTCCATACTGGAAGAACAAAGCCAAAATAAAAAACAGCTCTGCCCTCAATAGGCATATATTCTACTAGGTTTAGGGGGTTGGAGATGCAATAAGAACACAGAGAGGGGATGAAAGGGCATTATTTTTATCTGGTGTTTATTAGAAATAGAATTTTTATAATAATAAGTTATGTTATTCATGGAATTCTGTCTTCTGGAAAGTCAATGTCTTAGGACTTGAAAGAATAACTTTGGGTCAACAGAATAAAGAAAAATAGGATTTACCAAAAGACAAATAAATTCATGGATAAAATGTTTATCATAGCATGGGTATTTAATAAATTCTTGGTGAATTAAGCTAAACCAAGGGAAACTACAAAGTCTCAGAGATGGAAGGGACCTCAGAAACCTTCCAGTCCAAACCATACCTGAACAAAAATTCTACTTCCATCATACCCCACAGCCCAACAGTAATCTTTCAACTCTTTCTTGGGTGATGTAGGGAAAGTGTCTTTAACCTTTTCGAGTGAGACAACAGAGAGGATAACACCAATCTCTCCTTTGATGCCCTAGTCAGACAGATCCCTGGGCATTATTGGAGTTTTTAAGAATGATAACTTTTATGTTCTTAGGTTTCAGAATGCTCTAGAAGACAAAAAGACCATCACCATCCATGAACATCTCCTTTTTCTGGTGTCATCTAAAAATACCTGGATACAGTACATACTGTAATTACCTCATTCCCCTGCCCATCAGGCCTAGCCACCTCCTACCTCCCGCTCACTAATAGCACAGTCCTGTATCACCTCCCACTCATCCACGCAACACAACTGACTGTAGCTGCTTTGGATACACTCATGCCTATATATATAGTCTCATATATAAATATATATGCAGACATATACTCATGTGCCTCACAAAATGCTTTTACAAAAGAGAGACAAAAAAAGTAGCCATCCCTGGTAAAGCTGGTGGGGAGGGCCATGCAATTGCCACTTTCCGATGCGATTTGATGCCCAGTACAGGTCCTGTCTGGAAGAGCACTGAATACCTCCAGACAAGAATGGTTTTTGACTTCCCTGACCCTAGGCAATTTAAGGCTCTATTTCCCAAGTTCAACACATTGCTGGATGCCTCATTTTTTTCCCCTTCTTCTAATGTTATGTTGAGCCACAAGTAATTTGAGAAAATTCAAGGGAAAAGGCTTAGCTCTATTTCCCTTTTTAAGGTTTACTTATCCATTTAGAGTCTGTTCAGCAGTCAGAAAATGACAGCAATTTCACTGCTATTTTTTCAGTCATCAGCTCTTGAGGTGTTGACGCACCATTTGTGCTGATGGGGAAGGAGAGAGGAGAGAGAAAAGAGGAAAAAGGATGGAACCTGCTCAGGACCTGATCGCAATCAGAAGCAAGAGTAATTAATAACAATAATTAACTCATCTATGACTTGAAGTAGGGAGCTGACACTTGGGATTCCTTCACTCTTAAGGAGGGACCGCAATCTGAATGGATGCTAGTAGGAACAGCAATAGCAGTAACAGCAGTAGTGGTAGTAGTGGTAGTAGTAGTAGTAGTAGTAGTAGTAGTAGTAGTAGTAGTAGTAGTAGTAGTAGTAGTAATAGTAATAGTAATAGTAAATAAAATTAGGAGGAGGAGGAGGAGTAAGAACAGCAATAGTGATGATAATTATAAACAGTTATGCCTTGACATGATTGGCACATCCTAATTCACAATAACTCTGTGATATGGGTAACACAGGGCTTACTCTCTACATGCTAAATAGGAAGAAACTGAATTACAGTTAAGGTGACAGAATCAAAGATACAGAGACAGAACTTAGAAAAATAATAACTAACATTTATATAAAATTTTAAAGTTTGCAAAGTATTTTACAAATATTATCGGTTTATTCTCACAACCATGGATGAGGAAACTGAGGCAGATAGCAGTTAAGTAACTTAGCCAGTATCTCACAGCAAGTAAGGGATAACTTAGGTTCGATTTGAATTCATGTTTTCCTGCCTCTAGGTCCAATATGTTATTCACTAAATCACCTTTCAGTTGTTTTCAATTGTGTTTGGGTCTTGTAATCCAATTCGGGGTTTTCTTGCCAAAGATACTGGAGTGTTTTGCCATTTTCTTCTCCAGCTCATTTTATAAATGAGGGAACTGAGGCAAATGGGGTTAAGTGACTTGTCCAGAGTCATTCATAGTAAATGGCGGAGGTCAGATTTGAACTCCTCTGCTCCACCTCACTGCCCCTAAAATTACCTAGGTAATAAATGTTAGAGATCAAATTTAAAGTGAAGTTCTCCTCTTTCCTCCATATCATATGGGGACCCTAAGGTGAAATAACTAGTTTATGAGCTTCCCATTCACCCTCCCTCCCCATTTCATCCTTACACAGTGAAGCAAATGAAGCTATGAAGATCAGCTGAGACTGGAGATGAGGAGGCAGTTTATGAGCCATTGAAAGAGTCAACCATGATTCCAGAAAACTAAGGGAAAAAAAGAAACCTGGCCCCTCATGGCAGCATGTTGAAGGACTAATATATGGGAAAAGAAACGCATTTTTGGATTTCACCAATTTGGAAATGTGTTGCTTTGCTTTACTGTGCTTATGCAATTGAAGGGTTCTTCTCCCTTCCATCCTTCATTCCTTTGTCCTTTCCTTTGTTCTTTTCTTTGTTCTTTCCTTTCTTTTTCCTTTTTTCTCAACCTAGGAAAGACTTTATCTCAAAAAGACCAAGGTTTTCCCACTTCATCCCACACCCTTGCCAGTCATCTTGACATGTTTTACAATGGACTCCAATGATTCTGCTCTTGAGTAGTCATCAGACCTCTTCCAGAACAAAGTATGAACAATAAGCAACACCTTCCTGCCTACTCTCTTTCCTTCTTTCTTCCTATCCTCCTTTCCTTCCTTCTTTCCTCACTGCTTTCCCTCTTTCTTTCTTCCCTTCTTCTTTACTTTCTTCCTCTCACTTTCCTTCTTTTCTTTCTTTCTTTGCAGCCTTTCTACTTCTCTTATCCTCCCTTCTTTAATCCCTTTCTTCCTTTGTGTTCCTTTTTTGTCTCTTTTTTATTTTATTTTATTTTAAAATTTACATCATTTATTTATACATTACTAAAATAGTTTTGTTGTAACAGTAAACATCATCCCCCCTCCCCCCACAAAAATAAAAAACCTCGCAAGAAATAAAGTGAAAGAAAGAGGGGGGGAAATGTGCTTCACTCTATGTTCCAATACCTTCAGCTCTGTCTCTGAGGCAGTGCATTCTTTATCATAAGTCCATCAGAGAAGTTACTTACACAGTTGATGTTGCTGATTGTAATTCCTTCCATCCATTTCTCCCCACTACCAAATATTATATGTTCTCTCTCCTTTCACTTTGTCCCTCATCAAAAGTGTGCTTTCTGCCTTCCTTCCTCTCTTCCTTCTTTCCTTTCTTCTTTCTTCTTTTTCTACTTTCTGTCCATCCTTCCTTATTCCATTCTCCCTTCCCTCCTTCTTAGTTTGTGTGGGGGGATGAAGGAAAAAATGTTTGACAATTGATTTTTTTAAAAAATCAATTTTTAAAAAAATAACAACAAAAAAAGGACAGAAATCTGAACTTGGAGTCTGGGGGAGCCAGGTTCAAATCCCTCTTCAAATAATTACTAAGTGTATAACCACATCCCTTAACCATTCAAAGACTTAGTTTCCTCATTTGTAAAATGGGAGCAATAACAGCATCTACATATTGGAATGTTGGGAGGATTACATAAGATAAAGCATGTAAATCTCTTTGCAAATTATAAAATATTTAATACATGTTATAAAGAAATACATATGATTTATTATTAAACCACAAAATGACTTATACATGTATAAGATATTATAAGGTATTAATATTAACTCATCATCAACAGCATTAAGTTTTTTTTAAGTTGTTTCCTTCCCTCCAATAAGCTTAATAAAATGCACACATTGTTAGCTCATTAGTCTCTGGAGCAAATCTGAAAAAAAGAAGCATAAACATTCACATGGGAGTGGGGTGGGGAAATTTTTTGTTAAATGGGTCTAATTCAATTTAATAAACACAAGTGCTGTGTGCCAGGCATTTTCCTAAATAATGGGGATACCCAGTCCCTGTCCCTGAGGAGATTACATTCTAAGGAGGGAATTTGTTGTTTAGTTATTTCTTTCAGTTGAGTCTGCCTCTTTGTGACCCCCATCTGGGGTTTTCTTGGCAAAGACACTGGAGTGGCTTGTCATTTTTCTCTCTCCAGTTCATTTTACAGAGGGGGAAAATGAAGCAAAGAGAGTAAAGTGACTTGTCCAAGGTAACATAGCTAGTGTCTAAGGCCAGATTTGAACTTAGGCTTTCCTGACTTCAGGCCTGGTCTTCTATCTACTGCAATACTACCTCCATGCACACAAGCAAAAAGAATCTGTAAAAACAGAGAGTGGGAGAGAAGGTATTGGGTTCAGGGTAATGTTGATTGTCAGATCCAAAGAGATCAGCTGCTGGGAAATAGTTGGGTTGTGAGGCCTCTTTAGATAGAGGCTCTGGAAGGAGTTTTTGGTCCCATCTTCCTGTCCTCCAATCAGAGGCAGAGAAATTCTTGAAGGTTTTCATTAAGGTATCAGTTCCAAAATGGATGAAATCCAGGATGATGATGAACTTTCTTATAATGAGATTTTCTTAACAGTGGGCTGATAGAAGAATCCAAGGAACACAAGTATTATTAAATAATCATTATAATTTTATTGGTTATTAGTTAAGTTTATTCCCCAAATCTGTGTTTCAAAAGCTAAAGGAACCCCTGAAAGATAGGTTAAGTGACTTTTTCTATTAGCCAATGCATTTCTATTATATACAAGTCAGGACTTTTCAAAGGTTAGATTTGTTCTCCTGAGTCCCAGAAGGCAGACCTGGACATAATTGTGGTGAAGAGAGCATTGGATTTGAAGTTGAGAGACTTAGGGTTGAATGCCAGCTACATCAACTACTCCTGCCTGGATAGCTGAGAGCTTAGGTCCTTTCCTACTTTAAAGTCCTGGACTTGGAAAGCAGTAGGGTTCGTTTCTCCTTATGTAACTAGGAAAGTCCATCCCTCTGGGTCTCATTTTCTTTTTTAATCTGAAAATGAAGGAGTTGAACTAAAACCCTTTGCAAGTCTAACTTTGCGAGAAGAAAAGTCTTCCTAACAAGAACTATCCGAAAAGGAGATCTGATCTTCACCCAAAGGAGTAATCTCCTTTTACAAAATTCCAAAGTGGTTATCCAACCACTGTTCAAGCAAGTCCAGTGATGAGAAAGTCATTACCTCATCAGTTAACCCATTCCGCCACCAGACAACTCCAACTGGTAGAAAATTCTCCTTTGAATCAATCAAACATTTTTAAGGCCTCCTATTAAGGTCAGGCACTGAGTCCTAGGGATACAAAAAAAGGCAAAAGATAGTCCCTGCCCTCAAGAAGTTTACAATCTAAAGGGGGCACAACATGTAAACAAATATAAATAAAGCAAACTATACATAATAAATAAGAAATAATTGACAGAGGGGAGGCCCTGGAACTAATAGGAGTTGGGGAAGCCTTCCTGAAGAAAGTGATATTTTAGTTGGGACTTAAAGGAGGCTAAGGGAGATCAGTAGGCAATAATGTCCCTTTTCTGTGTCTCGAATATATTAACCAGATCTAGAATACACTCCTTTCTCCTCTTCACTTCTTAATCATATTATTTTCTCTTAGTACTTATCTCAAGCATCATTAATGCTAATGTCTCCCCATCAAAAATATTTACCGTATATTTATTTGTCTGTATCTTAATAGCACACATTCTCAGTCAATAATAAAAATGTTTTTTGAAGGAAAAGACTATTCCATTTTTTAACCTTTGTATTCTTGAAACCCAATATGGTTTCTGGCTCATAATAGGTTCTTTTTAGTACCTGTTGAAGGAAATGGAATCAGATTCTACTGTACTTTACAAGGATCTCTAAAACCATCCTTTAAAATGTCTAGCAAAAATATCATTGATCAGGTAGCTATGAATGCATCTCCTATCTCTCCGTTCTCTTACCATTTGGCCCAGGCTATATGTTTAATTATTTTAATATTGTCGCAAAAGGCCAGAACTTTAATGGCCATCATACCTCTTCCTTGAATTCATTCCAATTTGCTGAGTTAGTGTCCTGTTGATTGAGTTACAGTGAGAATCTGTCAGATTTGTCATCATGGCTCTCCACATGGAAATCATATTTAGACCCAGATCTGACCAGGCAAGGCTTAGGAGAGAAGGAGACTAGTAATAAGAACCTTTGCCTCATAACACATATGTCCTCTGGGTTTCTCTGTTCCTTGAAAATGCAAACAGTTCATTACCAAGCAATTACTAAGAGTAGAGACGTGGGTGACTTGGATCTATGATGATAGTTTCTTAACTAATTAGATTGCCTAAGGGAGTTCTGTCTACCATATTACTGTAGAAGGTGGTTGGGTGGAGGCAGCAATATGACAGGGGATGGCTGAAGGATGAGGTGCTGGGTAAGAATGACATGAACAGAAACCAGAAGACCAGTTTTTCAGTCAGAGGCAACAGAACTCAAAACAAAAGAACAATTAGGCATTATAAGGTCTCCAACTTCTCTCCTGGTCAAACAACTGGAGGCTGGAACAAAGGAAATGACACTGAATTTTTGGAACGACATGATTAAGTTGAAAAGAGAGAAGTATCCCAGGGAAATGATACTAAGAAGATGAAGACCCTTGAGCTCAGTCCAGACAAAAGTTACTGGAAGGAACGCCATGGCCCTACAAAAAGAATATTAGATTTGGAGTCAGAGGATCTAAGAGAAATGGCCATGGGGAATAATAGTTTAGCAGCTCAAGCAAGTGACAAGTATTTACAAGGCCCTGAGAAATTTAAAGTAATCTCTATTTCCTCTAGAATTAAGTACAAGCTTCTCAGCCTGGCATTTCAAGCCCTCCCCCATTTGGCTGCCACTTATCCTTCCGATCTTATTTTATATCCCACCCCTTCACGTACTCTCCATTTGTCAGGGTTCCCTGTTGAGCCAAAAGAGGCTTTGCAGAAGAATTAGATGAGCCAGTTCGGGACAGCATCAATAAGCCCTTTGATTTGGCAAGTTTAAGGGAAGTCCACCTGGCTTAACTGCTCAAATCCAAGGTAATAGGAGGCTACAACAAGAGGAAGGTTTTCAGAGAGTCCAATGGCCTCTCCTGACCTACACATATCTGTGCTGAGCACAGGACCCAAAACAAGGCCAGCCTTCACATTAAGGCTATGACTAACACTTCCATAGCTCAACAAGACTAGAATTACAACATAGGATTTCACCTAGGACCTCAGGAACAAAGGTCTTCAGACCATATAGCTCAAGGAAAAGGGACTCCATGATAATCTGGTTAATGAGACTACTTTTGATAATGGTTCTATCAAGCTTCCCTTGGGTCTCCTGGATTCATGCTTCAGGTGCCCTTTCCCACACAAAACCCTTCCTGATCCTGCCAGATGTTAGTCTATCTTTTGAAGTTGCTTCCTATTTATTTATTCATTTCTATGGTATATCTCCCCATTCCCCAACTCTGGTAGTTTGTAATCTCCTTGATGCCAGATCCTGTTGTTTTGTTTTGTTTGGGGGTGAGTTGACTGTCTAGCTCCAACATCTTGGCAGGCTCCTTGGTACATAATAGGTTCCTAATATTTTTTAAATTAAAGTAGAGGGCTAACCTGGGAGCGCTTTTTTGAGAAAACAATATTGAGCAAGGTCTCAAAAGAAGGTAGACTTGAGAGAAGGTAAAGGGTACTCCAGGAGGGAAGAACAATATGAGATCCAAGTTCATTTCTATCTAATTTAATAAACATTTATTAAGTATCTACTAAATGCTGGTCTGAATATTGCTAAGGGCTGGGGGAAAAGAGTCAAAAATGAAAACAGTCTCTTCACTCAAAAAGATAGCACTCTAAACAATCAGGGACAATTTTAGGGTATCTGTGATGGAGAATACCATCTGTATCCAAAGAGGGAATTGTGGAATTTAGACAAAGAGCAAAGGCTATTAACTTTAATTTTTTAAAATGTTATCTTATTATGAAATTTTGCTATCTCTTATATTTTATTTTTTCCTTAAGGATATGATTTCTTTCTCACCTCATTCAATTTGGATCAATGTATATGGCATGGAAAAAATATAAAGACTATCACACTGCCTTCTGTGGGGGTGGAGGAAGGAAATGAGATGGGGGGGACTGTAAAATTTAAAAAAATATATTTAAAAAAGATGACACTCTACTGTGGGAACATAAACATGAGGATAGAAATGAGAAAGATAAAGTTTGTGCAATCATGGCAAAATGCTTTCCTTCTCCAGATCTCTTTTTTTTTTCATTGCTTAACTGATCACATTGGTCTGGATGGCCTATAAGGTCTTTTCCAGCTCTAAACAAAAATAGCAAAATTCTAGAACTTTAATAATTCTAAGACTGTAAAAGGGATATTAAAGAAGCAGGTAGAACAGAAGGGTCCTATTAGAAAGCAATAATTCTCTGGGTTCAGAGATGATGCTCTGCTGAGTTGGTTATGTATGTAGCACCATAGAGAGCTAAGGGAAAACCAAATGGAGAGTGAGTGGATTTGGAAAGAAGACTTGGTTGACTAAATGAATGCAAATCAGACTGGGAGTTGAGGGTGGGGTATCACAGGAGTAAGAAATAGTGGGAGGCACACATGGAACTCCTCTCCAGCTCTCCGTTAGCTGGGCTGATAACTCAGGGCTAATTGTACACATTTCTAATGCTGCTTCTGCTGGGGACGGGGGGGCTGATAAAAATGTTCTCTTAACATTTTTGAAGTTCATTGACATGGCAAATGTTCAATAACTATATTTAACTGTCATTGCAAATTCCCAGCCTTTGAGACATGTAAAATTGGCAATTTAGTGTCCTTAACAGGATTTGTTTTTTTAACTGATGGGAGAGATGTAGTACCAAGGAGATGATCCTCTGTCCCATGATTAGTTGATTCTCTTCTTCCCTTTACTTCTGTCCCTTCCTTCCTCCCACCTCCCTCCATCACTCTCTTCCCCCATCTCCAACCCTTGCTTCCTCCTCCTCGACTTCTTTCCCTCTCCCTTTTCCTCTCTCTCTCTCTCTCTTTCTGTCCCTTCCTTTCTCCCACCCTACCCTTTCCTCCCTCTACCTCTTTATCCATCTCACTTCATCCCTTCCATCTTTCCTCCCATTCTTCCTCTATCTTTCTTTCCTCTCCATCCTCTCCTCCCTCCATTCCTTCTTCCTTCTTGATACATCCTTTCCCCCTTTCATCCTTTCCACTTCATTTCATCCTTTCCTTCCTATGCTGTCCTCCTTTTATTCCTGTTTTCCCTTTAGCCTCTATCCTTTCTTCCCCATCCCTCCTCCCTGCAGTCCTTCCTCCTCTCACCATCCTTTCCTCCCTTCATGCCTTCCTCCTTTCCATCCTCCTTCTTTCATACTTTCCTCCCTGTCCTCTCCTCTTTATATCATTTCCATTTTCCCTTTCTCCCTCCATTCTTTCTTCCCTGTCCTCTCCTCCCTCCAATCCTTTCTCCTTCTTTCTCTCATTTCTTCTTCCTTTCATCCGTTCTTTCCTGTCCTCTCCCTTCCTATCCCTTCTCCTTCTTTTGCTCATTTCTTCCTCCTTTCATCCTTTCTTTCCTATCCTCCCCCTCCTATCCTTTCTCCTTCTTTCTCTCATTTCCTCCTCCTTTCATCCTTTCTTTCCTGTCCTCTCCCCTCCTATCCTTTCTCCTTCTTTCTCTCCTTTCTTCCCAGTCCTCTCCTCCTCCTATCCTTTCTCCTTCTTTCTCTCATTTCCTCCTCCTTTCCTCCCTGTCCTCTCCTCTTTCTATCCTTTCCATTTTCCCTTTCTCCCTCCATTCTTTCTTCCCTGTCCTCTCCTCCCTCCTCTCCTTTCTCCTTCTTTCGCTCATTTCTTCCCTGTCCTCTCCTCCTCCTATCCTTTCTCCTTCTTTCTCTCATTTCCTCCTCCTTTCCTCCCTGTCCTCTCCTCTTTCTATCCTTTCCATTTTCCCTTTCTCCCTCCATTCTTTCTTCCCTGTCCTCTCCTCCCTGCTAGCCTTTCTCCTTCTTTCGCTCATTTCTTCCTCCTTTCCTCCTTTCCTCCTTTCTTCCCCTGTCCTCTCCTCCCTCCAGCCCTTTCTCCATCCCTCCCTCCCTCCCTCCCTCCCTCCCCCAAAGCTCCATCCTCCCTCCCTCCACTCCCATTGGCCAATCCCGACAAGCAGAAACCTAAGTCAGGGTGAAGTTTTGCTCCTTGTGTCTACTCTCAGACATGTGAGCAGCAGCTCTGGGAGTCCGAGGATGGCTGTGTAACGGTCCTGGGGGTTCCAGCTGGCCCCTGGCCGCCACCTCCCTTCTCCCCGCAGAGACCCCCTTCTCCCCACGCCCCTGGTCCTGCAGCATCCGCAGGCTGGCTGGGCAGCGGAGGATGCTAGGAGGCCGGCATGCAGCCCTGCAGCCTCCCCTGCCAACGCGGCCCTCCACACACACACACACCACACACACACACACCACACACACACACACACACACACACACACACACACACACACACACACCCTTAAATAAAGCATCCTGGCTGCCTTCCTTCGGCCCAGAGCACGCAGACAAATGGTGCGGATGTGCAAGGTGTCGCTGGGATTACCAATGACGCGCTGATGGCTGCTCCAGCCATCTCCCTGCCCGGCTCCCTCTGACTCACTGTCTCCCTTCGGAGGCTCCTCTCGCGTCATTGAGGGACCGCGAGTTATTCACAGATCACTGACTAAAGGCAAACTTGAGCTCCCTGCCTGAATCCCCCAGGTCCTATGAAAAGGACTGAGGTCACTGGCAGCCCGCCCTGCAGCTTCTGATCAATAGTTACAAGGAAGGGAAAAGGAAACAACAGCTCTCCGCTCTCCCCCCCACTCCTTCTTTCCTTCTCTTTCCTTTTCTTCTTAGATGTGATTTTTTTTTGCAAATCAGAATTCTCCTCTGACCCTTTTCTGGGGAGGAAAACAAAGTCTATGGAAATCCTTCTCTGGATGGAAAGACAATGTATCCTGAAGTTGGTAAGCAACACGTTTCCCAAGTCTGTCATTTGGTAAATGGAAAAGAATGAAAAAGGGGGTGCTTCTCAGCTGGAGCTGCCCCAGATTCTGCTTGGCCTTCAGAGGACAGAACCAGTATCACTGGAGGGTCAGTTGGAAGGATGGCCAAGACCTCGATTTCAGCTCAATCCAAGGCAGAACCTCCTCTTTTCCAGAGAGAGCTGTCCAATCACAAAATGATGGAATGAGCACCCTGTCAGTGGAAGAGGCCAACAGAAGACTAGATGATCTATTTTCAGAGATGTTGGCAGAGGGAATTGATTCACCCAGTGAGATGATTATACAAATAAAAGAAGAGCCTTTAATGAACAGAACTGAATAAGAACTGACATTTATATAATGCTTTACATTTTCCAAAGTGCTTCATAAATGATGTGTTATCATCTGCATCTGTATTTGAGAATCAAAAAAAAAAAAACCCTCCGAGAGAGGTGGTAGTAGCCACCCTATTGTACAGACATAAAAATTATGGCCAGGAGAGATAACTAATTTGCCTGCCCAGGGGAACATGACTAAGAAACATCTAAAGCAGAATCTAAATCTAGTCTTTCCTTGCTCTGAGTCTATTGCTCTAACCATTGCACAATATTGTCTCTCCTGGATTCCTTAGAATCTTCTAAAGATTCTAGTACTTCCCTACATAAACATCAGCCATGAATATGCCTCACCCACCCATCACAATGGAGACACCAATAAAACTCATAAAATTAATTGTACCTACTTCTGAAATAGAATCTTCCTCAATCTCAGCCAAATCCCTTGAACTGAAAAGTTCTTTTGTTGTTTACAAGATATTTTCCCCAAAAAAAGAAAACTACTGATGTCCTTTAGTCACCCCTTTCTTTTTCAAGTCAACTTTCAAGAAGATATAACTTTACAACTATTCCGAAATGCATTTTAACAAGGCAAGGTGTTGAGCAGAAGAGTATCTGAAAAAGGAAGAACTATGACAAAATTCAAAATTACTCTGAGTCTCCTCTTTCAGAATCATGGGTGCTATATACTAAGGACAAATTTCTACTGTGAAACCAACAACCAAGCATCTCAGACAAGCTAATGAATCTTCAGGTGCACCATATGTCTTACCCACCGCCCATCATCACCAGGGTCTTTCCAGAGTTGGCATATATTGGTATTTACCTCTCTGAACACATACTGGTTTTCCTCAGTAGAATAAAAGCTTTGTGAGGGCAGGAACTGGCCATTTTTATCTTTATATACCCAGTGCCCACCAGAGTAGACACTTATTAAATGCTTTTCAAATTGAATCAAATTGGCTGGCTGAAGAGAAAGACTTTTGTCGCATGATCTCAACTCACTTGGCAAGGCTTTTAGCAGATCCCACTCAATTTTATTTCTGTGCTAATCAAAAACTGCTCAAATGTATTTTAAGCATTTGGTTAGCAAAGAAAATCCTACTCTCCAATCATTAAGACTGGTCCTGCAAATGATGAGACCAATGGACAGTTTCATTTCTCTGGGTATCTCTGTGGATGATGCTGCAAAGAAACGATCATAGGAATAGCAGTCCCTAATAGTTATATCATTTTGCATAGAGTACCTCATTTGAACCCCACAAGAACCCTATGAAATAGAGAGGTAACAAGGCCATGATGGAAGAAACCCTGGATCTAAAGTCACAGGGTCTAGATTTAGATTTCAGCTCTGTTCTTTCTTGTCTATGTGACTTTGAATCATTTTCCCTGGACTTTATCTTCCTCATCTGTAAAGTGAAGGGGTTGGATCAGGTGGTTTCAAAGATGTCTTTTAGCTCAAATCTATTGATTCCATGAGTACATAAAATAATACAATATTCATCAAACTTTTTTAAATTAATTAAATAATAATAATTTATATACTGCTTTAATAGTTTCAAAATATTATGAGGGTTGTCTCATTTGATTCACACAACAGCTCTTATATAAGTGCTTTTATCCCTCTTTTACAAATGAAGAAACTGAGGCAGACAGAGGTTAAATGACTTGTCCAGGATCACCTAGCCAGGAAATAACTGAGATTCTTCTACCAAGTCCAACTATCTATCCACCATCTCACTTAGCTCTCTTCCACTTTTAAAAGTCATAGGATCATATATCTATAACATGAAGAGACCTCAGAGAGCACCCAGCCTAATCCTTGAATTTTAGGACTAAGGACCCCAGTGCTCAGAGGAATAGGGAGACTTGCCCAAAGTCATAGAGCTGCTCAAATGACAATGTCAGGCAGGATTTGAACACAGGATTTGATTCTAATCCTATTGCCTCTACTATCTAGAGATAATGTAGGCAAACCCATAAATAGTTGGGAGAGGGGTATGCCATGGAAGTCACACTGGACCGGACAGAACAGAGAGAATGGAGAGCCAGGACACAAGAGGGTGAAAGTGTGCCACCCAGATGCTGGCACCCCAAGGGAGGGAAAGAAATCCACCACCCTAGTTTCCAATACATGCCACTTTTTAAGCAGCAAAGAAGATCTGAATTTGAATCCTATTTAAGCCACATATTAGTTGGGTGATCCTAGGCAAGTTAATAACCAAACAACCACTACCACAACAACAAAAGAATACTCGGAAGATACTAAGAAAGAAAAAAAAAATCACTTAACCTCTTAGCCTCATTTTCCTCATCTATAAAGTAGGTCATAGAGAGAATCAATTGAAATTATATTTGTAAAGATTTTCAAAACCTTAAGGAGCTATAAAAATGTGAGCTATTATAATATTATCATCAAGGGTGTCATCATCATTTTGCCCCTTTCCCCATCACCACTCTAGTACAACTATCCCCAGGGACTGGCCACTAGCCTTGCCAGAGTAATGGAGTCAGAAGGAACATAGGAATCAGCAGTGGACTGGGCAGTTATGCTAGAGCTCACCAGACTCAGGATATCCTGGGGTCCCGGCTCCCCATCTGAATTTACCCTAGCTGTCAGAATTCCCAATATTGTTTCTGTGTGTTATTCCTAATGTCAATCGCATTGCTCATTCAGGGCTGGCCACTGAGTCTAAAAATCCAATTTATTTGCCTTTTCTGTTCAGCCAGGGCATCAAATAAAATACAGACATATTTTCCCCAAGAGGTAATTCTCTGATCAAGAGAACATATGCTCTGGTAAAGAGACCTTTGTTGTGGAAAGGAAAAGAGGAGGGCAGGAATGAAGCTCACCTTCTCAGACAAGCTAGAATTTGATTTGTAAAACAGCTCTTTCCCTCATTTCAAAGGGATTTGAGTAAATGTGCCTATAGACTTAGAACACGTTAACTTGATACAATAGCCTCCTGTGAATTAGAAGGATCTGTTATTTGGGGAATCAAGGTCTGTTTCTTCCCTGATCATTCACACTTCACTTTCTTTTGATGGTTTTATCAATAATAATAGATGTTGACTCACCCAAAATGTGTTATCTTGGATTAGATAGTTTTAGAGTTATTTGCCACGGTTGAAGAAAGGAGGTATTGAAAACTGCCTTGCATTCCCCAGTCTATATTTATTGCCGAGAATCAGGTCATTGTTCACACCCCATCCCATATCAACTATTTTGAAAGCAGAGGGTTCAATGCCAGGCTTACCTTCATCAGATGATCTCAATTGACTGTACAAACCACCTGAGGTTTGGTTGGGTAATAAGATTTTTTTTAAATGGATCTGACCAAAAAAATATGAGGATTGTCTCATGGAGTCAGAGCAATGACCCTCCAGATCCAGCCCTCTTTGTCAGAGTGTAGCATGGAAGGATAATGTGTGGACAGAGACAAGATTTAGCATCAGTGATACTGACCTCAAATGTGGGTCATGAGCATCTGTAGTTTCCTTTTAAAAAAATGAATGATCAGGGCGGCTAGGTGGCACAGTGGATAGAGCACTGGCCCTGGAGTCAGGAGGTCCTGAGTTCAAATTTGATTTCAGACACTTAATAATTACCTAGCTGTGTGACCTTGGGCAAGTCACTTAACCTCATTGCCTTGCAAAACAAAAAACAAAAACAAAAACAAAAAAGTAAAATGAATGATCCATCAGCTTCATGTAGGATCACTTTGAAGGAACCTCTAAGAACTCACTTATAATGTAGGAGCTATTTGAGGTCAGGCACTGGTCTGTTTATCACAGATGCTTAATAAATGTTTATTTAACAGATCTAGTTCAACCCCATTTTACAGATAAAAAAAAATGAGACCCAGACAGGTGAAACTTGACCAAGGTAGGATTCAGATTCAGATTCTCTGATTTTAAAAACAGTCCAGTTCCCAGGTTCCCTTTTGAATCTTGAATAGATATTGCTTATTCCCATATCTCTTGTCATTCAGTCATGTCTAACTCTTTAGGAACTCATTTTTTTGGAGTTTTCTTGGCAAAGATACTGGAATGGCTTACCATTTCCTTCTCCAGCTCCTCTTCAGATGAGGAAACTGAGGCAAACAGGGTAACCCCATGATTTTGAGCTTTGAAGGATGTAATTAATGCATGAGGATAGAGTGAATGAAAGGAGAGGATTTGAGGAAGAAAGAACAGCAAAGGAAAACCTAAGACTTAGGAATGTGGCAACTAGGAGACTTAGTGGATAGAGCAAGGGAGTGAGTAGAGCATGGGAACCAGGAAGAGATTCTGAGTTTATGAGTTCAAATCTAGCATCAGACACTTACTAGCTGTGGAACCTTAGGCAAGTCACTCCACCTCTTAATCTTCCAGATAGTTGCCTAAAACCATAAATTTTGGAAAAGGGTGTCAATCCACACTGGGGGAGGGAATTTCCTCAGTTGGTAGTTCCATATAGCAATACTATTGCAAACCTTGTCCTAGCCCACCAAGCCAGCAGGAAGGAAAAAATCTACAGTGTGGCTGGCTGCCTAGCCTTATTAGCCAGGCTACCACAACTTCTGTGAAGAATGAAAGCACTCTGAGCAAGTCCGGGATGCTCTGCAAAGATGTGCTAGATATAAAAACTGAGATGGAAAAGGGAAAGAGGAAAGGTGCTTCTTGTGGGGACTATCTGGAGATATGTAGGGAAATGTAGGGAAAGCCCCTTGGGCAGCATGTTTTCCTCCATCTGGACTAGAGTATTAACAGTTCTCTCAATAGCATAAGGAAATATTCAAGTATGCAAATGACTCTGTGAACTCATCAATATATAGTTAATCTCCAGTGAGGTAGATTGAAATGCACCTATTCCTGTGCAAATTCTGTGATTCTTGTCTTTCTTTCCATATCTATAAAGTCTCTCTGTCTCTCTGTCTCTCTGTCTCTCTATCTCTCTGTCTCTCTCTCTCTCTATCACACACACACACACACACACACACACACACACACACACACACACAAAACCCTCTGTATGTCTGTCTCTATCTGTCTGAATCTCTCTCTCCCTCCCTTCCTCCCTCTCTCATAGTTCCTTCTAGTAACCAATCCATCTTCCTTTTCATCCTTATAGTTCTCTGATATCATCCTTTAGTCCAGTTCATCTGTATAATTTCTGGTTTGTGATGAGTTGAAGCCTGCTAATACCTAGTTTATACTTCTCCAAAGGTGTAGACACATAGAAGTCTCATGCCGATGCATGTGAAATGTTTTCTTTAAAAAAAAATAAGGAAGCACTGAGTGTGGGGAGCACCAGATAGCATCATTCTCCTCTATCCCAAAGAAATTGATTCCTTTTTAACATACAGGAAATGATTCATTACTGATGTGGGAGTCATTCCTGAATCAATTGTTTGTATATAGTCAGACCACCAACTTGTTGAGTAAAGATCAAAAGTAATGCAAAATTAGAAAAATGAGAAAATGAAAAAGTGAGAAGCAAAAAAAGAGATGGAATATAATTTAAATTCTTACCTGACTTGTTTAGACATATTATTGAAAACAAAAATGAGATATGAACAGAGGAAAGAACAGCAACACCAATTATAATAACGAGGGTAATAATAATGATGATATGATAAAATAAACAAAAATACAATAACCAATAACAGATCAGCTTCAAGAGAGAGAAAAGAAACTTTAAAGCTCCATCATTGAGTTTTTCCTGTTAAAAATTATTCCATACAAATAGATATATTTATAATTTAGAGCAAAGCTACTCTTCCAGAGTGTCTATACTATTTTTGTCTCCAAATTGGGCCTGTACAAAACATAAATGTGGGCTAACCTGCACTCAGAAAATGGCAGTAAAAGTAATGAGAATATCTCTTTAATGGATAGAAGTTCCTTAGGATTGCTTAATAAATGTTCATTGAATTTAACTGAAGATAAAGAGAATAGTGGTACAGAGGATAGAGCATTAGACCTGGGATTAGGAAGACCTGAATTCAAATCTGGTCTCAGATACCTACTAGCAGTACAATTCTAAGCAAGTCATTTAACCTCATTGGCCTCAGTTTGCTCATATGTAAAAATGCACTAGAGAAGGAAATGGCAAACCATTTCAGTATTTTTCTACAAATGGGGTCACGAAGAGTCAGGCATAACTGGAAAACTTCTTAATAATGACAATTAAGAGAATGGCAACATGTGACTAGAATACAATGCATGCAGAGTGATCTTACAGAAGAAAACCAAGTAGCTCTGGGTTCAAATTCTATCCTCTACTATCAATGGGCTTTAAGCAAGTTGTTTAGCCTTAACTTCACTCTGGACCTGTCTCCTCATCAGAAAAATGAAAAGAATGGGCTAAAAAGTCTCCAAGATCTCTCTCAGCTCTAAAATCTGTCTTTTTTTATTTTAATTGAAAGAAATATTTTAAAAACTCTTTAATGACATTTTAAAGTTGAATGTTGATGATGATAACTAAAAGTGATTATGTGTATCACTAAAAAAAATCCTTACCTTCAAAGAGATCTCATTGTTGTAAGAGTAGTCAATAATTGAAGCAATATGTCATGGATTTCTTTAGTAAAAGGGAGCATGTGACAAGCTAAACAATTTTCCTGTGGATTTGATAAATTTGATGCTATTCCTATGTTAGACCCATGAAGAATTTTCAGTTCCTAAGTGGATGCTTTGCTTTTAGCAATAGACTCTTTTAGTGTTTTTATGAGTAATGGTCATAAGAACAGGGCTATCTTCAAGTTTGAGCATGAACCAGGCTTGTTTCTTTCCTAGAATTAGAAGCCTTTAAAAACCAAATCAAAAATAAACAGGGTGGAAAGCAGCTACTCAAAGATCACAAGAGAAGACCCTGTATTCCCTAAGGATAAATCACTTTGTCAATAAACTTTATTTGGAAAGGGTCTTGAAAGGTATAAGAATTAGAAGCATCCAAGATCAGAAATGTGCCTTGGTTACATCCTCTCATTGTGTTGAGTGCAAGAAGGGACTGGGACCTAGACACCAGATTCTATTCTTGGTTTTGCCTCTGGTTCAATGAAGTTATCTTTTAACCTAATCTACCCTAAAGGAATTATAGAACTTTCTTATAGTACAATGATGTTTAAAGGCTAATTACCATTAGCAACAAACGGAAGGTGTTAAATGGACTTTAAGTAGAGCTTTTTTGTTGTTTTTTTTTGTTTTTCCCCCCCAACATATATTTTTATATGTTTTATTTAATAGTTCCCAATTTCATGTAAAAAATTTAGCAATCGTTGCAGCTATGTGGTATGGTGGATAGAGCACTAGTCCTGGACTCAGGAGTACCTGAATTGAAATCCAAGCTGAGATACTTAATAATTACTAGCTTTGTGACCTTGAGCAAGTCCTGTTGCCCTGCAAAAAACCAAAAGTAAAATTTAACAATCATTTTTTAAAATTCTGAGTTCCAAGTTTTCTCTCTCCTTCTTAGTTCTCCCCCTTCATTGAGAAGGCAAATAATTTGATATTGATTATTAATGTAAGTCATACAAAACATATTTCCTTACTAGTCAAGTTGCAAGAGAAAATAGAAAAGAAAACAAAGAAAACAAAGAAATTAAAAAGAGGTTGGTGCCAATTAGCATTCTGAGTTCAGCATGTCCCTTTGTCCAGGTGGAAAGCTTTTGTCATTAGGGCTCTTTTGATTTCTCTTGAATCATTCTCTTGAGCTAAGCCTTTCACAGTGGATCATCCTTACATCCTTACTTCAATTTGCATAAATTCATACAAGTCTCATCAGGATTCTCTAAAAACCATCCTACTCATCATTTCTTATAGCACAACAGAATTGCATCACAACTGTATGCTATAGTCTGTTCAGTTGTTCCTTAATTGATGGGCTTCCCCTTGATTTCCAGTTCTTTGCCACTAAAAAAAAGATTACTTATAAATATTTTTTTGGCAAATAGATATTTTCCCCTTTTCTTTGATCTCTTTGAGATATAGACCTAGCAGTGGTTTTCTGGGTCAAAGGAATTATATAGCTTTATAGCCTTTTGAGCATATTTCAAAATTGTTCTCCAGAACAATTGGACTAGTTCACAACTCCACCAACAATACATTAGTGTTTCAAATTTTTTTACATTCCCTTCAGCATTTGTAATTTTTTTTTCTTTTCTAGCACATCAGTCAATATGATGGGTGTGAGTGTGGGGTGGCAATATCTCAGAATGAAAGTAATTTTCCTTTCTTTTAATCAGTAGTGATTTAGAACATTTTTTTCATGTGATCATTGAGAACACTGATTTCTTCTTCTGAAAAATTTGTATATCTGTGTGGGACAAAAATCCACTTAAAAAATTATATAGGTGTTGCTAAGTGAATAGAGTACTGGCCCTGGAGTCAGGAGAACCTAAGTTCAAATTTGACCTCAGACACTTAATAATTACCTAGCTGTGTGGCCTTGGGCAAGCCACTTTAACCCCATTGCCTTGCAAAAATAAAAATTATAGACTTGAACAAAAAGGAAAGTTTATTTTTGCTTTTCTTGAGAAAAGGGCATATTTCAAGTCTCACAAAGGTAGTAAAGGTCAAGGAGCTGCCTGGAATTGACAGTCAAGCAAGATTATATGGCCTAATGTAACCCCCCCTCCTCCTTCCTCTCATCCCTCTTTGTCGACTCTTCAGAGTTACATTCTACTTGTGAAAATCTACCCCAGCAACAAAGAAAAGAATGAAAGGTTTTCATAAAGGTTTTCATCCAGATGGTGAGAATAACCTTCAGGATTATAACTATCTTATTGAAGTAACAGTCTACTTATCATCAAACAAGAGGAGTCTTGCTTTGTTGGAATGTAAGGTTTTTCACATGGGAACAGTCTACTGTTCTCCCAGTTAAGATAGTTTTATCATCAAATAGGTGACTAACTAAAAATGCAAGGTCTCTCTGGAAATAGTCCACGGTTCTCCCTCTCCGCTTCCCCAACAGAATCGGGAGGGTGCCTGGCTTGTAATACAAGGTCTCTCTCCCTCTTTCTTCTAAGAATAGTCTAAGAGTAATAGTCTGTCTTTGTTTTAATGATTTTTAATCCTGAGAGGACTTCACTAGGAATATTAAATCTTAAAATGGAATATCCCACTCATATCCATCTATCAGTTGGGGAATGGCTCTTATTTCTTACAAATTTGACTCAGTCCCCTATTTCTTTGAAAAGTTAGGTCTTTATCAGAGAAATTTGCTATATATTTTTCCCAGTTTCCTGTTTTCCTTCCAATTTTGTCTGCTTTAATTTTGTTTGTATAAAAGTTTTTTTAATTAAATAAAATAAGAATTATCTATTTTATTTCCTATGATGTTCTCTACCTAGTATAAGGACATAAACATTTCCCATATCTATTGATCTGATGGTTGTATTTTCTATGATCTCTTAATTTACCTATAATATCACTTTTTGTATTTTAAATCATTTATCCATTTTGGCCTTTTCTTAATATATAGTGTGAGATGCAGGTCTATGCCTAGTTTGCTTTACAGTATTTCCAGAAATTTTTCCAAATGTTGAGTTCTTGAGCCCAAACTTGGATCTTTGGATTTTTCATACTCCAGATTACTTTTATTCAAGATCTCTTGCTCCTGTGAATTATGTCCCTAATCTATTATACTTATCCATTGCTCTGTTCCTTAGCCAGGACAAGATTATTTTGATGATTACCACTTTGTAATATAGTTTGAGATCTCATGCTGCTAGGCCACTTTCCTTCACATTTTTTTCATTGATTTCTTGGGATGGAACATATCTGGTAAAGGCAAGTGAGAAGGATGCATTGCAGAGTAATGATGCCCCTCAGTATAATAAACAGAATTGTGCAACTACTACCTCCATTCATTTGGTTGGTTGGTGCATCCATGAATGTATACTTATTTACATTTGTATGTTTTATATGTTAGATATTATACAAGATTCTAGAAATATGAAGTCAAAACAAAAAACAGTGCATGCCTCTAAGAAGTTGACACTTCAAGGTCTTTCTCACTAAGGGAAATAGTCCTCCTCTGCAGAGAAGTCTATTAATAAAAGCTTTTTTAATCCAAAAAAAAGTAGACACTCCCCTAGGGAAATACAATATAGAAAGATGAAAATATGCTTGCTTATTCAAGGAAAAAGAAAGGTTTCCCATAAGAAGTGATCCATGACTTAAAGCTATGGATTCTTAGAAATTGGTGAGGCAGGAAGGCATTCCAGGTTTAGAGGACAGACTAATCAAAGACATTGAGATAGTAGATGAAAGAATGATTTGAGGAGGAAGCAAATAAGTTAATTCAGTCATAATTTATACAAAATATACAAAGGTAAATTCAGTCACAAAGTATACACAGTCTTTCATGTGTAGTGAGACTGGTAAGGTTGACTGGAATAAAATTGGAAAAGACTTTAAGTGCCAAGGTAAGGTATCTATCTCTTTCATCCTAGAGATGGTAGAGAGTTGTGCCATTCTTCAGTCAGGAAGTAACAGTGGGGAGATCATACTGGAAACTCCATAATAAAGATATAATAATTATTATTCACTATTATTCTTTAATAATTTATTATTTAATGGTTGTTTAATATTTAATAATTATTAATAAAGATATAGTCAAAATAAAATAAGGTTGTAATAATAATAAGATAATAAAGATGAGAACTGCTTGGACTAGGTAATGAGCAATTTGGGGGGAAACTTTTAGCTAGTAGGGCATTTGTGCTGTGTTAAGTGACTGATTCACTACTGGCTGGGGCCCAGATTTTGACAAAGCCGATCTCAGAACCAACAAGACCTCTGGCACAGAAGTTTACATGAGTGTATCTAAATGTCCCTTCTAGCATTAATTAGCTCAAAATCTAGAAACAGATCATAAAACAATGAGATCATGCACGCCATTGTGAACCCATTGGTTTACCCGAGAATACAGCATTCCAGTAGTACAGAGTAGCATCCCATCTTTGATGAACAATTAAATCCTTATAATCCTGACACTCACCTAGACAAGGCATCGCAGATAGATCAAGCAGCTCTTTGCCACTTCGTTGAGAGGAAGATGTAATCAAATAAGCAGGTTTTGGGAAAGAGAAACACAGATTTAGAGGGTAAGTGTGCAAATAGGTAAGTGCAAGGAAATCAAAGAGGCATAAAATTTGAGTTGAAACTCAGGAATATTGGAATCCTGACTGATTTCCCAACTTTCAGGTTCTTCCTCTCTAGAATCTATACTATGGGATGCTGCTTCCAGATTATCCTTTTTAAATAGCTCTATTCTGATTATTCCATTCTGTTATTCAAAAACCTTATTAGTTCTCCCTAAATAAAATCCAAATTTATCTGATCTTCAAATCCTTCACAATTTTGTTCGATGTCATGCTACCTTGCCTTTGCTGTCTCTAACTTATTTTATACAAACATTTCCTGTTATTATTTGTTGTTCCTCCTTCCATCTCCACCTGCCCAATTTCTACTCATCCTTGAAGGATTGATTAAGATGTCATAACCTTCATGAAGCAACCCCAACCCCTAAGTCCAAAGTGGTCTCTCCTTTATATGACTCACCATGAGGTTTTATACCTCTCTCTATTGCCCTTCCAATGATAACTTGTATGATTATATTCATGATTGCATTCCCTAATAAACAAGTGATGCCAGGAAAGGGAACTTAGTTTTTTATGAAGAAGTAGCTTGGTACAATAGAAAAGCATTGGTTCTGGAGACAGAGGATCTGGGTTCAAATCTTGCTTTTGATACTTGCTATCCTGAAAAGCCAATGTCCTTTGTCTTTATTTTCTTCAACTGTAAAATAGAGGGGATGAATTAGAAATCTCTGAGTCTCCTAACACCAGAAGTATGACTTTTCTGTATCTCTACATTATTCTGTATATTTTAAGTCTCTTAATAAATGATCGTATTTTTGGCTTATAATATATTCATCAGTCCAGATTAAATGAAATTAATCATACTATTAAATTCATTCATAGACCCCTCCCTCTCCTGTAGATATACAGATTTCTGATCATGTGACTGCTGTCTAGCATCCCCACTCCTGACATCTTGGAGGTGAGAATTCTCTGTTTTCTCCATTTTCCATTGCTCCTTTTTTCTTCGGTCACTAGGATTATATCAGTCACATTACTAGAGCTCAGAGTCAGAGTTTGCTGGCAAATTGGGCAAGACATATGTCTGAGAATAATGACAGGGGCTCACAACTCATTCAGAAATAGTGAATTCCCTGCCATAGTTGGGACTTTGAAGAAGAAAGAAAATGGTAAGCAATTATAACCAAGAATCCCAGTGCTGTAGGAGGGGAAAGTATGTTCTACACTCACCTGTCTTGCCACCAGGCTCAATGTAATCTAGAGATTTCTAAAAATTGCTGTCATTGAGAATGTTCCCTATCATTCTTTTAAATAAGTATTCATATTTCCAAGAGAATGTATTGGCATGGACATGAACAGATAAGGCAATACCTGCCACCAAAGGAAGAAGTTATGAGATGTCCCCAGCTCTTTCTTGGTAATGTAATAGTTAATATCTCAATCTTTCTATCCATAAAAATGAGAGTGTGAAAGAACCCATCTTTCCTCACATAGCTCCATCTAGGTAGCTCTGTTCTCCCAAACAACATATGGGATTGTACCCTTCATCCTTTCATCTTTCTTTACTTCTTTCCTACCTTTCTTTATTCCTTCCTCTCTTTTCTTCATACCTTCCTTTTTAGGACTCATTAACAGCTTCCTTTCTTCCTTCCTTCCTTCCTCTCTCCTCTCCTTCCCTCCCTCCCTCTTTCCTTTCCTCTCTCTCTCTCTCTCTCTCTCTCTCTCTCTCTCTCTCTCTCTCTCTCTCTCTCACTCACTTTGGCTCTCTCTGTTTCTCTGACTCTCTTTCTGTCTGTCTCTCTGTCTCTGCCTGTCTGGCTGTCTGTCTCTCTGTCTCTGTCTCTGTCGCTCTGTCTCTCTGTCTCTCTCTCTCAAGTTGTGTAATAATTTGTGAGATTCTGTTTTGTAAATTTTCTCTAATGAAGGCCTAAAGAATCCAAGGAGTTCTAGCTTCCTAACAGCTTTGGTACTACAAACTCCAGAAAGAGGTGGGAGTCTTTTCCTTTAGGAGAACCATTAGCAAAGTGGAATATTGCTTCATCTCCAACCCAGGCCAGTTGTATGTAATGTAATAAACAACTTTATTTAAAAAAAGATTCAGAAAACAAGTATAATATGGGAGTATTTGTAGCCTGACTTAAAGTATGTTTTTGTTTATGTATGTGTGTGTGTGAGGAAGAGAGAAAACACTCAGACAGAATACTGCACAAGAAAATAATACCACACAAAGTGTCTTGCTTTCCAGAAAATAAAAATAGCATGAGTTCACCTCATATTTTATAGTTACAAAACCCTTTACAGACTGTGCTCCTGCAATCCTCACAATAGCTAATGCAAGTGTTACTATTCCCAATTTATAGAATCAGAAACTGAGACTATAAATAATTCAATGAATTACTCAGGGTCACATAGGAGAGTCAGATTTTCTGACTTCAAGTCCTGTATATCTCAGAGCCATTTTCTGGATTCCAAAGGCAAGTGGGAATGACCAAAATCTCCTAGATAATGAGATGCCCCTTGTATCTGTGTAGATTGGAAATTAAGTTTCAGGACTGAACTAAGGTAGTCTCCTTTCAAAAATATTTTACTGATATGTTTTGTTGTTATATCACTTTTATTTCTGAATGTATACATCCTTCTTTCTTCCTCTACCCAAAGAGCTATCTCTTATGATAAAGAATAAAAAAAAATTCAGCAAATTGAGCCAACATATCAAATGAGTAAGTCAGTATGTTCAGTGTCCCTCATCCACAATTCCCAACCTCTGCAAAAAAAAAAGGGAGGTTCATTAAATTCTGTTTTTTTGTTTTTGTTTTTGTTTTTATAACAATAGCAATTTTGACTAAAACCATTCCCTGGGGCCTCTGATCTCAGTGTTTCTCATACTTCTCCAAGGAGGGCATTTGGTACATTTGGAAGAAAAGTCAGGGACAGTGTTAGATAAACACTTGCCTTAAGCAATAGTCTTAGTATTGGGCCAATAATGAAAACCCAATTGAGGCAGTAAAGTGGCATAGTGAACAGAGCAATAGGATTAGGATTAGGAAGATCTGAATTCAAATTCAGTCTCTTTCACTTAATAATTGTGTGACCCTATATCAGTCACTCAACATATCTGCCTTAGTTTTCTAAATTGCAAAATTAAGATAATAATATTTGCCTTTCAGAGTTGGTGTGAGAATAAAATGATATATTTGTTAAGTACCTGGCTCTGGAACATAATCAACAAAATAAATGCTTATTCCCTTCCTTTTTCCTATTGCCTTCCCACACCCCTTTACCCCATAGAACCTGAAAGCATTCATTTGCATTGGCTGCTTGGAAGTTGACAACAAAAAAAGCCAATTTAACTGTATTTTTCACCCATTCTCTGGTTGTTTAGTATAGACACAACCACTGATATAACTATAGACCAACACAGTGATCAGTGACTTTCATCCAGCCCAGTCTGAAGTTAATGTTATTATCAAAATTAGACCTATTACCCAAATTAGACAGGTACTGTCGTCAGATATGCCTGGCCAGGTTCATTTAATTTTAATTATCATACAACAGGAAAGGCAGAAGTATTTTTTTTTCCAGTTGGAAATGCAGATCTCTGCATCCTAGAAAGCATCATTCTCCTCTTCCTGATATGAATTCAGGCAGAAAAATGAGTTTGTCAAAGCCCAAGCCAAGTGAGAAACCGGGGAGTAGCTGAAGTGACCCCCACAGAGTGGCATCCAGCTCAATGTTTATTGGCCTGTGACTGCCTCAGTATGATTAGAAACTATTTCAAATTCAGAGTAACTTGGGAAGAAAAGGGCTATTATGGCAGAAACCCAAGTTCATGGGACAGAAGAGAAATAAAATAAGTGATGACCCATGAACCACCTCCAATTCTTTGGGGAAAGAGGTGGGCTATAAATATGATCATTCTCATCCTGGATGTTTCCCAAAGGTCCTGATTTCAAGAAAAGAAAATGTACTTTGAGCAAAACCTATGCTCTGAAAAGACAAGCTTCATATTTACTACCTGAACAATAGCAGCAAATCACTTCCTTTTCTCTAGGCCTCAGTTTCTCATTCTGTAACATGAGGAGATGAAACCAAATTAATCTCTAAATCATTGTTATAATTCTAGAGTTTTATAATAATACTATTATACATATTATATAATAATATTGAATAACATTATCTATTACTTATATGGAATTACAATGTCTCAAATGTTCTAAACCCTGGTAATATATAAGAGAACTAGTTTGGAAATGAATAAAACCCAAAGTCCGTTGCTAGTTTTGTGATACTAGGCAAGTCATTTCATTTCATTTAATTTAATGATAGCTATTATTTCAGTAGAGTTTTACAATATGCAAAGCACTTGAAGTCTATTATTTCATTTTATCTTCACAATAACCCTGAAAGGAAGGAAAATTTATTATTATTCCCTTTCCATAGATGAGGCAATGGAAAATCATACAGAGGAAATGATTTGCTAAGGGTAGAACTGTCAGACAAAATTTGAACTAGGTTCTTCTGGCTTCAAGAATAGTGTTCTATGTACTATACCATCCCATGTCATCATACTTCAGTTATAATACCTGTAGCACCTCTCTTGAAGAGTTAGTCGTGAGGCTCAAAAGAGGTGCTATATGTAAAGTCTTTTGAAATTGTAAGGCTATTATCATTATATTATAGCTGTTACTATTATCTCAATTAAGTCTCACAATAACCCCAAAATATGTTTCCTCTAAGAATTACTATTCCCATTTTACAGATGAGGAAACAGAGGCTCAGATAGATTAAATGAATTTGACAGGGATCACAGTTAGTATCAAAGACAAGATCTGAACCCTTGTCTTTCCTGAATCTAATGCCCAGATAATTCTAGACCATATTAACTCTGTCCTATGATCCATGTCCCAAAATGTATTTAGGGCTACATGGGTTGTCCTAAAACTCTTACTGAAATATTCAGCTTTCTTAGCTAAATTGCACGGACTTTTGGAATTCTGTAAACAAGAATATTTTCATCTGAACATCTTTCCAACCTTATTTCCTCCTCTCTGGCTGTTGTTATCCTTCCCATTCTCCAAGATGGCGCTCAAGGACTTCTCAATCGAAGTTCTTCTTTATTGCTCATAATTATGTTATTACCTTTTGGGTCTTCCATATCTCTTTGTGGATACCTCCCCTGTGAGTTAGGGTAGTATTAATGAATATGTCTTATCTCCCTACTTTCTTCTGAGTTCCTTTAGGCAAGACTATTCCCTTCATCTTTCACCTCCATGCCTTTATACCGGCCATGGACCATGACTACAGTGTCCCCTGAACCAAGCATTCAGAATTTGAAATACTCCTTCTTCCATGATGCATTTCCTGACGTCTAACACAGTAATGACATTCTGGTCTTCTCCAATAACAACGGACAAGAATCAACCAATCCCAATCCTATCCCAGTTACTAAGGGCAATTTCCTGCCCCCCCAATAATTTTTTTTTATTTATTGTGCAACATTTCAACTCACAGTAAGATCTGGGGTCAAGACCATCTTCTGTCATATGACTCGGCAAGCCACTCAACCTCTCTGCATCCTAGGCAACCCTGTAAGACTTTGAGTTGCAAAATAGGTAATGATTTGCACTAGGGAAAGAAATTTTATCAGTGAAAAACTCTTCATAATGATGAAATCATAAGTCTGGACTATACATTCATTTTGTACTTTTTGTACTACAAAAAAAAATGCTCTCTAGCCCCAGGAAAATAAAATCTATTTGATGGAGGAAGTTATTTCCTTTTTGTATCTATATGCTTATACTAGCATGTACAGAGTAGGTCCATAATAAATGCTTACTCAAACAAATTGTTAGCTTCCTATTAACTTTTACATATCCCCCACCATCTAGCATGGTGCATTATAAAAAGATGCTTCTTTCTCAATTAAATGTTTGTTGAATTACAGATGTTTGTGGAAATAATAAACCAGTCAAGTAAACTTTATTAGGTAACTACTCTGTGCCAGACCCTGTATTGGGTGTTGGGGACATTAATACAGTAAATGAAATTATTCCTATTCACTGTGAGCCTACTCAATGTGAGATCATATATGTCTAGACAGATAAAATAGAGATTAAATGAAACTATATAAAAAATAGTTACAACTAAAGTGGTTTGAGAGGGAGGGAATCAAAAAAGGACAGTTCATATCATCTGGGAAATGTCACATCTTGGTCCTTCTCCAGTTCAACAGATTTTGGCCACAAAGGACCAGGTTGGAAAGAATGGAAAATAGAGACAAGGCTCCATATTCTAAATTAAACACCTACTTTGTGTAAGGTTCTGTATTAGATGTTGGGGATACCAAGACCAAAACATCCCAATCCTTATCCTCAAAGAATTTCTCTTCTAATGAAAGAATACATATACGCAAAGAAATGAAAAGAATATACAAAGTAACTTCAAAAAGATGCTAGGGTAGAAGTTCAAGAAAATCATCATCCCTTAGAAGATGATACCTGGATAGTATTTTAAAAGAAGTCCAGGAGTTTTGCAATGCAGATTTTTTTAATTTATTTTTTTATTTTTTGATCCATATGCACATGTATATTTTTAAGTTACAAAATTTCCTTCCATCCTCCCTTCCTACTCCCCTCCCCTCAGTGGTGAACAATCAGGTCAGCATTGTATATACCTGTTTTTGATAAACATGTCTACAGAGTAGTCATTTTCAGTATGAGAAATTAGGATTAAGGGAAAGAAATACATAAGAGATAATTTTTATAAAGTGTTCATCAGATTTGGAAGGGTTGGGGGATTTTCGTTTTGCTTTATTTTTCTTACTCTGGATTGAGATAATATCGTCCACAGATAACATTGCCCTAGTTCTCTGAACTGCTGAGAGGAGCTGCTTCCATCCAGGTTGATCATCTCACAATGTTGTTGTTAATATGTACATTGTTCTCTTGGCTCTACTCCCTTCACTCAGCATCAGATCCCATAAATCATTCCAAACTTCGCTAGAGTCCAACCATTTATGGTTTCTTATAGAACAATAGTATTCCATAGTATTCATGTGCCATAACTTATTTAGCCATTCCCCAATGGATAGGTAGCCCCTCAATTTCCAATTCTTTGCCACCACAAAAAGAGTTGCTATGAATATTTTGGAACATGTGGGACTTTTCCCATGCAATGCAGAATTGAGAAAGGTACAACAGTCCAGTCATGAGGGACCACTTGTTCAAAGATGCAGAGGTGGGAAATATTCCCTATTTAGGGAAGACCTGGCAAGCCTATTTGATTGAAATAGAGAGTGAAGCAACAAGGGAAACTGGGAAGGCAGGTAGGAACCTGATTGTGAAGAATTCTCAATGCCAGCAGGAAGATTTTTTGCCTAGAGACAACAGTCCACTGAAAAGGATCTCAGAGACTATCTCACCTAGAGGTTCTTAACTTTTTGTGCCATAGACTGACCCTCTTCCTTAGTTTTCTTGTGAAGTCTATGGATCCCTTCTCAAAATCATATTATTAAATACATAAAATTTACAGGTTTACAAAGGAAACTAATTATATATCTATATTTATAGGACCTATCTATAGATAGAGATAGAGATTGAGATAGCAATAGAGACAGAGACAGAGAGAGATAGAGATAGAGATAGAGATAGAGATAGAGATAGATAGAGATAGAGATAGAGATAGAGATAGAGATAGAGATAGAGATAGAGATAGAGATAGAGATAGAGATAGACAGACAGACAGACAGATATTTGAAACATAAGTTTTAAGACTGCGGGTTAAAAACCCCTAATACATATCATCTTTCAAGTAACCTCTGTAGGCCAGACTGCAACATGATAGGGTCAGAGGTTACAAGGATTACAATTTTAATGAAATATAATGAATGATGCTTGCTTTGGCAGCACAGATACAAAAACTGGAACGATACAGAGAAGATTAGTGTCGTCCCTGCACAAGGATGATATGCAAATTCATGAAATGTTCCATGTTAAAAAAAAAAAGAAAGAAATAGAATGAACAATTAAAAAAAAAAACCAATTTCATGAAACAGATTTTAGAACTTGTGATCTAGGGCAAGCCTCTTATTTTACATATAGAAAAACAGAGGTTTGGAGAGATGTGACTTAACCATGGTTAGTGAGAAGGGGTGGGATTAGAAACTACAGCCTCTGTCTCCAAATTCAACACTCTTTCCCCAGGACCATATTCCTTGAACAACAAAAATCTGACCATGATTAACAGGGATCAGGATTGAAAAAATGGATAATACAAATAAAGCAAAGCAAGACAGAAGCCAGGGATAACTGGTGACTGCATCCTCTCAGCTCAGGGAAGCTGCAGCTGCCTCTGAAGGATGGCATTTTTTGCAAGATACTGCAGATAACCTGCTAGGCCTCTCATGCCAGCTTAATAGCATCTCTTTTAAAAAGTGTCATTTCCCTGTCAGCCTCATTTTTCTCCCTTATATTATCTTTTAAAATCCTATTATAAAAAATTATGAGCTTCCTGAACCAAACACTTTGGGTCTTAGTCACTCAATTATTAAAATTGCATGATTTTTTTTTAAATTGCCGTTATGTGTGAGCTGTCTTTACCGAAGCAACCCAGCAATTGAGTTAACCAAAATAGGATGATGATTGCAGTATCAAAACACGGGAAATTACAGCCCCCGTGAAAACAACAGCGAGAGTTCCCATCAAAGGCATTGAAAAACTGGGAAATTCAATGTGACACCAATATGTTAGCCACGGTGGAGTGACGCTAGCCGATAAATTGCTACTTTTAGTTATTTTGAGTTCCCAACAAAGGGGGCTATTTCTCTACTGGATTATTACTTTATCATCTCAATTGTATTATTACTTTGTAGTGAAGCAAAGGACATGGGGTGCTGTCAGTTCTGGGGTGCTCCAGTGACCTCACTCCTACCTTGCAGCCAGGCCCCCCTCTCTCTTCTGTACCTGTATTCCTTGGACTTTCCCCTTCTTTATCACTGTCCTGTGCCACAGAGTCAGTAAGTCAACGAACACTTATTAAATGCTTATTTTGTTCCATGTATTTGATACAAGGACAAAAACATAGTCCCTTCCCTCAAGGTGATAACACTCCAATGAAGAAGACAATAAAGGTCAAGAAGTCTGCAGCATGCTATAGGAGAGATGCAATTAGAATTTCAAAAGATATCTAATGAAACACTTGCAGCCATCTAATAAGGTTGGGTCTTAATAGATGCCTCCACAGGCAGAACTTGGGAGCTCTCTATGGCCAGGTTCCCAAATAGGGAACCCCATGGTGGGGGCCTTTTAAGGGAATTACCAAAGGTATCCTTCTTCAAAGATCAACACACTTTTCATTCTGCAAAGACTGCTTAAACTCCTTCAGGCTTAGAGACTTCCCCCCTATTCCCTTCATCCCTGGTCTTCAAAAATTCCATTTAAAAAGGTAAGACTATCTAGACAGCCTGGTGGAGGGTGGAGGATCTAGAAGCCAAAGGTTAATGTTGACTATGGAAGTACCATGGTAGATAACTGGTTTATCCACATAGTAGGAAGCAACTGTTGTTAAATAATCTTAGCTACTCAGCTTCCTGATCTGAAAAAGTCATGGAGTGCACTCAGTCACTTGTAAAGTCTCTTTGGGCTCTGATGTTCTGTGTTTTAAGATCCCTCTTGATGCTAATATCCAAGATCTTACTCTGATATCTCTCCTAGTCCTAACATTCTCTGCTTCTTCTTCTTCTTCTTCTTCTTCTTCTTCTTCTTCTTCTTCTTCTTCTTCTTCTTCTTCTTCTGGCTCTGCCGGTCTGTCCTAAGGTCTTTTTCAATACTGATACTCTATGTCCTCCTGATTGTGATGTTCTATGCTTTTTTCTCAAAGCTTCCTCCCAGCCCTGACTCTCTATGTTTTATATTCTAAGATCCCTGCAGGCTTTGATGTTCTGTGTTCTAAGATGTCTTTCCATCTTGGATATAATGTCAATTTATATACTGTTACTGATTCCTTTCAGTATAAAGACCCAATCCCACCACCACCATCCAAGGCTTTGACATTCTTCAGAAGGCTCTCACTTGAAATCTTGCTAGAAATAAGTCAATTATTAGCTAGTGCTTGGGAATCATTTGGTCCATCACAAACATTGGATCTTAAATGACTGATCTTCAGAAATGGCTCTCTTTCAGGGTTTCATGTTGAGTTGTTGGTTTGACACCATGGTAGAAAATAACCTCTCAAC
Organism: Macrotis lagotis; assembly: GCF_037893015.1. NCBI lineage: Eukaryota > Metazoa > Chordata > Mammalia > Peramelemorphia > Peramelidae > Macrotis > Macrotis lagotis. The sequence goes on along the minus strand of NC_133660.1, from coordinate 252,836,167 downwards.
AGTGTGAGGCTGGCACCCACCAGTACCTAAGCAGTACCTGCTGTGAACAAGCAAATCCTGAGGACCAATGAGCATGTATCCATTTGGGATATATCTTCCAAAATACAGGAGCTCACATTTAAATAACAGTTGATAGCATCCCTCTCATTTGGGCAATGTTTTGGGGCCTTTGGTAGCATAAGTCTTACCAATCTCTTTTTTCCAGATGTGGCAACAGAAGTAAAGAGAAGGAAGGTAACAAGCCTACGACCACCCAGATAATAAACAGGAAAACTAGGGTTCAAAGCTGAACTTTGTCCCCAAACCTAACTAATATTCTTTTTGCTTCCCAGCGGGCCATTTTCAGCATGAAAGGCACATTAAATGTTTGTCTTACAAATCTATAATAAATGCTGTTGACCTTTTAACCACAGAATCCAGCAGACTTGGAAAGAGAAACGATTCATCCTCATTTTGTTACTATCCTTAATCATGGCCAGTCTTGCCTTGGACCTGAGGCTAATTTGAGCCAGATTGGTCACAACTAATGATTATTAGGAGATTGAACACAGAGAAGAAGGTTGGTGAAGAAAGCGGGCATCCGGCTACCATAACTCCCAGGGAGGCCTAGAGAGATGCATGTCATTGCTAGGCAACGGTGCACAGTTAAACAAGTTTTCACTGGCTCAGTATGATGCAGGAAGCAGGAAGCAAGACAGGCAAAGAGGAGAAAAACAGAATAAAATGATTTGGGGATTTTTTTGTGTTTTTTTTTAGAGGGGAAAAAAACTCATGCTAACCAAGTAGACAAGATATTTAAATCATCATGATGTGTAGTCATGTAGTCTACAGTTTATGGTTAAAAAGTAATAAGTAACTATTAGAGGGGTCATCATGATAGATTCATGTCTCACCCCTGGCATTCACAGTCATTGACACATGAGCATGTCACTAACTCTCCAGAAGTAGCACAGGCATAGTAGACATAGCAGTAGACTTGGGGTCAGTAGAAAGTGAACTCCAAGTGGAGTCATAAGACTGGAATTCAAAGCCTACTTCAAATATTAGTCATCTGGATGACCCTGGGCCAATCTCTTAACTCCACTAGGCCTTAGTTTCCTCATCTATAAATGGATTGGACATGATGATTGCTGAAGAACTTTCTAGCTCCATATCAACGATCCTACAGGGTCCTCATTAAACTAAGAAACTGATGCTCAGATAGTAGAAGTGACTTGATCATGAAGAAAGAAGAGAATCAATCAAGAATCAATCCTAGGTCTTTTGATTCCCAATCCAGGCCTCTGTCTTCCTCAGTAGGCTGAACCTTGAGGCTCAGAGACAAGCTTCTTCCTGATCCTGGTTGCACCTTATCAATACAATCCCTTCCTAAATTCACTTTAACATTTATTAGACAGCTACTGTGTCCTAGATGCTGCAAACACCAAAAGGGCATGGTTCCTGCCCACAAGAAGATTACATTATCCTGGGTTATTTGATCCAGTTGTCATCTGAGGAACATGACCATAGTGTCCCTGAACACCATTCCCATGGGATGGACAATCAGTAACACATTCAAGATCCACAAGTCATACCTAGTGGCTGGGAATCCCAATGCCTGGCTAACTCTACAAGCCTTGCTTATGTCCTGTGATTACTCTTGCTCCTACAAACTTCATAAATGTGTTGGGCATTCTCGAAAGATTTTTCCCAACCCATTTTGGTCTACTTGCTTCCTTTAAATAAATACCTTGGCTAGAGCAGCCTGGAGCAAAGGTATGGATATAATCAACCTACATCCCACCCCAGCCGTTCTCTATTGTGAGAGAATGGGAAGAGGCATCCTAGGCCAGCCTTGAACCACCTGTCGACCTGCTTCCTGCCTTTCATCTAGGAGGGAGTGCTGCACCAGGTGTTGGACTGCCTAGAAGCCAATGCTAGTTCTGCCAGTTATGAACTAGATGGCTTGGTCAAGGCCCTTGGTCTCTCTAGGCTTCTGTTTCCTGGTTGATAAAGTGAGAGGGTCAGCCTTAATGGGTCCTAAGATCTCTCTGAAACTCTGATCCTATGTTCATAACTTCCTTCATGAAGCCTGAATCCAGTTGTCAGTGAAGGAGTATTTATCAAATTGATCAAATCTATTCTAGGTGCTGGACATAAAAGGAAGTCAAAAATGTGCCCCAAGGCACACTTTAGTGGAGGAAGGTGGAACCCGACAAACCTGAAATAACTATGTATATATTAGATCCTTACAAAAGTTAGGAAATAATCTCAGAGAAAAGGCACTCATGGGGTCTTTAGTCTCCTTTTCTATAAAATGAGGGCTTTGGGTAGATCATCTCAAAATTCCCATTTGCCTTTTGATCTTATGATTTAATGATTCTAAACCACAAACACAGAGAATCATCACAAATGATAAGGGCATTAGAAGAAGCTAAAGAAATTGCCCTTTAAGATCTGAGTAGGAAGGATTTGCATCAGGGAACACATATTGGAGGAGGTGCCATTGGAATTGGGTTTCAAATGATCGATGCCTTTCTTATACTTTCAGGGCTTTGGAATTCTGACAAATTAAGTTTATTCCCCTTCTGGCTGATTACTCTGGCATTGTGTCCAAAGTCAAGAAGACCTGGGTTTGAATCCCACTACCAGTTCTGTGACTCAGGCAATTCACTTGAATTTTCTTGAATTTCCTCATCTGTTTAATAGGGGGAATAAAAGCATCTAACTCCCCCATTACTGTAAGGACTGAATGAGATAGTTTAGAGCAATGACTGCGTACTTTAAAGGTCCAGATCCTTTCTTTTTCAGACTCATTCCATAAAGGACACATGGCAAAGGAAGAATGTGAATGGGATTTAAATGATGTGGGAAGGGGTTCCCACAGCTTGTTTTCTTTTCAACCCCTGTAAAACATTGTCTGGTAATGAAGCCAAGTCTCTCCTGGCTTCCCACATTAACCACCATGGCCAAATGTATAAGTTGCCTGCGTAGTTTAAATACTATCATTCCCTAAATGGAAACCTGAGGAACCTTTGGATCAACCCCCATGCTAAGGATGAGTCTTCAGCTAGACCAGAGGATTTTAATAGGGGATTCATAGGCTCTTGGGGGATCCGTGTATACATTTTTGGTAGATCCACAACTTGCATGGGAAAAACCATTATATATTTTTTATTTTCCCCAGCCTCTTTTCCAAATCTAGCTTGTCATGCAATTATGAGTGTAAGAAAACAAATCACAGTGATTAGGCAAAAGGGATATGTTAAAGACATGCTCTTTGCTGAGGATACAAAGAAAAGCAAAAGACAGCCCCTGCCCTCAAGAAGTTCATAATCTAATGAGTATTAGATATAATATTAGACTTCACCAGGCAAAGAGTTCCATAATATATAAAAATAGCTGAATTCCAGTTTTAGAGTAAAAAACTCCTGTAATAACCAATTAAGAGACAGGGACAAAAATACAAATTTGAAAAGAATATCATCCTTTCCCTCATGGTGCTCAAAGTCTGTCAGATCCAACAGGTGCACATGTAAATGTAAAGAAAATAAGGCAATGTGGGGATGGGGGTAATGTAGTGGGGGGAGGATTGGGAAGCAACTTTGGAAGGATGCTGGAGATTCTAAAGGCTGAGAAGAGGAGAGGGTACATTCCAGGACAACTTGTACAAAGGCAGAAGCCCTGAGGCTCTTTCATTCTTTGAATCATCTTGCAGCGCATTGTCTCTCATCTACCCAAAACAGAATAATATTGCTTCTCTTCCCTATATCACAAGATTGTTGCAAGACTATAAAAAACTCATAAGATTATGTTTGCTTTGATCCTTGTAGGATTTAGAGCTAGAAAGGACCATTGAAGGCTTCTTGGCCAGCCCTCTCATGTTAAAGAGAGGGAAACTGAGGTCCAGACAGGTGAGTTTTGTGAATCTTGCCAAGGTGGTGAAGTTTGCGGAAAAAAAAAGAAAATGTAATATAAAAAGCTTGGTGGGAATGTTTAAGGAAGCTAATAAATGGAGCTTCCTGGTTGGGTAAAGGTTAAGCAGCAAATCATTTTTATTTCAAATCACATTATTGAAAGTTTCCCTAAATTGCCATCTTTGAAGTCTAGTGAATAACACTGAATTTCTATTGGATGACAGGAAGTCCTGCAAGACCCCTAGATTATCATTGTCATATTTCCAAAAGGGAGCAAGTATATGCCAGTATTTAAGGCAGTCACCAAAGCCAAGGGAAAAGGGGTAGGTTCAGATTTGACCCCAGTAATTGTAAACCAAAAGACAAGCCAGGTTGGAGACTAGAACCTCCTTAGGCAAGGCTAAATTCAAGGAAGAAACAAGGCTGTCAGATCCACTTTTGAGAATCTGTCAGGAAGTTTTCCCATACACCAAACTGACTTCCCTTACTGAATTTAGACAATGGGATCTGACTTATGCTTTGAAAGGATTAGACACTTTGACATCTGTTCTCCAAAACTAGGGCACAGGCCACCATGTTTTGGCTAGATTTCTTCCAAGCACAAAATCCAAGATAGAATGATCATTTCTCACAAAGTTCCCTATTACTTATATTCCAACTAACTATTCTTTGGTGGTGAAAATCAGGACCAAGATGGCAACTTTCCTTATTTCTTCCTCTGCTTTTTATGGGTTGAAATTCTAATTTAGGCAAGTCATGAAATTATCTATTGCTCTGTTTTATAAAGGCAGAGATGTAGCACATTTCTGGATAATTAAAGTCTCCCCCCAATCCTGTACAATTGCTTCTGTGACCTCATTGATTTCCTTTGTTGAGGTGTTATGTATTTTATTCTAGGAACAGTATGGCTTTTCTGCCCCTGTCTCTAGTTATCTTCCCCCAAATTCTCTCTGCCATGCTTCCTTTCTCATTCCCACATTTCCACTTATAGAGCTCTCTAAAATTTGCAAAATGCTTTACAAATATTATCTAATTTTGTCTTCACAACTCTGAGAAGTAGGTGCTATTATTAATCCCAGTTTTACAAATAAGAAAACTGAAGCAAGACAGAGGTAAAGTGATTTCCCCCCCAGGGGAAAAAAACCTAGTGCCTGGGATAAATTTGAACTCAGGACTTCCTGACTGTCCACTCTGTAACCCAATGCTAATTCCATCCCCCACCCCCCAGTTTACCTGTCTTGTTCTTTTTTACATAGGTACATTTAATTTAATTTAATTTGAATTCCTTTCACAGCCACATTTCAGTCATGGGTCTCATTCCATCAAGATAATTTTTGAGGCAAAATATGTCTGTTTGCATTAGGATCTCCAGCTCACCTGGCTTACTATTCTCCCTTTGTGTATAAGCAGTTGAGGCTTTGCTGCTGCCTCCTTCCTCAGATCTTTTGATTTCTGATAAATTACTGGCTATCTCTATTGCTTTTCTTCCTCCTACACTGCAGCTACTGCCTGTGGCATCAAGCTTAGTAGATATATGTAGGCAGTTTATGCATTCCCCTTTTCTTTTCACTTTAAAATCCTTTTGATTAGATTCTGATTAGATTTGCAAGACTCAGAAAAAACAAGGATAGGATTCAAAGCTGAGTGTACAGCAAATTAGCAGTCTATCACCTTAACCACTGGGCCACCTGAGCTCTTAAGATCACGTACATGAAAACACTTTGTATATTCTAAAATTCTACAAGATCACAACTTTTAAAATGATAAACCTTTTTATTTCCTTCACTGCTATTTTGCTTGAGTCATCTGACTTCTACTCATTTCACATTCTACTTGTACATCATATCTTGCTTCTGTTCTCTCCACCCCACTCACATAGCCAGGACCCTTGTTCAGATCTTCATCACTTCTCTCTTCAAACTCTGTTACAAGAATTCTGCAGTAGGATGCAGCTCACCTCTCTCTGATCCATCGTGACCCAACTGTCAAAATAATATTCCTTGAGCATGTCTAACAATTGAATGAACCTGCTCAAAAATTTTCAATAGCTCCCTATTGCCTGTGGGATAAAATCCAAACTTGCCAAGTTTCTTACATTTTATCTCCAATTTCCCTTTCAAGTCTTCTTTCCCATCTTTCCCATTTATTCACCCTCTCTTCAAGACAAAAATGATTCATATGCTATGTGCCAAGCTCAACATTCCATTCCCTGAATGTATCTTCACACAGATTATTCCCTTGTACTGGAATAAGCTGCTGTGTCACCTCCACCTCTTAGAATCTCGGATTTTTTCCAAAGCTCCTATGTGCCTCTCAAGGGAAAAATTATCCTACAGGGTCAGACTTCCCCCTCCTCAAATAATCATGTATATATTGATCTGTTTATATGTCGAATTGCCTTTGGTAAAATATTAACTCCTTGAGGAGAGGGACTATTTTTTTAAGTATCCCATTGCTTAACACAGTGCCTTATACAAGCTAGATGAATCATAAATGCTCATGAGGATAGATTTCATTGGACTAGATTAGATTTTTTTTTTGTTCACTTCATGTTTTACATGCCCTGGAATTTCTTTTTAACATGGGGATTCAGCCCATTTTAATCAAATGTGAATCATTAAATATTTGTTAAGAATCTACTAAGTGCTAGATGTTGTTTAAGCATTGTTATAACCATTCAACTTCCCTTAGTTTAATAGGTGAAGAGCAATAGAGTAGATGGGAATGACTCAGTTGTTAAGAGGAGGCACTGGGAAATGGAGGTATCAAACCAATTTTGCAGGTCAAGGAGAGTTGAACTCAAGTTCAATAAAGCTTTATTAGGCCTCGACAAGTGTACAACATGCAGTCCTAGATACAGAAGAGAGATACTAGATTCAGATAAGATAAGATCTCTGACCTCATGAAGTTTACAGTCTAGTGGCGGGGGGGGGGGGTGATAAGGCAATATATAAATGATTCTAATACAGGAAATGGATTTTTAAAATCTGGAAATGCTACATGAGGACTCTTATGATAAGGTAATGATCATGGTAACATTTTAAACACAGCTTTGAAATAGGGTTCATATTGCACATGTATAATCTATATCAAATTATTTACAATATCAGACATTAGGAAGGTGAAGAGGGAAGGGGAAAATTTGGAACTCAAAAGTTTTAAAAATGAATGCTAAAAACATCAAAAAATGTAAAAAAGAAATACATGTAATAAGGGGAAAAATAATTATTTTTTAAATGAAATGGGGGATCATATAGCAAATGGGATAATCTATGCTGAACAGTCTGCAAACTAGAAAGTACCATATAAATGCTAGTTATCATCTTCTTCATCATCATCATCATGAACTAAGCGGTGCCACTGATGGAAATAACTCATTTAGAAAGAGGAGTAAATATGTGGGAAGGGGAGGAGTAGGGGGAAGAATTATAAATTCAATCTGGCATATTTTGAAATCTGAGGTACCAGATGGAACATTGACATGGATATGTTCTAGAGACAGACATTCAGTTCTAGAGTTCAGAAGAACTCTGAAAAGTCAAGTTGGAAATACAGTTTGAAAGGCATCCACACACGTTGGTGCTTGTTGAAACTTTGGAAATGATTGAAAATGCCAAGAAACAGACAAGCTAATGATTTCTGATAATAATGGGAAGTATGGCAGTGATTACAAAACTATGTAGAAGACATCAAATAGCATCCTTGTGTTACTGAAAGAACCCTGGATTCAGAAATAGGAGAGTTGGCTTCTAGTTCTGATTCTTTCATTAACTAGCTATGATATCTCAGGCAAGTCACTTAAACCTATCTGCCTTTAGTTCCTTCAGCTCTCAAATATTGATAATAATCTTAACTCTACCCTACCTACCTCCTAGAATGGGCTTTGGAGAGTCAGAGAGGTGGCGTAAACAGATGCTTTATGAAACACAAATACTTTTTATAATATAGATCCTTTGAACTTCAAGAAATCTGGGATTTAATTAGTCTAGACACTATTTCCAAATAATGCTCACCCACCTTACTAAATCATAACATCCTAGATATGAGTTGGAAGGAACTATAGAGCTCATCTAATCCAAGCCCCTCATTTTATAGATAAAGTAAAATGAGGCTCCCAGAGATGATTCATCCAAGGTCACCGGAGTATCACAGAGTTTTAGAGCTAGAAAACACCCCAGGGGTCATCTATTCTAACCCATGACTAAAATAAATCCCCATGATAACCTAACTGCTAATATTCAACTCCTTAAAGGTCTCAAGGAGTAGGGAAAGACCCACTACCTCCTGTGGCAGAGGATTCTCCTTTGGGTAGATGGTAAAGAGCAGGGCTGAGATGGAAAGTCAGGCCCTCTAATCCACAGTCAGAAAACTTTCAACTGCATCACAGAGAGTGGAACAGTCTTCCTGACTTGTCATACACCCAAAATAAATCTTCATGGTCTTTCTTCTAGTTCTTTCTGAGCTTAGCTAAGCTAGCTTTCAGGATTCAAGCATTTCTTTGTCACCAGGTACTTGGGGGGATTCTACCAGAGCTTAAGGTCTCCCTTTGAGAAACAACATCAAGAGGAGGAATTAAAATGGTCCTTTGCTCCCAACCTGTGATCCCATTGACATGGGGGATTCCCTTCCTCTACTATTCTGTAAATTAGAGTGTTCTGTAAATTAGAGAGTAACTTCCCCAGGGTCACAGAGTATGCCTGAGACAGAGTTCTATTTGAACCCAGTGCTTCCTAATGCCAAGGCCATTTTAGACTCTTAGTTCCCATCAGGTACCAGAGAGTACAAAAGCATTGACCCTGAGAGGAGCTCTTCCTGCCTTCCTGCCAATGCTCTCTCCCCCTTTCCAACTGGATTCTGAATCTTTATACCCACCCTTCAGAAGAAAACCCAAAACCCTCACTCTGTTCCAACTCTCTGACTCACTACTCTATCCCCCACATCTGTGAGCCAGGACCGGCTAGCTCCATCTTCTATGCAGGTTGAACATGGCCACTAATACCAGCTGGATGAATAAGGAATCATCATTTACAGTTCTTCCAACAGGATGAAGAGTCAATAGACCTTACTCTTTACCTCTACATTGTTCTTTCTGGGCCACCCAACCTTACCATCCTCGTTTCTGCTATACTCTCCAGATTCAGAAACATGGTCCTTTGAAAAAGTATATTAATGACTCTTGGACCTTTTTATCTACCCTACTTCTGAGCCCTAAGGACCATTGGACTTTTCATTCACCCTGCCTCCTCCATTTAGAAAATGAACAGCAGAGACTGTCTTTCTTTCCCACTTGTACCAAAAGTAATTGGCATAGTACTTAGCACAATGGTAGGTACTTAAATAAACACTCATTCTTTCATTAACTCAATCATCTCATCGTTTCCACCATGTCTCTTGGTTTCTCATGAGGAACCTGAAGGAGAACTTTCAAGGAAGGCAAAGTTCAAAACACTATGTTCATCTAAAGTATTATTTCTGAAGTTGGGACCACCTTGGATCAGATTTATCATCTCTGAGGAAGTGGAGAGGATCATAGGATCCTAGTTTAGAGACTTTGAGTATTGGATGCAGAGAGAGCCAGAAAGTCAGCCTGAGATGTATCAGTGCAGAGACTGGTAGGAGGCAAAGGCATCTTGGGTAAACAATGAGTCAACACTCTAATAGCCTGGGCTGAGAAGTTCCAGGCTTAGGGGAAGGGGGAGGGGGGTGTTTTTCATGTGTTGGGCATGTGGGTGGCTTTATAGGTCTCTTGCTGTCTTCTAAGAATTTTAACTCCTACTTGCCAACAATCTGCACAAATCTTTTAAAGTCTCTGCATCTCCCAAACTCACTTCATTAGCTTCTCCTTCTTAATAAGCACACATTTGTGGTCTTCATGTTGGTGGCCCCAAAATGGCCAATCGACTAAGACGATCCATGTCCCTGACTTAGAAAATAAGGATGGATCTGAAACTTTTCAATCTAGAATGGCCCTCTGCTTTTTCCCCTTCTCATTATATGGAAGCATTTTTTGCTATTCCTACCATGGGCATCAGGAAATGATTTCTTAGGAATTCCATAAGTTGATGGGGACATTTGAAAGAGGTTTCTTTTCTTCCTCCACCCTTGTAGGTTAGAGGGTAACTGATTCATAAGTTAAAGGGGTTATTTTGACCACCAGAGGGCACTCTTATAGTACCTTGCCTTTGAGTTCTGGCATTTTGGAACAAAATTCTGAAGAGCCAAAAGCACCAGAGCTAGTAACCATTAGCTAGTACCCAATTTGTCATTAGATGTCACACTGAAAAAAAAAAAAAAAAACCTAACCTTAATTTCTCTGATTGCCCTTCTAGCTCCCAAATTCAGGAAAACTTTTTTTCTCCTCTCAGACTAAAAATGCATTAATCACTAGATTGGTTAAAATTTTCAAGAATCACTTTCTGAGGCTTAAACTTTCAAGCCTTCATCCTCATGATGCTTCCACCCAAGCAGTTCCATCTTTTGCAGGGAGATCTGATGGTGAGTTTTTGGGGGGAAGAAGTCAGAAGAGAGTTTGTTATTCAAAGCTGACATATAGTCACCTCCAGGGTGTCTTGTGATCCATTACCCAGTTGGTTTCCAACATGATGTGGGTGAATCGCATTCTTCACATACCACAGCTTCTCCCCTTCTCTCAGTGCCTGCCTCGAATGGGGCGGCAAAGGAAAATCAGAAGAGGCCACAAGACTGCGGTCTAGCGTGTTGACAGCCTTCCCCACAAGTTATTCCAACTTCTTTCAAAAGCCAAATAAACTGGTGACTTTGGAGCCACTCTGTACAGCTCATTATTGGTTTAAACTAAGTGTTGTTTATTGATCTTTGAGATTTTTCTCCTTGGGGCAAATGGATGCTCACCCACTTCTCCATCTTCTCTGAAAGCACCTCCAATCGGAAACCACCGAAAACCTGTTGATTGCTAAATTTAAGCGATTAAGTCAGAACATGAGAGTCTATGGCGGCTGCCTAGCACATGTCCATTTCAAACAGCGAGGTGGGAATATTCTATCACTCTTCCAGACTATTTTTGCCAATCTCACAGTTTTATTTTAAACATTTCAAAAGGATCTTTAAATCTGCTTGGCTTCAGAGCTGAATGGTGATAGAGTATCCTGCTTCACATCTATTTTAGGAAGGGAAATGCTCTGTTAAACCTTATTTAAAAACTTAAAATTGATATGATGTTTGCAGGTACATTTGCAATTTTTCTATATGTTGCTGGATAATCGACTCTTGGACGTTGAGATAGAAGGGAACTCACAGGTCATTTCATGCAACCCCTCATTTTATAAAGGAGAAAATAAATAATAGAGATGGGTCTTATCAAAGACACTCATGGTTTTTGCTTTTCTTTTATATTTTCAGAGTCTAGCAAAGTGTCTGGAATTCAGTGGGTGCTTAATAAAAAAAATTGTTCCTCCCCACCCCCAAAGGAGTTATGAGATAACAACTTCCCCCACTGTTTTGCAGAGGTGGAAGATCTACTGGCTTGGGACTTTGTGTATATTTTCAGATTTTCTTTTGAGTTATTGGTTGATTTTACTGGGTTTTTTTTCTTTTTTTTTCCCCTTTAAAAATATTCTTTGGGATAAAGGATGGTTCTCCAGGAGGGAGGTGGGGGAAAAAGGAATACAGGAAAATTCAGCTGATAGATGAAAAAAGATAAGAATTAAACTTTATTTTAAAATAGAAATGTTTCTTCATGTAGATATTGATGTAAAGAAGAGGAATCCTGGGGCCTAGGGCTAGGTGGCATAGTGGATAAAGCACCGGCCCTGGAGTCAGGAGTACCTGGGTTCAAATCTGGTCTCAGACACTTAATAATGACCTAGCTGTGTGGCCTTGGGCAAGCCACTTAACTCTGTTTGCCTTGCAAAAACCTTAAAAAAAAAGTGAGTATCTATCTGACCCAAGAAGAAAAATCTCAAATACTATATATCATACAGTATATGTAAAATACACATAGTTACATAACTACTACATGCATTACTATATAGTACATGAAGTAATATTAATTTCTCTTATCATTAGCAGTAAAATCAGGAAGACTTGAGTTCAAATATGGTCTGACCTACTGGACAAGTCCCTTAACCTCTATTCATCTCATCTATAAAATGGGAATAATGATAGGACTGACCTCCCAGGGTTGTGGTGAAGATCAAATGAGATAATAATTGTAAAGTGATTAGCACAGTGACTGAAACATAGTAAGCGCTATTAAAAATGGTAGCTATTATTAGAATTATTGCTATTTTATTCATTACTATATAATATGTAGTTATATAAATTTCACCTATTATTGGATGTTAGATAGTATAATGGATAGAGCATTGGTCTTGGAGACAGGAAGACCTGAATTCAAATCCACCTCAAATATATACTAGTTATGTGACCCTGGGCCAATCATTTAACCTCTACCTCCTTTCTTCCTACAAAATGTGATTAATAATAGCACCCACTTCCTAAGATTTTTTTTGATATTGTAGAGATTGTAGAATGCTTTGTAAAAATTGAAAGTGCTATATAAATTCTAACTCTCATCATTCTATAACTCAAGTGTTAACACTCTGTTATAGATAAGGAAAGTGAAGCTTAGGGAAGAGAAATCATCTCAAGGATACCAGAGTAAGGGTATGAACCCACATCTTCAGATCACTGGTTGATCAGTGATTTTCCCTCTAAACCCTCTTCTACAAACAGACATTCCAACATCATCCTTTGGAAGGAAAATACACACACTCTCACACACGTATACACACACACACACACACACACAGAGTGATTAAATGATTCATGTTCATTTTCTACTTGGAAAGTGAACAGTTGGGGTAATTTCTTTCCCCAAATAAGGATCCTTGTTGAATGTAAGACAACCCAGAGTTTTCAGCAAGACTAAAGTTACCAGCTACTGTTGAGCTTTGAAGCAATTGTCCTGTCCATCCTCTGCCAAGACCCAAAGCAGAGTTGGCTCGTATCCCCTAAACTGCATCTGGCTTTCGTTTGCACATAACCAGACAAGTTTAACTCTTTGTACTGAGGAGGGTCCATGACAACAGGACATATTCTATTCAGATGGAAAGATGCTGCTTGATATGAAGCACTGGCAGAAACAAGTGAATGGCCCTTTAAGTCATCTGTGGAAGAAACCAATTTTATCATCTAAGGACTGACTTTCTATAATTGGCCAGATGTGAGCGAACTGGCCAGCTGGGTGATGAAAGGATGAGATGAGTCAGATCCTTTTAGGTCTCCAGTTCATTGAATAGGTGCCTTCATTAGGAGAACTTTCTGCTAAGTAGGAGGTAGGAAGAAGAAGAATGAGGAGCTAACTACAATTATAATACATCAGACAAAACAACAGAAGGATCAAAAATAAAAATATGAAAAGGATCTCACAAGTCATCAAGTCCAGCCTGCCCATTTCACAGAAAAATTCAATGGCTTATCCAGTCACCTGGTTTAGTGTCTCAAGTGAAAATCAAACCCAGATCTTCCTAAGAGTGTAAGCTCTTGAGGGTAGAGGCTGACTTTCTTTTTGTTTGTATTTTCATCCCTAGTCTAGTCCAAAGCCTGGTAAACAGTTGGTTGGTCGGTTCTTGTCCTTTATTATCAAAGAAGACCAAAATGACATCACCAAGTTTGAGACAAATAACAGTGTGTCCAACTGTGGCTGATCAAACCAATATGAGCTCGAAATGTTCTACCACAGGTCGGGCACAAATAGTTCATGTGAACATTCTGGGGTGGGTACTCTAAACTTATGGATGTCATGTTTCCTTTGAGCTCCTTCCATTCTGCCTTCCTCATAGAGCGCAGCCCCCTCACTGCTGAGGACAGGACATGCTGGGCGGTCCTGTGCCAGTGTCTCCCATGGTGTACAATCAGTTCTAAAGTGCTTCCATGAGTTCTTCAATGAGAAACTTCTTCAATGTCTTGGTATCGCTTCTTCTGGGAGAGCGCTTGCTTTGTGTGAGTTCTACATAAAATAGTTTTTCTGACAAGCATACATTTGACATTCTAGCATGTCCAGCCCTTTGTAGTTGTACTTTCTGTACTAATGTTGGCATGCTAGGCAGTTTAACTCGAGAAAGGACCTCCATTTCTGCTATCTTCTCCTAACAGGTGAGCTTCAGAATCTACCTAAGACAATTTAAATGGAAGAGATTCAATTTCCTGACATGGCACTGGTAGTCTGCCCAGGTTTCATAGGCATATAGCAGTGAGGTCAGTACAATGATTCTGTAGACCCTCAGTTTGGTAGTCTCTCCCATACTTTCTTTCAGAGCCTCCTAAATCCTGAGCTAGCTCTGGCAGTGTAACCTCAACCTCATTGTCAATGTGTACCTTCTTGGAAAGGACACTGCCAAAGTAAATGAACTTGTCCACAATATTCTCTCATTGGCTGTAACCAATGGTTCCATATATATAGATGGTGTGGTGCTGGCTGATAGAACACCTGTATTTTCTTGGTATTAATTTAGGGAAAATCACTAAAATGAGTACAAGCAGCAGAGAATTGGTCCATACTTTGCTGCATCTCAGCTTTAGAGGCTACGTTGAGGGAACAATCAACTGCAAATAGAAGATCATGCACCAATACTCCCTCCACTTTGGTCTTGGCTTGAAGCCTTTTCAAGTTGAAGAATTTTCCATCAGTGTGGTAGCTGACCTTGAGGCCATGTTCATTCTTATTGAAGGTGCTTCATTACATGGCTGAAAACATCGTGCTTAAAAAGTATGGGAGTAAGGACAGATGTTTGTTTTACTCCATAGGTAACTGGGAAATCTTGAGAGTATTGTCCACTATCCAGAACCTGGGCATGCATGCCATCATGGAACTGATGGAGAATACTGATGAACTTTTCTGGGCAACCAAATTTTGACATAATTTTCCATAAACCCTCATGACTGTCAGTATCAAAGGCCTTGGTCAGATCTACAAATGTTGTATACAGACCTCTGTTCCATTCTTGGCATTTTTCCTGGAGTTGTCAAGAAGCAAACACCATATTAACTGTTTCTCAACCCTTTCTGAAGCCACCATTGGCTTTCAGGGAAGTGATCATCTTCCAGGTGAAGTATCATCTATTGAGCTGGCAAGAATCTTTCCATCAATGACAAAAAGAGAAACACCCCTGTGGTTGTTATAGGAAAATCTATTCCCTTTGCCTTTATAAAGATGGACAATGGAGGCATCCTTGAATTTTTAAGGGATAACCTCTTCATTGTCATATAACCTGGAAAATTTCAGTCAATTTTTGGATGAGCAATGGACCCCACACACACACCCACACACGACACACACCTTGTAGATCTCAAACGGGAATAGAATCAGCATCAGGTGCCTTGCCATTTAATGGCATTCAATGCCAGCTTAATGGCATTCAAAACCTTTTCTTCAGTTGGAACTTCAGTTAGAGACTGGTTGATTTCAACCTGAGGTAAATGGTCAATGGATTCTGTATTGATTGATGATGGTCTGTAAAGAACACTATGGAAATCTTCAGCCCATCTCTCTAGGATCATGTCCCTAATGTTAATCAATGTGGATTCATCAGGACTGAGTAGTTGAGATGCACCATATGTCTTTGGCCCATAAATAGCCTTCAGGGCATCATAAAAGAATTTTGGTTTGTTACTGTCTGCAAAAAATTGAATTTCATCTTCCTTCTTACTGAGCCAAGAGTTCTGCTTCTCTCTAAGCGTTGCTTAGACTTTTTACTTTCTTTTTGTTTGCATTTTCATCCCTAGTCCAGTTCCAAAGCCTGGTATATACAGGAAGTATTTAATAAATGCTTGTTGAAATTTGACACATACATAAAGACTGTATCTTCTTTGAGGTCAAGGATTGTTTTATTTTTCATTATAATGACAATAGCATAATAAATGTTACATGACTTGATTTGACTTTCTGACTGTCTGGTATACCCACTACCCACACTCCCTCTAGAAGGAAGACTTCCATAAAATCAAAAGAATAAAATCAAAGGAATAAAAATAAGATGTAGGTCTATATAGAATAAGTGTATTATCATAACTGGAAGATGAGCAATGACTGAAAGACTGAGAAATATATAAATGGAAGATAATAGTTCACAGGGAGTAACTGTCAGTCTGGCTCCTGTCAACATTTCCTATCTTGACATGGTTCTCTCTTCCTATCAAAATGTCCATACATAATAGTCTATCTCCTACCTCCATACCTTTGCATATGTGATTCTTCAAGTCTAGAAAGCAATTCTTCCCCATTTCCATCTGAATGAATCCCTAGTGTCATTCAAGGCTCCTGAGCTACCACATATTCCTTCAGTTATTAACATCTTTTTTGAAATTATTTTATGCGACTTTATTTTATTTTTATTTTATGTCCTTGTATATGTGAGTTTCTCTTAATATAATAAAACATTCTTGAGGGCAAGGAATATTTTTAATTTTTTTTATTTTTATTTTATATCCCCAGTCCTCAACACAATAGCCCCTTATCAAATTGAATAAAACTAATCAAACAGGAAGCATAGAGCAATGAAGAAAGAAATAGATTTTAAGTCAGAGGATGCAGGTTCAATTTTTTTCCAGGTTCAAATTTCACATCTGGCACTACCTTGGGCAAATCACTAGACCTTCTTTCTTCACTTATAAAATGGGGGGGGCAGGGGTGCTGCTGAACTAGATGCAGTCTAAGGACTCTTCTAGATATAAATTTATAATTCTATTGTTCTTAGAGTAGGCTTAAAATTCTCTGTCTGCTGCCAATTCACACAGAAATTTGGTGAACCTGCTTTTAGAAAAGGATAATAACGACTGAAAGATTTTAAAATGATTGGAATTGAGCGTGCCTACAAGAGACTCAAACAAATTCTCTCTCCCCTACTGGTAAGTGTGGCAAGAACTTCTGTGGGTCTCTGGTGGAGAGAGAAGTCCCTGCAGGAGCTTTTCTTACTGCCTTATATTCCCAATGGCCACCATGTAGCTCTGAGCACATGGTACCTCCACTTTTTTTTTGCCTCTCTATATTTATCCTTTTTATTCTGAGGTGAATAAGCTTTGAAGGCATAACAGACCAGGTTGGGACCTTGTAAGCTTTAAGATGAGAAAAGACATCAAAAGTCCTCTCCAGGACCCAAATCTGGAGAAATGCCAGCCTTGCAGAATCACGCACTTGACCTAGACCAATAGCGAATTGAACTTATGGTCAATAAATGATATCCTGAAAGCAAGGGAGTGACTTGTCCATTGGCTTTATTATCTCTACAAGTGAACCTGTTGAAAGGCAGTGATTTATAGCCAATTATTTTAAATTGAGACCACTTAAACCAAATATTAAGGACATATAGGGAAGATTGGTTTGGGGTAGGGAAAGGATATTTTTATATTTTAGTCTTTACTAGACCTCAGTAAATATTCCATAGTAAAAAGACTAATTGATATTGATTGCTTAATTGACATTAGGGAGATAATAACCGGTCAAAAATATTGAAGGAATATATTGATTGACAACAATTAGCATTTATATGGAGTTTTAAGTTTTGCATTGGCTATATTCTCAGAACTGACTGTTCCTTTAAAACTACTGGACTTCTTTCCAGAAGCTTCCAGGAATGAAAAACTCATTCACTTTCTCCAAGTAATCCATGAAATAATTAGGAAAGGGCCTGAGAGAAAACCTGCTCTTCCTTTGCCCCACATGGCTTCAAAAAATGGATTTGAGATTTTAGTCTCTTTTGTTTGTCTTTATCAGTCCAAGGTGCAGGGACTGAAGTACCCAATGAGGCTCTAGATCTTGGAACCAAAGATTCTGAACCTGATGTTATTGTCAGTCCAGCAGGGAAACCATAAGAAATCAAGAGTCCTAGGAACTATCCCATTAGGGATTTGAACTTGGAACTTTGTGGAACTATTGCTAATGTAAGAATTGAGCTAAATTGAAGTTTAATTCCCTTCTTTACCCTTCCCCAGAGACTGAAAGTGTGTAAGGAGTAATTATGTCTCCCTCCCCAGGGTTTAGAGGAAAAATGTTTACTTGTTTTAATTATATCTTTGAAGGAAAAAGTTATTTGTAAAAATTTAATATGTGATTATTTGGGACTCAGATGCTTAAACACTTAAAATGGGGAAACCTAATTTATAGGGGTTCTTGTCAATGGTGAAGGAGAGGCTTTCCCAAGCCACCCAAGAAGAACTCTGGAAAAGGGGTGGAAAGTTAACACCTGGTCCTCAGACAGTGGAGACAGAACAAACCCTTGTAACATCAGAAAACATCAGAAAAAACCACTCCATTTATTTAGCTAGGAATTCTAAAAGCTTCTCATTCCATATGGTTCAGAGGCTATGAGGACTCAGTTTAGTGACATCTATTAAATTTCTTTTCCCCAAATTTTTATGAATCAATGTTAAATCTAGGCAACCATAGTCAAAAAGTTTTGTCTTTGTTGATACAGTGATTATAGTCATTTCAGTCTTGTTTGACTCTTCATGATCCCATTTGGAGTTTTCTTAGCAAAGCTACTGGAGTGGATTGCCATTTCCTTTTGCAGCTCATTTTTTTTTCATATGAAGAAACTAAGGTGACTAGAGCTCCAGGACTTGCCCAAAGAAATACAGCTACTAAGTGCCTGAGGTCATATTTGAAGTAAGGAAGATGAGTCTTTCTGTCTCTAGGTCCCATATTCTAGACACAGCACCACCTTGCTGTTCTGCTGCTATTATAAATTATTTGTAAAATTCTCCAGGATATTTTGGGATGTATCTTTGTAGTATCAGTATAAGACATCTGTTGGTTTATAAAGGAGAGAGCGCTTCTGGCACACAATTCCAGTCACTGAATTACATCTTTCTAAGTATTACGGAGGTAGCTAAATTTTCGCAGCTGATGGTAAAAAAAAAAAGGAACAGTTTGTATTATTTCTTTGAAGAACCTGAAGGATGACAACCCTTCTGTAACTTTTGGTAGCAGAGATTTGATCTTGTATTTCTATTCCTAAACTTCTCCATTTCTATAAAGAAAATTTCAAAGTTACATTTGCAACAATGCCATTTTGTTGTCATATCATTGGTTGTATTCATGAGGATATTTGTCTCTACTCTTGAATCTTCACCACTTCCTTGACTCTATTGTGAAGTAGAAATAATATTAGTTACCTTTCATAAGTCCGGTGGTTTACAATACTTTGCTATTTAAGTGGTATTTGTTTCAGATCTATTTCTGTAAACCAATAAACATCACTCCCTTTCCTTTTTCTGATGAAGTGATAATCTTTCTATACCTGCCTTGGTATGTGGAGCCTAGTGTTACATTGTCTTTTTCTTAATACTTTGACCATTTTTAACTACTTTTATTATACTGCAAGTATACTCTAGAAACTAGCTAATGAATCTCACAAACTCAAATTATCCTTTTTTTTCCCCCAACTCAAACCAACTTTATAATGAATTCCCCTCTCCCAGTGCACAAAGACTATGCCAGAGACACTTGACGTCATCATTTCACCAAGCCCCAGACATTCTTCTAGGAAGACAAAGAGAAAGCTTAGAACCTAACCCTTGGGCAGCTGGACAATAAAATAGTCAATGATGCTGAGTTCCACCACCAAGAGCACACTCCATAAACATTAATAGACTATGACAATGGACATTGTGGTCCCTCCCAGGAAAGTTGCCTCAATCCTTAACCATGCCATTGGACTGAGCCATTGCCTAGTGGAAGATGGAAGTTTCTGTCATAAAGTAAAGAGAAGGACTCATTCAACCTCTATTGTTCCTTGTCAATGTTTTTCCTATTTTATCTTCTCATTCATCTTGCTCTATTGGCTCTGAAGTAAAAAGCCCACCCTGAGTTCTACTCCTTCCATCTACTCTACATCCAGAGAGAACAACCATCTCTGCTGCCTGAGCTAATTTGAAACTTGCTTTTCATCCCAACACTAATGGGAGAGGAGGAATGTGTTTGTGTCTGCAAGTTTTCCTTGTGGGTTAAATAAAAATTGTTTGCTCAAGTTTAGAGCTTAGAGAAGAAAAGAAAAACAAAGTCAATGTCTCATCCTGCCTGAAAGAGGCAAGCAGAGAGAGAGAGAGTGCCATTGTTCTGGATAGAGTTGAAACTCAGGGGCTGGAAAACCATCTGAGCATCTTGTCTGATGCTTTTTTGTCCAGGCTCATTACCTTCAGCTGCTTGAAGGGGCTGTTCCACTATTATCTTTCATTGCTACCAAAAATGGAAAGAATAAGGCAAGAGATAATTTATGGAAAATGCTTTACTAATCATAAAGTGCCATAAAAAAGATAACTATTATTGTTGTTGCAAATGAGGAACTTGAGGAAGCTAAGTGACTTGTCCATGCTTACACAGGTAGTGTCAAAGACAGGATTTCAACCCAATCCCTTGGACTCTAAATCCAGTTCTCTTTCCATTGATCCCAACCTCACACAATCAGGGAGGGATGCTAAAAAGGAAAGAAGCTTCTTTTTTGCAGAGATCTCAGTGTTCATCACCATTGGGTTAGGTTGGATAGGAGGAAAGTATATTTAAAAAGCTAACAGAGAAGTAGAAAAGCAATGAGTCAATAAGGTTCAATCCCAATAGGTGATGACCAAATAGGTAAAATGAATTAATAATTATTTCAATAAGAAAGGAAATCAGCCCTCACACGATGTTGATTTACTTGGGTGGGGGGAATGATGGGTTCTTCCACTAAGATGTCAAGATACATTTTCAAAGTCATAGATCCTAATTTCTACATCAAAGTCTGGTTCATATATCACTTCCTCCATGTAGTTTTATCTGAATGCTCAAGCCAGAAGTGATCACTTCCTCGTTTGAACTAATACAGAATTTTGTACATGGTTGACATTGGATGAGCCCTAAAGCTCCCTGAAACCTAGTTACCTAAGTTGTAAAAATGAGGGGAGATAAGAAGAATTTTTTGTCAACTGAGAACCTTTACCTCTCTAGGCCTTTCTGTGTTCCTAGGACAATGTGATTTCATTCTACTCTCACATCCCCACTACTAATTATTTGTACATCTACCATAACCCTGACCAGGTATTCCACTATATAGAAGAAAGACTCCTGATTTGGATTCAAAAGGACTGTACTCAGTTCCTGGATCTGGTATTTACTGTCTGAGTGACCTTAGGCAAGTCAGGTAAACTCCCTTAGATTTGGCTTTTTCCCCTTATAAAACAAGGGGTTGGCTTAGATGGTCTCTAAGGTTCCTTCTCAATCAATTAATAAACATTTATGAAGTAACTGCCATGTGTCAGACATTGTGATCAATACTAGGAATACCAAAAGAAATAAGAGATGGAGCCTGCCCTCAGGGAGTTCATAATCTGTTGGTTCTCTATATATTATCCCATGGCCCTATAGCTATAGCTCCAAAGAAGGTAGCCATGTTTAAATACATAAAATAATTTCATTTGATATTGAAGTGCCTAAGGTGGGAATCCTTTCCATCAACAGAGATAAGAGATAAATAGATAATAAATAAATCCTAAAGATTTGTCCAAGGTATACAGAGATCAAAAACTGGAAGGCATCATGGTACAGTGGAATCTAACACTAGATTGAGACGACCTGAATTCAAATCTTATTTCTGATGCTTATTAGCTATGCAATATTATCAGTTATATGATGCAATAGATAGAGGACTTGGCTTAAATATAGAAAAAGATCTAAGTTTGAATACAGCTTCAGATACTTACTGTATGATCCTGGACAAGTCACACAACCTCTCTCTGTCTCAGTTTCCTCAACTGCAAAATGGGAATAATAGCAGTTACCTTTTAGAGTTTATGTGAGGATCAATTGAGATATGTTTAAGAAATTTAGCATTTAGGGGCAGCTAGGTGGTGCAGTGAATAGAGCACCAGCCCTGGAACCAGGAAGTCCTGAGTTCAAATTCAGCCTCATACACTTACTAATTACCTAGCTGTGTGACCTTGGAGTTACTTAACCCCATTGCCTTGCCAAAAAAACCTAAAAAAATAAATTTAGCATTTAATTAGTGTTTGTCCCATTCCCTTCACCCTTGGCCAAGTAACAAGTTCCCTGGCCACAGATTACTGAATTTAAAATGAGAAGGTTGTACCAGATGGTCTTTACATCTATACACTTTTGGTTTATACAAAGTCACAGCTAATAGGTATCAGAGGCAAAATTTGAACTCATGTCTTACTGCTTCTAAGCACACTATTCAATTCATTATACCAAGCTATCCATTCACAATCACACAGCTCAATAAATATATGTTGAATGGAATTAATATGTCTATTTAAATAGGAATACATTGTCATTCCTAAGATATCATAACCTTCAAGGCAAAGGTTCAATGTGGCATCAAGAAGAGGTATCTTTCCTTCAATCAGGAAACCTGAGTTTGAATCCTAACTCAGATGCTTCCTGGGCAAGTCCAGTTACAGTTTTACTTTTCTTCTCTTAAAAAAAATGACAATAATGAAACTTATAATACCTATCCCTTCTGAGATACAAGCTTTAAAATGTGTAATAAGAAAGTGATCTCTGATATTACATGGTGAAATGTGAAGGGTACCACAAAGTCCCTAAGGACTTTGGGGTTCAATCCAATGCCTTTGACCATGACCCTTCAGTAAATCACACTCCAAAGCTTTCTCTTACATTTTGCTAGTTTTGAAGCTGATTCTCAGCCAAGATATTTTGGCAGTCATTTCAACATATATTTCTATTATAATATTCCTCTATAAATAGGAACAGTTGATAAGCTATTTCAATATAATTTATTTCCTTTGTAAGCCTCTACACTTTATTTTATACATTTATAAATTTATTCTGTGGAGGAGTCCATAGAAGAACAACTCATCTTCTAGAGAGAAAGATGAGTAATTCTAGATAGGACCACTTTCTTGAACTAAACTTCAGGGACAGAAGAAGAGTTTCTGAACAATTAATTCTGGGAACAAACAGAAAATCTGATGACAACCAAGTCAAGGAGAAGCAAAGCACAGAGCCATGTTGGAGAGGAACAAACCCAGACCTTGCCTTGCCCTGAGGTAGAAGGAAGTACCCTTCTAATAACTTGTGATGTTTTCCCCTTTTAAGGGATCCTCAACCACAGCATGGTGCTTTTGGTTCAAAAGACTCTATGGGTCCCTAGAGGAGTTTACCAAAGGAGGTTCTCTTCACTGACAGCAAGTGCTTTGCCTCTTTAAAGGGAAGATGGGGGAGAGAGGTCATAACCAAATCTGAAAGGTTAGATAGTATTTTATAAATCTGAATGACTCTACAGGTACATAATAGGAAGGGATGGGGCTGCAGTTACCAGAGATGGAAGGTCCATTGGGACTCCTTATGAGTTCATGGAAGAACCCTTTGTGTTTTTCTTTTTCTTCCAGATGAAATAAAGCCTTTCCTTTATTTGATTGTTAGCCTGAGTGCTTGCAAAGGAACTGAAGGTTCCATTACTTTTTTCTGTTGCAAGCCACAAAGGAATTCTTTTCCTGACTGGTGACAAAAGAAATGATATTGTGAAATTGCCAAGGGAAATTTTTAAAGGGAATTAAAAGGAAAAGAAGTAGTCCTTGTTTACTTCACTGAAAATCCTTTCTCTATAGGGTCTTTCAGCTTATGAAGAAAATAGGTGACTTCCTAAAAACAACAGGAAGAATGAGGTATTCAACAAGCATTGAAGTAATTTCCCTTTGTTAATAAGGATATCCTTCCCCAATTGATAAAGGGTCAAAGAATAAGAACAGTTTTTCAAATGAAGACATTAAATATATATATATATGTATATATATATATATATATATATATATATATATACATATATAATCATTTGGAAAATAAATCCAAATCATTACTGATTACAGAAAGGCAAATTAAAACAATAAGGTACCATCTCACACCTACCAGAATAGCTAAGATGACATAAAAGGAAACAACCAGGTTGTGGGAGGATTGGGACATTGTTGTATTATTGGTGGAATTGTGAACTGATCCAAACATTCTGGAGAGCAATATGGAACTATGCCCTGAGAGCAATAAAACTGGTCATGCCCTTGGACCCAGCAATTCCAATTCTAGGTCTATATCCAGAATAAATCATAAAAAATGGGGAAAGTCCCACATGTTCCAAAATATTCATAGCAGCTCTTTTTTTGTAATGGCAAAGAATTGGAAATTGAGGGGATGGCCATCTGAATGACTGAACAAGTTATGGTGTATGAATGTTATGGAGGACTACTATTCTATAAGAAACCATGGATGGTTGGATTCTATGATCTGATTTTGAGTGAAGGTAGCAGAACCAAGAAAGCATTGTATACATTAACAATATTGTGAGTTGATCCACCTAGATGGATGATAGCTCCTCTCAGCAGGTCAGAGAGCTAGGGCAACCCTAGGAGACTGGCTGTGGACAATGTTATCCCCATCCAGAGGAAGAAAAACAAAAACAAAAAACTTTACAGAATCTGAGGGAACACTATGTTCACTTTTTAAAAATTTCTCAAGTTTTTTCCTTCTTATCTGATGGTTTTCTTTGTTTTCCCTATTTCTTAATTCCTCATACAGAAAATATCTAATCTGTAAACATGTTAAACACAAAGGTATATATACAATGTTCATCAGACTGTTCTCCACTGAGGATAGGGGGCTAGGAAGGGAGGGTGGAAGGAAATTATGTAATTTATAAATATGCATATGCATATGGATGAATGTTGAAAAACTTTCCTAACATGTAATTGGAAAAATAAAATAAAATACCAATTGGGGAAAAAATAAGGATATCCTTTGACTTCCAGAATCTTCTGATTTCCTTCTGTTCTTCCTCTTATCTCTTACCACTCTGTCCCAAATTTCATGAGTTATCTAATTATCTTAGAGTTCCTTCAGATAAAAAAATATTCAAAATAAACCCAATCCTTGGACCAGATTTGGACTTAAAAGATGTGGAATTGAATCCCACTATAAGTGTGAGCCCCATAAACTACTTAATATCTGCCAGCTTCAATTCCCAAAGTCCCTTTCATTGCAAAATTTTGGGACCTATGAAATTAAAAACATGACACATCAAAAGAGTCAAATTGTAAATTGTTCCTTATTTGAGGAAAAAAAGACTGATATTCCTTGATTCAAAGGATCGTGAAATAATAAAAGTAGTTAATATTTAAATAGCATTTTGAGATTTACAAAACTCTTTATAAATACTATTTCATGTGATTCTGAAAGCTATTATTTCTTTTACATTTTACATATTTAAATTTTACATATCCCATTTTACAGATGAGAAGATTGAAGTAACAAAGGTGAAGTGACTCATCCAGAGTTTTGAACTCAGGTCTTCCTAAGTTCAGATCTAGCACTCTATCCTCGCCATGAAATATCAGATACAACTGAACAGCAAACAACATCTGCCTCTACATCTAATACCTTTTTCTCCATTCAATGCTACCTTCAAACTCATCTGGATCACACCAACCTCCAAGTTATCTAAAGGAAACATTTTCTATTTTTAAATGTGGGGAGTGGGGCCCCCCCCTCTAACCCAACTGCCCATAGAAAGGTGCCCCCATCAGATTGCTTACTTCCTTGGGGAAGAGGGGAGCAAAGGAGGAAGAGAGAAAAAAATGGAACCCAGGATCTTACAAAAGTTAATATTAAAATTTATATTTACATGTAATTGGAACAAAATAAAATACTATTAAGTGAAAAAAGTACCCTCATCATATTAAGGCCCTAAAGTCAAGATAATTGCTCTCAGGATTCATAGACCATGGGCCTGGACACAAATTCCACAGTCTGAGTCAGGGCAAAAGGAAGTCTGGAAACAATGCTGTCTGGGTCCTGGAATCACTTTAATAGCCCTGTAAGTATAATCTCCACAGTGGAACCAAGAAAGATTTTTTACTTTGTTTTGCTTATTTGTGTTGTGTGTGTGTGTGTGTGTGTGTATACATACTTTGTCTTCGAATTCTCTTAAAATTTAAATATTATGGTGGCCTTCTAGTTACTCCGTAAATGTGAAGAAATACCCCAGGTTTGTGGTGTGTGGCTTTTGTTCCCCAAACCATATTGGTTTGTATTGTCCTCAATCCAACCTTGCTCTCCAGATGATCTCCAATCTCTCCCTTAAAAAGAAATGGAGACTTCATTTTGACTTGTTTGTCATTTCCAAGTCAGTCCCTAGACCCATTGCAGACTAGTAGCATCATAATTGGAACATTCTAGACTATCAGGGAATCTTCTGTAACTTGAGGAAATAGAAAACATTCCCTCATTTTCCTCACTTTGCTAAGGAATCTTGACCATCTTCATGAGTTAATGCCTCCAATTTATTTTGAAAATATTTTATATTTAAATATATTGAGAATATTGCCCTTTCCCTCTCCTTTGAATAAAGACCCTTTCCCTTTAGTGGTTGCCCAGATCTGTGGTTTCATGGGATTAAAGAAATTCCACCAAGGAAATCCTTTCACCAACAAAGATCAGCTACTAATCTGTGAATATGACCAATATGTGGTGAATACATGGAGGGGCAGCTCTCTTCTTTCTCACTCTGAAATTTCCTTCACTATACATGACCTCTTTCTCCTGGAGCATTCTTCCATCCCTGAAGTCGCCTTCTCCCATTGGCAGTTGCTTCCCAGAACTTCCCAGAACTTTGAGCAAGGACTCAAGGACAACCCACCTTGATTCTTCTCCTAGCTTTGTTTCTATTTGGACTTTGCCACCATACACATCTGTGAGTACCTTCTCCCTTCCTGCCACTCCATCTTTCATTCCCCTTTTATCAGTTGTCCTCTCCCATCAGAATGTAATCTTCTTGAGAGCAGGAATTGACTTTTCTTTTGTTTTTATTTCTGCCCCTGCATGGTAACACAAAGCCTAATACATAGGAAGTGTTTAATAAATAGTTGTTAATTTGACTGACACCTCTCATTTGGACATGTAGATACCTACTTCCTCTTTGGGTTGGTTCTCTTGCTTCAACCAGCTTCTACACTGGCAGGTTTAGTTTCTCAACATAACCTGCCATTTTGGAATGGTCTGGAACATGGAAAAATTAGTGAGTTGCCCTTGGACACAAGGCTAGTAAATGTCAGAGGAAGGCCTTGAACCCAGGTCTTCATGATTCCTTTATCCCCTACATTGTGTTTCTCACATGGGATGGAAACAAACTTGTGATTTCATTGACCTAGGAAATCTCTAGGGAGGGTATCTCTCTTTATCAATATGGGTCATAAATCTGGAAATTTATAGTTTTTGAAAGTTGCCTAGGCTTACTGAGAAATAAGGTGATTTGCCTAAAGTCCCATCTCCTTGACTCTGAGATGAACTCTCAATCCACTGTGTCATGTTCCTTCTTACCTTACACATGGTAGACATTTAAAAATTGCTTATTCAATGAATGAATGAATGAATGAATGAATGAATCTACAAGGGAAGTCAACAAATTGGGTTTTTAACACAAAGGAACAAAGAAAGCAGTTTTAAAAGTATTCAGGAGAGTCAGCCATTACATAAAGAGAAACCAAGGATCGGGGCCAGGTTCCCACATGCTGATAGAGCTAAGGTCAAGGAAGAAAACTCAGGGGTTTGCTGCAGCTCCTTTAGCCACACCAATAGCTCACACTCCAGTGAACACCACAGTGGTTCCTGAATATCTATGTGTAATGCCGTTTCAGGAACTCCTGTTGCCTTATCAATGAGATCAACCTCAACCCTTTGCCCTTTCAGTAAACACAGCTAGTGCTATTTGCATGCACTTTCCAAGTCCTTAACTGCTGCCCTGGGAAATTATATTTTTAATTTTGACTGAGGTCCATCTTCCTTTTTTTCATAAAAGAAGCAGAAAAATAAACAAATAGGTACAAAATATATATATTTTTAAATATCTTGGTTATTTGCTTTTGGACTTAAATTCTCTGCCATCATCCTGAAGATTTTCCTTGCAGATCTTTTTTTGTTAGCTAAAGTGACCAACCTCCTTAATATTTCTTTGGGTAATTACATTTCC
Source organism: Macrotis lagotis (assembly GCF_037893015.1). Taxonomy (NCBI): domain Eukaryota; kingdom Metazoa; phylum Chordata; class Mammalia; order Peramelemorphia; family Peramelidae; genus Macrotis; species Macrotis lagotis. The sequence continues at coordinate 252,808,266 of NC_133660.1, read as the reverse complement.
TACTTACAAAGTCCAAGCAACTAAAGCCTAGTCCTTGTAAAGGAAATGTCATCCCCATCCAGATTTCAGCGGAATTAACAGGAAGCTTCCCCCCTTCCCTGAGTTTTTAGTGTTACATCCCAGGGGCTGCAGAGCTAATGAAATGGGTTGAGATCCTAATATCTCCTTAAGCATATTGAACATGGGTATCCAGGAAAACTACCATGTCGTCATGGCAACGCGTCTACTACTTTGGTCAGGAAGAGACCAGGAAAATCTAGCCACCAACCTGAAAAACCCCAAATAAAAGTGCTTTAAAAATAAAGTTGTAGGATGTATAAGGCCAAGGCAAACCAGGAATGGTGCTCAACAAAAAGGAAAAAAAAACATCTGGAAGGCAATATGTACCTGCAATATAATCTCCTCCAGTTCTCATAAGATTCACTCACGGTGATGCTAAGCTAAATAATGACGTTAGTGGATGTTAGTGTTTGCAGGAAGCTCAGAGATCATCTAATCCAACTACTTCATTTGATGAGGTAAAAGAATTGAGACTCAGAGAAATGAGTAACCTGCTTGAGGTCACACAGCTAATTAAGTGCCGAGATGAAATTCAAACTCTGAACCTATAATGTGAAGGTCAGTATTCTTTGTGTGCCCTCATATAAAATTCCATGTCCATCTTTATTGAGGCGCCTAGGAGGTACAGTTGCCAAGTTACACTTGAATTTCTTTTAAGGGCTAAGGAAAGGGCTAGGTGTTTAATAGAATTACTTTGAATCAGGAGCGTAAAATGACAGCGGACAAAGCTAGGGTGAGAGAGATTAAAAAGACAAGTCTATAATCAAACAAAACAAATTAAAAAAAAGTTAAGCATTTTTTTCTAGAGATTCAATGGGTACAAAATATTGAGATTGGGAGAGGCTGAGGGAAGACATCATTTTGGAGACAGGTAGGGGCAAGATCTTTGTTCCCAGATCTAGCAGTAAGAAGGCAAATGTCTCAGAAAACAGCTCTACCTAAGTCCAATTATTATCCCGGGAAAATTTCTCCAGTTTGTTCTACAGACAATTTATCCTCAAACTTCAATTTCTCCAGTGACTTTACTTTTTTCAAGTTACAAAAAGCAGAATAACTCCCTTTCTGCTCCCCCTTTTAAAATTGGTGTTTACATAGTACACATAAGTTTGCTACAAATTTGACATTTTTAAATAAAATTTTATTCTTTTAAACTAGAAAACTTGTATTTTCTCTCTTTACTTCTCTCTGCCCCCAACACTGGAAGAGAAAAAGAAAAAGAAAAACCTTTGAAAAACATGCAAAGCCAAACAAAACTTATTTCCATATTATCCAAGACTGAAAAGTGTGTCTGAACCTGCATGTTTACTCCATTATCTCTCTTTCAGAAGATAGGTAGCATTTTTCATCATTACTTTATCTAGAACCATGATTATTGAGCTGATAAGACTTTTTAACTTCATTTTTTAATGTTGTTATAGCACAAATTATTCTCCAGGTTCTGCTCATTTTATTCTATAGCAGTTCATATAAGTCTTCATAGTTTCCTTGAAACCATTTCCTTTGTAGTTTCTTCCAAAGCAATAGTATTCTATTTCATTCCTATACCATAATATTGTCAGTCATTCTCCTTCGGATGGGAAAACTCTGGGGTTGCCACCCCCAAAAGAGCTAAGAGCAATTATAAATATTTTTATACACATAAGATCTTCTTCTTCTTTGTTATTTTTGTGGTATAGGCCAGTAGGCTATTTCTAGGTCAAAGAATACATATTTTCTCATTTGGTGTTGACAACAACTTTCTGAGATAAGTGTTATTATCCACATCTAACATTTGAGAAGACATAGTTTCAGTGATTGAGTGACATGGGAAGTGTAATGCAGCTAGAATGTGACTAGGGCAAGATTTGAAGCTAAGTCCTCCAAACTCTAAGCCTATGAATGAATAAAGTCTATATATTAAAAATCACTGTTACTTGAACTATGCCATGGCATATGTGAAGCTGATACCCTCCCCAAAAAAGAAATAACAAAATAATAAAAATTCATTTTAATCAGACTTGTGATTTCATGTAAAGAAATGAAAGGACCCTTAAGAGAGGAATTCCTTGTGCCATTCATAGTGTCTCCTTTTTTGCAATTTATATTCTTAAAAAGTTGCCTGATTATAAAAAAATAAAGAGATCTGTCTATTGCCAGTATGTTGTGGAGGAAAGAAGTGAACCCAGATATTCCTATCTTCAAGCTCCTTTGTATATACTACTGTCACTCCAATAATAGTACAAATATATTCTTATGTTTAATATATATATAAAACATTTGATTAATAAGGTACTCATTTTTGTTAAAAATGTTAAAAAAGAAAGAATCATTCTTTACTACATTTTTTAGAAAAAACTGAAATCAAGAGTTAGCAGTATTATAATAGAAAAAAAATAGAAGCTTCCACAAAAAGATCAAGAGGAGGGGGCAGAGCCAAGATGGTGGCATGGAGGCAGGAATTTCCAGAAGCTCCCTCTCCAAAAAACTCCAAAAGTTATCAGATTATGACTCTGGCCAAAATTTATAGGTGCAGAACCTACAGAAAGACCAAGTGATACAGTTTTCCAGTCTAAGACAACTTAGAAGTTAAACAGGAAAGGTATGTTTCACCAGGACCAGGGGTTGGAAAAAAGCCACAGTTGTAGCACAGCGCAGCCCAGGGATCACCAGGAACAGCTTGAAAAGGCAGTGAGGGAACTCTGCCACACCAGAGTGAGTGCAAAGAGAGCACCACCCTCAGAGTAGGCCTGCAGTGAGAAGCTGCAGCAGGAATCGGGAAAGCCAGCCCGCACCTCCAGAGCACATCCCACAAACAATAAGGGAGTCAGGGGAGACTGCAGAAATCTATCTGATCTCCCTGGGGAAGGACTCTGCTGTTTGTCCACACTCAGATCCAGGTTGCAGTTTGGGCTTCCATGCTATGATAGAGGAGAAGGGACTATCCTCACAGTTCCAGGGCAGAGGGGAGTGCCTGTGTGGTCATCTACATATCAAAGCACAGGCAAGAGAGAATAAGACTTTGGAGGAATAAAGGTCCCAGTGGGCTATCTCCAAAACCTGCAAAAGCCTTGGAAGTGCAGTAAATCAGTCATAGGCTGAGGAAATGAGCAAACAAAAGAAAAAGAAGAATCTGACCATAGAAAATTAGTTTGATCCCATGGATGATTCAAAAGATGACAAATTTGAAGCTTCTGTATCCAAAGCCTCTAGGAGAAATAGAAAATGGGCTCAGGCTATAGATGAGCTCAAAAAAGACTTTGAAAAGCCATTAAGAGAGGTGGAGGATAAATTGGGAGGAGACATGGGAGCGATGCAGAGAAATTATGAAAACCAAATCAGCAGCTTGGTAAAAGAAATACAAAAAAAATACTGAATAAAATAATATGTTAAACCAGTTTAGGCCAAATGGGAAAAAAGCAAAACAAAAGGCAAATGAGGAAAAGAATGCCTTAAAAATCAGAATTAGTCAGCTGGAAAAGGTGATAAAAAAAAGCTCTCTGAAGAAAATAACTCCTTCAAATGCAGAATGGAACTAAAGGAAGCTGATGAATTTGTGAGAAATAAGGAAGAAATAAAACTCTTCCAAAAAAGCCAAAGAAGAAAATGTGAAATATCTCATTGGAAAAAACAACCAACCTCGAAAACAGATACAGAAGAAATAATTTAAACATTACTGACCTATATGAAAGCCATGATCAGGAGAAGAGCCTAGACTTCATTTTTCAAGAAATAATACAGCAAAATTGCCCTGAGATCCTAGAAGCAGAGGGTAAAATAGAAATTGAGGGAATTCACCGATCACCTCCTGAAAGAGATTGCAAAAGAAGAACTTCCAGGAATATTATAGCCAAACTCCAAAATTCCCAAGTCAAAAAGAAAATACTAAAAGCTGCCAATTCAACTACCGAAGTTCCATAGTCAGGATTACACAGGATCTGGTAGCATCTATATTATCTACATCTACATTAAGGTCTCATAGGAATATGATATTCCAGAAGGCAAAAGAGCTTGGATTACAACCAAAAGTCAACTACCCATCAAAACTGAACATCCTCTTTCAGGGGAAAAGATGGACTTTCAATGAAACAGGGGACTTTCAAACTTTCCTACTGAAACAACCAGAGCTGAACAGAAAGTTTGATCTTCTAGTACAGGACTCAGGTGAACCATGGAGAGGATGGATGAGAAGGACTAACTATGAGGAACTTAATGATGTTGAACTGCTCGTATTCCTGTATGGGAAGAAGACACTGATAGCTCATATGAACTTTCTTATTTATAAGAGCAGTTAGAAGGAACATATATAGACAGGACATAGGAAGGAGTGGAATATGATGGTATAATATAGTAAAAAGATGGAGTCAATGGGTGATAATACTCAGAGGAAGAGAAAGGAGAGGAAGAAGAGGCTAAGATATTTCATATAAGAGTCAAGAAAAAGCTTTTTCAATGGAGTGGAATGGGGGAAGGTGAGGGGGGATGAGTGAACCTTCATTCTCATCAGAAATGGCTCAGAGAGGAAATAACATACACACTTAATAGGGTATATAGGGTATAGGAATATATATATATATATATATATATATATATATATATATATATATATATATACATATATATATATATATATATCTTAGCCTAGAGAAAAAATAAGAAGAAAGGGATGGGATAAGGGAGAACGGGAGTGGGGAGGGAAGGGGGGGGGTAGGTGATAGAAGAGACAGAAGATGGAGGGAGAGGGTACTCAGATGCAACACACTTTTGGACAGGGCCAGGATGAAAGGAGAGAGAGAATAGAATAAATGAGAGTGGGGAGGAATAGAATGGAGGTACAGCTAGTAATAGAAACTGTGGAAAAATATTGAAACAACTACTCTGGTGGACTTATGATAAATAAAGAAAGCAACTCACCCCAGAGACAGAGCCATTAGAATTTGAACACAGACTGAAGTACACTTTTTTTCTCTCTCACACTATTCTTGAGGTTTCTCATCTTCTTGGGAAGAAATGGGGTTTATGTTTACTCTCATAGCAAGATTATTTTAATAATATAAAATAAAGAAAGAAAAAATGATCAAGGGTAAAGCAAGGAGACTCTCTTTTATTATAATTATCTAACATGGTAGCAGAAATATTTCATATTGCAAGACAAGAAAAAGATCCAGCAAAAGGGGTAAAATTATCTATTTCTACAACAGGGATATGATGATTTTGGGATTTTTTTTAAGAAAATCTTTAAGAATCAACAAAAAACTAATAAAGATAATAGTTTCAACAAAGTAAAAAGAGAAAAAACTCATGCATTAAAATCATCTAATTTCTTTTAGATTACAAATAAACAAAGAAATATTTGGAAATTAAAATAAAATGTATTCAATATCTTTAAGTTAATTCATTTGGGTTTGCACAAGACAGGTAAATAACAATAACAATGATTCTTCTGGGTAATATAGAGTATTGGAAAGAGTGATGGATTTGTATCAAAAATCTGGGTTCAAATTTTGACTCATTTACTACTTGTGTGACCTCAGGTAAGCTATTTAAAATCAAGGCCTTAGTTTCTTCAACTTTAAAATGAGAATAGTAAACTAAATGGCTTCGAGGTGACCTTCCATCAAGTTTTAGTTTAACTCTCACCTTCTGCAAGAACCCCTTCCTGATTTTCTCCCACCACTCAAAATTCTAGTGCCTTCTCCTCTGAGATTACAGTCTACTCTATGTATATCCAGTATATATCAAGATAATTATTGTCTCCCTCATTAGGATAGCAACTCCTTAAGAAATTTCTTTTTATCTTCCTTTGAAACCCCAGCACTTAGCAGAGTGCCTGATACATACTAGGTCCTTTTGATTGATTGATCAATAATTAAGGTTTCACAAATAAAAATATTAACACAAATATAATCAATGCAAGTAGAATAAGAAGGAAATATATCAACTATGGAAATTCTTCGCATTATCCTTCTCATAAAAGTTTAATATCCAAAATTCTTAGGGAATTAAAACAAATCTATGAGATTAAAAGTTAGTCCATCTCTTGCTCCTTCACTTTGCATAAGAAGCATATCATGTCTGGAATCTAGTCTCCTTTCACCTCTACATCCAAAAATCCTTCACTTTAAAGAACTATCATGCTGTGATCTTCTATATGGACCTTTTCTTCTCCCCACCCCACACCCAGTCCCACATTAATAGTCTCTTTATCTTTAAATTGATTTATGCTTCTTTGTATAGACATTTGATCATTTGTGAATATGCTATGCATCTCCAGTAGAAGGTCAACTCCTTAGAGATAAGCACTGCTTCCTTTTTTGCTTTGGTGACCCTAGGATCAAGGACAGTGGATGTAGTATTGTGCCTATTGTTCTCCTTGGGACCAATTGCCTTCACTGATTCAATCAGAGAGTGAAAAGTTTTCTCCTTTGAGTCTCCAAATTGTTGTGCCTGCTACTAGGTCCTCTTACTTTTCTACTGGTCCTCTCTGTATATACTCCTCTGGCAACTCTAGGAATCCTGCCCTGGATCTTTGTCATTCTAACATGTTTGTAATCAGTTTCAATTTATTCCTGGATAAGCCTGGGTCTGTGGTCCTGTTGTAATTCACTCATTTCAAGTCCCATAGCTGAGGAGGAGCCCAGAATATTTTCATTTATAGGGCACTGCATTACCCTCAGTATGTCAAAGTCACTCCTACTGTCAACCTACTGACAGCCTATCCTTGGCTAAAATTTTGATTGGAAGGAAAAAAGATATGACAACTCAGTAACTTGTTGCTGAAAATCACCATCTCACTGAAATCAAATCTTTTCTCCTTCCCCCCCAGCTCACACACACATGCACACATATACAAAGACATATACACATACATTTTCAGTGTCAATCACTCCAATTGAGTAATTAGGTTTATGCCATACTAACTGTACTATTGAATTGATGGAAGGTTACATGTGGCAAACATATGTGACCCAGATAGTTAAGCACCAGGTCAGATTCTTGTGAATAAATGCATCATTTGGTAGAACTTAAAAAAAATTACATATTGTTGAATCCAAACTCCTCTTTTTTATATAAATAAGGGGATTGGCTGTAGAAATTCCCACAATCAGTGGATCAGAATCTATCCAGTAGAGAATTGAGACTTATATAATTCTTTATAATCTGAAAATAAACTTTAGAATTGAAAACTGGAGGAGACTCTAGAGATCATCCAATCCCACCCCCTTACTTTACAGATGAGGAAAAATGGGGCAAAGAAAGGACTTGTTCAAGGATATGTAGGTGATTGACAGGGCAGAGATTTAATAGAAATTTTATATCATATTTTAGTGCTTTCATTTGATCTTTGTGTTCACCTAATGGGGCAGGAACTAGGAGTATAATTGTTAAAAAACCATTTTAAAGATAAGGAAATTGAGATTCTAAGAAGGTTAACAGTTTGCCCATGGTCATGTAGCTAATAAGTGTGAACATCAGAGGCAGGATGTTCAGATCCAAGGACTTCCTGAGTCTTGGTCCAGTATTCTCTTGACTCTAATGTTGCCTTGTCTGGTAGAAGTCCAAGCTGGTTGCTACAATAGTATCCTTTTATCTATGGTTTTCTAGAATTTCCAGGAGAAAATAGAATGTAGATAGCAATGGTACCCATTCCCCTAATTAACCCCAGACATTGCCCTTTCAGTAATTTTGAGACCATTGCAATGTCTGGTATTAGACCTTTACAAGAGTTTAATATTAGCATTTCCACTGCATAACATGGTGCTTATCATATGCAGGTGCTCCCCACCCACCAAAGGACTTCACTGTTAGCAGTTTATTTAGAGCTTAAAAGGACCTCAGATATCATCTGGTGCTCGCCTCTTATTAGTGACATTCTCAAAGTCCAGAAAGATCCAGTTCCATGATTCTAGGAGGAGAAATTATGAGAAGAAAAAAATCAACTGAGATGGTTTTGTTTAAGGATCTGATGCCATTATTAAAGGGTCAATTTGAGTTAATATTACTGCCAGACACTGGGGAAAGAAAGACATAAATGAAAGAGTCCCTGCCCTCAAGGAGCTGACTTTCTATTAGGAGAGAGAGCTTAGACTTGATCTGAGGTATTGAGATGTGTAAATGAATCCCCCCTCTACAAGGAAGATCTCTCCCTGATTTCTCTTTATTCTTGTGTCTCCATCAGTTTTCCATAGAGGGTCCCCCCAAAATAATGGAAGTCATTCCCTTTAGTTCTTTTAAAATCCTGGGGAAACTAATGCAGTTGAGATGCCATGAGAACTATGATTTCAAATGAGATCATATTTGTAAAAACGCTTGCAATAGGGTCTGGCAATAGACACATAATAAATACCTGTTCCCTGCTCTTATAGTCCTGCCTATGAATCCTGCCAGGTCATCATTATTTTGCTCCATGGGTTCAACATCTAGCAAAGGGGAATTCCAGTCCTGGAAGGGGTGGAGGAAGTGATTCTTCCCTTTGATGACAACCATCTTCAACCTTTTCCCTGTGGTCCTCTGCTGTTCAAATGAAACAATTTCTATTTAGGATCCATTATTATGGTGTCTCTCTCAAGGGACTAGCCCTAGCAAAGGGCATCAATTATACAGACTGGGAGACAGGTTGTTCTTTCTCCCTGCACAACTTCACCCACTGTTTACAAAGACAGACTGTTCTCTACCGCTGCCCACCTCTGGTCTTCTTTTTAGGTATATGCGTTAACAATATATTATATATACATAATTTATTGATCATAATATTCTTTTCTCTCCCTCTAACCTCTCCCCCACCCATTGATAAGAAATATATCAATTATACAGAGTGCCAACTGTTAACAAAATCTCCAGATTTAAGGATTCTGAATTATAGCTCTGCCATTTCTTTCATGTCATTCTCAATAAGTGACATGTCAACCTACTTTTCTGGGTCTATGTGTTCAGGATGATGGTTTCTCTGGTGCCACTACACACACACACACACACACACACATGCACACATGCACACATGCACACATGCACACACACACACAAATCATCTCTGCTGCAATGACTTTATGTGTATATTTATTGTATAAGTGAAAAAGAGACTCAACTGTTAAATAAGTTGATAGATGCTCCATAGGGAAAAATTGCTATGATCCAGTCTCCAAGATGAGAACATCAGGCATGATTAGGTATATCATGGAGTTTGATTTTTTTGGTCGATTATCTTTCCAAGATCCACACAATCCTTTAGGCCTGGGAGGTGGTTGGGTTTTTTACTTCTCCTGATTAAAAAGTACCAAAGCTCTCAGCTGGGGACCTCACTGAGCTGGCAAGAGGGCTGTTTGTTTGTGTTTAATAAAAGATACCATGAAATGCTCAGCTTTTCTTCTCCCTCACTTCTCTTCCAAATGTTGTATTTGGAAGCTATCCGAACTCACCAAGCTTTCAGCATAGAACAAAAACAAACAAACAAATAGATACACACTTAGTTGCAAGGTTCCATTTTTGGCTTAGGGGATCAGATTTCTGTGATCATGGTGGATGGGAGAGCTGGCGGGAGCTCAGTTTTGGAATTCAGAAATGCACCCAGGAGATAAAAATAAAATGGGCTGTGCTGGGAGGTAGTGGTCTCTTCCTCAATGGAGAGCCTCAAGCAGACACTGGATGACCATTTCTTGGCTGAGATGTGAAAGAATTCCTATTCAGGTATCATTTAGAATAGATGACCCCTGAGGTCCTTCCAACTCTGAGTTTCTGTGAGTTTGTGATTCTCCAGGGGCTCACTTGTCTTCCTCAATCTGGAAGATCTTGGGGATGATGAGAAGTGAAGACAGTCACAGTCAAATGGCTCTGATACTCAGCAAATAGATACAATGCAATATCATAGAGAGATGGGAGGCAAAGTAGTGTCCAAACAATCTTTGTTTTGCTTGTACCCATTCCCCTGGGAATATTAGAATAAAATTTATTTCTAGGCCTCTACTGAGTTGGGTAAAGGGATTTTCAGCTCCTGTGTAAGCATTCAAGTCACCAATATATGTGGGGTTAATTTTTATTTCAGGTTCTGTGCCAAGCAGTGAGGAAAATATTGGCTGTTATACTTTATCCTTTATTTTTGAAGAGGACCAATGACAACATGGGATGATGATGTCTTGACTCATCTCTTCCAATCATCAAAGTCCAGTGACAAGACCAAAGTCAAAACAATAGGTGATGACCCAGGATGCAGTGGATGACTCTGGCATCTTTGATATCTGTCAAGCTCTAAGTGCTTCACAGAGATTACTTCCACAGCCATTGGAACAAATTGTGCTCGTTTGCCCCTTCCAGTGGGGAGGTCTTCACATGCTTGGTCTTAACTCATCAACAGGTGAATTCTCATTCTGGTGAGAGGTAATAGGGCCTCAACCAGGTTGTCATTTGGGGTGAAATGCCAAAACCATTGAAATTGACTGGATTTGAGGTGTGAGGGGATAGACCAAGGATGGCATCAATGTTGATAAATTGGGTGACTAGAAAAATGACAGTGTCCCTAAGAAAGATAGGGAAATTTGGTGAAGGAATGGATTTGTGGAAAATATAATTGAGTTCTATTTTGGAGATTCAATTATATGATATGAATAGCAAGTTACTGAACAAACTCATCAACAAACATCTTCAAAGGACAATGGTGAAGGATCTTGAGATAGTGAAATACAAGGACTAGCTGAATGAACTGGAAATGTGTAGCCTGGAGAAGAAAAGGCTTAAGAGGGACATGACAACTTTCTTCAAATAATAGAAGGGCTATCATTTGGCAGTGATTAAAAACTTATTCTGCTTGACTCCAAAGGACATAATTAAGAATAATAGGCAGAAATGTACAAAGAAGTACATTTAGGCTTCAGTGCTTCAAATGGACAAATATTTTCAAAGTCCCTACTAGGAACTGGTTTAGGTGCTGGGAAGATAAAGGTGAAACAAAGATTCATTACCCTCAATAAGTTCTGAATTCTAGGAGTATAGCATGTTGGTGGAGAAGCAAATATAAGATATCCAAAATAATAGGAAGTAAAATTTATATTCCAAAGATATAGTGATCATATCATTAAAGTCTTCAGTGGTTCCTATGGATAAAATGTACACCACTCAGACTGGAATTTAAAGCCATTCCACAGTATGACTCCCACCTACCTTTCTGACCTAATTACATAAGAAAGACAGTATGGTGGAATGAAAAATGGGCTGGATCTGGAGTCAATGGACCTGAGTACAAAATTCAACTCTGTTACTACTTGTGTGACTTAGACAAGTCTCATTAACTCTTTGGGTGTTGGTTTTCCCATTTGTAATGGACTTAATGATTTACATAGTGCCTTCCAGAACTAAGATATGAACCTTATAATATTATTCTCATGAGGAATTTATCTACTAATCAACTATAGTTTTGCTAGATCTTCTCTGTGCATTATACTTCATCTCTCATCCTCATTTCTTTGCACAAGTGATCCTTCATGTTCAGAATAGAATCTTTACTCATCTCCCTCTCTAGCTTGCCTAGTTCCCCTTAAAGGAAAGTTCAAATGCCACCAACATGAGATTTTTCCTTATCCCCACCAAACCCCAACTCCAGTTGTAAGGGTTTACTCCTCTTAAAATATTTGATGTCACATATGTTTATCTACAAGTGGACCATACTCCCCTCCTTCAAAACTCCTTGGGGGAAAAGGGATATTTCCCTTTTGTCTTTATAGTTCAATCACCTATTACAAAGCCTAACACATAGTTGACATGATAAATATGTTTGAGTTGAGTTGGATGAGTTGATGTCTACTATGAACTCAAACTTAGAAATTATCAGTCACTTGATAACTCTTGAAGATGGGAGTACCCACTAAGCAACCTCAAAGTTGTCTTATCCAGGAAATCTCTGTTCTCTGTCTTGGAGACTAAATTGAAAGAATTAAAAATCCCACATTTCTATACAGCAGTTAGAGGTTCAAGAACAGTGTCCCTGAAGTTTCATCACAGTACAAATAGAAGCCCATGTCTGCTCCCAATTGAAACATTGTCCAGGCCCCAAAGTGGATATGACATCTGATAGGCAAAACCCCACCATACTCATCATGCAAAGGATAAGCAATCATTGTAAGTGTGATTCAAATTTTTCACTTACACAAGCAAATACCTGAAATCGACTGCCAAAAGAGAATTCCCAGAGATAGTGGCATGTTTTCTACAACTGGATTGTTATAATTATGTCATTACTTAACTTTATTCAATCCCATACTCTTTTTCAGTCATGGTTGGCAGCAACATAATGATAAAGTGGCGTGTGTTGAAATATTCAGCCTGGAATCTGAGTGGATGTTCTAATTTGCATTAGAATAGTGTTTCCCAATTCAAACTGCACTACAAGCTAGTAACCTCTGTAAACTTTCTGCTACAAACTATTCCACTCTCACAACCTTCATGTAAATGGTCAGGAGGCTGCAATTACGTGGGGTGGGGAACTAGAGGAAAAGAATGAAGTACAGAGAAGGGGAAAGAGGAGTCATTTGCAGAGCCATTTTTTCATGTAAATAATCCTATAAGGTTTGGGGGCAGCTAGGTGGTACAATGAATAGAGTGTCAGGTCTGGAGTCAAGAAGACTCCTCTTCATGAGTTCAAATCTGGTCTTAGACACTTACTAGTTGACCCCAGACAAGTCATTTAATTCTGTTTGCCTTGGTTCTTCAATTGTAAAATGAGCTGGAAAAGGAAATGACAAACCACTCCAGTATCTTTGCCAAGAAAACTCCAAATGACTTCACCAAGAATCAGACAGAATTGAAGAAAGACTGAACAATGGAAGTATAAAGGCACCTTTCATGGACAATATTACAATGATGTTGGGAGCAGACAGCTTCTTTTAGTACTGAGATGAAACTTCGGGGACACTGTTGTTGAACCTCTACCTGCTGTGTAGAAAAGAAGGGATTTTTAATTCTCTTAAGCTCTTCTCTTAAACAGATAAGGGAGATTTCCTGAATAGGACAGCTTTGAGGTTGCTTAGTGGGTAATGTCAACATCAAGAGTTACCAAGTGACTGATAATTTCTAAGTTTAGGAATCAGATATGGTCTAGAGAGAAAAAAAAATCATCAAATCTTGTTAACATTCCAGACCTTTTGAGTCTAAATTTATCACCAGAATGATGTTTGGAGAAGAGAATCTTAAAGAGGCTTGCCCTGCAGCTAAAAAACTGAAGCCCTACCATAATAGGGACAAGAAATCAAGACCTTGTCAATTCTGCTATTGTTCCGCACTGTTCAGCTGATGCAGGTCTAAGATAAATGGAAAATATCTCTACAGCAGTCTCCCAAAGTGTCTATCAGTGCAAGAAGGAAATCTAATGGGTCATTTGAATGCCTTATGCTTCCACACTTGTTTATGGGCCCCTGGGAGTCTTTGGCATGTTAGGTTCTATTGGCTATGGTAGATTAAACAAAAGTCAGTCTACAATCTATAGCCATATTGCATAATGAGCAGATGCTCATGAAGGAGTTGGGGGACCCTATTACCCACATCTAGGGAAGCCTAGATAAGAACCAGGAGTAAAACTCCAGAATGAGAGTTGGAGCCCAAAAGAAAGACTCATTGGGCCTAGCTCCAAAGAAACGACCTCATTTGCATGATTCCAGAGTCCCCTGGGACCCTTGAAAATGGGTTACTTTAAATTTTGGTAAGAAAAACACCACGTGGGCCAGCTAGGTGGCATAGTGGATAAAGCACAGGCCTTGGAGTCAGGAGTACCTGGGTTCAAATCCAGTCTCAGACACTTAATAATTACCTAGCTGTGTGGCCTTGGGCAAGCCACTTAACCCCGTTTGCCTTGCAAAAAAAAAAACTAAAAAAAAAAAGACACCACGTAATGAAAGTTTTGCTTACAGGAAAAAACTTTCCAAACTATAACAATTCATGGACTGGTGTTTAGGAAATATAATTAGATAAAATTAAACAAAAACAAAAGGAAAAAATGTTAAGTTCTGAATTTCTTTGGGAATCTGTGGGGAGTTGGTAGAATGGGTCACAGGACTAGAACACTCAGTTTATCTTGCTGTCTGGTATCTAAAGGCACAGCTACACAAACCAGGTTGAGGGTCAGGTAAGGAATACAAAAAAATTCAGTTGTTTCATTTTCTTCTTGTGCTTTTAGGCAATATAGTTTATAAATACACTAACCAAGGCAGAATCTGAAGCTTGTATGAGCAGTACCAAGCATTCCAGCAACCAATATACATCATGGAAACAGTTTCTGTTATCTGTGACTGAAATAGTAAAAACCAACATTTACATTTAAAGTTTGCAAAGGACTTTGCCTACAATATAACCTTTGAGTCCTACACAACCTTTTATAATATGTGCTACAGGGTTTTACCTCTCACCAATTTACAGATGAGAAAACTGATGTTTTTAGTAGCCATATGACTTGTCTGTGGTTACCCAACTGACCAGTATCAAAACTAATATTTGAATCCAGATTTTTTCTGACTCTGAGAAGAGTACTTTATCTACTGTGCCACCATGAGATATTTAAATGAATTGAATGGTTGTTATTAAAATCTTGTATTCATTTTTTGACTACCAAAAAAGTGACCCCCCTTTAAGAAATTATATAATGAATAGGCAACATCCATCAATACAGTATTAAAAGGATGCTGGGTTGGAGGAATTGCTTTTGTGTACCTACACAAAATGGACTCTTTTCTTCTCTAGCTTCATACAAACTTGATCTGCTTTCTTACCTTGCTTCCTTTGAACCATTTTTTCCAATTCCCTACCTGCCCCATTTGACCCTTAAATATATATCTGGCATCCTCCTTCAGCACTGGCCTTCAACTAAATCCTCAGTTTGGGGCAATGATGCAGAATGGGACATATTTTTGAACATGGTCAACATGGGAACTCATTACAAATTTGCTTTGGTTGTATTAATGGGCAAGGGGTGTGGGAAGGAGAGAATTTTTTGGTTAATGAAAAAAAATAAATTTTAAGAAATTAATTCCTTAATTTCTGATATCCCTGCACCATAATCAGTTATTAGGAAGATAGATTATCCTTGGAAGGGAGTTTAGAGACCTAGGGCGACTCCTTCATTTTAAAAATAGAGAGACTTGGTCAAGGCCATCCAACCCATCAAGTGGACAGTACTGAAATTCAAATCCACACTCTTTACCCCAAATCTAGTACTCTTTCCATTCTATGATACTGAAATAATTTAAAAACCACTTCCTTGAATAGTGAAGTGCCATTTTTTTCCCACAGATTGACTACTGTTACTGATAGGATATAACTATTGGAATCATGAAATTATATCATTATAATAAAACTAGTTTTTAAAATGGGGGATCAAAATTGTGATCAACTGTTTTCAAATCTACTTTATTATTGATTGATTGATTGATTTCCAATTTGAAATTGATTCTCAATCTGAGTTATGGACTGATTATCTCAAGGGAAACAGGTGAGATCTCAACAGAAAAAATTATTCATATTCATGATTAATTAAAACATCTTGCTCAGTGTTTTTTTTTTCCTTTTATTAGCTGTATGGATGAGGACAGGGAAGGAGAGAAGACCTCACAGCATCTCACAGTGCCAATTGTGCTGCAACTCTAGAAAGTTTCACCATTACCAATCTTCTAATGATCTAGATGTCAATGAAGCTATGATTTCAATGAGGTAGTCATATTCTCTAGCAATGTAGATCACAGCCCATCCATCTCCTCTCATCCTGTATGATTTGTGTCTATAAATCTTCCATAGGAAAGACTGCTTAGACAGTCCGGACTTTTTGTGGATCTCCATAAAGCATGTGGGTGGACACTGCTTATCCCTCACTTTTGACAATGGCATGTAAACTCCTTTTAGGGCAAGGACCTTTCATTTTCATCTTTCTATCCAAGAGCTTCTTTTAGCATTTAGCGAAATGCTGGAACAAAGTGACACAGCCTGGACTTATTGTGCTTTCATTGGTCTAGGGAATTTCCAGGCGAAAAGGCAAATCAGCACCTTTTCTAAACTATATTCTCAACGAGTTGCCTAAAGCACCAAGAGTTTAAATAACTTGTCCAGGGTCACATAGGCATTGTTACTTGACAAAGGACTTGAACCCAGATCTTGCTGGCTCTAAGGCCAGCTGTCTATCCACTATACTATGCTACCTTTCTCCCTGAGACATTCTAAGCACTTAATAAAGATAACAGATCTTTCCAAATTTTATATTACTCCAAGGATGCAACAGTCAGGGAAGCAAAAGATACCTATATACTCAAACTATTTCTATTAACTGTTAACACTGATCAAGTCCACATTCCTTTGGCGGTAGAACATATAATAGTAGTAATGTATGTTTTCAAAGATATGGTAACAAAAGCACCATGTTTAACCAGATGTATTGTAAATGATTTGCAAGCATTTAAACACTAAATAAATGTCAGTTATTATTGTTATGATTATTATAATGGAAAAATTCTACCACCCAGAATTTTCAGAGTTTTTTTTAATAATAATAACCATTGGCTTTGTTTAATTTAAAGCTAAAGCATGGATAGTTAAGAAACTGATAAAAATAGTCTACTTCATATTGATATCTTTGGTTTTGTTGACTCATAAAATGTCAGGATTTGGGGGAAAATAATTTAGTAAAGCTTTAACCGTGATTGCCCCCCTCAATTATTGATACTTAGGTCTTTGCCTTCAAACCAAACAGCTCAGATGACCCATGACAGGACAGAAGTCAATAGATAAACTGGAAAATGACCATGCTCCATCTTTATTCTTTCCAAAAGTCTCTTTAACTGGCATCTAAAATTAAAAAATTTAGAGTCAAGGTATTTGTTCATTTCCTGGCATTGCTTCTCATGGGAACATAAGCAGACAAGAGTGGATGAACATGATTTCCCAGACCTGTCATCAGAATGTTGTAGAGGAAGCAACAGTCGAGGTGTGTGGGAGGAGATGACAGAGAACATTTAAATAGCATCAGAGCAGGAGAATAGCATTACCACAGGATATGGCCCTATCTTTCACTAAAGTCCTATACCTAGTGGCTTGGGAGGGATCCTGGGTTTTCAAAGTTCACACCAATGGTGTATGACCTGTGTAAGGTCTAACCAAACTGGGAAGACTTTTTATATAGGTCACTAAAGAATATGTCTAAGTCCAAAGACCAGCCTAATAAGAAGGACTAAAGCTGATACTTTCTTTGCCACAGTAAAATCATATCTCCTGGAGTATATGCATGTAATTAGTCAGGCAATGAGAATTTATTAGGCTCCTACTATGTGTTAGGCATTGCACTAAGAGCTTAGGATACAAAGAAAAGCAAAAGATGCTTTTCTCAAGGAGAACACATTCTAAATGGGGAGCCAATATGAAAACAATGATGTACAAACAAGATCAATACAGGTTAAATGGATGATAATCAGTAGAGAGGAGTCTCTAGCATTAAGGAGCATTAAGAAAGGTCTCTTGTAGAAAATGGATTTTTACCTGAAAATGGAAGGAATCCAGAAAAACGTGAAGGCAGAAATTGGGGAGAAAATTGCTCTAGGGATGGGGGATGGTCAAGCAAAAATG
This sequence comes from Macrotis lagotis, assembly GCF_037893015.1. Lineage (NCBI taxonomy): Eukaryota > Metazoa > Chordata > Mammalia > Peramelemorphia > Peramelidae > Macrotis > Macrotis lagotis. Next base: position 252,790,650 of record NC_133660.1, on the reverse strand, counting down.
CTCAGCATCTGGAGATAGAGTATCCATACTGGGGAAGTGCAATAAAGTATATATTGCCTGAAAAGACAAAAGGGACTTTGAACACAAACAGAAGATTTTACATTTGATCCTGGAAATGATAAGGAGCCACTAGAATCTATTGAAACAGGATGTGATATAGTTAGATCTGTTCTTTAAGAAAATTAATTTGGACAACTGAGTGGAAGATAGACTGGAGTAAGGAGAGACTTGTGGTAGACAGATGCATCAGCAGGCTATTGCAATAAGACAACTGTGAAATGATGAAGGCCAGGTGAGAGTGGTGTCAACGTCAGAGATAAGAAAAGGGCATATTCAAGAGATGCAATAAGGATAAAACATGCAGATACTGGCAACAGATTAATTGAAGGAAGAGGCAGTAAGAGTGAGGAGTCAGAGATAACATTTTGGCTCTGAATCTGTGATTGAAAAGATCATAGTACCCTCAATAATAATAAAAGATGGAGTAGTATTTAGGATAAAGGATAATAAGTTTATTTTTAGACATGTTGAGCTTAAGATACACACACACAATATGACATTCAGTTAGAGCTGTCTGATAAGCAGCTAGAGATTTAAGTCTAGATGTCAAGAGAAAGGTTAGGATTAAATAAATCAATCTAAAAATCATCAGCATAGAAATGATCATTGAAATCACCAGTACTGATAAAAAGCACTAAGTGAAATAGTATGAATGCAGATGGGAACTAGGACCCAGGAGAGAACTCTGGAAACATCTACCTTTAGTGGATGTAACTAGTACAGACAGATAGGTAGGAGAAGATTCAGGATATAGTAGTACCATGGAAACTTAGAAGAGGGCATCAAGGAGAAGAGGATAGGATCAATAGGATCAAAGACTGCAGAAAGTTCAGGAATGATGAGGATTTGAAAAAGGCCATTACATATGACAATTAAGAGCTCCTTGTAACTATGATGAGAGCAGTTGCAGCTGAATGATGGGGTCAGAAATCAGAATGAAGTAAATTAAAGAGTAAGAAGTAGTATTTATGCTTGTTGCAAACCACTTTCTCAAGGAATTTAGACACAAAAGATAGAAGATATATGGGATGATAGCTATTAGAGGTGAAAGGATTAAGTGAGAGTGTTTTTCTGAAGATTAAGGAGAACATGGGCATTTCTGCAGACAATAGGGAAGTAGCCAGAAGACAAGGAGGGACTGAAGATAAATGAAAGACTGGGAATGATAATGCAAGCAATCCAATGGAGAAGAAGGAATGAAAAAGGATCAGTTGAGTATGTAAAAGGGTTTGCCTTGGTTAGCAGGGCTATCTACAAGGCATCCATTTAAGATGTAGACAGTTAATGATGAGTAGAGCTTGGGGCAGTTAGATGGCACAGGGGAAGGTGTGCCAAGTCTGAAATTAGGAAGACTCATCTTTTAGAATTCAAATGTGATCTCAGACTTACTAGCTATATGACCTAGGCAAGTCACTTAACCTTGTTTTGTAAATTTGTAAAATTTGTAAAATGAGTGGGAGAGGGAGATGATAGTATCTTTTCTATAGGAAACCCAGATGCAGAGTTGGACAAAATGGAAACAATTGAACAAGAACATCAACAGAGCTCAGGATTTAGATTGGGACTAGATACGTAGATTTGGAATTCATCTTTGTAGAGATGTTCAGTAAACCCATAAGTAGGTGAACTAATTACATGTATGAAGAATGAAGAGAAAGAAAAAGAAAGGGGCCAAGATATACCCCTTGAGGTGCAATCACAATTACAGGGTGGGATATGGATAATGTGTCAACAAAAGAGCCTGAAGAGGAGCCACCAAAGGAAGTAGAAGGAGGCCTGAGAAATAAGAACATAATGAAAACCTAGAAAGAAGAGGGCAGCCAACAAAGAGGTTAAGAAGGAGAATGACCAGGAAAAGATTAATTGTCCACTTTCCTATCCTTAATTATTAGTTTGAATGTTGGGGATTCATCTGAATTTGCTCATTCATGACTGTGAGTTCACTGTTCTTTACTTTTAACAATAAAATGTGTTTGATTTTTAAAAAGTAAGAAGTAGAGGTAGAAAGTATTTGAGTGACATGAGATGAGAAAAGGGAGCTATGATCTCAATTTTTTCAGCAAAATACAAGGCAGAGTTCTCAGTTTAGAAAGTGGGAGAAGGAGACCCGAGGAGGAATAAAAAGGTCTGGGGATCCTGCTGTGGTGAATGGGATGGTGATTTTTTTTTTAGGTTTTTGTAAGGCAAACAGGGTTAAGTGGCTTGCCCAAGGCCACACAGCTAGGTAATTATTAAGTGTCTGAGACCAGATTTGGACCCAGGTACTCCTGACTCCAGGGCCAGTGCTTTACCCACTACGCCCCCTAGCTGCCCCTGGGATGGTGATTTAATTAGGAAGGTGTGAAAAAGATTTCCTTGCCCAAATGAGTTTCCAGTTGCAAATATAACATAAATTTGGAGTCAATCCAGGCAGCATGATCTCTCCATTTTCTCTAGTGTCATTCTACAGCACATGTATAGGAGAAAAAGCAAAGAAAGGTAGGAGTGATCCAAAACTGAGTCTTGGTAGGGCCATAGTAAGAGGGTGAGGGACTCAGAAGAAGATGCACCTAAATACATTTATGCAAGGTGTCCAAAAAAGTTTTAGTGCAGTTTTAAGCTCTCCTAGTTCTCTGTCTAACACACACACACACACACACACAAACACATACACAAACACACCCCCACCTCTTGTATTGAAGTATATAGTTCTCATAAAATCAACTCCTGTTGTTTATACCAAAGACTAGAGGAAATATTCCAGGGTATCATAGAAATAGAGTCCTAAAACTGCTGGACACCACATCATTTAGTCAAATCTTTACCCAACACTTACACTCAAGAATCATTTATTAAGAATCAACTGTATACAAGATAGTAATATCTCCAATAAGAGGTTGACTCCATTTGAATGTTTTGGGAGGTAAAGAATTCTCTTTTTCTCTCAAAGGCAGACCATTCTATTTTTTGGATAACTGATTATTTAGGTTTTCTTGTACTGAGCAGAAATCTGCTTCCAAGATACAAGACACATGTATGGAACCCCATGAAATGATGACTGCCTTGCTCCCCATGGACCAGCTCATGCTGCATAAGTTGAAAAGATAAAATTGATTTCTAAAAGTTACAAGCAAGGACATGACATAACCTTTCTAAATAGCGTCAAGATGGTGGTGAATCATGAATTGTTTATGAAAGACTATAGGACAAAGGGAATAACTCAGTATTCAGAGAGACAAACTTCCTACTTGTGATGTTTTTATTTTTTTATAAGCTTTTCCTATAACTCATAGATTTTTTTTAAGCTTTCATACAGCAAGGTTACAAAATCAAAGAAAGCCTACAGCAAACCTCCCCACAGATCTTGATTCAGTGGTATTTGGTTTTGAGGTACAAAAAACTGACCAAGGCCTGAAGCTCTCAACAACACTTTAGTGGGGATGGAAGCTTAGATAGAGTTTCCAAGTTCCATTGGTTCTGTGTAGGAAAGGGGACAAAGGGAAGTGTGTGAATTGGTGGAGGGCAGTAGAGTTGAGGCATGGAAGTAAGGAGATTCTCAAAGGTTAAATAATCTTATATTACAGTAGAACAAAACCTCTGTACCCAACTATTCATAAAAAAATAAAGCATAAAAGGACTCCAAATGATATCTGTTAGAATATAAGATATCATTAAGTTTAGGAATTGTTTCAGTCTTTTTCCCCGTCCTTCTGATTGCTAGAACTTCTCCTCAAAATAACCTAGTATCTACTCTGTAGGCATCTTCTATGTATCTAATTATTTGCATATAGTTTCTTCTGTCATTGAGTCATTTTCAACTGTGTCTCACTTGATTCTGGAACACAGACAGAGCACCTGGGTCCCTGACAGAAGGCGTAGTTTCCAGACTTCTTGGACCAGGGATTGCTGGGGATGGCTTGAAGGGGGAAGCTGGGGGTGAGAGAACTTTGCAGCACCAGAGTTTGCACTAAGCCCCAGCAGGCACAGGCCTCTGAACAGCCCTGCAGTAGGAACCTGTGGTGGGAACCTGTGGAGTCACCCAACAGCTGCTACAACAGTGCTTAGCCCACAGAAAGTAAGAGACTGAAGAGGTCTCTCTACTCTTCCTGGGGCAGGACTCTGCTGTTTGCCCACACTCAGATAGTTACAGTTACATACCACCATAGAGGAGCAAGGACCCTCTTCACAGCCCCAGAGCAGAGGGGAGGGCTTGTAGTCATCCACAGACCAGAGCAAAGAAAAGAAATCAGTCAGATTCTCATAAGACCCTGGAAGTGCAGTAAATCAGCCATAGGCTGAGGAAAAGAGCAAACAACAGAAAAAGAAGAACCTGACCATAGAAAATTACTTTGGTCCCATGGAGGATCAAAACACACACTCAAAATATGACAAAGTCCAAGCTTCTATATCCAAAGCCTCCAAGAAATATAAGGAATGGGTTCAGTCTATGGACAAGCTCAGAAAAGAGTTTGAAAAATAGTAAGGGAGGTAGAGGAAAAATTGGGTAGAGAAATGAGAGTAATGTGGGAAAATCATGAAAACCAAGTCAACAGTTTGGTGAAAGAAATACCAAAAAAAATACTGAAGAAAATAATAACATGTTAAAAAATAAGTTTAGACCAATTGGCAAAAGCAACCTAAAAGGCAAATGAAGAGAATGCCTTAAAAGTCAGAATTGACAAACTGGAAAAGAACATAAAAGAACTCTCTGAAGAAAATGACTCCTTCAAATGGAGATGGAGCTAAAGGTAGCTGATGAGTTTGCAAGAAATCAAGAAACAATAAAACAATATTAAAAGAACAAAAATTAGAAGAAAATTTGAAATATCTCATTGGAAAAATAACTGACCTGGAAAACAAATCCAGAAGAGATAATTTAAAAATTATTGGACTACCTGAAAGTCATGACCAGAAAAAAGAACTTAGGCTTCATTTTTCAAGAAATAATATAGCAAAATCACCCTGACATCCTAGAAGCAGAGGATAAAATAGAAATTGAGGGAATCCTCCGATCACCCCCTAAAAAAAATCCCAAAAGAAAAACTCCCAGAAATATTACTACCAAATTCCAAAAATTCCAAGTCAAAATGAAAATACTACAAGCTGCCAGTAAAAAAACAATTCAGCTACCATGGCTCTATAGTCAGGATTACACAGGATTTGGCAGCATCTATATTAAGGGCTCATAGGGCTTGGAATATAATATTCCAGAAGGCAAAAGAGCTTGAATTACAACTGAGAATCACTACCCAGATAAACCAAACATCCTCTTTCAGAGGAAAAAATGGATTTTCAATGAAACAGAGGACTTTCAAACTTTCCTTTTGAAATGACCAGAGCTGAACAGAAAGTTTGATCTCCAAGTACAGGACTCAGGTGCACAGAGAGGGTGGACAGGAAGGAGTAATTATGTGGAACTTAATGATGTTGAACTATTTGTTTTCCTGAATGGGAAGAAGATACTGATAACTCATATGAACTTTCTCATTTATAAGAACAGTTAGAAGGAGCATATGTAGACAGGGCACAGGAGGAAGCTGAACATAATGGTATAATATGGTATAAAGATGGAGTCAATGGATGATAAAGGAAAGTACTGGAGAAAGAGAAAGGAGAGGTAAAATAGGGTAAGATCCTTAACATAAAAGAATCAAGAAAAAGTTTTTGCAATGCTAAAAGAGTGAGCCTTCATTCTCATCAGAAATGGCTCAGTGAAGAAATTACACTTAATAGGGCATTGAAATCTATCTTAGCCTAGGAAAAAATGAGAATAAAGGGATGGAATAAGGGGGACAGGGGAGAGGAGGGGGGAGTAGGTAATAGAAGAGAGGGAAGACTATGGGAGAGGGGAGTCAGATACAACACACTTTTTGAGGAGGTACAGGGTGAAGAGAGAGAGAGAGAGAGAGAGAGAGAGAGAGAGAGAGAGAGAGAGAGAGAGAGAAAGAGAGAGAAGAAAGAGAGAATAGAATAATAGAATAAATGGGAGTGAAGAGGATTAGAATGGAGGAAAATACAGCTAGTAATAGTGAATGTGGGAATATTTAAGCAACTTCTCTGATATATTTATAATAAAGAAGGCAACTCATCCCAGAGACAGAGCTGATGGAATCTGAACACAGACTGAAGTATACTTTTTTCCCCTCTCATTTCATTTTTCTTGAGGTTTCTCTATCCTTCTTGGGGGGTATGTGGTATATATTTACTTTCACAACGTGATTATTGTAATAATATAAAATAAATCAACTATAAAAAGAAAAAAATCATCTCTGACTCTTCATGACCCCATTTGGGATTTCCTTGGCAAAGATACTATAGTGATTTCATTCGCCAACTTACTTTACAATTGAAAAAACTGAGGTAAACAGGGTCAAGTGACTTGAGGCTGAATTTGAAGCATCTGGAGTCTTCCTGATTCCAGGCCAAGTGGTCTATCCACTGTATCATCTCTCCTACTAAAAAGCAAACTGGTTTTTTGGGTTTTTGCTTTTCTTTGTATTCCCAACACATAGCATCATCTCTGCCCCAGCCTGCTTATAGCACACATACTTAATAATGCTTGTTGATTGACTATATCCCAATACCTAACACAGAGCTTAGTAGGCACTGAATAAATGTTTGTTAAGTCTTTGATTAATCAGTAGAAGCAAGCACATGGATGAAATCACCAATATCTGAGAAGTCCTTTGATATTTGTTTTGTCTTTTCTTGGTTTTCCTCTGTTGTGAAGATCAGCTGAATAACATTTGTAAAGTGCTTAGCACAATGCCTATAATATGGCAGGTGATTAATAAATGCTTGTTCTCTATGATGTAGAATAAAGGGAAGTATTTGAGTAGAAATATGGGTAGAGTACTTAAGACCATGCCAAACTATCATAGTTTTTTTTTCTAATTGGCCAAGAGCGAGTCTGAGATTTTAGAAAGGATAAGAAGAGATCTTTAAACTGTAATCAAATCTCCCTGGTGGATCAATCTCCAATTAATGGTATATCCCAGTACCCTGATAGTATTTTTCAGAAGCAGCGCTGGCTCTCAGCCTTAGGGGAACCTCAAAGATTATCAGTCCACTTGGTACCTGAACAAGAATCTTCTCTACAATGTTCCAGCTTTGATTTGACACTTGCACATGGGAGGAAGCCCAAACTTCTTGAGGCAAGTTCTGCTTTGGGATACTGTTAATTGTTAGGAAGTGTTTCATTACCTCCAACCCAACTTTGCCTATCCTCAGTTTTTGCCCATTGCTCCTTGCTCAGCCTCTCTTCCACATGATAGGCATTTGAAAACTTGAAGATGTAACTTCCCCTAAGTCTTCTCTTTCCTGTGATAATCATCTCCAGTTCCAAATTCTCTCCCTATTTCCAGCCACACCCTCACCCATGAGCCAGTAAGCACTATAGTAATTATACATGTGAAATCACACAAATATATTTACATTTTAGACATGTTACAAGAAAAGCAAGAAAAATACATTGAAAAAAATACACTTCAACTTGTACTCAAAATTCATCAGTTCTTACTCTGAAAGTGGATAGCATTTTTCATCAGGAGTCCTTTGAAATTATTTTGGATTTTGTTTATCAGAGTAGCTATGCCTTGCACACTTGATCATTGTATAATATTGCTGTTATTGTGTACATTGGTCTCCTAGTTCTGCTCACTTTCCTCTGCATCAGTTCATAGAGCAACTTCCTAGCTTTTTCTTGTCATTTTCTTTATCATTTGTTATGTCATAACAGTTCCATCACAATCACATATCATACTTGCTTAGCCATTCTTCAATTGATGGGCATCACCTTAATTTACATTTCTTTGCCACCACAAAAAGAGTTGTTATAAATATTTTTGTACAATAGGTCCTTTTACTTTTTTTGATCTCTTTGTGATATAGACCTTGTAGTGACATGGCTAAGATAAGACTGTGTGATTTTTTAGTCCTTTGGACCTAAGTTCCAAAGGATACTACAAAATTGTTGGACAAGTTTACAACTCCAACAATAGTGCATTAGTGTATCTATTTTTCCACTTCCCCTTCATCATTTTTCATTTTCTTTTCTTGTCATGCTAGTCACTCTGACAGGTGTGAGGTAGTACAGTTATTTTAAGAAAAGAAGTATTCTAAAAGTGAGGGACAAAATATGGTTACATCTTAGGTATAGGATATGAAAACAACATTGAGAAATGCTGAGGTAGGACCCAGAAAATTCAGTTTTTTCATCTATAAAAAAGATAATAAAATGACAACATGGAAAGAGGGAGGCAAAACTGGGCTTAAATCCCAGCTCTGACCCATGGTAACCATAGAAAGTGAGGCAAATGACTGACCCCTCCAAGCTCTAGACTAGTGGCCTCAAGTCCAATTTGCAAAAACAATGAAAGCCTGGAATCCTTCTCAGCTGTACAAAACATTTCTCTGTTACATTTTCATCTGGTTCAGCCTGCACTCAGGAATGGTGACCAGGCATTGTATCAGCTTTCTCTGATGTGGGCAGCTCTCTAGGAATCTCCAAGTTGCAGAGTAGATGCCAACCTGCCAACTTGCCATAGTGGGTAGAGCTCCCTTGTCTAGGAGTTATCTGGACCAAAAGAATAACAAAGCTAGTCTCCCTCTCTATATCCTAAATTTTCTAGGATATACTTCTAGGATATACTCATGGGATTGTTGAAAGTAAAGTCCTGCATTACATTTGAGATGCCATATAAATGAGAACTAGCATGATTACTGAGGGCAGACAAATAGAAATGGGGAACAGCAGATCTCTGAACCTAGGGAATAACTACATTTAGTTCCTAGGACTATGTTTGAAACCTTTCCAGCTTGCTGGGACCAGACCTGAAAAGTCTGGGAATTACCTTTGCAACCACATGAGACCTAGCTTGAAGACTGCAGTAGAGATGAAATGATTATTGACTAATAACCAACAGGGAAATTGTTCTTGCTGATGTTGTACAGAGTTTTGATTTGGTGATTCAATAAAAATCCCTCAATTCCCTTCATCTTGCAGTGGATTTCAAACATGGTAAGCTCCTGCAAATTTTTGTCAGACCCGGGGGGGGGGGGGGCGGGGGGGCGGGGAATGATCCTGACCTTCCTAACCGGTTAATTATATTTTTATTCATTTCTATGTATGAATCCTCACCTTCATGAAGCCAGCCATTTTCTTTTTTTAACATTTTATTTGTATTCCAATTATATACAATAGTATTATATACCTATCATTTTTGTAAGGTATTGAATTTTACAATTTCCCCCCACCCTCCCTTTCCTTCCTCCCCCCCACAGAAGCCTGTCTGATAGTCTCTACATTGTTTCCATGCTATACATTGATGTAAATTGAATGTGTTATAAGAATAAACATAACCCCCCCCAAGAAGATGAGAAACCTCAAGAATAGAGAGAGGAAAGAGAGAGAGAGAGAGAGAGAGAGAGAGAGAGAGAGAGAGAGAGAGAGAGAGAAATTGTACTTCAGTCTGTGTTCAGATTTCAATGGCTCTGTCTCTGGGGTGAGTTGCTTTCTTTATCATAAGCTCACCAGAGAAGTTGCTTCAGTATTTTTCCCATAGTTGCTATTACTAGCTGTACCTCCACTCTATTCCTCCCCACTCTCATTTATTCTATTCTCTCTCTCCTTTCATCCTGCCCCTGTCTGAAAGTGTGTTGAATCTAAATACCCTCTCCCTTGATCTTCCCTCTCTTCTATCATCTATTACCCCCCTTCCCTCCTCCTATTCCACCTGATCCTATCCCTTTCTTCCCATCCTTCTCCAGGGCAAGATAGATTTCCTCACCCTATTAAGTGTGTATGTTATTTCCTCCCTGAGCTATTTCCAATGAGCATGAAGGCTCACTCATTCTCCCTTGACCCCCCTAAAACTCCATTGAAAAAGCTTTTTCTTGACTCTTAAGTGAAATCTCTCAGCTTCTTGTTCATCTCCTTTTCCTTCCTCCCAGTATTTTCCCCCATCACCCACTGACTCCACCTCTTTACCACATAATATGATTATATTCTGCTCCTTCCTATGTTCTATCTATATATGCTCCTTCTAACTGCTCTTATAAGAAAGTTCATATGAGTTATCAATATCTTCTTCCCATGCAGGAATACAAACAGTTCAACATCATCAAGTTCCTCATAGTTAGTCCCTCTCTTCCAATCCCTCTATGGTTCACTGGAGTCCTGTCCTTGGAGATCAAGCTTTTTGTTCAGCTCTGGTCATCTCAAAAGGAAAGTTTGAAAGTCCCCTGTTTCATTGAAAGTCCATATTTTCCCCTTGAAAGATGATGTTCAGTTTTGCTGGGTAGTTGATTCTTGGTTATATACCAAGATCTTTTCCCTTCCAGAATATCATATTCAAATCCCTACAAGCCCTTAATGTAGATGCTGCCAGATCCTGTGTAATCCTGACTATGGAACCTCAGTAGTTGAATTGTTTGTTTCTGGCAGCTTTTAGAATTTTCTCTTTGATTTGGGAGTTTTGGAATTTGGCTGTAATATTCCTGAAGTTTTTCTTTTGGGATCTCTTTCAGGAGGTGACCAGCGAATTCCCTCAATTTCTATTTTACCCTCTGCTTCTAGGATCTCAGGGCAATTTTGCTGTATTATTTATTCAAAAATGAAGTCTAGGCTCTTCACCTGATCGTGGCTTTCATATAGGTCAGTAATTTTTAAATTATTTCTTCTGGATCTGTTTTTGAGGTCAGTTGTTTTACCAATGAGATATTTCACATTTTCTTCTAATTTTTGGCTTTTTTGGAAGAGTTTTATTTCTTCCTGATTTATTGCTAAGTCATCAGCTTCCTTTAGTTCCATTCTGCATTTGAAGGAGTTATTTTCTTCAGAGAGCTATTTTATCTCCTTTTCCAGCTGGCCAATTCTGCTTTTTAAGGCATTCTTCTTTTGCTTTTTGCTTTGCTTTTTCTATTAGGCCTAAACTGGTTTTTAACATATTATTTTCTTCAGTATTTTTGTATATCTTTCACCAAGCTGCTGATTTGGTTTTCATGATTTTTCTGCATCGCTCTCATTTCTCCTCCCAATTTTTCCTCCGCCTCCCTTAATTGCTTTACAAAGTCTTTTTTGAGCTCATCCATAGTCTGAACCCATTTTCTATTTCTCTTGGAGGTTTTTGGATACAGAAGCTTCAATTTTGTCACCATCTGAGTATGTGTTTTGATCTTCCATGGGACTAAAGTAATTCTCTATGGTCAGATTCTTCTTTTTCTGTTGTTTACTCATTTCCTCAGCCCAAGACTAATTTACAGCACTTTCAAGGTTTGGGTTTTTTTGGGGGGACACCCCACTGGGACCTTTATTCCTCCAAGGTCTTATGCTCTCTCGCCTGTGTTTTGATATGTAGATGGCCCCATACTTCCCTCTGCCCTGGGGCTATAAGGAGGATCCTGCTATCTTAGTATGGAAGCCCAAACTGTAACCTGGATCTGAGTGTAGGCTAGCAGTGGAGTCCTACCACAAGGGAGAGCAGAGAAATCTCTGCAGACTTCTCTTACCATCTCTGGGGGTGCAGGCTGCTTTCTCCAGATTCTTGCTGCAGATTCTGCGGCTGATACTCCTCACTCCACACTCATTCTGGTGTTGCAGAGTTCTCTCCCCACCCCTTCAAGCTGTTGCCAGTGATCTCTGGGTTGGACTGGGCTATGCTGGGCTGAGTTGGGCTATGCTGCTCTGTGACTCAGGCCTTTTTCTACCCCCACCCCCCACCCCCGTCCTGGTGAAACACACCTTTCCTGTGGAACTTCTAAGTTATCTTGGACTAGGGAAATGTATCACTCAGTTTTTCTGTGAGTTCTGCCCCTCTAAATTTTGGCTAGAGTCATCATTTGTTTGTCTTTTGGAGTTGTGGGGGAAGGAGTTGCTGGGAAATGCTACCTTCATGCCTCCATCTTGGCTCCACCCCCACCAGCCATTTTCAAATACCAAACTTTCTCACTGATAAATGCATCCTCTCATTTATTTTGCTTCAATATTTCTTCCTTAATCTGTTAGGATTAATTTACAATTATGGTTGTTTTATATAGTGCCAATATGCATTCATTTGGGGCATCACAATTCTTTCTATAGCATCAGAGTTTCATGTTATAGATGCAAAGCACCTGAGGATAATAGCAGGCGGTTGCTGGTAACAACACTAGAACAAGGGAGGGGGAGCAAGAGATTTGCCTGTGATCAGTGATTGATGATTGATAAAATACTTTAATAGAGAAGGTGCTGTAGGTTTTGAAACTTGGGCACACCGTGGAAAAATTATGGAAGGCTCAACCAGCATCTGCCTCCCAGAGATAATTCACCAGCAGTATGAGAAACTCTTTGTGGGCAGAGGCTGTTTCATTTCTTGTCATGGTCCCTATTGCTTAACACTGTCAACCACGAAATAGGGAAAGAGGGGTCAGGGAGAGACCTAGTATAAGGAACATCAGGAAGGAAAACTCCTTCTGCAGATCCACATTAACATTTTCTGTGCATCTTGGGGTAGAGACATCCCAAGAGTCTCAGAGGTTATGCGACTTGTCCAGGGTCACACAGTCATTGTTTCAAAAACAGGACTTGAATTCCAGTCTTGCTGGCTTCAAAATCAGCTCTCTATCCACCATGCACAAAATAGCTACTTAATATGATTCCTTTTGATCAACTAATATTATACACACACACACATATACATATATATATATATATACATATATATAGATATATGTATATATATATATATGTATATTGGACTAAATTGATCTGGAGTTGAAAAAGAGAAACAAGGAAATTTCAAAGTTCGTTTACAGAAGCCTCAGTTCAATAAAATCACACTCTTCAATACTGTCATTTTTCTAGTATCAATATATGGCAACAAATTATGCCTCCAAAGAATTAAAGAAGAGCATTGCACAGAGATCCCTGAAGAGGTATTTGGTAGGTATGGACAAGCTCCAGTATATAAACAACAGGGAAATCTGAAAAAGAATAGCAATTACAGGTATCAGCAAGGAAGTATATGATCAGAAAAGAAGAAAGGGTAGTCATGTGATAAGGGGGACCACAGGTTATTCCTTTGCCACCCTCACAATAAGGAGGACTTCAAGTATGTTGACTGGACCCCTTGGACAAATTTTGGGGTATATATGGATTAGAGTCACCCAGGGTGGATGGGCATAGATGGACATAGTTACAATCTTCTCAATGGCAAAAGCTATTGAATCAATGATAATCATAGATTCACTTCAGTATATAGTTATATATTATCTCCCCATATAGACTGTAAATTCTTTGAGAGCAGGGAGGATTTTACTTTTGTCTTGTTTCCACAGAGCTGAAGTAGATACTTAACAAATTTGAGCAGATGGATAAATGAATGGATGGGAGAATAGAAGGATGAATGCATGGATTGATGGATTGATGGGTTGGTGGTAATTGAATGAGTGGTAAATGAATGGGTGGATGGACTCCAATGTATGGTTATAAAGGGAATCTTGAATCACAAGAAAAATCATAGTTCTTTGAAAAGTTTAGAAGACTCATTATTACCTTTATGCATTTATCAAGCATATTCTGAAATCATAATCATAATCTCGTTCCTTAGGGGAAGGTGGCGGGAAATCTACGTTCTGGGATCTTTTGTGGGTGGTTTCTGAGTCTATTTGAGTAATTCCTATCACGGATCTGATTATAGTATGAGACCAGACAAGTAAAAAGTCGTAATCCCAGCCCACAAAGTTGCTCATGCTCCAGGGACCTTCTCAGAATCAGTAATCAACTCCCTGAGGCAAAGAAAATAACCATTGCATCAATAAGAAAATCATTAAATCAGACTGATTTACTATGAGTGGATAATATATTAGATACTGAAGATAGATAGGTGGGAATTCATTTAAATTAATTCCTGATGAGAGAATAAAGCTGCCAAATCCATCAGAAAACATATTTATTCCCCAAGTCAGGTTCCTGGAACCCTAGGGAGGCAGGAATATTTGTCATTGAAGTATTTGATGCAAGAAATGGTGCTAAAGTTGTCATCAAGGATAGACACATGGGGGCAAGAAAGGGAAGGAAAGCTCATCATAAACCCAGAGTGAGGGATGGCAAGAGGATGGCCCAGCTACTGCACATGGAATAATGAGGTTCCACTAAGCAACCATCTTTCCTTCCTGGAGGAGGAAACATCAATAACCCAGGTTAACAAGGGTTACAAGACTGAAGGTTGAAGGATTATACCTAGATCTGTAAGGAAACTGGAGGTTACCCAGTCTTGTGCCTACAATTTACAGATGAGAAAATAGTTACCCAGAACAATTAAGTGTTCAAAGTCATATAGCAAATAACTGATCAAGATTTAAACTTGGGTCCCAAGACTCTTCAGGTTAGCACTATGTCCAATGCACTTCCCATCACAGATTCAGCAATATTTTTCTTCTTTTGACTGAGATCTCAATCTCCTGGTGGCTAAGAAGGTGTTCTTCATTGACCTGGAAATGTTCATATCCTGGTGATCAACCTCTGTTAATGAAGCTTTCCAACTTAGCTAGATAGATCCTTGGTCAGTGGTACATTAAGCCTTTGCCTTGGTAAGAACTGCCAACATTTACATTAGCCCTGCACAGCTTTGGAAAATACAGAGCCATTTCCATTCCTCAAAGAAGATTTTGTGCAAGGAAGTTTCATTCCAAAAAAAATCATAGATCCCTTGAGGATTATCTATCAAATCACAGGGAGAAATTATCAATGGGAAACTTTCCATGACTCCATGTTACTCTGTGTAAGGGGATAACATAACCTTCATACAAAAGAGTACAATATTAAAGAAAGGTTTCTGGATTCAGAAGAGCAGGGTCCAAGCCCCAGGTCTGCTGCTTATCTGCTTCCTTCACTATTGGCATTAGACCAAATTTGGGATTTGACCTGAGTCTGCCACTGATGTGGGGAAAGTCAAGATAAGTTTCTTTAAATCCAGAAGCCCAATTCTCTTAATTAATTTTCTACTATCCAATTCATAGTAGTTATAACTTCTAATTGAGCAGTCTCAAAGCCAAAAATCCTGAGTTCAAGTCCCAATTCTGAAACATACTACCTTTGCAATCCTGGTCAAATCACTTCTAAATTATAAATTATAGGGGTGGCTAGGTGGTGTAGTGGGTAAAGCACTGGCCTTGGAGTCAGGAGTACCTGGGTTCAAATCCGGTCTCAGACACTTAATAATTGCCTAGCTGTGTGGCCTTGGGCAAGCCACTTAACCCCATTTGCCTTGCAAAAACTTTAAAAAAATTATAAATTATAGAGAAAATACCAACCTGTACTGACTCATGGAGTTTCTTTTGGAAAGTTCCCTCTACCAGTGAAATCACAGGAAAGTTCCCACGTTTACTTTCTTTTTAGCCCATCAGCAGTATAATTATTCTTCCTATATCATGGAGATGAAAGGTTCATGAGGATATTAAAAATTTCTCATAAAATTTTTTGGCCTTCATTTTGTGTCAGAGGAAAAAGACTGAATTTTTTATTTTTATTGGGGGGCATTATAGTACCTTATTGAAAAATTTAGGTAGATATTATGAAGTATTATGCATATATTTTATCTATTTCTGAGTTCCTAAACTTTCTCTGTGTTATCTACTGGTCTTCATGTGTCATCTGTGGCTTCTGCAAAATTCCTCCAAAATTCCCATGTAATTTCTTATCCTAGCCCCTAATATTTCAAAACTGTGTTGGGGAAAGTCATGATATGGAAGAGATAACAATATTGTCTACTAACTATATTCAGCATTCATTCATTTGTTCTCAAAGCTTAAGGTTTTCTTTTAAAACACCAAGAATAATGTTAGCTCATATGGTGTTTTGAGGCTTGTAAAGTATTCTGAATACATTAATCAATAAACAAACATTTACTAAACATCTACTATAGCTTGCATGAACTTAATAATGGTCTTGGGAAGGGGAAGGGCTACATATATTATTATTTCCATTTTACAGATGAGGAAACTGAGGTTTGGTGGGAAAGAAAAAATTCCTGTTTGCTTGAGGCAGATTACAAGCCATAAGAATAAAGTGAGGACACAGATACTGACAGTGAGAGGTAGGGCAAGAGGAAGGAAGGAACAGTTGGGACTGGGACAAGCAATCCAGGGCAGCATTCTAATTCCGTGACTGGGGCTACATCCTTTTCCCCAAAAGGATACTTAGACTTCCACCTTCTGTGTTCAGTTGACATGCTGTATTGAATATTTGCCCAGATGTTGGGGGGAAGACTGGACCCTTTTCCCACTTGTGTGTCCCCAGTGGGGGACAGGATCAGGAAGAAGCCATATTGACTTCCAATTGAGCAATTTCTCATATTCTCAGTCTGAAGGTGAGTGAAATCTTGCTGTCAAGGGGAACAAGACCAAAATGGTCATTTCCAAGTTTGAAATGGAAAACGGACATTTTATCACTTAGGACATTAATGGCAGAGGCCAAAAGACACTCTGAAGACACATTAGAAGGAAGACAGCTGAGATAATAAAGTTCTCTCAGACTGAAAGGCCCACGGTTAAGATTTATTTCCGCAGTCAAAGAAAGGGTAATGCCAGCTGGTCCAATATATATTCTGGGGGTAAATGTCTGCCACAAACACTGAAAACACAAGCCTTATTAGCAATCCTGGCTTCATTAGCCAACAGAGAAACATTAAAAGGTGTCACCATTGACACAGGGAGAATAGAAAGATGAGTTGTCTCTCAGGAGCCCCAGGACCCAACAACCTCTCTATAAAACTATAAACAAACTATAGGAGTAAACAAAAAATTAAGGGAAGATAGGAAAAAAGAGAAGCATATTTTCACAGGGGACTAGTAGGAATTACTTTAGGAACCCTGAAGAGACTGGTCTAGGAATACTGGTGGGCACAGAAGGCTCCTGAAAATTCCTGGGGAATCTCCCTCAGCACTGGTGATATATTTGTGGTACATGACCCCCTTATCTAGAACCCAAGCTGTTTCGTTTTGTACAACTCAACAAACTGAACCAGCAAGCACTTTTGTACCAGGCTGCTAAATGATGCCAATTCAAAGAATAGAAAAGTCACCAAGACCATCCCTGCTCTCCAGAAGTTCAGAGTCCACTCTATCCCCAGCACTTACCCTGAGGCCAAGTATACAGTGGATACCTAATAAACACTTACTGTGAACCAATTGATTGATTAAAACTCCCTATTTAGGCACTGCACAGACTAGCAAATGGAGGAAACTGCCAAGCATTTACTGGTGGAACCCAATTGTTTGGGAGATATAGTTCTTGTTAGAACTAGTTAGAGTTACTGTGAAACACTCTTTCCCAAGCCCCAAAAATAGGCAGAGAGAACCCATCCACAGGCCTTTCTTTATCCTTCTGAGCTAAATTTGCCTGAGGGTCTCCATTCCTGTATCAGACCCAACTTAGCCTAGCCATGACAGAAGATATCAATCCCAATTCAGGTCCATGACCAGTGGTATAGTCTGGATGGCACCCGCTTTAGGGAAATTGTTAAGCAGATTGTCTTGGCTAATAGGAAGCTAAGCATTCTGTTATCTGCTATTGAGATTCAGGCTAAGAGTTGTTTTGGGGTTCATGGAAAAGCACTAGACTTTTAGGTCTGCTCCTCAATCTGCCATTGACTCTCTGTGTTCCTTTCTGGGACTCAGTTTCCTCCAATGTAAGATAGGGCTACTTATCCTTGCATTCCCAACCTCATGGGGATTCTACAACAATTTCATGAGATAATCTGTGTGAATACTTTGACAGCAGGCAAGTTGTGATTTTAAAATTAAGAAAGGCATTATTGAAGATTAGAGATGCTCCAAGTAAGAGTCAAATGGGATGGGGATCCCACAGTTCCCATCCAGCAGGACCCTTCTTAAGCAGCCTTACTACTGATGCTGTAGAGCAAAATTAACAAAGGCAAATACCCATTAGGGTAAAACATTAACATTAAGTAGCTATTAACAGTCTTAACAGGTATTTGCTATTTAAATAAAACCTTGGAAATCAGCCAGCAGGTGTGAAACCTGAACTACTGGGAAAAGATCAGAGAAAAGGCCCGAGGGACTGGAAGGCTGCCTTGAGCTTTTTAGAATAGGGAGAATGATATTGCTACAGGAACAACTTGAAAGTGTAAGATAAGAAGCTTCACCTATATTCTATTTGTGTCTGAATCCTCCTTGGGCAGTGTTCCTCACCTGGATTCTTCAGGCCACTTGGGGGATTAGAATAAAAAAAATGAAAAATAACAAAATAACAGGATGCAGGACTGACTTAACCTCAGGAAAGTCTCGAATTAGGGCAGTTCTGTTCAGTATGAAGGACCACAACTAAAATGGGGTGAATCTACCAAATCTCTCGAGGATTTAATTCACATGGAACCTAAGCAAGGGAAAAAAAAATCAAGGAGAGAAGAGAGCAGGGGAAAGAAGAGAGAGGGAGGGGAGGGGAGGAAAAGAGAAAAAAATTGCCAAACAAGTGCATTCAGGCCTCCCCAACAGCTTCATTGGCAACTTGCCCAGTGGTGGCCTGTGGGATGCCGCCCATTGATGGAAGAGCACTCCACAGTCCCCAGCCCTCAGTACAGAAAACTCAACCCTCTTGCCCTCTTAAAATTATGCTGTTTGACTAAGAGCTGGAGATCTGTAGTTACTGCTCTTGAAAGCTATCGTTTCATCCTCTCTGCTGTGATGACCTGCAGCAGGGGGGCCCAGGGCTGACAAGAGAGCTAATGGCCAGGGGTAAAGAAAGAGAAATAAAAATCCAGAGAGCTAAAATTAATGCTTCCTAAGAAAATATATTTAATTATTAAATGTTTAATGCTGGGCTTTCATCTAATGACTAAAACAGGCACTGAAAATAAATGCCAAAGAGGGCAGGAGAAGGTTGGCCATGACCCTCACCAATAACAGCAAATTATTTGTTCCTTCCCAAAGTGGTATTTTAGCCCAGCAGGCTGCATGTATGATGTGACAGGATAATGTGTGTGTAACACACCCCTATAATAGAGCTGTCCCACAGGCACTGTTAGTCAGCTAGCTGTGTTGCTGAAGCAGCCACTTGGGGGGTAGGCAGTTTCCAGGGCTTCCCTAGAACTGTATTAGATTGGATCAGCCTTGCCACTACAACATCTTGACAGGATATGCCAATACTGGTCTGAGGTATCCAACCAGAAAGAGAACATTTTTATTTCATATACTTTCAAGGTTAAAAGTCCAACTGGAAAAAAAATAGAATCAGTTGACTGGTTAAGGTATTTAGTTCTTAGACAATAATTCCAAAATGGCCCCGTGTCCATCCCTTACATTTCTGATATGGTCAAAACATGGTGAAAATCAGTAAAATATCAGTGGAGATCCTGCTCCATATATCAGAATATCTGTGCAGGAAAGGAAAATCTATTTGGGAACCCACAAAATTGGCATTGGCACAAAAACCTACCATAAACTTTTAAAGTCTTTTTGTTTTGGCATTTGGAGAACCAATATCCATCCAGTTTTTTTTTTAATCTAAGATATGACAAGTTTGTCACTTGTTATCTCATAAACATCATTAAAGTATCTTAAGATCCAAAGTCTTCAAACTGATTTTAAAAAGTTTAATAGTTAACAGTTCAAGTCATGAGGAAGTTCAAGAATCTTCCAGGCAACATTGTCAATGAACATGGAGTCAGCAAAGAACTCAAAAGCTGTATGTCTTTTCAGAAAAGATAGAATGTCTAAAGGCTAACAGACTAGAAAGCCATTTGGGAGATGGGTTATAGTGGAATTTCCCCTCACTTCAGGTCCTCAACCAAAAGACTAGATGTTCTGTTGTAGAGTCAATTCTTATTCAAATCAATAGCCTTTGTAAACTGTTTTGACTAATATTCTTCAAAGCATTAGAAGTCATTTGAGGGATGTCAAATGTGCAGTAGCTTTTCCATCATATCTGACTCTTCATGACATCACTTGGAATTTTCTGGCCAAAGATACTGTAATGACTTGCCATTTTCTTCTTCAGCTCATTTTTTTAAATAAGGAAACTTGGTCTTGCAGGATTACAAGACTTACCCAGAGTCACACAGCTAGTAAGTATCTGAGGTCAGATTCAATTTGGACAGACGAATCTTTCTAATTCTATCCATCTAACACTGTTCACTGTGCTATCTAATGGCCCCCCAAATCCATCCAAAACTAGCTTGCTATGGTGCCTGAAGTTCTCTAAAGGTCATAAAGGCATTTCCTATGGTTAAGATATGATAATATTTAGCAGAAAGATGCCCAAGGAGTTTAGTCAGGGACCTGTGGTTATTCTCTATATACACACATTCTCTTCCCCAAGATAATGTAAAGTCTTTGAGATTGAGGACTATTTCAATTTTGTTTGTCTGATAGCCTAGGCCAGTTTAAAAAACGCTTGTTGATTGATTTTTTGATTGATACTAATCTAATAACTCAATGAATACTTACATGAATCAACTATCTTTTTAGAAAGCATTGGATACATTAGTGTGTTGGATTTATGCTTTAGATTGCTTATCACATCCTAATAACACCTCCACCGATTTTCACCTATCAAAAAGCACAATTGTGAGGGACTGAGAAATAAGGTAGAACCACATGGTGGGTGAAGGAGAAATTTCAGAACATGAAACACCAGCTAGGACCAGGGCTGCTTTGGAGAAGAGCCAGCTCTAAAGTCCCTGGATAATGAGGTCCTTGGAGTCTTCTCCACGGGACCAAGGATGTCAAAAAAGTGATAGTGGGCAGAAGACTTGAGTGCAGTCCCAGATATATCACTAATCCACTTTCTGACCAGGATTGTGTGCCTTTTGAATTTCAGTTTTTTTACATATGCTATGATTCGATGCCTACTGGATGATAACATTCTGGAATCCTATTAATCTTCAAAAAGTATGGGTTGAGACTTCCAAAGATGAGCCAACTTTCCAATTTTGCCTTAGGTAGCTGGTAACCTTTAGGATGTGACTGATGGGTGAGAATTCTAAGGACTTGACCCAGAAGATGTATTATCTATCAGTTTCTTTCCCTATCAAAATAAGAAAGAAAAAATATGTATATATGTTTTATATGAATATATGAGTGCATATATATATATAGTGTACACACATAAACATACACACATTATATATCTATATGGACACCTATGTATGTATACATATATATATGTATATATACATATATGTATATATGTATATATGTCCATGTGCAGTAGTATAGTGGATAGAACTCTGGGCCTAAAGTCAGAAAAACCTGAGTTCAAATCCAGTCTCAGACATTGACTGACTGTGTGACCATAGGCAGTCATTTAACCCTGTTAGTCTCAGTTTTCTCATCTTAAAAAAATGAGTTGGAGAAGGAAACCACTCCAATATCTCTTCCAAGATAACCTCAAATAGGGTCATGAATAGTCAGACGCAACTAAAAACAACAAAATCACAAACAGCGTTACTCTAGGCTTGCTTAGTATTGTTCTAGACTTTAATTCTCCCCAAAATATTTGAGGATAATTAAAAGGGATATCAGAGACTATCTCATCTTACCCAGAGTTGAAGATGAATCTCTTTGAAGTCTTCCCAACAAGACTTGTAAGCTTCCACTGGAAAAGATTCAGTGATAGACACCTCACGGCTTTTCAAGGTCATCTATTCCACTTTCAGACAGTGGTAAGTGTTAAAAGGATTTCCCTTGCAATAGAATCAAAATTTACCCCTATTCAGCATCTGTCCATTACCCCTTATTCTACCTCTAGGGCCAAGCAGAATAGTCTAGTCCCTTGTCTATATGGAGAGGCAAGTTGGTAGCCAGTGTGAAGAATGCTGGACTTAGGTTCAAACCCCACTTCATTTGCATATTATTCATGTGAGACTCTGCCAGAGTCTGCTCCCTCATTATACAATAAGAACCATAATTCCTGCCCTTTCTATCTCCTGAGAGTTTTGTATGGAATGTATTTTACAAAGCTTAAAGAATGTTGAAGCTATGAATCAGTTCATGATCAAACTTCAGATAATTGAAATGATCGATTATACATTGTCCTAAGTCTTCTCTTTTGAAGGTTAAATGTCCTCTGTTCTTTCATCTGGTCCTGTATAACACTGTCTTCAACCCCATCATCCTAAAAAAAAGAATGATTTTTCCACTAGTAATTTCCCAATATTCCCTCCAATAAAGCTCTCCCTTAAAAAAAAAAACAGTTAAGCAAAACTAAAAGAAAAAATTCCCTAGGATATACAACATCCTTCTTATATAGTCTTCTTTCTCTCCACTGAGAAGAAGGATGTGTTTCATCATCAATCCTCTGTGACCAAGACTGGCCACTACATTTCCATCAATCAATCAGTCATGAATCAATATTTATTAAGTGCCCACTATTTAGGTCAGGAAGAATTGGACATGAAAACATTGGAACATAAAATGTGTCAGACACTGTGCTAATGACTGAAGATACAAAAAGAGGCAAAGGCAAATCTCTACCCTCAATAAACTTATAAACTAATAGGGAAGATACCATGCAGACATATAGATACAAGGCAAGCTGGATACAATTTAAGTAGGAAATAACTAACAAAGGGACTAGAATTAAGAGGGGTTGGAGAAGACTTCCTGTAAAAGATGGGATTCTAATTGGGACTTAAAGAAAGTCAGGGAAGTCAGAAGTTAGAGAGAAGAAGAGAAAATATTTAAGACATGGGGGACATCCAAAGAAAATGCTCAGAGCAGAGACAAGGAAAGTTCTAGTTGAGTTCTGCCTACCTATGAAAATCCAGGACAAAAATTGAAACTAATTTTAAAGATAAAGATTCCAGGCAGTAAATAGGAGTCTAGGTTAAAGTGAAAAAGGCACAATAACCTTTTGGGGCCACCATATTGGATTCAGATCATTTCTTCCTTTTCTCTTGAGAATAACTACTTCAAGGTGAAACTGCACACTACTTAAGAAAGGACATTCAAAGTCACAACCCATCCAAGCAGGTCTCCAAACAGCATCCTAATTAGTATTACTCACACAATACAAATTGGGATTCTTAAAAAAAACCTTAAGAAAGGAGGCAACTTAAAGTACTAATTTGACTTATGAAAAAAATGATTCCAGGAGTCTCTGGTGTCTTTTCAGACCATATAATCAAAGAATATCAAAACTGAAGAGGACCCCAAAGGCAGTAAAGTTCAAATCTACAGGAAGGAGAAATCCTTATACCACACCTTCAGCAAGTGGTCACCTAATTTTTGCCTGCTAGGGAAACTCCTCCCAAAGACACCTAATTCTACTTTGGGTTAGCTTTGATAGTAAGGAAGACGTATGTGTGAGTGTGTGTGTGTGCGTGCACATTCATGTGCTTCTGACATCAAATCTAAATCTGCCTCTTTCCAGTTCTGCCCTCTGCATCCAAAAAAGAATAAACATTCTCATAACCCTTCACACATTTGAAGAAAGAATGTTCTCAGTCAAATATTTTCTTCTTCATATTAAAATCCACATTTTCTTTAATCTATATATACCTTGATCTCATTGAAGTCCTTCCATCCTCTGGTTGTCTTAATAGGGAAGCTCCCTACTTTGCAGATGTTCTCCAAAAGTAGACAGAACACAACATTCCATGTGAGGAATGATGACAAAGTCCAACGGGACCACTGCTTCCCATGCTCTGTACATTGTCCTTTACAAACCTAAAGTAGGGTACTTAATCTTTTTTATTTCAATAAAAAATAGCAATCTGGTGAATTCTATGGTGAATTCTTCTTTAAAATAATGTGTTTTTTAAATAAGAGAAAATACATAAGACTTCATAGAAAACCAATTATACTGAAATAATTATCAAAATATTTTTTTAAAATACATACAACAAAGACATGGACTCCAGGTTAAAAACTCCTGCCCTAAGTTCTCATTGATATCTTTCTTAGCTGCTATTAAACTAATAACTTATGTTGAGCTTATAGTCACATGAACTATTTTCTAAACTTTCTTCTCTCATTGCACACTTGCAAAGTTGATTTTTTAAAACAAATTTTAGGAATGTATTTGTCTCTATAAAATTTCACCTTTAAAGATTCAGTTCATTCTCAAAGTCTATTGACAGTTAGTTATATCCTTACCATCATGCACTTAATCATCCTTCCCAGTTTTATGTCATCCTGCATTCAGATATCATCTAGGTCATTTATGCTATTGTTATTTAGTCATTTTCAGACATATCTTACTCTTTGTGATCCCTTTGGGGATTTTCTTGGCAAAGATAATGGAGTAATTTGCCTCTTTCTTCTCCAGTTCATTTTTGCAGAGGGAATGGAACAAACAAGGTTAAATGATTTATTTAGAGTCACACAGCCAATAAGTGTCTGAAGTTAAATTTGAACTCAGCTCTTCCTGACTACAGACCCCAACCACAGAGTCATCTAGATGCTCCTAGGTTAGTAATGCCTTCATTCAAATCATGGCTAAACACTGGACCAACAAAGTAGAACCAAGGACAGCTCCCTGAGGCCAAATAACCACTCTGGATCGTTCCAGTTCTAAATTCCTCTAATTGCACTGTTATCTACCTCACATCTTTCCCATCTTATATACAAAGATGGCACAAGAGATCCCCAAAACAGGTGAGCATTCTCACATCTGTGGAAACATTGGTGATATCTTTCAGTCTATTCTATAGTACTATAACCCATTGAGTTGCCCCTCTGAACCTAGAGGTCAATGCTTCACTGACATGGAACCTTCCCAGCCAGGAATGGTTTCCAACCAGAAAGAGAATCCTCAAAACAAGATCACACTAATGTATGGCCAAATTTTTGAGTAAGCTTGTATTTTCATCACTAGGAAACAAAACCCTGGAACTTCTTAGGTTATAACAGCTCATGGTTCCAATGTGATTGAGAAAAGCTATGAGCAAACTGAGAAAACACTGACCCTGATGTGCCATGGACACTTTATTTATATGGCAATAAGAAAGTTTGTATGGGAGCTAGACTTAGATCCTAAAGACCTAGGTTCAAGTCTTAACTAATGTTGGTTGTGATCCTGAAAAAAAGGCCCTAAGTCTTAGTTCTTGAGGCAATTCTCAAAGACTACAAGCTGAGTAGGTTATTTTGCATAGTGCACCAGTCTATGCCTACTGTAATTCCATCTCCTCCTTAATGATGATTGCCAGAATTTATATATCACCTTTTGAAAAGAGATTTACAAATACCTTATTTGATCTTCACCATAACTTTGGTATTATACAGCATCTACATCTTGCAGATGAGGAAACTGAGGCTAACAGTTCAAATCCAATCTCAGATATTTTCTAGTTGTATAATCCTGGACTGGTCTTAGTTTCTTCATCTGTAAAATGGGCAAATAACATTTATCTCCCAGTGTTGTTGTGGGATATTTTAAATGCTTTATAAATACTAATTATTATTATTACTATAACCTTTCTTTTGTGTCATTAGTACTTGTTTCATCATTATATGTATAGTTGTCTTTAACCCCATTCAAGTAAAAGCTTCTTGAGAACAGAATTTTCTTGACCTCCATATCATACCTTTGTTTCTTCAGTTTCTCTGATACCCAACAACTGGCTTAGCCTTGGATATTTTGCTTCTAGCAGGCCTGTAACTTAAGATCCACTACCTTGATAAAAGGTAAACTCCTCTAGGTCAAGAGTTGTCCCAATCATTCTTTTCTTTAGTTCCCAGGACTTACCTGAGTTCTTGGCATGATTATTTGTTGATTGAATGAGGTTCCTGGGGAAGGTAACATGGTTCAGTGAAAAAATCACTGATTCTGAAGTCACAGGATCTGGTTTCCAATCCCCTTAATGATGTGATATTACCTAAGTGCCACTAGGCAAATTTTTTTACTTCTTGGAGCCTTAGGTTTCTTAGGATAAAATGAGGAACTGAGTTAGTTGGCATCTGAGAGCTCTTCTAATTCTAGATCCATATGCCTTATCTGAAGGTTAAGTGGTAGGATGTATCAGTTAGACCATTACTGGAGACTGGCGAGACACCAAAACTGTATGAGTGTAGAGCCTCATGAGAAGTTATTAAAGGAGACGGAAAAGCATTGGCAGTCATGGCTCTGTGCCAGCTTGGGGAGGCAGGGTATGGAATGGCTGGCAATAGCAGGCCCTGAAACTGCCTGACTAAATCTCAAATGCCCAGAAGACCTGTGGTTGAAAATAAAATTTTAGAATCATTTCTGGCTTAGCCATATGGAGGCTACTAAGACATTCAAGGAGACTGAAAACAGAGGTTCCATGATCCAGCACCTCCTCCTTAGCTAGAATGTAGATCAGGGAGATCCATACACTCATGGTCCAATAAGAAAGCTCATGGTCTTGAAATAGGCAGTATTGTTCTTCAGTCAAGCATCTGAGTCATAGCATAAACAAGCCAACACTTAGAACACCCGATTTCTACAAGTGGCCTAGAGAAAAGTATTTCCTTCTCCTGGTAGAAGAAAAAGGCAATGTGATGCTTCTGCTAGGGTAATAATTCAGAAAAATCTCTGCAAGAAAGAGGGGTAAGGAAATGGCCCAGACCCTGGTATGATTTTTCATACTGAAAGCTGTGAGGCAAAAATACAATTCCTAGAAAACAACACAGTGGGGACCCTTCTCATAAGAATGAAATGTAAATTATTCTAATGAGATTCTTTGCATACTATCCCCAGGAAGTCTGCCTTTATAAAGTGTAGCAAAAACAGAAAGGCGAGGTTTCAAGCATCGGCACAAACACACTTTAAAATATTGCTTTCCCAGCAAATGCCCATGTGAACATGGAATGTAACCAATCCAAATTTGCTAAGAAGATTGAAGTATTCTTACTGGGGAATTCTAGCAAGAGCCAGCCTTTGAAGCAGACAGAGTGAGTGGCAGTTTCTATCATCTCTCTTTTGTAAATGGATAGAACACCATTGACCATTATCACTAAGTCGCAGGCCATTTTTAAGAACTGGGATGAATTGGCACTGAACCGTGCCCTTCCTCACACTATGTTCTTTTTGACATCAACTTGATAAAAGATTATTTATTGATTGTCCCAGGTACCATAGTAAGTGACAGAGCAAGGATTTGCTCAGGTCCTTTGATTCATAACATACAATTCTTCTCTTTGTGCAGCATTAGTTGTGACAAATAGAAGAAAATCCATGAATGTGATAACTAGAGAAGCATCTCCACTTATTGAATCTGTCACTTCCTTCAAGATTTAACTTAAACATCACCTTTTGAAGAAAACCTTTCTTGGAATCTCCAAGTGTTCGCATACTCCCTCCTTCCATAACCGTCTCATATTTTACTAGTTTATGTTTATGAATATTTGTTCTATCTGGATTGGTATATACTTATACACATATGTATACATGTTACCTCCCCCAATAGAATGGAAGTTCTTTGAGGAATATGTTTTAGAGGCATCACTAAATATATGTACAAATTTATGCTGTATATGACGATCTGTATAAAAATGTTTTATTTTCTTTCATTTTTAATTGAATCAATACATTTAACTATGGTGCGAATTATTTCAGCAATATATGAACTGAGAATTACCAGGTTGGTTTTCAAAGGGAAGAAACTGTAGACCAAATTGCCAACATTATAGAGAAAGCAAAGGAATTTCAGAAAAGCATCTACTTTGCTGCATTGACCATACTAAAATCTTTGTGTGAATCACAATTAAATGTGTCAAGACCTCAAAGTTATGGGAGTACCAAATCATCTTATTTGTCTCTTGAGGTGCCTTATACAGGTCAAGAAGCAACATGGAATATGGAGTATAAAACAAAGAATTGGTTTAAAATTGGAAAAAGTATGACAAGGTTCTATAATGTCACTTTATTTATTTAATTTATAGGCCCAATACCATCAAAAGCTCCAATCAGGTTGCCAGCTGTGCAAATGATAACACTCTGATGGCAGAAAGTAAAGAGGAATTAAGAAACCACATGATGAGAGTAAAAAAGGAGAATATAAAAGCTGACTTGAAATTTAATATCAAAAAAACAAAGATTTTTTACAATTGGTCCCATCACTTTCTGGCATGTAAAGGGAGAAGAAATGAAATCGGTATCACGTTTTATATTCTTGGGCTCAAAAATCACTGTAGATGGTGACTGTAGCCATGAAATTAAGACACTTGTTCCTTGGAAAGAAAACTATGGCAAATCTGGACAGTATAAATGCAGAGATATCATCTTGTAGACAAAGGTCTGTATGGTCAATGCTATGGTTTTTCCAGTAGCAATGAACGTTTGTGAGAAATAAGCTATAACTATTAGGAAAGCTAAGCCCTAAGGAATCAATACTTTTGAAAGTGTGGTGCTGGGGAAAACTTTTAAGAGTTCATAGGACAGTAAGGAGATACACTCAGTTAATACTTTTAAAAAGTAATTTAGACTGTTCATTGAAAGTTGAACTGAAAGTTCACTGAAGCTGAAGCTTAAATATTTGGACCATATAATGAGAAGACAGGACTCATTGGAAAAGAACATGTAGTTGGGAGAAATCAAAGGCAAAAGGAAAAGAGAATGACAGAGGATGAGCTAGATAGTGCAAGGAAACAACAAACATAAACTTGGATAGACTCGGGAGATAGTGGAGGACAGAAGGGACTGACATGCTCTGGTCTATGGAGTAACAGTCAGACATGACTAAACAACTGAATAACAGTAATTTCATTCCAAGGTCTTCAATGGTATGAATTGAGTCATTAACCTCCTTCCAGGCAGGATCTGTTTAATTTTTGCCTCCATACTCCCCCAGTACCTGGTTCCAAGTCTGGTAGAAAGAAAATGTTTCATCCATGCCTTATGATGTAATGGAAGTGAATCTATGTCCTCAGTCCATAGGAAAACTGCTTCCATATGTGAGATGCTCAATGAGTGGCTCAGTAGAGACTTTCATTGGCATTTCACTAATACTTTTGTCAGACCTGGACTCTCTCCTGACTATGAAGATGAGACCTGAAGAACAGAATGCAATAATCTACATGAACATACATT
Source organism: Macrotis lagotis (assembly GCF_037893015.1). Classification (NCBI taxonomy): domain Eukaryota; kingdom Metazoa; phylum Chordata; class Mammalia; order Peramelemorphia; family Peramelidae; genus Macrotis; species Macrotis lagotis. The sequence goes on along the minus strand of NC_133660.1, from coordinate 252,761,624 downwards.
TGAATTTAAAATAGCTCTATCTATCCTTGGAGAGAATCTATCCAGAGAATTCTACCATAGGACAAATCAGGAAGGTTATATTCTCATTGGCTTGTGGATTCAAAGATTTAGAGTTAGAAAAGACATAAGATGATTTCTAGTACAACCCCCTTATTTTGCAAATGAGGGAACTGAAGACTTGCTCAAAATTATACACAATGGAAAAGCTAAGTAGCACTATAGTGGTTAGAGCACTGGCACTGGAATCATAAAGACTCATCTCCATGAGGTCAAATCCAGGTTCAGGCACAGCTGTGTGATTCTGAACAAGTCAATTAACCCTGGTTCCCTCAGTTTCCTCATCTGTAAAGTGAGCTGAATAAAAATATGGTAAAATAAATTCCTATCTTTGTCAAGAAAACCCCAAATGGAATGATGAAAAGTTGGGTACAGCTGAAAAACGAACAATAAATAATACACTAGGATTCAGACACAAGTCCTCTTACTCCAGATCCTATGACCTTCCCATTGTATCCCTTTACTAGTATTCCTTGCTCATAAGATGGTCGTAAGAGAGCTGATTAATTGTGGTCTTTGCTTTTAAGGGGTCAATTCCTATCAGTTGCATAATTCCATTAAGATCTCAGACCTCATGGAGATTGTTGTAAAAGTGACCCAAATATTAAAGGAGTTCTTAGGTATGACCAGTCACCCTAGGCTCCTTGGGACTGGAGACTCAATTCTATTCAATTTAACAAGTATTGCAAGCACCCAGCACTAAGTCCTGGGGAAACAAAGATGAGAACAAAGTGATCCCTCCTCTTCAGGAGCTCACATTTTCCTGGGGGGATGACTCAATATCAGTCTATATCATTTGAATTGTTATTAATGCAACTATAATGATTCTTTTTTGTTTTCTGGGTCAAGTTCCAACTCTTCTACTTGGCATACCACTCATTTTTTCCAATTTATCTCACAATTCTTAGTCATGTATCCAAAGCTCCCAGAAAACTGCATACTTCTCTGCCTCCCAAATTTACAATGTGTGCTCTGATAACCTCCACATTCTTCTTTACTCCAACCATTTCTTGTACCAAAATGCCCTCATTTCACTTGTAGAATTACAGTGAGAGAGAGAGAAAGAAAGAGAGAGAGAGAGAGAGAGAGAGAGAGAGAGAGAGAGAGAGAGAGAGAGAGAGAGGAAGGAAGGAAGGAAGGAAGGAAGGAAGGAAGGAAGGAAGGAAGGAAGGAAGGAAGGAAGGAAGGAAGGAAGGAAGAAAGAAAGAAAGAAAGAAAGAAAGAAAGAAAGAAAGAAAGAAAGAAAGAAAGAAAGAAAGAAAGAAAGAAAGAAAGAAAGAAAACAAGAAAGAGAATGAGCACTCATCTGGGGTTTACTGTGCACAAAAAACTGTGCTAAGAACTAAGGGATCAAATACTATAATAGCAAAAATAGTTCATGCTGAAACTCTTAACATTCTGTTGGAAGAGACAAAGAGGGGTGGTAGACAGGGAAAGATATTTTGATCCAGAAAGCTACATGGATGGTGAGTGGGACCTTAAGGAAGTAGAATTGCAAACCCTGTACAGAAACAATACCAAGACTAATTTGATCATGGTTCAGGGTTCCAGTCAGAATAATCTTTTTCTAGAATTCTCTACTGTACATATCGTGTGACATTCTATATCATAGCCTTCCTTACTGGTGTCTTATGTACTCATCATAGTATAGTGGATACTGCTGGATTGAGTATCAGAGGACATAGGTCAAATTATGTACTATCTGGGTGACCATGGGAGATCAGTTGCCTTCCCAAGGTCTCAGTGTCTTCAAATATTGAATAAGAAGACTAAACAAAAGTCTGTATAAATGGTCAAGAGGGAACCCTCTTGTGTGTTTCTTTTTTATTGAGTGTTCTATGCCTTTCTATAGGCCCCTTGGTGTCTATACTCTTTCTTAATCATCCTTATCATTGATATCTGTCAAACTATTGAAAATCATTTTTTACTTACTAAATCACAAGTGGATTCCTATACTTGTTTATTACATCCATCAGTGCTGGCTTAAGAAAGGAATGGCTTATCAGCTCTATAAAAGACCATGGTTGCCATGGAGAGATAAAATACCTTACAGTAGTAGAGTTGGGGGGTCCTAGACATCCAATATTTTCATGACAGGGAGTGAAGAAGAGCTTGGTGGAACTATGTATGCTCTGTGAGAGACCAGCATAGTTCCCTTCTTCATTCTATATCCTAAAGGCCAGCTCTTTCCTCATCCCTTCTATGGTCTAAAGATACTGCACACATACACAGATACACAGAAGTACACATACCCTCTAGTAACTGAGACCTGGTGGCATCCTTTGCCTACAAGTCTTTTCTTTTGCTTGTTTCTTCATTCTCTCATCACTGAGAGTTTCAAATTAACCTTTGTGACTTTCTCTGGGTAAGTTAAAACAACATAATAAAGGCCACTTATTTAAAGATACTGTTTGAAAACCTAATACTGGAAGGAATTAGATAGGGGAGTTTTGATTAAAGGAATTCTCTTCTTTACTTGATGAGACTTAGGGTATCTTCCCCCCCACCCCCATGAAAATTATGAACATGTCCATTGGCACCTTGGTTAAAACAGAAATCAATTTCAGGCTGCACTTCAGGGATTGAGAGTATTTTAGTTCAGTCATTTCAGCTTGTCTGAGTCTTCATGACTCTATTTCTGGTTTTCCTAGCTAAGATATCAGAGTGGTTTGAATTTCCTTCTTCAGATAATTTTTGCAAAGGAAGAAACTAAGACAAACAGGGTGAAGTGACTTATCCATGATCATATAGCTAGTAAGTGTCTGAGGATGGATTTGAACTGAGGAAGATAAGTCTTTCTTGACTACATATCTAGCACTATATCCATTAGGGTTGATCCTTATGTTATTTGGTTGACTAGCATCTCATAAACAGTTTCCTTCCCCTCAGTAACTAGCAACAACTACTTCAGACCTGCCTGGTATGCCTAGTTTGCTCATTTAGCTTGAGATGAGAATTTATGGGGAGCCAAGATGGCAACAAAAAGGGTTCAAGTCTTAGGAGCTCTCTGATAAAACTCATAAACTAAGGACTCTAAACTTTCAAGAGACAGAACCCACAAAGGGACCCAGTGAGGCAGTTCTCCTACTCAAGGTAACCCGGAAAACAGCAGAAAGGCTCTGCTCCCTGGGGTCTGAGGGGCGGCTGCCAGAGGGGTGGCCCGCCAGAGCAAAAGAACTTCAGCCTCCTGGAGGCAGCCCCAGGGCGCTGGGAGCCAGGGCTCACAGCAGCGGGGGAGTCTCCTGAGCTGCACCTCGGGGAGCACCTAGCACAAAGTGGGGGAACAGCAGGGGACCTCTGCCAGAGCGAGCACGTGGAGCCCAGCCCTCAGGGCACACAGCAAGCTGCCTGGCCACTGCATTCCAGATCCAGGAAACAGAAGCAGGCAGAGCCGATAAGCAGGAGCCCCCAGGGCATGAGCCCATTGAGCTGAGGGAGGGGAGTGAAGAGAGACTGCTGAGCTCTATCCTCTGCCTCTGGATAAGGGCTCTGACCACATTCAGATTCTGATCACAGTCTAGGCCCCCCCCCATAGAACAACAGGGCCCCCCCACCTCGGCCCGTGGCAGAGGGGGGCGCATATGGTCATTCACAGACCAGGAGGGAGGACAGAGCCTCACACACTGAGACCCTTGTGGGAGAGCCCCAAAAGCTCAGGAAGTACCCCAAAACCAGGACCAGGCTAGGAAAATGAGCAAGCAGAGAAATAAGAGGAAGACTATTGAAAAATATTTTGCAAATGAGCCCAAGAAGGATCAAAATACTCAGTCTGAAGATGAGGAAGCACAAGCTCCTGCATCTAAAGACTCCAAGAAAAACAGAAATTGGGCTCAGGCTATGACAGAGCTCAAAAAAGACTTTGAAAATCAAATGAGGGAGTTGGAAGAAAAACTGGGAAAAGAAAGGAGAGAGATGCAGGAAAAACATGAAAATGAAGTCAGCAGCTTAGTCAAGGAAATCAAAAAAAAATGCTGAAGAAAATAGCATGCTAAAAACCAGCTTAGGTCAAATGGATAAAACAGTTCAAAGAGTTATTGAGGAGAAAAATGCTTTAAAAAGAGATGAGAATTTATGAACAATGTTCCTGTACCCCAACCTCCTAAGAGGAAAAGAACAATTTTGATCTCCTAGAAAGGGTAATGATAGCCCTATAGCCTGAGAAGATAGAAAACTTGGACTTGTCTTGAATGACATACAATGTTTGAGTCTTTTGAAATTGGATCTTATAAGACAAAAAGGAGCTTTCCTGAATAGTGTATCTCTTAAATTTCCCATGCGCCACCCCCCAATAACTAGGGAGCAATCTGGATTTGTCATCCTCTTTACAAGTGAGTTTTTTGGATAGGTCCAATGAGAAAACAAGTGCCTCACTAGAGGCAACAAAATAAGTTTGCCTTCTGGGAGTAGTCTGAACCACAGTCAGGGAGAGGCCTGGGGAGCATTATAAGAATTGTTGTGTAGAACCCTGAGTGAGAGTTAGACATGTAAATGTTAGTCCAATGGTTACCCCAAAGTTAGTTCCTTCCATGATGAACTATTATGATTCATATGATGCATTTTCTGCATTTGTTTATGGGCTCCTGTGAATCCGTCTACATTTCTTTAGGGTGAAATATGAATAGCAATATGATGTACTGGAAAGTACAATAGACTTTTCTTCTTAATTTGAAATCATAAGTCCTGAATCTGATTATTGGCTTCATCATTTTCTACCTCTATAACCTTGGGAAAATCTCTTAACCACTCTACTAGGTTTGTTTCTTTTTTTTGAAAAATGAGTAGGTGGAATGGATGACTTCTTGAGAGCCTTTCCAGTTGATCTCATGAAATAAAGGCTGTTCTACAGCAGCTATAAATTTATTACCATAAGTGCTTGTATGGGAGGAAAAAAAAGAGGAGAGAAGTGAAATGAAAGGAAAGAAGAAGAGGAAAAGAAAACAAAGAGGAAAAGAGGAAAAGGAATAAAAGAGGAAAAGAAAGGGGTGAGAAGGGAAAGAGGAAGGTATATTAAAAAAGGAAAGAAGCAGATTAGAAAGTGATACCTTGTTTAGGCACATCTAGGGTCTTCCGTGCCATTTTTTATTCTGTAACACTTTCCAAATTTGAACGAACCATGTACCAGAGCCTTGATTCATACTCTTCAGATCCATTCCAAGGGACATAGTTAGGCTCCCTATTTTCCTAACAAGGCTCTGGCTATTGATGGCAAGAGAGTAGAATATCTGAATTTTTAGAAACATTGCCTGAGCAGTAACAGTCTAATCAAGTCTACTTCTGGATAATGGTCAAAAATTTATCATTCATAAAAACCAATTCATAAAAGCTCCCACACCTCCCGTCCCCAGTTCAAGGGACCTGGGGTTTAGGACATGCTTCTTGATTCCTCTGTTGACAACTACTTGATTGAGAAGTTTAGAGGCAATTAAAATGCTGTACTGATAATACCTATGGCAAGTCCAAAACACCAGTGTCTCTGGGTTCCTATATGCTGCAAATAATAAAGCCCAAGATGGTGAGAATCCTATTATTGGGTTCCAACAATGGCCATCACCCTTTAATTGCAGGAGTAGTTTCTTTTATTCATTCCTCCATTTAAATTGCTTTCCCTTCCCTGGAGAACTTGTACTTCCGAAAAGGCCATATTTTATCAAAGTTTTTATTGCAAGTCTGTGAATAGCCGAAATCCCAGCTGGACATTCATTCTTTCTCTACATCTTAGTCTCTTCTACTGGATTTGATCTGACTCCCCTGAGCTCAACCTTGCGTCATTCAGAAAAATCATTCAAATAGCTTTTACCTCAAAGCTGTTCATTGAGGGTTGTTATGGCCCGGCCTCCCCCTTCCCCAACTCCCTGCATTGAATGAGGTCTGCTCTGATTAGCATAGCATCCAGGCAACTTTTGTCTGTTTTCCCATCAAGGACGATTTCCCCACCTGTACCAGGAGGTTTATAAAGTCTACCAGCTGGAAATATTTTCTGCCAAAACAATGGGGAAAAGTTTGCAGGGGAGGAAGGAGTGCAGGAGCAGGGGTCGACCGAGCACTTGTTCGTAGAAGCTTCCGCTTCGCCAGACCTTGAGTCAGACTGCACGATGTGCCGCTCCAGATAACACAAAAGCTTCTGTGGAGGAGCGTGTCTGACTAAAGGCTGGCATAGACAAGAAGAGCCTGAATGGAAAAATACAAATGACATATCTTACTCTACCAGCCCCCTTCCAAAGCTGGCTTTGCAATGCAGACTTCTCAAGAAGTGGTTGTGATCCATTCTTAGGACTTAGAACAGAAAAAAAAAAAAGAAGGTAGGAAATATCCTGAGAGGGGGAGAGAGGGAAAAGGGAAAAATTAAAGTTATTATCTTAAGATGATAGAATTATAGATTTAGAACTAGAAAAGAGAGGAGGTCATTTAGTACAACTCCACCCCACTTTGTTTTACAAGTAAAGAAAAGGAGGTCCAGAGAAATCAAATCCCTTGCTCAAAGTCACATGGGAAGGGATTCGAGTCAGGTTTTGAAATCAGATCTTCAGGTTGTAAACCCAGGACCCTTTCCATTGTATTACACTATGCTAACAGGGTCTCCACTTTTGAATGGTCAGTCACTTCTTTGGAATTTTAGTTAATTAGGAAGGTTTCAGAATAGCATGTGAGGAGTAGCCAGGTAGTGCAGTGGAGGTAGCACAGGCCCTGGATTCAGGAGGACCTGAAATCAAATATGACCTCAGACACTTAATAATTGCCTAGTTGAGTGACCTTGGGCAAGTTATTTAATTCCATTGCCTTAAATAGATTTTTAAAAAAAAAAAAAAAGAATAGTATGTGATTTCCCACCTCCTCATATATCAAATGACTAAGAATAACGTTTGTCCTTCATTTTCTTTTTTTTTAGTTTTGTTTTTTTTTTTGCAAGGCAAATGGGGTTAAGTGACTTGCCCAAGGCCACACAGCTAGTTAATTATTAAGTGTCTGAGACCGGATTTGAACCCAGGTACTCCTGAATCCAGGGCCGGTGCTTTATCCACTGCGCCACCTAGCCACCCCTGTATTTCATTTTCAAAGAAGATCACAACATCAGGGAAGTGATGTCATGACAAGCACATGAACTGGATTTGAGTGGGGGGGGGGTTGCTGTTCTAAGTCACCAGTCTCACTTTCTCCTCTAGAGTCATCTGGATCCAGTGGCCAGATAGGAATCAGGACAACTGGAGATGGCCCTGGATGAGAAGCAAATGATTGCCCAAGGTCACACAGTTAGTAAGAGTCTAGTGTCTGAGGCAGGATTCAAATTTCCATCCTCCTGACTCCAAGGTAAGTGCTCTATCCACTGCACCACCTAGCTGCTCTATCAACTGACTGATAGATTTAGCAAGTACTGTACTCAATGCATGCTTAATTTTGTTTCATTCCAGTCCACAAAGGTACAAAGCTCCAGAGGCACTGTGCTTAGATAACTGGATATAGAAAGACTAAAATCAACACTGAGTTTTCAAAAAGTTTGTATTCTGCTCAGAAGAACTGGATAATTAAGTAAATACAAGATAATCTAGGAAAAGAGAAATTCCTAGCTAGAAATTCAAGAAGATTTCATGGAGAAGGTAGCACCCAAGATGAGACTTGAAAGAGAACAAGGATTTTGAGAGGAAAACATAAGGATGATCAAAGAATGAAGAGACACATAGAAGCTGGGCACTTGAGCATCATATTGAGGGACAGACTAGTCCTGTTGGAATGTAGAATTGGTGAAGAGAAGTGGTAATAATAAGATTGGAAAGGTAGGATGCCTCCAGATTGTAGACCATCCCCAAGTCTAAATAGAGAAGTTTATATTTTTACCTAGAGGCAATAGGGAGCCATGAAAGAGTTTAAATAGAGAAGTGACACAATCTAATGTGCATCCTAGGAAGACAATTTCAGCAGTCATCGGGTCATGAGTTAATGAAAGGAGGGACTGGAAGCAGGAAAATCAAATAAGATGTTTATAGAAATTCAGAAAAGAGTCTATGAAGGCCAAAATTGAGGTAGTAGAAGAAGTGTTAGTGGAGATAGATAGACATATATGAGAGATGCTCTGAAGGTAGAATCATTGAGACTTGACTGCTGGGGATGAAGGAAGGGGAAGAATCAAGAATAACTCCAGGATTACAAAACTGATTGAGTGGAAAGACTCTGTTACCTTCAAAAGTTATAAGGAAATTCTGGTGTAAAGTGAGTTTCAGAGGGAAAAATGTCAGTTCTGTTTTGGACATACTGAGTTTGGGCTACTGGTGGGATGTCAATGAGATGGTATCTAGTAAGCAGTTGCTGATGCCAGACTGGAGCTCAAAAAAGCCACTAAGCTAAATTTATAGATTAAGAAATCACATGGGTAGATATGATATTTAAACCCATAGGAAAAATGAGGTAATCAAAAGAGAGAGTGTAGAGTGTTCCCATATTCTTAGTTCCAATGAACTCCCACATCAAAAAAAAAATCTGTCATTTTTTTTTGTAAAAATGATTATTTGTACCCTCTTTACAAAAGCTTCTTGCTAGCAAACATGGATAGAGCAAATTACCTCTATTAAATAAGAAGGCATAAGCCAAGCTAAAATACTAGGCTAAGGGAGGTTGTATCATTGCCAAAGGAAAAAAAAAACAACTCCCTTCATTGTTGGAAATAACCAACTTGAAAACAATCTTTTCTCAGCAATGTTTACTCCCAGCACTATTCAAGGAGCTTCTAACCAATCATTCTTCTTGAACTTAGTCCAAATTAAAAATATGCCCTTTAATCACAAATAAAAAGAAACCCTCTTTTCAAACTGTTCTGGGAAATAGAACTAAATGTTACAAATAGCAGAAAAGTATAAGTGGAGGAAAAGGAATGAATTAATAAGGAACTGGGGTTAGGGTTAGGATCAGAACTCCTTGGAGGCAGACACTACTTCACTCTTGTCTTTGAACCTTTAACACATCACAATGTCTGGCAAAGTAAGTATGTAATAAATGCTCATTTATTGCTTTAGAATACTTTGTTGTCAATAAATACAATAAATACAACAAACACAATCAGGTTCCCATTGAGAATTTTATTCATTCTTGACAATCACTCACGGTATTTTGGTGAACTAGAAGCTCAATGAGTTACTATTATGACATGACAACAAGAACAGTATCTTAGGCCACATATTAATGTTCCAGAAAAAATAAGTAATAATTCATTGGAGGTCCTGTAGAGGCTAGACACTTATTGAATATATTGAAGAAAGAATTCTTCAACAAGATCAGGTCATGGCAAACTAATATCATGAGACTTGGGAGAATAAAACTGCTAAACCAAGGGAATGCTATAGATATCATTAGACTATAAGCTCCTTAAGGGCAGGACTCTCTTTTGTATCTTTTTGCATCTCCAGCACTTAACACAGTGCTTGGAAAATAACAGGTTCTTGATAAAGTTTTATTGAATGAATTTACCTAAATTTTAGTAAAATATGTGGCAAAGACTTTCATGTGATTTTTGTGGAAAAGATGGAAAGCTGTGAGTTCACTGGAACCAGAGTTATTTATATTTGAACCTGGTTTTAGCCAGGGTTAATAAAACACAATGAGTAGTTTTTAAAATTCAATGACATTTTGGAAGGTATGCACCAAGGAGTTGTGCTTTGCTATTAGATAATTTTCATCAATAGCTTAGATAAAGGAATAAGTTGCCATGCTTAACAAATTTGCATATGACACAAAGTTGGCAAGGATAAATAACACTTTTGATCATGATCCAAAAAGATCTTGACAGCCTAGAATGCTGGGTTGAAAATGAAAAGGGGAAATTTGATAGGAATGAATAGAACATTTTGCTCTCAAGTTCAAGAAATCAGTTTCACAAGAATAAAAATGGGGGAGATGTGGCTAAAAGTCAATTCCTTAGGGATGAGGGAGAGATGTGGGAGTACGAATATTATTACCTGCAAGCACAATATGAGGTAATATGCATTAAAGCAGCCCAGAATGATCAAGAGATATTGAGTCACATAATATTTAGAAAAGAGGAAGTAGGCTGTGGTCTGGTTGTCCTTTGCCTTGGTCAGAGTACATCTTCTAGGATTATAAATTCAAGATGAAAGGGACCTTAAAGTACCCTGATGAACCACTTCACTGTCAAACTGAGGCAACAGAGGTCCAAAAATGGTAAGTGATTTGTTTGAAGTTAATGAGACTAGCTCCTCTGACAGCAAATCAGTAGAACAAGGTCTTCAGTTTTAGCTGGATTGAATCTCTAGTAGGCTGATCAGGATAGTGAAGAGCCTCAATTTCATGCTATATGAAAAGAATTTGAAGGACAGGGGAAAAGAAAAGATGTAATGGGAAAGGGAGAACATCAGGACTGCCTTCCAATAGCTGAAGGATTGCTGGGTGTATAATGGATAACAATTTCTGACCTGACTTCACAGGACTACTCATAGGTAATGAGTGGAAATCACAAAGATACAAATGTAGGTTTTATATGAGTAGCTTCCTAACAAATAGAAGTAGTATTTAGTAATTCAGCAAGCATTCATTAAATACCTACTCTATGTTAGGCTCTGGAGATATGAAGGCAAAAACATAAAGCAGTGGGGCAATGGATTCCTTTGATACCACTGATGGGAGAAGGATCTCATATAGATAAATTCCTGCCCCATTACAAAAAAGAATGAACATCGTGTGCCAGCATAGTGAGATCACCTTCACTGGAGGTCTTCATGCAAATATTGGATGAACACTGATAGGGTATATAATAGATGGAGTTTTTGATCAGGTATAGGTTGGCCTACATAGTCACTGAATCTCTTTCAGATCTGTAGTTCTGGAGCCAAAATGGCAGCATGAAGCTAATATTCCCAAAGTTTTTCTCTACACAATGTTAAATGAAACCTCTACACAGACATTAAAGCTACAGATCACACCAAAACAGGAAAAAAAGAGCAAAATGAATTCTCAACTCTAGACATCAGGACATTTCTCAGTGAAGGTTTATCTCTTGCGGGGTAAAGGAGAAGTTTAGCCCAGCTAGACAGGAGAGCAGTAGAGTCAGCCAGAGACATCTAGTCATAGTGCAGCCCAGGATCTGACAACTAGAGAGTATCCCAGGTCCCAGCAACTAGATAAGCAGCCCAGATTCTACCAGTTTAATAGCAGCCCAGGTCCAAGTTCACTAGATAGTAGTCCAGAAGGGAAGGTCCTAATCCCAGACAAAGTCTGAGCCCTAGGAACATTAGCAACAGGCAGGACTGGGTAGGGAACAAATCACTGCATGGGCAAAGTCTGGGCATAAAGGAGAAAACAAACCTCTACACAGACCCAGGCCTTTATGGGTAATATAATGATAAGTCATAAGCCAGGCACCAGACTCCAGCCCCAGCACAAAAATCTCAGGATTATACTCTATATACCACAGGAACAGAGATCCACTATCAAAATGAGCAAAAACTAAAAAAATAAAGGAATAAAAACCATAGAAAGATACTATTCAGATAGAGATGATAAAAAATGTCATCTCAGAAGAAAAAAGCAACAATTTACATGGGAAGTCTCAAAGGAGTTTATCATTTACTCAAATTCAAAACCTCATGGAAGAGCTTAAAAATGATTTCAAAAACCAAAGAAGAGAGGAAGAAGAAAAATGGAAAAAATAAATGAGAGTAATGCAAGAGAATTAGGAAAAATTAACCAAAGTCAATTTCTTTAAAAGTAAAAATGACCAGTGTGGCTAGGTGGCACAGTAGATAGAGCACCAGCCCTGAAGTCAGGAGTACCTGAGTTCAAATCCGGCCTCAGATATTTAAAAAAAAAATTACCTAGCTGTATGACCTTGGGCAAGCCACTTAACCTCATTGCCTTGCAAAAACCTAAAAAAAAAAATACAAAAAAAAGTAAAAAAGTAAAAATGACCAAGTTGAAAAAGAATGACACTCATCATAAAATAGAACTGATCGACTTGAAAGGGAATACAATTCATCAAAAAGTAAAATAAGCCAACTGGAAAAGAAAACCACTCATTTAAAAGTAAAACTAACCAACTGTAAAAGGAAATACAAAAGCTAACTGAAGAAAATAAAACCCTAAAAATTAGAATTAGACAAATAGAAACTAATGAATTTATGAGATATCAAGATTCCATCAAACAAGATCAAAAGGCTGAAAAAATTGAAGAAAATGTAAAGTATCTTTTAGGAAAAACAAATGACCTGAAAAATAGATCCAGGGAAGATGATTTATGAATCATCAGTCTACTGGAAAGCCTAGATCAAAAAAAGGAGCCTGGAAAAATCTTTCAGGAAATTATCAAGGAAAATTATCCCAATATACTAGATCAAGAAGGCAAAATAATCCTTGAAAGGATACACAGAACAGCTCCAGAAAGAGTCCTCAGGATAAAAATTCCAAGGACTATGATAACCAAATTCCAGAATTTTCAAATAAAGGGAAAAATACACCAAGAAGTCAAAAATAAGTAATTTAAATACAAAGGAAGCACAATCATAATTACACAGGACTCATCAGTTTTGATATTAAAGGGTAAGAGGGCCTGGAATTTGATATTTCATACAGCAAATGACGTTGGATTACAACCAACAATTTTCTATCCTGAAAAATTCAGCATATTCTGTCAGGGGAATAGAATGATGTTCAATGAAATAGAGAACTTCCAAACTTTTATGAAAAAAAAAAGACCAGAATTAAACAGAAAATTTGATCTTCAAATACAAGATTCAATAGATGCATAAAATGATAAATGGTAAGGGGAAAAACATTAGTCAAGAACATTAAACTGTGTACCTAGAAGGGAAGAGAATTCTATTTCTCTTAGGATAGTTGAAGAGATTGAACTTAGAGGATATGAGTATAAATGAGACATGAAGCAATGTTGACTATGAGGATGGTATTTCCTATAGAGACAGAGAGAGGGAGAGTACTTAGAGGATCTATACATAATAATATTATGATGTGATCTTACTTTACTAGATACTTTAGTTAAGGAGGGTTGTAGTACAATAGGGACAGAGGGTCCTGATTCAGTGAAGGTTTTTCTCTTGGGGGATAAAGGGGGAAGTTTTGCCCAGCTAGGTAAGAAAACAGTAAAGTCAGCCAGAGACTTCTACTCCAGTGCAGCCCAAGTACCGGCAGCTAGATAAGCAGCCCAGGTTCCAGCAGTTTAATAGCAGCCCAGATACAAGTTCACTAAATAATAGGCCAAAAGGGAATTTCTCAACCCCTAACAAAGTCTGAGCCCTGGGAACACTAGCACCAGACAGGATTGGGTAGGGAACAAACCCTGCATGGGCCATGGTGGGAATATACTTAGTAGGGTTGGACATAAATAGACGAAGAAGTGATCTTGCCTTAATCCACACTTTAGTTAACACAAGGGTTGTAATGCTGTGGTTAGAGGGCTAAAGGAACAGAAGTAGAGAACTTTTGTTGAGGAGGGTTATACAGTTCATCAAAAAATTAAACAAACCAACTGGAAAAGGAAAACAACTCATTTAAAAGCAAAATTAACCAACTGTAAAAGGAAACACAAAAACTTACAGAAGAAAATAAAAGCCTAATAATTAGAATGGGACAAATAGAAACTAAAGAATCTATGAGACACCAAGATTACTTCAAGCAAAATCAAAAGGCTGAAAAAACTGAAGAAAATGTAAGGGACCTATCAGGATATGGCTGGAGTACTGTAGAGACACAGGGAGAGGGACTGGACTTGAAAAGATCATTAAGCAATTTTGCTTTGCTTGATGCTTTGGCTACCATAGAAGGAAGTGTGCTTGGGAGGGGAGGTATAAATGTTTCATGAAATGATCTGATTTTGTATGATGCTTTGGCTCATGAGGATTGTGAGAGGCAGTATAAATCAATTACAATGTTATGTGATTTATGGATCTTGAGAAGTGAATTTCTAATGGGACAGAAGAAGGGAGTGAACTTAGTGATATTAGGCAATGCTGCTTATCAAGCAATCGAGTAATCAATCAACCTTTGAGAATGGTACTTCTAGCAGGACAGATAAAAGGAGTATATTTTGACAAAGGGTTGTAGGGACAAGACAGAGTTAAAACAATAAAGACAAAAAGAAGAAGTAAACTAGGAGAAGGCTAGACATTAGTGAATAAATAATACTAGGTGAAGAATAATTATACTATTACATTAGAGGGAAAGAAGGAAGGATGTGAAAAATGAGTAAATCCTACTCTCAATAGATTTGACCCAGAGAATGAATAACATACATTCTCAATTGGGTTTAAAAATTTATCCTCCCCTACAGGGAAGTGGTGGGGGAGGGAGAAGAGAAGGGACTGATAAAAGAGAAAGTGAAGATAAAAGTCATAGTAAAGTTAAAAATTAAATTTAAAATTTAAAAGAAAAGTTAAAGGAGCAAGGGAGCAAAACATTAGCAAGGAGGAATAAGAGGAAAGAGAAAAGTATAAACAGGGAAAGATAGCTTGGATGAAAATACAAGATTAGTATTCTTAAGTGTAAATGTGATTGGAAAGAACTCATAAAACAGAAGCAGTTAGCAGAATGAATTAAAAATTAGAATCCTACAATATGTTGCTTATAAGAAACATATTTAAAGCAGAGAGATATACAAAGGGTAAAGGTCAAAGACTGAAGCAAAATATATTATGCTTCAGCAGAAGTAAAAAAAATAAGAGGTAGCAATCCTCATCTCAAACAAAATAAAAGCAAAAATAGATCTCATTAAAAGGAATAAAGAAGGAAACAATATTTTCTCAAAAGACAGCATAGGCCATGAAGTTGTATCATTATTAAACATATATGTACCAAGTGGTATATCATCCAAATTCTTACATTAGAAGCTGAACAAATTACAAGGAGATAAAGAGAGCAAAATTATAATAATGGGAGACCTCAGTCTCCCTCTCTCAGAATTAGATAAATCTAACCACAAAATAAACAAGAAGGTAGTTAAGAAGGTTAATAAAATCTGAGAAAATTTAGATATGATAGGTGGCTGGAGAAAACTGATTGGTGTTATAAAAGAATATACATTTTCTCTGCAGTGCATGGCACCTATACCAAAATCAAATGCAGAAAAATAGAAGTAACAAATGCATGCTTTTCATAAAATGATGCAATAAAAATCACATGTAATAAAGAGTCATAGAAAGATAAACCAAAAATTAAATGGAAACTAAATAACCTAATTTTAAAGAATGAGTGGCTCAACAACAAATCATTGAAATAATCAACCATTTCATCCAAGAAAATGACAACAATGAGGCATCATACCAAAATTTATGGGATGTAGTCAAAAAAATTTTTAGAGGAAATTTTATATTTCTTTTTTTTTTTTTGCAAGGTGATGGGGGTTAAGTGGCTTGCCCAAGACCACACAGCTAGGTAATTATTAAGTGTCTGAGGCCAGATTT
Source organism: Macrotis lagotis (assembly GCF_037893015.1). Taxonomy (NCBI): domain Eukaryota; kingdom Metazoa; phylum Chordata; class Mammalia; order Peramelemorphia; family Peramelidae; genus Macrotis; species Macrotis lagotis. The sequence goes on along the minus strand of NC_133660.1, from coordinate 252,746,157 downwards.
GAACTCAAGTACTCCTGACTCCAGGGCTGGTGCTCTATCCACTGTGCCACCTAGCTGCCCCTATATTTCTAAAGGTGTATGTGAAAAAATAGAAAATGAGGAGATCAATGAAATGGTCATATAACTAAAAAACAGCTAGAAAATGAACAAATTAAAGATCACCAACTAAATACTAAATTAGAAATTCTGAAAATCAAAAGAGATTAATAAAAATGAAAGCATGAAAATCATTGATACAATTAATAAAAGCTGATTTTATGAAAAAAAATAAGATAGCTAAACCATTGGTTAATCTGAATTAAAAAAGAGAAAGAAGAATACCAAATTACCAGTATCAAAATGAAAAGGGTGAACTCACCACTAATGAAGAGGAAATTAAAGAGATACTTTAGAGCTATTTTCCCAATTATGTGCCAATAAATTTGACAACCTGAATGAAATGGATAAATATTTACAAAAATATAAAATACCCAAATTAATAGAAGAGGAAATAAAATAATCCCATTTTAGGAGAAAAGAAATTGAAGAAACCATTAAATTCCTGAAGAAAAAGTCTCGAGTTTCAGATGGATTTATAAGTAAATTCTATCAAACATTTAAGGAACAATTAATTCCAATTCTACATGAACTATTTTTAAAAATAGGAGGAGTTCTGCCAAATTCCTTTCATGACACCAATATGGTGTTGATATCTAAACCAGGAAGAATCAAAACAAAGAAAATTATAGACAAAACTCCCTAATGAACCTTGGTGAAAAAAAATCTTAAATAAAATTTTAGCAAAGAAATTACAAGAAGTTATTGCTAGGAAAATACATCATGATCAGGTAGGATTTATACCAGCTCAGCAGAGATGGTTCAATATTAGGAAAACAGTCAACATAATTGAACATATAAATAACAAAGGCAATAGAAATCATATGATCATCTCAATAGATGTTGACTAAGCCTTGGACAAAATACAACATCCATTCTTATTTTGAAAAACACAAGAGTATAGGAAATAACAAATTTTTTCTTATAATAAGCAATTTTCATCTAAGACCAACAGTAAATATTATATATAAAATGGGAAAACTAGTAACATTTCCAATAAGATCAGGGGTAAAACAAGGATGCTCATTATCACCACTATAGGATTAGAAATGCTAGCTGTAGTATTAAGAGAAGGAAAAATAAAATGAAGGAATTATAATTGGTGATGAGGAAGCAAAAGTCTCACTCTTTGCAGATGATATGATATATACTTAGAAGGCCATAGAAAATCAGCTTAAAAGTTACTTTAAAGAATTAGCAACTTCAGCAAAGTAGCAGGATATAATATAAACACAGCATTTCTATATATGAACAGGCTTGAAATCATTCCTGATTAGAGAAATGCAAAACTATGAGGTACCACTTCACACCTATCAGACTGGCTAAGATGACAAAAAGAGTAAATGTTGGAGAGATTATGGGAAGATTGGGACATTAATACATTGTTGGTGGAGTTGTAAACTAGTTCAACTCTTCTGAAGAGCAAGATGGAACTATGCCCCAAAATTAATTATACTTTTTGACACAGCAATACCAATTCTAGGTCTATATTCAAAAGAAATCATAAAAATGGGAAAAGTCTCACATGTTCAAAAATATTTCTAGCAGCTCTTTTTGTGGTGGCAAAGAATTAGAAATTCTAGAGAAATTAGAAATTAGATAACAAAGGAAGTCAGAAAGCTCAGTTGAATAATAGCTCTCACATAAATAGTCCTTTTTACAAAGTATTTTCTTCCTTTAAACTCATGAGGAAACATCTCAAATATAATGATCTCCACTTTATAGACAGGGAAACTAAGTCTCAGTTCACTTAAATGACTTGATCAAGATCACAAGATAAGTTAGAAGTGGATCTCGGAACCTAAATTTTCCCCAAACCCAATACTTCATTCACAATAAGATACTGCCTTTCAATTCAGCATTTGAAGCTAGGACTGGAAGTCTATATATGGGAACATGAACACATGACCTGAAGTCCAAGCAACTGAAGAATCTGATATCCAAGGAAGGAAGAACATAAGATCAGGGACTGATGAAAGTAGAAAATGACCAAAAGGCTTGGTCAAACAGGGAGTATAAGGGTTACAGAGTTCTGGCCCTGAAATGAGCAGTTCTGCCAAGTGCCTAGATTGAGCTATCTCCCTCTTTTTTTAGGTCCAGGTCCCCTGTAACCCCTGATCAACCCTGCCCTATTCAACCCTCCCTCTCAGATAACTCCTCATTATTACCACCATCATTAGAGAAAGTCCAGAAATACTCAGTGATCAGGTGAAATATATTGTAAATGATGACACCTCCCTTAAGGTGGTATACATAAGTGTCCTTAATCAATGCTTTTGATTATGTGTCATTCTTGATTGCCCTTAGATAGTATGAATATTAATAATATTTTTAATTATTTATTTATTTAGTTTATATTATTACAATTATTTTGTTGTGAGAGTAAACATAAACCTCCTCCCCCAAAAAATGATGAGAAAGAAAAAAAAATGTACTTTGGTCTGTATTCAGATTCCAATGACTCTGTCTCTGGGATTAATTGCCTTCTTTATCATTTTTCCAACAAAGAAGTTGCTTCAATATTTTTCCCACAGTTGCTATTACTAGCTATATTTTCCTATTCCTCCCCACTTTCACTTATTCTATTCTCTCTCTCTCTCTCCTTCCACTCTGTCCCTGTTCAAAACTGTTCTGTATCTGAGTAGCCTCTACCCACAATCTTCCCTCTCTTCTATCACCTATTCCCCCTTCCCTCCCCCATTCCCCCTTATCCCATCCCTTTCTTCTTATTTTTAATCTAGGCTAAGATATATTCCTATATCTTATAGATTCCTATTCCTATAGCCTATTGTAGGATTCTGGGTTTTAATCCACTCTGCTAGTAGCTTATGTTTTAAGGGAGAGTTCATCCCATTCACATTCAAAATTATAATTACTAACTCTTTATTGCCCTCCATGCTATCTTCCCTCTGATTGTATTTTTCCCCCTTTTTCACATTATTTATATTCCCCAGTATTTTGTTTCTGAATACTTCCATCTTCAGTTTGTTTGCCTTACTATATCCACCCCCTCCCCTTTCTTTCCCCTTTCCCTTTTTCCTTCCCTTCTTTCTGTTAGCTCCCCTTTTTCTCCCCCTCCCTGTTTCCATCCCCCCTTTCCCTTTTGCCCTTTTAATACTTGAAAGGTAAAATGTTTCTTAAGTTAACTGAATGTGTGTGTAAATTAATTTTAAGCCAAGTCTGATGAGAGGAAGATTCAGCTGTTTCTCATCTCCTCCCTTCTTCCCCTCTATTACAATATATCATTTGGAGCTCTTTACCCCATTCATTCCCCTCCATCCTGCTGTCTCCTTTCCATCCCCCTTTTAAAAGAGGTAATGTTTTTAAATCATTCTGAGTCACAGAAAATCATGAGTATCCATCACTTCTGGCTAAGTATATTCTCTTTGATAGAGTTACAATTCTCAAGAGTTATTAGAGTCTTTCTTCCAAATAGGGATATAACCAGTTTCTTCCCATTGGATAGCAGTCTCATGGATAAGTCATGAGTGTCCATCACTTCTATCTAAGTATATTCCCTCTGATAGAGTAACAGTTCTCAAGAGTTATAAAAATATTTTTCCCATGCTGGGATATAACCAGTTTCAGCTTGTTGGATAGCAGTTTTTTTTTCTCTTTATCCCTTTTTTTAGCCTTCTCATGTGTCTCTTGAACCTCCTGTTTGATGTCCAAATTTTCTATTTAGGTCTGATCTTTTCATCAGGAATAGTTGGAAGTTCCCCAGTTCATTACATGACCATCTTTTCCCCTGGAAGAGAAGGCTCAGTTTTGCCAGAGAGTGGATTCTTGGCTGCATTGCAAGCTCCCTTGCTCTTTGGAATATCTCATTTCAGGCCCTTTAATGTTGATACAGACAGGTACTGTGTAATCCTTACTGTGGCTCCTAGGTATTTAAATTGTTTCTTTCTGGGTGTTTGCAGGATTTTCTCTTTTATCTGATAGTTCTGGAATTTGGCCACAACAATCCTTGGTGCTTTCATTTTAGGATCTCTTTCCAGAGGGGATCAATGTATTCTTACAATAACTATTTTGCCCTCTGGTTCCATGATATCAGGGCAATTTTCCGTCACTAAATCCTGTAATATTAATTCCAGACTTTTTTTCTCTTCAATTATTTCAGGAAGGCCTATAATTCTCAGGTTGCCCCTCCTTGATCTATTCTCAAGGTCAGTGGCTCTGCTAATGAGGTATTTTACATTTTCTGCTATTTTTCAATTTTTTGTTTTGTTTAACAGACTCTTGCTGTTTCATGAAGTCATTGGTTTCCACAGACACCATACGTTTTTTTAAGATAAGAAAGATTTTAAGACAAGAAACATTTACCTTTTGCAGCTCCTTTTCCAAGTGGTCAATTCTATTTGTGTAAGCATTTTCCATTTGACCAATTGAGGTTTTGAGAGAATTGTTTTCTTGTTGCAAGGTGTTAATGTTCTCTTCCAAATTTTCCAATTGATTTATAAACTCCTTCCTTATTTCTTCAAGGAAGTCTTTCTCTTCTGGAGAGCAGGTCATATTCTCTTCAGAGGCTCTAGGTTTCTCTGAGTTGGTATCTTTTTCTTCCAAGAATTTTCCTATGGACCCTCCTTTGCGTTGGCCTTTCTTCATTATTCTAAGACGTTGTGTTGGGGAGGGGCTGGTTCACAGAGGTTTGGTGTTAGGATCCCTAGAGGCTTTATTCATTGAGTGTAATATCTCCAGCTGGCCAGTAGGGGTTGCTGGTTGCTTTCTCTGGTGTGTCTTGATTGAGGCCCTCTCCCTTGGCCTGGAGGAAGCCGTTGAAGCTGGTAAATACTTTGATCTTTGAGCAGTGGTGGGCTCTACCCTGGGGTGAGGTCATCCCTCTCCCTGTTCCCAGCTGAGTTGGTTCTACTGCTCAGCCTTAGCCTGGGGCTGAGGTGGGCTGTAATTGCATTTGTTCTGGGAAGAGGCTTCAGCTGAAATGAAGGTAAGACTCTGAGTTCCTCCCTACCAGAGGAGCCCAGGGATGGATGTCTGCAGCTCTCCTGCACTGGAACTCTCCCTCCAGCCCTGCCAGCAAACTCCAGATGGTCAGCACCACACCCAATGCCTCTGCTCCTTAGTTGACCCGAGTCCCTGTGGCCAACCAGGCTCTAGCCCCCACCATCAAGCCAGTCAGATTTTCAGGCCCTCAGGCTCCTGGTCTCCAGCCCCCTGCCCCTCCCCCCACTTCTAATCAAGATAATCTGAGGCTGATCTAGGATCCCAGTCTCACCCAATCCCCTGCTCCTGGTCTTGGCCTGGACTCACCCACGATCTCAGAAAACAGATCCTGAGGTGGATGTTTTTCTCCTGGCTTTTCTTTCTGGGTTTTGTAGATCAGATTTATATTAAGAGGTTTGTTTTATATCATATATGAGGGAAGATCAAGAGACCTTTAGCACTGTGCCTGTCTTCTCTGTGCCATCTTGGCCAGAAGTCTCTCTAAACCATTTCTGATGAGAATGAAGGCTCCCTCATTCCCCCTCACCTTCCCCCATTCCACTCCATTGAAAAAGCTTTTTCTTGACTCATGTGAAATATCTTAGCCCCTTCTTCCTCTTCTTTCTCTTCCTCCTAGTACTTTCTTTTATCACCCATTGACTCCATCTTTTTACTGTATTATACCCTTCTGCTCCTTCCTGTGCTTTGTCTATATATGCTCCTTCTAAATTGCTTATAAATGAGAAAGTTCATATGAGTTATCAGTATCTTCTTCCCATACATGAATACAAACAGTTCAACATCATTAAGTTCCTCCTAGTTAGTCCTTCTCATCCACCCCCTCTATGGTTCACCTGAGTCCTGTACTTGGGGATCAAACTTTCTGTTCAGCTCTGGTTGTTTCAATAGGAAAGTTTTAAAGTCCTCTGTTTCATTGAAAATCCATCTTTTCCCCATAAGAGGGTGTTCACTTTTGCTGGGTACTTGATTCTCGGTTGTAAACCAAAATCTTTTGCCTTCCAGAATATCATATTCCAAGCCCTACAAGTCCTTAATGTAGATGCTGCCAGATCCTGTGTAATCCTGACTGGAACCACAGTAGTTGAATTGCTTATTTCTGTCAGCTTTTAGTATTTTCTCTTTGAATTGAAAGTTCTGGAATTTGGCTATACCTGGAAGTTTTTGTTTTAGGATCTCTTTTAGGAGGCAATTGGTGAATTCCCTCAATTTCTATTTTACCCTCTGCTTTTAAGATCTCAGGGCAATTTTTCTGTATTATTTCTTGAGAAATGAAGTCTAGTTCTTCTCTTGTTCTTGACTTTCAGGTATCCCAATAACCTTTAAATTATCTCTTTGGATCTGTTTTCAAGGTTGGTTGTTTTTCCAATGAGATATTTTCTAATATCTTCCATTTGGGGGGCATTTTGGAAGTTTTATTTCTTGAAAAGTCATCAGCTTCCTTTAGTTCCATTTTGCATTTGAAGGAGTTATCTTAGTCAGAGAGCTTTTTAATTTTTTCCAGCTGGCCAATTCTTCTTTTTAAGGCATTCTTCTCCTCATTTGCCTATTGTTTTGCTTTTTCCATTAGGCCTAAACTGGTTTTTAGCATATTATTTTCTTCAGTATTTATTTGTATTTCTTTTACCAAGCTGCTGATTTGGTTTTCATAATTTATCTGCAGTGCTCTCATTTCTCCTCCCAATTTTTCCTCCACCCCACTACCAATTGCTTTTCAAGGTCTTTTTTGAGCTCATCCATAGTCTGAGCCCATTTTCTATTTCTCTTAGAGGCTTTGGATGCAGAAGCTTCAAGTTTGTCATCTTTTGAATGGGACCAAAGTAATTTTCTATATTCAGATTCTTCAGATTTCTATATTCAGATTCTTCTTTTTCTTTTGTTTGCTCATTTCCTCAGCCTATGACTGATTTACCACACTTCCAAGGTTTTGGGGGTTTGGGGACAATCCACAGGGACCTTAATTCCTCCAAGGTCTTATGAGAAACTTTGACTGCTCTCTTGCCTGTGCTTTAGTATGTGGATGACCAGAGGCCCTCCCCTCTGCCCTGGGGCTGTGAGGAGGATCCGTGTTCGGCTTTGGTGGTATGGAAGCCCAAACAGCCACCTGGATCTGAGTATGGGCAAACAGCAGAGTCCTGCCCCAGGGAGAACAGAGAGACCTCTGCAGTCTTCCCCTGAACCCCTTTCTGTCTGTGGACTGCACTCTGGAGATGCAGGCTGGCTTCCCCAATTCCTGCTGCAGGTTCCCATTGCAGGGCTGCTCTAAGACTAGTGCTCACTCCACACTCACTCTGGTACAAGAGAGTCCTCTCACCACCCCTTCAAGCTGCTCCAGGTGATCCCTGGGTCAGGATACTACCCCCTCTGGACGCAGGCATCCCCATGGCTGTGGCTGGAGCTGGAGCTGGAGCTGCAGCTGCGGCTGCACATGCAGAAGCTTTTTCCAATCCTCAGTCTCAGTGTAACATACCTTTCCCATAGAACTTCTAAGTTGTCTTGGACTGGGATATCATATCACTCAGTCTTTCTGTGGGTTCTCTAAATTTTGGCTAGAGCCTCAATTTGACAGTTTTTGGAGTTCTGGGGGGAAACAAGTTTCTAGGAATTCCTGCCTTCATGCCATCATCTTGGCTCTGCCTCTGAATATTAATAATCTTGTTAACATTAGTTGTATCTGGCTGTTTACAGAACAAGGGTCAGGTCTACATAAGTTTCTGAGAACAATAAGAATGCCAAGACACTGTCTAGTTTTCTAAGAAAAGTCCCACAGATAAATTCATATTTATGATTGATACATCCTCTGGTGCCAAGGGTCTAGTCTTCCACCAAAGGTTGACTCGAGATATAAGAGCCATTGAGTTCAGTCTAGGCTGCCTGCATGAAAAGTGAACGCTTTGAGATTTTTGACCCATCACCTTAAGGGTTTAAAGGATAGATCTAGATACAGTATTTTGATAATAACAAACAGTGATAGAGTAAAAGAGTATCTCCTAGTTAGCTGAAGAACTCTCACTAGATAAACCCTAGGGCAACATATCTTCCTGGATTTGAAAAGAGAGTTGCAGAGAGGTCCAGACTGAAAGAAAGTTGAGAAAATTCAAGGGTCCAGCTTCGAATTTCTCCATCTAGAATCTGCCTCCCTCAGATGTGAACAAAAGACCAGCTGTGTCAAACCTGGCAAAGGAGCATTTGTTCAGTTCAACTAAATGGTTATTACGCTCCTATTAGTCACTATCTCCTGTCCTGCATCGACATGGCACTGTCCTCCCATTTGGTCTATTGCAATAGTCTTCTCATTGCTCCTCCCCATTCCATAACATCCTAAAGCACATATCACATTCTTACTCACTTCACTAAATTTCAATAGCTCCCTATTATCTCTGGGAACAAATACAAATTTCTCTGTTCAGCAGGTCAATCAATCAATCAATCAATATAACTCATTTGCCAAACACTGCACAAAACGAGGCAAAAGATGGTCAGTCTGACCCTAAAGAAGCTCACAATCTAATGACTTGATTCCAACCTCCCTATTCTGCTTTGTTATGCAGTCTTCATTCAATCTACAATTCAAATGAGCTTCTTTACTGCTCATCATATAAAGCACAATATCTTCTACCTACGTCCCTATTTTCTCCAAGTCTGTGCTTCCTTTTCAACCTCTGCCTTATGCAATTCCCTACCTTCCTCTCCCTTCTCTATAAAAACTTTTCTATGAAGAACATATCAATAACATATCAGTATACTTTTAGTGAAACCGTGAGTTGGTCCAGCAATTCTGAAAAGTAATTGGAATGAGTCTCCAAGTTATTAAATTGTGCATGCCATTTGACCAGAAATACCACTATTATGCATGTTATGTTGACCCAGTCTATGGTCTCAAGATGTTAGGGTAAAAGAAAAAAGAACCATGTGCAAAAATATTTATAGCAGATCTTTTTTGTGTTGACAAAGAACTGGAAACTAAGAGGGTACTCATGAATTGAAGAAGGATGAAACAAATTCTGCTACATAAATGTAATGGATTACTATTGTGCTGTAAGAAAAGATGAGAGGAATTGTTTATTAACTGATGAAGTGTGAAGTAAACAGGACCAGAACAATGTATATAATAACAGTAACATTGTAAAGACAAACAGCTTTGGAAGTCTTAATTGCTCTGATGAACACAAAGACCAACAATGATTTCACAGGTCCAATGATGAAACATATTTCCTGCTTCTTAACAGAGAGGTGATGGATTCAGATTGAACATAGGATGACAATGCAAGACTTTGTTTTGCTTTACTCTGTATATCTGTTACAAGGGTTCTGCTTTTCCTTTGTCCAGTGGGGGAAGTAGTAGAATGGAAAGAGAAAAGACTTTTTTTTGTTAATCAAAATATTAACTTTTTAAAAAATAAATCTGTCCTGAACTCCCCAACTGTTAATGCTTTTCGTTACCAAATTTTCTTGTACTAATTCTATGCATATACTTCTTTATATGCATCCATTTGGTCTCGCCAGATAGAATATCATCTCTTTGAAAGAGCTATTTTATTACATATAATCAGTAAAATTTCATTTCTATTATTCATATCTCCAATCTCTGGAATAGTACCTTATATATCACAGGTGCTTAATAATGATTATTGACTGCAGGTACTATGCAAGATTGAAGATAAAAAGGTAAATGCAAAAAAAGGTCCCTGCATGAAGAATGTAAAGGAGCAATTAGACAAAAATTTTTTAAAAAATCTTGAATATCTGGGGGAACTTGTTCTTAGAGGTTGCCATATAGAATAATTATAGTAAAATGTATATATTTTATAAGCTAGTTTGTAGAAGAATGGGTAATTTGCCAAGGATTGCTAAAATCTAAGTACAAATTTCATTAAATTTAATGTAAATATGGTATCCATGTGGGAAGGGGGTAGAAAATTCAGTATATTAGCAATATAAGAAATGTTAATAGGTACAAGGGGAAAAGTAAATTGTTGAAAATTAGAAAATTTCATAATGAGAAGACTCACAGGAATAAAAATGAGTTAAACTGAGGCATTATCCATCTTTTAATGGAGGGGGGACAGACTTTAGGGGAGAGGTTGCCATAGGATGAGATCTCACTGAGGTACAAATAATAACAAGGAATTTGTCTGGGAAGAAGCAGAGACCAAGTGCAAGGAATTCAAAACCTTTACGGTCTGTCTCTAATGAGTCTCAGATTCATTTCTCACTATTCTTCTCTCATTATTTTATATTCCAGCCAAATTAAACTGCTTGCATAATACAACAGTCCATCATATGTGTTCCTAACTTTCCACAGACTGCAACCATCTCTATTAAACTTGGAATAGTTACTTCAACCTCTTGGAATCCTTAGTTCCATTCAAGACTCAGCTTGAGAGGCATCTCCAACATAGTCCTTTCTTGATCTTCCCAAATATTAGCAATTCCTCTTCCTGCCAAAATTATTATGTATTTACTTTATGTATATACATGCATATATATAAACATGATTATACGCACTATTTTTGTATTTATCTTTGTATCCCCAATGTGCAGCACAGTGGCTATAATAGTAACCATTCAATTAAGCCATGTTGAAACAAATTGTATTAAATCAGAGGAAAAAATACTAAGTCACTCAAAAAATGTGACTGATATAAAAGGGAGGCACCAATAACAAATGGGAAACAGGGCCAAGAAGCTTCTCTGCCCAGTAGATTGAATTTGCTTGCACAGGTTTTTTTGGCACATGATTGATCTAAGCACCTCCAGCCCTTTCCCATTTATATCCTGGAAGGCTGAGGCTCAGGTATCTACTGACCTTCATAAGACAGTGTGTTTCACTACTGTTCCATTAAAAACCAGGAGCAATGGGAATTCAGAGAAGCCTAGGAGGATTTGCATGAACTGATGCTGAGCAAGATGAGCAGAACCAAAAGAATATTGTACATCCTAACAGCAACATGGGGTTGATGATCAATCTGGATGGACTTGCTCATTTAACCAGTGTAACAGTCAGAGACAATTAGGGGTTGCCTGCAATGGAGAATGCCATCTGTATCCAGAGAAAGAATTATGGAGTTTGAACAAAGACCAAAAACTATTACTTCTAATTTTAAAAAGAAGTTATCTTATAATGTAATTTTACTATCACTTATACTTTATTTTTTCCTTAAGGATATGATTTATCTCCCAACACATTCAATTTGGATCAATGTATAGCACAGAAACAATGTAAAACTATCAGACTGCCTTCTGTGGGGGGTGAGGGGAAAGAAGTGAGATTAGGGGAAAATTGTAAAATCCAAAAATACATAAATTTAAAAAAAGAAATTGTGTTCCCCTATGCCTAAAGGGTTTATAAAACTGTGCATGACATTTGAAGTAACAATGCCACTACTACATCTGTATCCCAAAGAGATACCAAAAAAGGGAAAAGGATCCACAGGGACAAATATATTTCTAGCAGCTTTTTTTTTTTTGTGGTGGCAAAGCATTGGAAATTGAGGAGATGCCATCAGTAGGGGAAGGGCTGAACAAGTTGTGGTATATGAATGCATATGAATTTCTGTAAGAACTCATAAGCAGGCAGATTTCAGAAAAACTTGTAAAGACTTAACCTGAACTGATGCTTAGTGAAGAGAGCAGAATAGAACATCGTACACATTAACAACATTGTGTGATGATCAACTAAGATACAGTTGGCTCTTCTCAGGAATGCAATGATCAAAGTTAATTCTAATCAAAGTCAATGCCACCCTCATCTAGAGGGAAAAAAACTATGGAATTTGAATGCAGATTGATGCATAGTATTTTCCACTGTATTTTTTCTTCTCTCTTGTGGTTTTGTCTTTTATTCTGATTCTTCTTTCACACACGACTAATTTGTAAATATGTTTAAGAGATTGTACGTGTAAAAGCTATATTGGATTGATTGGGGAGGGGAAAGGGAAGGGAGGGAGAGAGAAAAATTTGGAACTCAAAAGCTTACAAAAAATGTTGAAAACTAAAAAAAAAATTGTGTTCCTTCCTCCTTTGCCTTGTAGACTAAAAATATTGTTCTCAGGTTGATAATATTTGTAATTATTTTAATTTCTTTCTAAGTATGAGCATTTAGGAAGATTAAGAAGAGACAGAGTTGTGCTTGAGTAAGGAGAATGGACCAGATGCAGTTGGGTTATAATGAACCTAAAGGGGAAAAGCCATAAATAAGCAGAGGGTATTGGTTAGAGGGGCAAGAAGGTCTTGGTTCCAGTATGTTTCTGACCTATCCTGGCATGAGCTAGAAAAGGTACTTAGCCTCTCAGTACTGTCAGACAGCTCTCTAACCTAAAATATAAATTGCCAAACAGTTGCTTTGATAGGGGGAGGTTTCTTACTGGACCATAAATAAATGAATGAATTAGTGAATGAATTCCAATGGTTTTCTCTTTTATTTAGAATTAATGAGATCAAAGGAATGGTGAAGTGGGGGAAAGTATATTGTGCTAAAGGGAAAAGGTAGGGGGTCAGCGCCCACCTTTGTCTTAGTCCTCGGGATCAGTCATAGGGGATGATAAGATCTGTTTTTCTCAGATCTTTTTTTAAGTATCCAGTGAAAGAGTATTGTCTTCTCTTGAATTGACAAACACTCTGAGTCATGGTTTCACCATGTGTAACATATATCCTAAGTTAATCATCTTGATTCACTATATCCTTGAGATGGTTATGTCAAGAACTATTCTCAATGTCATTTCTTAGTATTTGGGATGAAGTTCTGTGAAAGTAGATATTTATGGTGAATCACTCCTCATTATGCCACTGAGAAAAGGGCCCTTGTAATAACTGTCAAAAACATAGGAGTAGGATTTGGCCTAATCTAAACAAAACCCTTAAAAATGTTCTTAAAAGAAAAATCAAGGACCGGAAAGAAACACATTCTTTTGAAAGATTTTTTTAAAATGGAGTAATCTGATTACTTGGGTTTTCATATAATTTTACATCCCAGAAAAAACTTATCCTAATACCATACTGAATATTTTTTCTTTTCTCTTTGTTCCTTCCTTTGTTCTTTTCTTTTCTTCTTTCCTTCATTCCTTTGTTTCTTTTTTTGTGGATAATTAAAGATCAGCAAGAAGTTTAAAATATAGGGTACTCAAAGTTAAAGCATGACTTTGGTTAAGACTTATTTTTCTTCTCTATAAAATGAGATACTCCTTATCATTCCTTCCATCTGTAACTTTCTATATTCTATGATCTCTTTCAGCTCTGACATCTTTGGTCTATATTCCATGACCCTTTTAGTTCTTATATTCTATTCTCTGTTTTTAGATTCCTTCCAGTTTTATCATCCTAGGTTCTAAACTCCCTTCTAGATGCATCATTCTGGTTCTTTGAATATATTCAAGTCCTCACAATTGCTAAGTTAAATAAATGTATCTGCTAACAAAAAAGGGAGCCAAAAATAAGTTACTAATTCAGTAGGATAAATATTATTTCTGTCACTATGTTAAAAAGGAAAGGTCTTATTTTCAATACAAGTGGGGGTCCAAATTATAACTCTAGTAGGGAGTCAATGTAGATGAAGTCACAAATGACTTTATCTAAAATTCAAATGACTTAATATAAAGAATGAGTCTCAGATTATACCTCACTCAGAAAATGAGCAGCAATAATAACAATAACCCACCATAAATTTACAAAAATGTTTACAACAGTATTATTTGTGATAAGAAAAAAATTTAAACCAAAATATGTACCCAAGGATAGGGGAATACTACTAGTCAATTATGACAAATATCTTATTTTTTATTTAATTAATAATACTCTATAAGAAATATTGACAGTAAATTTAGAGAAATAGGTGAATTTACAAAAAAGGAAGAGATTAAAGGCCAAAAATGATAAATATAAACACTGCAGCATCAACCATCAAACTATAAATCATTTGTAAATCAAATCAACAAGGACAGAAAAAAATAACCACTGACAAATATCAATGTTAGGGCCAAATTGACAGTCTAAAGACTCAACCCCCCCACCACCACCACCAGTAGCCTGTAGAACATTCATGGTTAGAGGGCATGACTTGAATAAGAAACCAGCAAAGGAGACAGAAGAAGGATCACTATGATGTTAAGTGGTACAAGAATTAGTAGAATAGAGGAGAGAGATAGAGGATGGAGTCAAGATGGAGGAGTACCATCTGAACTCATTCAATATTCAATTTTAAACAATTTAAAAATAACACTTCAAATCAGAACCAGAAAAGGTCAGTAGAAGATATTTTTTCCAGCCTAAGGCAACTTAGGAGGTCCTTGGGACAGGTAACACCAGAGTAGGCACAGGGCCAGAACATACTAAGCAAGGCTCCCATTGGAGGATCTTGATAGTGGCTGTGTCAGCAGGAGTAGCAGCTTCAGGGGCTCTCAGACCAAAAACAGAAAGTTGGACAATTGGTCATACAGAAGGTGACATTTTGGGGGACTGACTGGCAATTCTATTATCCATAAGAAGTTACAGGAATAAGCAGAACAAAGAAGAGTGCTTGTGATAGATCACAAGGGAGCAGGGCTCCTGGTAACAGTTCCAGAGCCAAGAGAAGTACTGACATTTGTGGCTGTACAAAAGCAGGAGCACTAGTCACATTGGAATATGATATTCTAGAAAGCAAAGGAGCTAGGATCACAACCAAGACTCATCCACTCAACAAAACTAAGCATAATACTTAAGGAGGAAATGGACATTTAATGAAATAGAGGACTTCTAAGCATTCCTGATGTAATGACTAGAGCTGAATGGAAAATTTGACATGCAAACAGAAGACTCAAGAGAAGCATAAAAAGATATTTATAGTAAATAATAATCATAAGGGACTCAATGACATTCCTGTATAGAAAGATAATATATGTAACTACTAAGAGCTTTATCACTATTACGGCAATTAGAAGGAGTCTGTATAGAGAGAAGACATGGGTATGAGTTGAATTATATTGGAATAATCTCCCAAAAAAAAGAATGTGTTGGTGAGAAAGAGGGATACAGACACATACTCAGTTGGAAATCTATCTTACCTAATAGGAAGATATGAGGAGAAGTGGATAAGAAACATGGGGGTGGGGGAATGACAAGATATAGCATAAATTGGAAGAGGCAGTGGTCAGAAGCAACAGACTTTTGAGGAGGGACATGATAAAAAGAGATAGAAGGATAAACAGAGGAAAATGGCATGGGAATAAATATGCAGTAGTCACCATAACTGAATGGAAATGGGAAAAGTTAGCTCATAGGAGGACAGCAGGTAGTAGAATTGTTAGAAATCTATATTGTGGGCAAAAGACACTCTTGGGATGGGATGTAAAGACATACACAGAGTTGAAATAAAGGACTAGAGCAGAGTCTAGTGGCTTCAGCTAAAGTGAAGTGGGCAGAGGCGGAGAATATGATCTCAGATGAATAAAAAGCAAAAATAGACCTAATTAAAAGAGATAATCAGGAAGAGCACATTTTACGAAAACTACCATAGAAAATGAAAAAAAAAAATTTTACAGCAAGTTTATCTGGTAAATCTCAAATACATATGAACTGAGTCAAGTTTTAAAAAACCATTCCCCAATTGGCAAATGTCCAAAATATATGCACAGGCAGTTCTCAAGAGAAGAAATCAAAACTATCTACAATTATATGAAAAAATGTTCTAAATCATTACTGTTTAGAGAAAGGCAAATTAAACAGCTTTGAGGCACCACCACCTATCAGAAATGAAAAAAAGTTGAAAGAGATGAGCAAAAATTACATATATTAAGGCATAGTTGGTGGAACTGATTCAGTCCAGAGAATAATCTGGAACTATGCCCAAGGGGCTAAAAACTGTGCATATCTTGTAATCCAGAAATACCACTACTAGATCTATACCCCAAGGAGAGAAAAAAAATAGGAAAAGGACCTCTATCTACAAATATATTTAGACCAGCTCTTTTTTTGTAGTGTCAAGGAATTGGAAACTGAGGGGAATGCTCATCAATTGGGGAATAATCAGAAAAAGTTGTGGCATATGATTGTGATGTAGTATACTTATACTATAAGACATGATGAGGGGGTGACTTCAGAAAAAAATATAACAAGACATATATATAAGTACATGCAAAATGAAGTAAGGAAAATAAGGAGATTATTTGAAACCTGACTATTAAACTCAATGCATTAATCCAAGACAATTCCAAAGGACCACTGATGAAAAAATGCTCTCCACCTCCAGAGAGAACAGATAAACTCAAGTAAATTAAAGTATAATTTTGTTTCTTTTGTGTGATATAGTTCATATGGAAGTATGTTTACATGATTTCACATGAATAACTGATATATTGATTGCTTTCTTAGTGAGTGGAGAAGGGGTTGGAAGGAAGGAAAAATCTAGAACTCAAAATTCAAAAAAAAATGTTAAAATAATAAAATAAAATGGAAAAAATCACTCAGCCCTCCTTTCAGTTAATAGCTAACTATTAGTATAATACTTATCATATAAACAGTATATTACAGTATCATATTCTATAGGGTTGCAAAGAACTCAGAGATCATCTAGTCTCTATTTTGAGATTGAAGAAGCTGAGACCAGAGGAATTAAGTGGTTTTTTTCTCAATGTCACATAGGTAATAAGTGTCTGAAACATGATTAAACCTCAAATCTTCCTGACTGGAGATTCAGTGATCTACCCACCATATTCCACTGTCTCACAGTCACCATCTCATAGAAGTGACTGCAATAGGTTATGATTAGATTCAAAATGAATTCAGTTCAAATATTTAAGAGCTCTCTGTGTAAATTACCCTGTGATAAACTCATGGATTAAAAATAATAATAATAATAAGGGGTGGTTAGGTGGCGCAATGGATAGAACACCGGTCCTGGAGTCAGGAGTACCTGAGTTCAAATCTGGCCTCAGACACTTTCTAATGACCTAGCTGTGTGGCTTTGGGCAAGCCACTTAACCCCATTGCCTTACAAAAAAACTAAAAAGAAGAAGAAGAAGAAGGAGAAGAAGAAGAAGACTCAAATCAAAAAAAAAAAAGTCCTTCCTTCAAGGAGGTTTTTGTTCTAATCCAAGGTTCATAATATATAGGCAAGTAAGTACAGAGCATATATAAAGTCAAAGTATTTTTTATCCATTCATCTATCTCTTATTCACATCTCCATACCTTCCTGCCTTTTCTCCAGCCATCATCTTCACCTCTGCCCACAATTTTGGATTCCACTTTCACCCTATCTTGCTTGGAATCCAGTCCCCATGACACTTCCCAACAATCTCCATATCATGACATCACTTCTCCTGTCCCCAACTTTTAGTTTACCTTCATGCAATACTAGCCCTCTTTACAATGTAAATTCTTTAAGAGGAGGGATTGAAGGGGAGGGGGTGTTTACTCCCTTCTATTTATATCCATAGTACTTAGCACAGATGATGGCATAGTGAGTGCTTCACACAAGTTTTATCTTTACCCCCTATCTATGTTTGTTTGTCTGTCTGCCTATCTTTATCCATCCATCCATCTAGCTAATCATCCTTTCTATCTAATTGACTATCTCCTATTTAATTATCTGTCATCCATTTCTTTACCTTTCTTTCTGCACTTATTAATTTCTGGTTCTGATAAGGGCCCTGGGTTTAGTGACCCTTGGGAATTCCTATTCCTTGAAGTCCTAGTTGCAGATGGTTGGCTACTTTGTCGTGAACTCAAGGCTAAAGACTAAAGCTGTCTTATGGAAAATACAAAAAAAAGGGGGGGAGTGTGATACAATGGAAAAAGAAAAGGTTTCCAAGGCAAAGGCCCTGTGCTCAGTTCCTTATTCCACCTCTTACAATAAGACTATCTCCTGTCCTCTCCATGCCTTAATGATAAAATGTAGAGAGGGGAGAGAACCCAATGGCCTTTGAGGTCCTCTCCTAGGGCCTAATGAGAATGAATGGACTTTGTAAATGACAAGGCACTCTACAGGTACAAGTTATTATTGCTATTCTCAAAAGTCTCTACTCTGTATTTGGGAATTATCCATGAGTTGCAGAATAATAGTGTTAAAGTTGGGGAAAAAATTGAAGAGATTATCTAGCCCCATATCCTTCTTCTATGTAAGAAGAAGCTGAGGACCAGAGAGAGAGTTTTGCCCCAAATCAAAAAATCCAATTAGTGACATCAGGACCTGATCTCAATCCTCTTGAGTCCTTTCACTATTTTTTGCTTCTCTTCTATCTGGTGACCTCAGCAGCTAGGGAAATCCCAATATGCTAACAATGATTCAGGGTGGATCATGAAAGAGGTAAGAGACTAGTGAGGAGGTCTAGGGAGTGAAGTTTAAGGGTAGACTATCAGAGGAAACATCTAAATACAGCCTCTATTTAAAAAAAAATGCCTCTGGGTTTTCAAAAACATCCTGGGCAGGAACAGAGCCTTTCAGTCCCATTTGGGGTACGGTCCCCTACCACACAAAGGCTGCCAAAGCTTCTCCTGTTACCCTCCTCCAGCAGATGGGAGGCTGAGTCAGCTCTGCCCAGACTCCAGCCTCAGGTTCCCCTCAATCCAAGGGATCAAAGCCAGATGCTTCTGCTCCTCATTTCTCCACTGAATGTGCACATTCCACAATTGAATCCACTTGAAAAGTGAAATGGAAAGTCATCAGGGGGAGTACATCGTACAGTGGGCATCTGGGTGAACAATGGAGGCTCCAGGGACCCTGGAAATATGTACACAATAGGGAGCCATATGGCTGCCCGTGCCCCCAAAGCCACAGCACCTTAGCTAAACAGAAAGAACAGTGTTCTTAATTGGGCTTGGCTTTAGGAAACACAAACACATCGTTATAGGACAATTTCCAAGTTGAGGCCTGTTCTGCCCAGTGTTGAAATCTCACTTATGATCTCCAGGGGCAGCAGCATAACTCTTACTAGAAATCTTTTTGCCTGGAAGCATGCTTTCAGTTGGGGTGAGAGGAGAGGAGGAGGAGGAGGAGGAAGGCTATTTCCCCCTTAAAAAGGCAGGGGGGGCAATCAGAGACCCCACACTATAGGAGGCTGCTGCTGGCAAGGGACAGGAAGAACTTACTGCACCCCTCCAGTAGCCTTCTGTTTTACCTTACTTCTCTTGCAATTGATTTCTACATTTCTAGGGTGCTAAAGAGCTGGTTGCCCCTTTAAACTCAGAAACTTGGGATAAACTCCCAATCACCCTGACCTAATGATGCCTCTGGGAGGTAATATTTGTATCACGCACACTTCTAATATCTAATGCTCCATTGCCTTTGCCCAGTATCACTGGAATGGTAAGGTGCACTGATGTTTCTTTCAATGAAATCATGACCTGTTTCCAGAAAACTTTCTTTTTTTTCTTTGAGTTCCTTGTGGAAAGAATCAGAGTTATAGCTAATAAATTCGCCATATGGGTCAAGCTTCTCCAAAACATACCTGGAGTAAGCAATTCAAAGTGGCTCAAAGAAAATCCCAGGATACCACCCAGTTAATGAATGGGAGGAGGAGGAAAGGAGACACAGACCAAAGCCAGTTTCTTATAATTGTACCATAACTGAGGCAGTTACAACATTGTAGAATTTTAGAGTTGGAGGGCCACTCAGTGACCAGCTCTTCCAACTAGTTCATACACAAAAGGAATCCTCACTCTAACATATCTGAAAAGCAGTCCAACACAGATTAAATCTACCATCTCTACAGAGATGGTCCAAATCATTGCCTTTCAATCACAGATCCTCAACACTCCAAGTCTACCCAATGCACCTAGCTAACATGTTTTCCTCCTAGACTGGTAGGATGATATCTGGGGGACCTCTCAGTGTCACAGTTGAGGGTCCTCAGACTTAGGGGAGAGTGGGAAGGGGAGGAGGGTCACTTCTTTCTCAGATGCATCTAGTTGATTAGCCATCTTTGAGATTTTAGACATGGAAACACCAGGATTATGGTTGAATTCAGCAGGAGTTTTCATCATGTAAGACCCAAACATGAAGCAGCCCAAGCAGGGCAGGGATCTAGATCACTCCAAGAAGAGAGGTATCTGCTAGCTTCTTATGGTTCTTACAACCAAACAATCACAAAGGTCTTCTCAGACTAACACAAAGTGCTCACACCAGGGTAAGGCCAGGGGGCAATGGGTACTAGAGCTGTCAAGGAGAAGGATCTCCAGAAGTTGAAAAAGGACTTCAAAGACAGAGTGAAGGGAACCTTCCCTGGGGCTCTCAGAGAACTTGCTCAACATACTTTCATTGTCTTGCCTGTTCTCCAACCTGGGAAACAAACATCCCTCAATTGAGAAAACAACAGTGAGAAAGCTTAGCCTTGAATCCTCAAAAATGGCTGGGAAACTCTCAGAAGCCAAGGCAGGCTTTTCATAATAAATCACTAATGTTGAGCTTACAAAACCAAGGAACTGACAGGGAGAGAAAAACAACCACTGGTGCCTTCTTTTTTTTTTCCTTTCACATCAATGGATTCCTACCATTTTTATTCTGGTCCTTTTGTCCTGATAGAGGTCTGGTTCAACCTTCTCTTTGTAGGGCATCATTTATGCCTCCCTCATCTAACACTGTCAGACATTTCCACACGTGAGAAATTCAGGAAAGATTCTGACAACTGAAGGCTTATACAGATAAGGGAAGCTAAGGTAGGGAGGAGAAGTGGAGACTGGGATGACTGGTTGTTTTAGGGCTTCACAAATAAGAGGGCACGTTATCTCCATTTTACTGATGGGGAAACTAAGGTGAAGTGACTTATTAGGAAGAGAACTTAAGTTTTAAAATGGAAAGACTCCAAAGCTCCATTACTTTAATCTCTGTAGGCATGACTGCTTACTTCTACCCATGTTGCCCCAAATTATTGCTTTACTTATGTTCTCCTCCTGGGGTTTTTCTGTCTCCTCTCGAATTGTCCCTATATAAAAGGTATCCTTGGGGATCTATGAGCACAAAATACAAAGCTTCAGCAAACAATACTGTACAGAATTTACATCTCGAGAGTTGCATAGTTGATTGAAAGGTAAAGAAAATATGAGATTCAGCTCCACTTATTTCTCAACTATAAAAAGACATTTTATTTTAGCATAGCCTAATGCCATCTTAAACTCTTTCTCCAACCAGTTGTCTTTCAAACATACCTTAAAACCATACATAATTTCTTTTCGCTTTCTTTCTCTTTCCTTCCCTTTTCTTTTTTCTTCTTTCAATTCCTTTTTCCTTCCTTTTTTCTTTCTTTCTTGTCTTTCTCTCTTCTTTCTCTTCTATTCTTTCTCTTTCTCTCCCTTCCTTCCTTCCATTCTTCCTATCTTTCTTTTGTTTTCTTTCATTCTTTCTTCCTTCCTTTCTTTCTTTCCTTATCTTACTCATGCTGGAAGTACAGTAGCCACTCACTAGCCCTATCCCACTACAAACTAAATCTATCAAAGGAATCAAGATTTCCCTCAGTGTCAGGCTGCTACTTATCACACTTTCTTCTATCATTATGACTACCTCCGAATACAAAAATTGTTAAAGTCTAGCTTTTAAGCTTCTGTGGACTGGGAACCCAGATAACAATATAATTGTATGTAAATTGTGGGGTTAATTGGGAGTCCTGAAGGATTCTCCAAAGATAAAAGTGCTTGACCTTTCACACATGAGCTTTGTGATAACTATTTTGACTGTTTATGCACCTTTTTTTTTTTGTTTTTGGCTTTTTTCCTGATGCCACAACAAAGCTGCTGAATTTGTGACCTCGGGACAAATGTAGTACTGTTGCATATGAGACATAATGATAAAGACTCTGTGGGATTTTTCTTACCTATTTATAGCTCTTCAATTATTTATATCTCCATGAATATTACACACCTAGAATCAAACCCAGGAGAATAAAGCAAGGTATGACTCTTTGGGTTTTTATTTTTTAACCTTTTGGCAATGTAAAAAAAAAAACTTTCCAATATCCCCTTAGTAAATTCTCTCCTGGGAACATTTTATAGAATTTAGAACTCATAATTGATTAGAGACATAAAGCAAAAATAGCTGTCCCACTTCCATTTCTTTTGTCATTCTTTGTCTCCTGTTTTCACTGACGCTTCACATTTAGTCACTGTTTTTTCTTTCCTTCTCAGTTCTTGCAACCTCTGTCTTTGCAAAAAAAAAAAAATGCAATGACCCATTATGCAATGAATATCATTGTGTAGTAAGCAGGTTTTCCTTGACTCCTGAGATTCACCAGGAAGAAGAAAAGAACATGAGATCTTTAATCAGGGTCTTAATGTGAATGAAGTCCAAGCATTGCACTTCAACAGGGAATTCTAAAAATTAGTATAATTTTGTTCCTTTTGGCTAATCACTTGTAAAATATTTTTTGAAAATAGCAAAGTTGTAAAAGGCAAAAGATTTATTCAATTTGAAATGAAACCAGAGTACATACCTACAATTATTATTATTAATTTTAATTTTAATTTTTTCTCTCCCCTTTACTTTATCGCTTATGCGGGTATATATTTTCTTGGGGGAGGGGGTATTATGTTTACTCTTAAACAAGAATATTTTAGTAATGTATAAAAAAACATTATTACAAAATAAGAATAAATAAATTTTAAAAAAAGAAAATAGCAAAGTATAAAAAAGGGACAGATAGAAGGGGATTTTTTTGTCCTGTTGATTTCCAAAAGAAAAAAAAACACCATTTATTACCCTTTCATTTTAAGACTACAAGTTTTAGAAGTGGAAGGGACTTTCGAAGTCATCTGTTCTGACTTTATTTTACAGGAAGAAAACGAAGGTCCACTTAAGTGATTTATCCAAAATCAAAGTTAAATGGCATTTTGCAGTTGCTTAAATGATCTTAAATTAGGACAGAATATAATATACATAACTTGGAAAAAAGAAATCAAAATGCACTATTTCAGTATCTTTAACTAGTCTCCTTGGTCTCTTACATTTGATCTTCCTAAGCTATAACTATTCATCTTAGCTATCCTTCTTCAAGGAATATGTAAAAGTTATTATTTTTGCTTGCACTTCTAACCCTTCTTGTTCCTAAATCTTTAAGTAAACTGGTAAAGTGAGAGGGAACATACCCAGGTATTTGTTTATATTTGAATTTTACCCTTCATTTCTGAATTTCCTAAATAAAACCCATCTTAATACTCTGATGGATCTGTGATCTCATCAATGCAAATATCTCTGTCCATGTTATTCACAAACTGACGCACATCTTCTAACACTCTCCTTTAAAGAGCATCTATCCATCATGAGGAGATCATTCCTTAAGATCTCATGACATTGTATAGAAAACAGGCTATTCATTATCCCTTACTCTTACCAAATGATCATCCCATCTTTCTTTTTGCTCATACATCTCTTTGCCAGTTTTGTCCAATGTATTATTACTGATGTGCTTCAGCAACTCACAGTCACCATGGGTTTTAATTTCAGATGATCTTCAATTTTATTTCTTTGGTAACCATGGTTATCCATAACTAGTAGGGATAAGCTATTGCCAGAAAAAATTATTAGTGCAAAACACCTGGGCTTTTGTTTTAGGGAGAATTTGAGGTTATTAAAAGAACTAGACAATTTCTGAAAAACCATTTAACCATTTTTCTTCTTTTCTATTAGGCCCAGCTCACTTTCCATGAACACTGTCTAACCAAGATATTTTTACTAATGGACCAATTATATGAATTGTCTATCCACTGCATGAAATGGTTTTGACAAAAAGGCATTCTTTAAATACTTGTTTTTTTCTTGTATGAACAGTCAAAAAGAAGCCTTCTCAATGATTAAAGATCTCATTTAGGAAGTTCCTCAAAGTTATTATTATTAGTGTCCCTCAGGACCTGATGATGATGATGATGATAATTCACATTTATATTGTCTTAAAATTGGCAAAATTTTCTGAATCCATTTTCTTATTTGATCTTCACAAGAACTCTGTGAAATTATAACCCCCTTTTTATATGTGAGACTCAGTGACTTACCCAGTTTATATAGTTTATGAAAGAATCAACATTCAAATACAGGTCTTAGAATTCCACATCTCCTTTATTCACTATGTCACATTGTCTCTCAAAATAAGTTATCTTGAGGGAGGTCGGTATTAAATGACATTTGCTAAATATATTCATGACTAAGGATAAGATTATCAGGAAAATGGATAATTAAAGAAATGAGTACTCAGCTAGATGCCTATTGTCGGTGATATGCTCCCACCAAGGTAGACTTGTGGGAGTTTGACAGATGGTGAACATAACCATAGGTGCTTGGTGAAAGCCATACACCCCGCATAAGAACACATAGCAGAGAGCTCAAAGATAGAGATGCAATACAGTAGGTACAGATACTTAGAGGTGGCACAGGAGAAGAGAAGCAGCTATAGGCAAGCAGCCATGAGAGCTAATCAGCACTGATCATCCCCTACCCCCAAGACCACTACTCTGTTTAAATTCTTTACGAATGTTAGCAAACCAAAAGTAAAGAACCATGAGTGGACAGTTCCTTCCATAGCACCACTCCATCTTCACTGTCACCCTGATTAGAAAGGCAGGACAGATGATCATGGAACAAGACAGCAGCCATAGTCCTCATGAGAGCAGAACACAAGCCTTTCATTCTTCTCATTCCAAAGCGATCTACAGATCATAGATGAATATAGGGAGAACTGTAGTCCATGGACTGGTGTTTAGTCAGGCCTAAAATCTTACAGTGGGTAGAACTTCAAATCTTGATGGTATTTTCTTTTAACAAGAACAAAGAATCAAAATCAAAACAAAGAGAACCAAGTTGGGTCTCTTAAGAGAAGAGCAGAAGAGAAAGACTGTCTCTTTGAATGAATTTCTGTGTTCCTTTATGACAACATAAAAATATTTGTATTAATGGTGCCACTCTTGAGTTTCCCCTCCATTGTATAGTATGGCTTCAACAAAACATATTCTTTATACACTTGTTTTTTATACACCAGCAGGTCCTGTGGGACACCTTGACCACAGTCTGGACTAAATTGTCCGAGATTTAGTCCTAACTCAGCACCCCAGTTGTGGCAGTTATGTCTGTGACAGCACTTCAGGAACCCTTCCCTCAGGTCTTGAACATGCCTGTCCTATATCAGAACCCTGTAATGTAGTAGTATAAGTTGGTATAACTTCACTCTGAACCTGCCAGTTTTGACCTAGGTCCAGAAAGCTGTGTTTTTTGTCTGCTCCTAGTTAAATAAGGACCCTTTTAAAAAGGCTTCTATCATACTGTGCCTATCTCCAGACAACAGAAAAGAATTGACTAGCCAATCCAAGGGATTTATCTTACAAATGGTGACCACTGATGACCAGGACAAGCAACAAATTAGACCAAATTGTTTCTTGTCCAAGTGTCTAAGTCTGAGATGCTGCCTTTTCTCTATTTTGTGTGTGTGTATGTGTGTGTAAAATGCCAACTTTAAGACTTTTATAAAAGATCATGATGTTTCCTTTTCTTTTGTCTTGGTTTCTCCACTTTAGCTCTGTTCTCTTCTGTACTAGACTCTGTTAAGTACTAAAAATGCAAAGGCAAAAACCAAAAATTTTAAATAACAGAACTTCTCAAGTAATGGGGGAAACCCATGCAAAAAAACTACGAAAAAGGAATTAAATATATGATATGATGTAAGTAATCTTTAGGGAAACCATTCCTATTCGAGAGAACTGGATAAAGTCTCCTTGCAGACAGGGGTTCAACCATGACTAAGAATTTTCAACTAGGGTATCTAAAATAGTTGGTTTTTAGTTCCCTTTTCATAGCTATTACAATTTTGCTTATTTTAAGAAGCCAAATATCAATTTAAGTTTCTAAATCTGAGTCAGTGATTTCAAATCAAAATTAGACTATTTTATTAGCTATTTGTTATAGAAGCTTTAGAAATAATAAGTTGGAAACATCAAAATATGGGGTCAATGGTTTATATGATGATTCCCTTCCCATAAGACCACATGATGATTGTGCTTTAAAGTTTGCACAAACCTTAATTTTGCTATCTCTAATATTTTCTTTCTTCCTTAAGGATATATTTTTCTCTCAACACACTCAATTTTGATATATGCATATCATGAAAACAAATATAAAGACTATCAGACTGCCTTCCATTGTGGGTAGGGAAGGGGAAAATTTTAAAATTCAAAACCTTGCAAAAAATGATAGTTTGCCCAATGCTTTTCATATATTGTTTCATTTGATCCTCACAATGATTTTGAGGGGTTGGTGCAAATGAGGAAATAGTCTGAGAAAGGCTAAATGACTTGACCAGTATCAGGTAACTTGTATCTGAAATGGGATTTGAACTCAATTTTTCTAGACTTCATTGGTAACAGTTTTGTAACTAGAACGTAGAGATGAAATTTCCTTTCAGAGACAAAATAAAGATAATAGCTGCCATCTTGGCTGCAATGGGGGCTGTCATGCCCCCGGGAACTTATCAAAAGGAAATTCATCATCCTACAAGAGCATGCCATCAACCCCTCTGTACCTCTATTTCTTAGATTGGAGGGTTGGAGGTGGGTACATTTATTCTTTTGCACTGGTCTCTATTATGCCCCCCTCCACCTTGAAACCATCCCTCCCATTCAGCTTCTAGTATGTCTTCTTCCCCTTTTAGACTAAGCATTTAAGAAACGGATACAGGGATTGTCTGTTTTTGAATTAATCTCAACAATTAGTCCATTGCCTGGAACAGAGAAAGCAATATTTCTTAACTGTATGGTTTTCTCCAATTAGGATGTAAACTTCCAGAAACACAGTCCTCTAATGGATTTTGTCCTGTCAAATGTCAAGAGGAACTTTGAAGGTCAAACTAATCCACTTGTCCATATTTTGAGAATTTGTGAGGAGATATCGAAGACCATGAGCTTTATTATGGGGTACTTTCTTGGATTGTGTAGCTCAAATGTATCCACCTCGGTGGATGTACAAATACAAAAAAGGCTTCCCCCTTTTTCCACTTAAAACAAGCACCAAAATAATGTGTATGAATCATGTTGCTAAAGAATCATGGTGCTTGGTTTGGATATACAGAAGTAGAAGTTTGGTTTGCATCTTAACTCTACCACTTATTCTGTGTCATTTAACCTATGTCTTAATAGTGGAGCTTTTATGAGGGCAAGAATCTTTGTTTTTTTTCCCCTTTTATCTACTGGGTCAAACATATTGCATATAATGGGTGCTTAATAATCCATTTATCTGTTATCATTTTTGTTGATGTCCAGATGAAGTATCTACTTTGCCCAAATTAACCCAGAGAAAGAGTTGAGGTGAGAAAAGGGCATCAAGACCTACAGCACTGATGGTTCTGAAAATGGGTTCTAAGTTACATGAAGGAACCATTTCTTATCAAAACTTTGCTTTATCCCTATGCTCAGCACATGCTCTGTACATGAGTTGTATGAAAAAATAAAAGTACTGATTACTAAATATATCAAATGAAAAATTAAAAATCAAGCAAAATATTTCTTGTCTGAGTTTGTTAATGATCAAGGAAAAAAGGATGGCCCAGAAGATAAGAGACTAGGAGTCAGGAAGACCTAGGTTCAAGTCTTTGGCATCCAAGAGCTGTATGAGCATAGGTGGGACTCTATAGACAACTCTCAAAAGTCCTAACATTGAGATACTGACATAATGGCCACAATAATAATTTTACAGCACATACAGTGCTATTATCCCCATTTTATTTTAGGTTTTTACAAGGCAAATGGGGTTAAGTGGCTTGCCCAAGGCCACACAGCTAGGTAATATTAAGTGTCTGAGACTGGATTTGAACCCAGGTACTCCTGACTCCAGGGCGGGTGCTTTATCCACTGCACCACCTAGTCACCCCACTATTATCCCTATTTTATAGATAAGGAACCTGGAGTAAACAGATTTAGTGACTTGCCAGCCTCATACAGCCAGGAAGAGGCCAGATTGGAAAGTCTGTCTTCCTGATTCCTAGCCCCAGGCTCTATCTATTGTACTAATTGTCTGGTGATCACCATTGGAGTGGGAGCTTCCAACTAGAGTTCTTCACACTCTGCTACCTCCCAATTTATAAAAGAGGTAGAATACTTATTAGGACCAAAATATACACATTTTCATCTTCATCTTCAAAGCCAACATTTTAATTCTAAAGTATCTCCTGAAGTTAACATTTTTAGAATTTCCAATGAGACCCCATGTGATGAGCTGATCCCCACTGTTAAGGAGAACATCACTACTGGTCATAATCCCAGGAAACAGCCAGAGTTTTGGGAAATAAAACAAGTATGACGTTTCAACACCCAGTGCAGAAGGTCACAGAAAGGCCAAGGACACACAACCAACCAGCAGCTCATGTTATAAATATAACTAAGAATAAATGTCCACTAAACTCCAATCTGAGGAAAACAGAGTGAGAAAAGAGGTCAATTGCTAAAAAAAAAAAAAAAAAGACCAACTCCATTCATACATTCACAGAACTATTCTAATTTTTGTGGGGGTTTTTTTGTTGTTCCAAGTATAGTTATATGTACACTGCCACATCTCCATGAGCCACAGAAGGTAAGAGCATTGCAGAAAAAACTCTGGACTTAGGAGTCTTGTGATCTGGAAGAGGAGGGTCACTCTTCAAGTTTCCAAGTGTGTTCCCTTTGTCTCTGTAGCTTTCAGAAATGTTTCATTGTCTGTAAAATGGTTCTCATACAGACTAAAGTGAGTATCTCACTGATTCACGTAAATCTTGGCTAGATGGCTAGAATAGACAGGGAAGTTAGTTGGATCTGCAGTTGAGACAATCAGTGTTACACTTGGGAATGTGCAAAGATCACAGAAACCAGAAGGGATGAACGGAACATTAGAAGTCCGTCAATATTAAGTAGCATTTATAAAATGCACTAAGCAGCGGAGATACATGGACAAATAAACTGTTTTCGATGAATTTATTTTCTAAGAGAGCAAGTACACATACATACATATCTACAAAAAAAATGGGGGGGGGGGTTGTCTAAGGCTCTTCCCCACAACATCCAAAGACCAAAGGAGCTAGCTCTTCTCTCAATCCCTACAAACCCACAACAAGTGGTAGAGTTAAGATGCAAACCGAATTTCCCTATCTCCAAACCAAGCACAATGTTTCTTTAGCAACATGGTTCATATACATTATTTTGGTGTTTAAGCGGAAAAGGGAAAGCCAAAATTTGTATATCCACCAAGGTGGATACACCTGAGCACAAGGCAGTCGGCTCTTGCTGCCCAACAGAACTACAGATCCTGCCTTTGGATTCACTGGCCAGTCTGACAGAGTATACAGTTCAGCTGCTGGCCAAACATCAACAGTCAGCTGAAAGGACCATTGCTCCCTCCATCCCAACAGCTCCAGCGTCCAATGCAGCAGTTACAGGGGCCTCAAACCACAACCCCCTCCCAGTCCTGTTCAAAGGCCAGAATCTGACCCTTGTCCTTCTCTGAGTCCTTAAATCACCAGTCACCTGGCTCCTGCAAATGCACTTTATATATTCCCAAATCAGAAGTCATGGCCTTTTTGTCAGTGAGGTAGCATGGTAGATTAGGGTTGCGCCTAAGTTAAAATCACTAGTTGTATGATCTTGGGTAAGTCATTTAAATGTTTGCCTCAGTTTCTTTAAATGTTAAATGGAATAGTAGTGCCTAAAACATTTTGATAAAATTAGGTATTTTTAAAGTATTAGCAGAATGCCTGGCACATGCATAGTAGACACACTTGTTGCTGCCATTAGTTATATACTTCCTGCTGCTTCAGAAATCTTCACAATTTTTCAGTGTTGTGGAAAAGCCACTACTCACTGAATCTGGGGTGAGAAGTAGGAGGTTTGATTGCACTTCTATTTACCTTTGTGACCCTGGACCTCCCTCCACATGTTTTACCATTTATAAACTTCTATGGTTTCTTTTCCTTTCAATCCATGAGTGAATGGTGCTCTTTAGGGTTCAACATCCATTATTCTCACCCAAGACAACTCGCCAAGATCTACTTACCATTGCTCTCTTAAAAAAGAGATAAGACAAATGGGGCAAATGGACAAACATTTGGAATAATTTCCAAAGGAATAATTTCCTTTAAAGTCCAGAGACAACACAGAAAGCAAAACCACCTTTTCTCACTGTTGTCCTTCAGCAGAGGAATAAAAAAGGAGTCAAGGCAGTAAGAAAGGGGAGCTAAAACAAAGCCCCCATAGGGAGAAGACTACAGGAACAGAAACAAAAACTTGTCACTCTATACAAAGCCTGGAAATAAAAGTGAAACTTCTCCAAAAGGTATTAAATAAATCAAAGAACATTCTCAAGTAAAAAAAGTAATTCTTCAATATGTAAGATAAAGCAAGGAATTTTTTAATGATTATCTACATAGTACTTGAAAGTTTGAAAAGTATATGGAATTTTCTCAAATGCTTCCTGGAGATATGTAATTAATATCAAATAAAATATATTTGTTAAATACATTAAAATAAGGCTAATTTAGCCACACAGAAAAACAAGCACAAATGGAGACTAGTTTAAAACTATAAATATCAACAGAAACAACAAATAACTGAAGAAACATCAGATCAATGGATAATAGATTGAAGGACAAGCCCAAGACGTTCAGCTAAATCACAATTAAGAGATACATAGGACTAAATAAGAGACTCTGAAGTATGAGCAAGAAGCTCAAACTTTAGGTTGACTGGGAATCCACACGTATGGGGGACAACAACAACAAAAAAAAATATCAACTATTTGAAGAACTAGGGAAAATTTCCCAGAATGGACAAGAATAAAACATTCTAAAGTGGAAAAAAATCCTTGAAATTTAGAAACCCTAAATACAAGTCTCACAGGCATAGAATTTTACAATTTCAAAGGATAAAAAACAAAGCATGTATTCACTAGACTTAACATGACAAAGTTGGATTCCAAAATGATATCCTACAAACATTTGCATGTCACTCACAGGTAAAAAAAAATCCAAAATCAGGGAGGCTAGGTGGTGCAGCGGATAGAGCACCAGCCCTGGAGTCAGGAGTACCTGGGTTCAAATCTGGTCTCAGACACTTAATAATTACCTAGCTGTGTGGCCTTGGGCAAGCCACTTAACCCCATTGCCTTGCAAAAACCTAAAAAAAAAAAAAATCCAAAATCAAGACAAAATTTATAGATAAAACCCTCAGATTCTTACAAACTGTAGTAGCGCATGAATAAGTTACTTTCAAAAAAAAATTATTCTCCACCCTTCAAATGAATCTGTGATCCTACTGAAGTGGGTAGTATTCTGAAAATGTGTTTACCACTTTGTTCCTTTACCTGGTCCTCCCATGCAGTCGCCTAACACCCTAAAGCGCTTTCTTGCCTTTCTTACAGAGAGGATGCCAATGGAAACACAAGCAACTCATTAATTATCGCTTGTGTTTATCATATACATAAAAGCTTTTTTATTTCATCTATTTTTTTCCCAACAGCAGAAGCAGTGGAGACATGGACAAGGCAGTAGTCATTTGATAGCCCCAGATTCAAATGCATAATAGGATCCCAGACTTTCAAAGAAAGGGGGCATGACAGAGTCCTACCAAGGCAGGGAGAGGAGAAACTCTGGTCTCAAGCTTCCATCCTCCGGGCAGGAAGGCGGGACAGAATACAAAGAGGGGAGTACACAAATCAGGGAGCCGCGAGGAGTGAGCAAGACAAAGACCTCTAATATCTGAGTTGATGCCGGAGTGGGGGCTCCTGCCAGGAGACCCAAGGGAAGATTCTGTGGATGAGATTGAAGAAGTGGAGACTTCCTGAGAGTTCAAGGGAAGTGGCATCAACTTGGAACACTAGACTGGAGTTTCAAAGTGGCCATTGGACTGTGCTTTGGGTCACAGAGCCCGGGGGTCCCCCTAACTGCTCCCCAGCGCCGGTTCCTTTGTCCTGTGTAGGGGGGCTGGTAAAGGTACAACTTGGGTGCCCCCCAGCCCATGGGCTCTGCACAGGCTTCCAGGGTTACAAAGAGGGCCTATACTCCAGGAAGCGAGCAGCGCCGCCGCCGGGCTGACTTCACTAGTCCCGGCCCCTCATGGGCAGGTGAGGCCGGCGCGGCCTAAGTGACTTGGCCAAGGTCACACAGGTAGTAAGCAGCAGGGCCAGGATTCGAATCCAGGTACTCTGACTCCAAATCCAGCATTCTTTCCTCTGTGGTGAGCCGAGGGGTCGCTCCGAGACCACAGGCCCTTGGGGAGGGGGCGGCGGAGACTGCAGGCGGCGTCCCGATGGCCGGAGGCCCGGGGAGTCCGAGACCCCGGGGAGCCCGAGCTGGAGCTGGGGCCGGGGGCGGCCCGCCTTCCTGCCCCCGCCTTCCGCCTTCCGCCTTCCGCCTTCCGCCTTCCGCCTTCCGCCTTCCGCCTTCCGCCTTCCGCCTTCCGCCTTCTGCCTTCCGCCTTCCTGCCCTCGCCTTCCGCCTTCCGCCTTCCGCCTTCCGCCTTCCGCCTTCCCGCCCCTCAGACTCTCCCAGGCCCCAGATCAGGAGCACCCGCCGCTGTCCCAGAGCCGGGCCGAGGCCGCTTAACTCGGGCTGAAGTCCAAGTTAAGGATTCCATCCTCCGCGGCATTTCGGAATGAAGACCGGGAGGGCCCGGGGATGACTGCGGCCGCCAAAGCCGACACCGAGCCGCCTCCATGGCTGCGCCCGAGGGGAAGGCGGGGCGGTTTCTGAACAGTTACTGGGCATGCGCCGAGGGCGCTACGCTACTGAGCACGCGCAGTTCTGTGCGGGGCGGTTTTCCGAGAGTTCGGAGTGATCGCGAGGCTTGGCGAGCGGCGGCTCCCGGGCACGTGGCACTGCGCCACCACGTGGTGGCGAGGCGTGGGCGTGGCTCGACTGGGCATGCGCGCTTCTTGGGCGTGTGCAGACAATGCTCCACACGCGTGTCCGGTGTCTTAAAGGTTTGAGGGATTTGGGAGTAATGCGACCCTTCAGTGATGACTTTATTCATTTGTTTGCTCTTTTTTTTTCCTTTTCACTCCGATTCTACGCGGAAGCCAGAGTCAGCAGTTGTTTCCCCAACCTTTGAGGTCCAAATTGGCTCCCTCCCTCCCAGCCGGCTCCCAATCGCGGAGAAAGTGCGGGCCAAAAATGGGCAGGTGGGTCGTGTTGTGAAAGGAAACGTAGCCCCCTCCCCACAGAGAAAGATGAAAAAAAGTGTGAAAAAAACCACATTCTGACCCAGCGGGCCGAGAACGTCAGCTATTGGAGGGATGTGACGTCATCACGCACGCACGCCACCCTCGCATGAACGCCCGCCCGCCAGGGGGCGCTGCCCCGGCCTATGCTCCATGTCGGGGTGACCCGCCGCGAAGTTCCTCAGAAATGTGACCCGGAAGAGACTCCGATGCCATTATCAAAAAGAGGAGCATTATGAAAGCATGGCTTGAAGTGGCAATTTGAAATGAGGCAGATAATGGGGAAATTAAATGGAAGAAGAGGGACTAAAGGCTTTCGGAAGTGACCCTGGGCCTCTCCTGGAGGTCAAACGGGTACAAAGATGAACCCCAAGAAGGCGGGAATTGTCCGGGATGGTCTTCAAGGACACATGAAGCCCCCAGTGCACCAGCCTCACAGGGAGGAAAACAAATGGTTAAACATTAATTTGGTCCAAAAAAAAAAGAAGAAAAGACAAAAACATTCGGTGACACTTTTTTGTGAGTGTCCAGGTGGCGGGAGGCCAGGCCCTCTCTTGGGCCTTCTCCCCCAATGGCCACCCAAGGAGCCCCCCTGCCCCCACCTGCCCTGGGGACGGAATGACTCCAATAACGAAGATGCGAAGAAATGAATGTCTGAACCTACAAGCAGTAGAAAGGGAGCAGAATCCATAGGAATAAAAATGACAGAAACTTACATTTAACATTAACTTTAAGAGTTCATCTCCCAAAAGTACAATGAAACCAATGTGAAAAATGAAAAAGAAGCTACAGCAAAAAAAAGTATTCAGATATTATTAGGGGCTTAATTACATTTGCCGACACATTTTTAAAATTAAACCTAATTAGAGAACTATTTGGGTGAAAAAAAAGGAAATTACCAAAAACATCACAATGAAATAGTTACTGAGATGTTAGCAATGAATTATTTTGCAGAAAGCAAACCTCTTCACTAGGGCCAAAGGTGTTTCCAGATTATTTTTAATCTTCCAAAGGTCCTTATTCAATAATGCCTCTATCACATAGAGGCAAGCTAGGGAAGAATTAAGCTTAATCATATGCACACACATATTATCACCCAGGAAGATTCAAGGTGAATTTGTTCAAACCAAACAACAACTAAAACATTTATCCTGTGGGGGAGGGGAGGGCTCATAAATATTGAGAAAAATGGAAAATTACTTCTAATGAGGAAATATGGTATTCAAATGGGAAAAAAAGCCAAACTTCCCAAAAAGAAAACTGTGGTTCAATTTCCCTGATAAATTACAGATAGGAAAAAATATTAAGGAAATGATTACCAAGTCAAGATAAGAAGTGTGTATTAAACAAGTCAGAGTTGAGATTAACATGAGCAAAAAAGAAAGTAACGACCTTCACAGAGCTTATTCTATAAGACAATTGAAAAGGGAAGGAGAGCAGTGATAAAGTCACAAATTGTAATGCTTAATAAGTGCTGTGTTTCAGACACTGGGGATACAAAGAAAGACAAATTGTTCTATTAGCAATAGACATTGGCCAACGAACTTGATTGTGATCTCCAAAAAAAATTTAGATGTTATTTTAAAAGACAGCTAACATATGGAAGAAGAATCAGTGATCACAAAGGCAGCATGGATTCATCAAGAATATACAGCAAGAATAGGCCATACTAGACTTATTTTTTTTCTTTTTGACAGTTACTAAGATGGTAGATCAGGAGAATGCTGTTCACTAAAGTTTCCTTGGCAAAGCATTTGATGAAGTCTTTCAAGCTGTTCTTATGGACGATGGAGACACATGGACTAGATCACAGCACATTAGGATGGATTCAGAGACAGTTAAATGGCTTGGCTGACAGAGTCATCTTTGGTAATTCAGATCAGCCTGGAATTCTGTCATCTTAACCCAGTTCCAGTCAATTTTTCTTTTCATTGACAATCAATGCTTGATACATTTTCAGATAATACAAAAAAGGGAAGGATACAAAATAATTGAGACAAAGCTAAACTGTCAGACCTAGTCAAATAAATCATATTTAATAGGGACTGATGTCAAATCTTATACTTGTGTTAAGTGAGATCATATTTAATACTGATATCAAATCTTATACCTGTGTTAAATGAGATCATATTTAATAGAGACCAATGTCAAACTCTATACTTGTGTTAAAAAAAACAAATACCACAATGACAAGATGGAGAAAGCATGATAAGATACCTGAAAAAAAAAAACTTGACGATTTCATTGGACTGTGGCAGTCAAGAAAGCAAATGAATTCTTAGATTTTATTAGAGGTTTAACTTCAAGGAAAGGGAGATTAATCTTTCTTCAAGTGGCAGTTGGTTGGTGTAGTGTATAGAATAATGAGCCTGGACTCCAGAAGACCCAAGTTCAAACCATAATCAGATACTTCCTAGATCTGTTTGACCTTGGGTAAGTCACTTAAACTCCATTTGCCTCAGTTTCCTCAACTGTAAAATGTGGATAGTAATAGCATCTACCTCCCAGTGCTGTTGTGAGGATCAAATGAGATCATATTTGTAAAATGCTTAACCCAGTTTCTGACACACAGAAGTGTCTAATCTCTTCCTTCTTCCCCTTCTTCTATACTCTGTCCTGGTCAGATCCAAAGCACCAACTTTTAAGCACTTTAGAAGGACTATTGATAAAACGAAGACAGGCAACCAAGACAACTGTGTGACCCACTTTTGGTGAATTAATAGTATTGTATAATGCTTCCATAAATGGTCACATGAGCAGAACAATGTTGTCAGAGTTTCTTTGGGGCTTGGTCTTTAGCTCAGATTGATATCCTAAGCACATACTCTTAGAGAAATACTTTGCCATGTTGTAATGCTATTGTAAAATGATGATAGGCAGAATTGCATATGAAGTCACTTGGTGACTAACAAATTTTGAGCTGAAACTTAGAAAGCATCTGGCTCAAGTCCCCATTTTATAGATAATGCTCATATTTATGTATAAATATATTTAGGAATATTTATAAACATACATCACAAAAGAGATAAGGAACTATGTCAGTTATGTTGTTATATACTTAGATCTGGAAGGGACCTCAGGTTCCAGTTCTAAAGGTTCATACAAGTATGCCACACAGCTGAGTTAGGATTTGAACCTGTATCTTTTGGCTTCAAATCCAGGACTTCTTTCCAGCACATAAAACTTGCCTGACAAATCAGATTTATTTTAGAAGAAACTAATGATATGCTCTTCCCCCAAAGGCAACTCAAGTGACCATATAAAACATGACGAATAGCCATATCATCTTAATTATACTTCTTTATTTGCGACCTTAAGACAGCTAGGTGGCACAGAGAATATGGCATGCTGGGTCTGGAGTCAGTCGGATCTGAGTTCAGATCCAGCCTTAGATGTTTGCAAGCTGGGTGACCCTAGGTAAGTCACTTAACCTAAGTTTGCCTTACTCCCCTTAAGAAGGAAATGGCAAACTGCAGCCAGAGCAGATAGGTGGTGCAGCAGATACGCTGCTATGGTTGCTATTTGTCCTTCATTCTCAAAGAAGACCATGACATGATATCAGGGACATGATGCCAGGACTTGTCAAATGAACTGGATTTCAGTGAGGGAGACATGGCTGTCCCATCTCCTCAGGAGCCATCTGGGTCCAGTGACAACCATGGATCAGGATGATGGCAGAATGCAGTAGAGAGAGCGCAGGGCCCAAAGTCAAGAGGACTCGTTTTCTTGAGTTCAAATCTGGCCTCAGATACTAACTGTGTGATCCTGGGCAAGTCACTTAAGCCCATCGCCTCAGCTTCCTCATCTAAAAAATGAGTCACGAAAAGGACATGGAAGACCACTCTAGCATGCTTGCCAAGAAAACCCCAAATAGGGTTACAAAGAACTAGATATAACTCAATACCACCACCAACAACAACTTCAAATGTAGGGGATATAGGTCCCAGAGCTTAGGCACAAGGTATTTCAATGACTTCACATGAGTAGTTCTGATACCAAAACCAAGCAAATCTGATGATCAATCCAAGTAAACACAGATGACAAAAATGAGTCATTTTCTGAATATCTGTATACTCTGCTTGACCTTTCACTCCATTTAGTGGGGTCCCTTCCTCCTCTGCTGATATTCCTTCAAATGATTTGCAGTTTCAATGTTGTTAAGACAAAAGCAATATATTTTTCTAGTCACAGATGGATCCACAGATGGATGGAAAACTCCACTGAATAGTGTGTTGGCAATGTGACATCCAACATCTGAATGACATCCAACGAAGAGCATACGGGACAAACCTGTAGCCTGCAGTGTGGTTATATTTAGCTCAATCCACTGGGTGACACATTTGTTTCCTGCCAGGACCAAGGGAGCGGAGACCAACAGTTCCATGAATGGAAAACGTCACCAAATGAGCAGCATTGCTAGGGTGACCAGAAACCAAAGTGGAGCTTGCTGTATGGTGGTTGGTCACGTAAACCCAAGTGATGGGGGGGGGGGGGAGAAATCCTGACACAACCTCAACCCAGTTTTAAGAATGGTGCAAATGTAACATGGGCAACATGTCAAAATGTCCACTTCAAAAAATCAAAGAGGTAGCAGAAATAGTCTCTTGCTGACCCAAAAATCTTGCATCCAAACCAGAATTTCAGACCTCTACAGAATTGAATAGGAGGTGAAAAAAGACAAAAGCTACATATGCTGTGTAGTTGTTATAAATTAGAAAACAGTATACACCAAAGACCTCCTTAGAGGTTTCATAATTGCAGAGGGATAACCTTGCATTCTTGAAGGTTTTGTAGCACAGCACAATTGGAATCAGAAAATTTGGATTCAGATTCCAGGTTTGTTGTTTAAAATTCTTAAGTAAATATCTTCCCCTCTCTGGATCTCATTCTTCTCACTTATAGTCAGATAGTTGGAATATCCTTAAAGGATAAGGCATAAACCTCCAAAACCAGGCACTGTGGCTTCATTCTCATCTGAGTAAATAATTTTGCAGTAGCTCAGTGTTGCAATGGATAGATCACTGAACATGTGGTCAGGAAGACCTGAATTTGACTCCTTCCTCATAAATGTACTTGCTGTATGACCATGAGTAAGTCATTTACTGTCTCTCAACCTCGGTTTACTTATATCAAGGCACTGAACTTGTTCTTTTATATGATCCCTTCCAGCTTCACATCTCTGATCCTTTGACCTTATTTGTAAGTAACTTCTACAAATCCTTCCAGAACTAATCATTTGATCAATTTATTTTGGGATTTAAACCCAGGTTTCTAAATGGAAGCTAAGTCCAAGGCAATAAGATTTTCATAGTTTAATTTTTCCATGTGCTGCTAAACAAGAAGCTCCTCTTGCCAGGGGACCTGCATTATCCATATCATTCACTATAATAAACAGGACTGACAAGGTCTATATTCTTTGTTTTCCCAAGTCACAACGAAGGTCCCCTTCACTGCCTTGGGGCACATGGATGATTCTTTTTCTAAGAAACATGCTATTCAAAAATTATTTCTCTAGAAGGCTAGGTGTCTAAAACTTTTAACTTGAGACTTCTTAACTTGGGTTCTGTCCCCAAGGCTAGTGCTGTCTAGGAAATGTCCCTTTTCTGGCCAGGAGGTTAGATTCAGGGAACATGCTGTCTAGACAGTCAAGATTCCCCTTTCTCTACACAGATAGTTGTAGTAAGGAGTATTGTCCATGAACTGGCATTTTGGGACAAAAATTCTGTCATTTTTCTGCATAAAATGTGACATTTCTTGGACTGGCAAAGTTCACCTCTTATGCACCCTTATTTCAGACATCATACAAGTAAATATCTACCTTTGCCAATGCTTTTGCTGCAAGTCACCATCAATTTCTCCCTGAGATAAGAAAGTAAGAAATTCTTTCCTTTTTCCCCATCCTGTGGAATATGGTACAATTGAACAAAGAGAGGAACAAAAGGAGGTTGAAGTGGCACATTGTTCTCCTCTGTAGAGGGGCAGCTTTGCCACGAGTTTGACATTTTGAATTTCCTTACTTAAAAACCGAACAGGGGTTATCATCTGTATTCTTAACAAAGTGCCCATACATAACAGGTATGCTAAAAATCAATCTGACCCCCTGACCCATCTCTTTCCCCTTATCTATAATGATGACCATTTAACCTTCATAATAATCACAGGGGAAGGTAGGAAGAAAATCATGGTGGGTGATTGTGGGTTATACAAGTATGATGATTCCCCATTTTACAAATGAACTGAAAGTGAGGTTCAGAGATAGGGAAGTGCAAGGACAAAGGTCATCTGAGCAGAGTCAAGGTTCAACCCCAAATCTGATTCTCATTTCCCTCTCTTAGACTAATCCTCTGACAAACTATATCAAGTATATTGCTTGTATAAACATACTGTACTATGGACACTTATTCATTGAACTTTAAATTTATTTGAAGTAAACTCTCACCAGGAAGACAAACTTTTCTTATTCTATCTCTGATAATGAATCATTTCTGTATTCCCTGGATGTTTCCTTCTAGTTTTAGACTAATGGAATCTCAGGTTTAGAATTTACCTAAAAAAGAATCAAGTTTAACCCATACTTGAAACATGGGCCTCCTTTATAATGTCTCAATCACAATGCTATTCAGCCTCCACTAGGCCTACTACCTCAGCTCTGCCCAGGTCAATGATATAAGGGCAGTAATTTCCAATCCAGAACCTCGGGGCTTGATGGTGTTGGGAGGATCAGATGCAATAACTAAAACAAACAGAAAATGGACACATGGAACTCTATAAATGTTAGCTTTTATTATCAAATTTAATTCAACAAACAATGCTTAAGCCTCTGCTAAGTGTGAATCATTGAGATGAATGCTAAAGTATAAAGATATCAATGTGGTGGTCCCTCCCCTTGAGGAAGGCACAGGCACAGGCACATTTAAATTCCCAAGTTTCCCTGGACCAGTTGAAAGAGAGCTGCATCTGAAGTCGACTGGTCTGAGTTCAAATCTCACCTAAAATCCTGGGTATATCACTTAACTCTTCTTTGCCTCAGTTTCTTCCTCTACAATAACATCTAGCTACAAGGATTGTTGTAAAGATGAAATGAGAACATATCTGTGAGGTACTTTCCAAACTTTACAATTCCATATAAATGCTAGCTAATCTTATCCATTGTTCATTCAACATGTACATTCTAAAGCAGAAGATGGCAATCTGATTTTTTTTGTTAGTTCTCTTTCCAAAGTCAAACTCTATAAGATCTCTGTAAACTGTGTAAGATCAGGTGCCACTCTGTCTTTCTATCTCATTACATATTATTTCCCACCATATACCCTTCTTTCAAAAACAAGATTTTATTGAAATCATTTTAATTTATATCATCTAAATTTCCCATCTCCCTACCCCACCAGAGCCAACCCATGTAATAAAGATATTTATGAAGAACTCTGAATGCCAGACAGAGGATCTTGTATTTGATCCTGGAGTCAATAAGGAACCACTAGAGTTTACTGAATAGGGGCTGTAATGGTCAGATCTGTGTTTTAGAAAAATCACTTTGGTGTCTGACGGAGACTGGATTGGAGTGGGGTGAGACTTGAAACTGGCAGTCCTTCCTATTGTAGTAATATATAGGGAAAAAGAGTCTGAACCTGGCAGTGTCAGAAGAGAAAAAGGGGTATATTGGAGAGATGTTCCAAAGGTAAAATGGATAGATCTTGGCAACAGCTTAGCTATAGGGGGGGTGGAAAGAGAGTGAGGAGTGCAGAATGACACCCAGGTGTGAGGGTAAGAGACTGGAAGGATGGTGTTGTTCCCCTCTGTAGTAAGAGGGATGGTAGAGATGTAGGGGGGCTTGAGGGGAAAAGACAGTGACTTCAGTTTCAAACATGTGGAGCTTTAGAAGTCTAGAAGATATCCAGTTGGAGATGTGATATTGGAGGTCAGTAGAGAGTTTGGGGCAGGATAGATAGATGAGAATCATCTCCATGGAGATGGTCAATAAATACATGGAGTTGATGAGATCTCCAAGGGAGAAGAAAAGAAGACCCAGGACAGAAGCCTCTGGCTGAGTGTCACCCTCATATCCTGACCCACCTACTGGGAAGAGTCAGCTCAGCTTGAAGTGAATGGTTTGCCTCATTTTAGCTCATTTAACCTACATCTTCACTTCTCCAGTCAGGTATATCTGGGACCAGTATGGCAGTGGTCACATGTTTTGTATCTCTTTTGCTTAGCAAAGTCCTTGTGAGTGACTTACATGAGCC
Organism: Macrotis lagotis; assembly: GCF_037893015.1. Lineage (NCBI taxonomy): Eukaryota > Metazoa > Chordata > Mammalia > Peramelemorphia > Peramelidae > Macrotis > Macrotis lagotis. Next base: position 252,704,745 of record NC_133660.1, on the reverse strand, counting down.
TGTAGTCAAGTGGATAGTGTGAGTCTTTGTCTATGTTCCCAAAAATCTTGGACCTGGAGAAATCATGCTCTATATATCTTCTCCATCTTTTCTTCTGCTAGCCAATATTCTCTATTCCATCAAACTAGTATGGCATGATCTGGAGTCCCCCTTGCCACTGTGTTCACCCTCTTCACTATAACCTATCAAAACCAGATTTCTTATTTTGACTTCCATTCAAGTATCTGATCTTGAGTTTGCAGTCCACTAAACCCACCATCATCGCTACCCAGTTCTTTTTTCAGATGAATCTAGTTATACTTCCATTGCTTGGAAAATGGGTCGTTTTTTTAAAAACCCTCAAATTTGAAAGTTTCTTTTAATTTCATCTTTTAAGATTTGACTGCTCATTTTATCATGTCAATATCTATTATCAATTCTATCATACAACATTTTACCTTTTTCTCTCAGCTTAGTAGCATTTGTCAATCTGATAGGATTATTACTTAGGTCTTCACTAAGTCATCAATAAAAAAAAATGTGGAGGATCATAGTGCAAATGAGAGATCCCTGAAGCACTCCACTGGTGACCTCCCTCCTCATTGATATTTGGCCATTAATAGCTACTCTTTGGATCCAGATATTCTATTATTTCTGAGTCCTCCTGATTATTTGTATTAATTTTTGTCCTGTAATTCTCTATTGTTGATAAGAATTGCATGCGAGATTTTTATCAAATGTTTCTGAAAAGTTTGTAAACTGCCAATAACATTCCTTGGATCTAGCATTCCTTGGATATATAATCTATGATTATAAGTCATAAATGTAGGGCTAGAAGGGACCTTTGAGGTCTCTAATTTTATAGAGGAGGAAACTGAGACTCAGAAATGTTATCTAAATTGCTCTTGCCAAAATGCAGAGCTGGGAATCAACCCTGAGATAGAATTTGAACCAAGATATCTTCTATTATATACTGCCTCTCTTCTTCCTTCCTATTTTACCAGCACTGATACTATCCTTTTTCCATCTTTTCTCCCATTATTTCCTGATATTTTCAAATATTTCTTCCTATTTTAATTTCTTATCTCTTTTCCAGTTTCCTTCTTTCCCATTCTTGCCTTCAAGATGTATTCCTCCTATATAGCCCAGGGCAAGACATTTTCATTTAAATGCCAATCAATAGAAAAAAGATTAAATACTCTCAAATGCCTGTCAGTTTTTTTATATGCAATAGATGGGGGGTTTTCAAAGAAATAGATTTCTGCTTAATATAAGAAAACCTTCCTGGAGTGGCTAGGTGGCGTAGTGGATAGAGCACCGGCCCTGGAGTCAGGAGTACCTGGGTCCAAATCTGGTCTCAGACACTTAATAATTACCTAGCTGTGAGGCCTTGGGCAAGCCACTTAACCCTGTTTGCCTTGCAAAAACCTAAAAAAAAAAAAAACCTTCCTAACCATTAGGGTTATGGAAAAATGGAATTCACCTCACCCTCCTCAAAGTATTGATTTCTCACTCACCATTGTTTCTTCCCCAGAAACTGGTTGACCTCTTGATGGATCTGTTTGGGTCAGGTAATCTTTTTAGGATCTTCTTTATCTCTTGTTCCATAAGCCTTTGCTTTTCATAATGCATTATATTTGTACCTATGCCTTCACTTTTAATTGGTTGCATGTCCTTTAGAGCAGGATTAATATTTATTTTTTTAGGGTTTTTTTGCAAGGCAAACGAGGTTAAGTGGCTTGCCCAAGGCCACACAACTAGGTAATTATTAAATGTCTGATGCCAGATTTGAACTCAGGTACTCCTGACTCCAAGGACTCTATCCACTGCGCCACCTAGCCACCCCAGGAATAATATTTAATTCCTCCCTATGTCCCGAATGATGCCTTGCACATTGCCTTACTTCACTATAGATAATTAACTGGATAAATGTTTATCGAAACTGATTTCATTGCTTTTAAGGAAAAAGCAACATTTTAAAGATCTCCTCAAAAAAAAAAAAAGCACTAACTCAGCACAGTAACACTCAGAATCTAAAAACAGGCATCTTGGACTTTGGCCAAAACAGTCAGCTCCTCTGGCTTAGCCAAGCCCAAAGGTCAAGGACTTTAGGTCACAAATTTATTGCAACCCACTTGATCCATCTTTCACTATGACATAACTTCCATTTCCCAAGTATCTGTAAGTAATTCGGTAAAAATTTAGATTAAAATTCAATGAAGCTTTGGTGCATTTCTGAACTAATTTCCATGCTTCAGTTATTTTGTCTCAAGGGTGACTTAGGAGTGTTTATGTCCTCACTATTTAAGGTAATTCAAAGTTCCCCAAATCCAATGGGATCTTATAGTCCAAAATATCATTACGGCTACAAATTTACTCTGCCCCAAAGTAGCATCACCAAATGGCTCAGGCTGTCCCCCTACTAAAGATGCAAGGATTCAGCACCACTGCTTTCTGGATATTTTAACCTCTCAGGAGGGAGTACAGCTGAGTAAGAGCCAAAATAGCTCCGTGATTCCAGAAATGACAAGACAAGAAAGCAAATAGAAATAGCATCAATGAGCTACGCAGCTCAAACAATCCCAGGGAATATTTGGTTCTCTTCTCAATGTCAGACTCCAGAATCTCTGGGTTCAGTTGTAGCATTCTTAGCAAACCCCACTATGAATCCAGATTATTTTCCCCTACTCATGGATGATTTTCTCTGGTTGACTGCATTGTGATGGCCCTCAAAAATAATTGTCACAAGTCTTCACATTTTCTATTTATTGTTGATTGTTCTGGGCAGTGGATACTCACTGGCTGGAGTTTTCATTTTTGCAAAATGCAAACTTATATGCAAATGTATATAAATGCAAATGCAAAATCCCAACTTATATCAGACTGGCACCCAGCAGAGGCCACATTTAGCTTATTCTAAGAAAAAGCAATATGGGGAAAGATTAGAAGTGAATGGATACCACAGAAAACCTTCCTGAGATCCGAGATCAGAGGTGATAAGCCCTGTGTTTATAAAACAGCAGAATTTCATAACTGGCAGGGGCACATGGATCATCTAATTACCTGTCTCCTTTTACAAATGAGGAAACCAAGACTCCGAGAGAAGAAGGGATTTACCCAAAGCTTACTCCCTAGCTAGTGAGCAGCAGAAACTGGAATTGGGTCTCCCCTCTGAGTCGGAGGTCCATGCTCCTTAGCAAAATTTTTCCGGCAGTCAAAATATGAACATGATAGCACCAGGGAAAGAGAGTCAGCAGTCATGGGATATTTCTTCCTGTTAGAGACTACACATGGCTGCCAGTGTAGGATTTTCCCAGAGGATAATCAGACCTTTATGCAACTGTCCCATGGGGTAGCCTAATCTTTGTGTTCTTTCAGAGAAGCAGCTACTCTCTGGGAAATTATGACAAATTACCTGGTTCCACAGGAATTAGTCTCATCCGCCAATCTAAGTGCCAATCTGACTTTTTTGGGGGGAAGGGGAGGGAGGGGAAAGGAAGACCAGACCTGTGACTTAATTGGTGCAGATGTCCAGCATATAGAAATGTCAATTGATAAAGTAAACCAATAAGCGCTAAAGGCTTCTGAGAAACTTGGTGACTTATCCAAGGTCACATTGTGTTAGAAGCCCAAATTTGCTTGACCCCAAGGCTTTCTCTTAATCAGTTTGAGGCTTCATGCTTGTTGGTGACATTCCAGGCTTTCAGATGAGATTGCCTTCCATCCCTACCCCTCTGCAAATGTGGAGTTAATCAGGAAGTAAGCCCCATGAGAAAAAAATATATACATTAGAATTTAACATTAGCTTAGGATGTTAGAGCTGGAAAGGACCTTGGAGGTCACAATCCTTTCATTTTACAGAATAGGAAAACTGAGTTTCAGACAGATGAGGTGGTTTGTCATAGGTCATGTGGTCAAAAAGTGATAGAGGCAGAATTAGAATTCGGATCACCTGACTTGCAGTTTAGGCCTGTGAATCAAACTTTGCATGGCAGTTCCAAAGACAAGTGACTTAAAATGACTTTTCAAACATTATGAAGAACTTGGTGACCAACCCTATTCTGTTTCCAGTGAGAAGACGATATGATGATAGGTGCGTAAGGTTTAACACAAGGGGATTAGGGTAGCCAGAAGGAAGGCACAGAGAATGAGGACTACGCAACACAGGAAGAGGTTAGCAAAGAACATGTGAACTCTTCCCCTACACGCCCCAGAGGGCTTTAAAAATAGGCTGGGTCTGTCTGGCCTCATCAAGATGCAGGGCTGTGGAGGTCCAGGCAGATGGACCAAATAACCTCTCAAGGTCCCTTTGTGACCCAAACCTTGTGATTCCATCCACAACTCTATCAGCAAGCATTGGGGGAACAGAGTCCACCTGTGATTTTAGGCATCATCCGGATAGTTCTCACATTTTTCTCCAACAGACTGGGAGTCCTTGAAAGTAGGGACTGTTTGGGGATTTCTTTATACCCTCAGACACATAGTAGGAATTTATTAAATATTCCTTGTATTTATTTATTGTGTTTGACTAGTAACAGGTCTCTTCTTCCTCTTGTATCTGCCTAACAGAAAGGACCTTCCAGCTGGGAGCATTTCTATAGTCTTTAAAAGTTTGCAAATAGTCTCATTTGAATCTCACTAGTAATCCTGGGAACTGGTATTGACTCCATTGACTCCAAAGAAACTAAGGTTCAGAGAGCTAGTATGTGGCTGAGGCAGGACCCGAACTCAGTGCTTCCTGATTCCACATCCAGTGGATCTATAAGCTTAACATAATTCAAGGATTTTTTCTTCACAAAATAGCTACATGTCCTTTAGGAAGACCTGGGTCTGAATCCAACCACAATCAGCCACTTAATAGCTGTATGACCCTGAGCAAGTCATTGGCATTGAGTTTCCTGAACTTTCAAATAAAAATAATAACACCTACCCCTCAGGGCTATTGTGAGGATCAAATGATACATGTTCATAGCACAATGCCCGTCATATAGGAGATGCCTCCTCCCTTCCTTCCCTTCTTTTCTACCTTCCTCCCTTCCATCATTCCTTTCAGAGCTAACTTCCAGGGCTAACTCCCTTCCATTTTCTTTATAAATAGTATTTTATTTTTTCCAATTACATGTAAGGGTAATTTTCAGCATTCATTTTTATATAATTTTGAATTCCACGTTTTCCTCCTTCCCCCCTCCCCAAGACAGCAAGCAATCTGATCTAAGTTAGACATGTGCAATCATGCCAAATCTATTTCCACATATCACAGTGTGAAAGAAGAAACAGAACAAAAGGAAGAACATGTACACACACACACACACACACATACACACACAGTGAAGCTCCTCCACTCTGCTCTGGGTATGGACTGTCCCATCACAAACCTATAGAAGTGTTGCCATCACTGGATGACCAAGCAGAGCCAAGTCTGTCTTCATTGCAACCCATCACTTAGAGGAAAATGAGGCTCCAGTCAATGGATCCACCAGTAGGCTGACCAGCCTTTATCATCCAGTCCATACCTGGTGCTCAACCTCTTCTGGGTTGAGCCAGACAAAAGTGAAAATAGCCTCTGTGCTTCAAAGGGATCTGTGTCAACACCGACACATTCATGTATATCTTGTATTCCCACACTGTGCAAGCAACACATATGTCATGTGTCTATGTATGTATGTGGAAGTATGTGCACACACAAAATAGATACAAATTTTGTGATGGAGCTGGTCCTTGACAGAGCCTGGGATTCTCAGATGTGTTATCTGCCCCATGTTACAGATAGTGAACTGAAGCGAGGGGATAGGCTTGCCCAAGGTCCCCAAGCTAAGGAGCAACCGAGCTAGGAGGGTTCAGATTGGGTCTTTTTTTTATTATTATTGTTCAGCATTTCAGTTCTGTCTGACTTTTCATGACCCCACTGGGGGGTTTTCTTGACTGAGATACTGAGTAGTTTGTCATTTCCTTCTCCAGCTCATTTTACAGATGAGGAAACTGAGGCAAACAGGGTGAAGGGACCTGCCCAGGGTCACCCAGTTAGAAGTATCTGAGGCCAGCTTGAGCCCAGGTGGGCCTGGGGCCCCATCCACTGCAGCACCTGGACCTACACCTCTTCTCAGTAAGTCACAAAGTTGGTCTACAAGAGCCGTGTGCTGTGCTAAGGGGTGGGAAGGATTGAATGTGATAATGTACATAGACTCTTTGACAATGTAAGGTGCATTATTTACACAGAAGATAAAACAAACCCTTTTGCAAAACTCTCTGCTAAGCTCAACCAAGCAGCTGAGGAAATAGTTCCTGTTCAAGGATAGGTCAGGACAAAGGCAACATCATTCTTGGAAAAACAGTTCTGAGGAGGTATGACAATGATGGTGAGTCAACAGTTTCATTGGTAAACAACAAAGGACTTGCGTTACTTATCCTGTTCTAGCACTATGTTCTCACACCTGAATTTCCTTGGAAACCCAGCTAAAATATGTCAGGAAAAAGCAGGATTCTGTAGATAGTTGGAAAAATAATTATATCTGACAGGTGAATTTAAAAGTTGGAAGGTACAACCTCATGGAATTTTCATGGCAACCTCATGAGGTACTTTCACCAACAACCCCCATTTTATAGAAAAGCAAACCAAGCTTCAGGGAGATTCAGTGATTTCCCCGTGGTCACACAGCCAGTAAATATAAAATATACCTTTTAAACTTAAGTCTCTCCTGCCTCCAAGTCTGGTGGGCTCTTTTTGTTCTGCCAAATGGCCTCTCTGTAAATACGGGATATGCTAAACTAATGCCCTACCACCTAAATTCTCCCATTTGAAAAAAAAATTGCCAAATATAATCAGATATTATGGAAACAATAGCAATCAAATCAATGCATGTTTTGAACAAGAAAGTAAGTTCTATTTGAGAGTAGAGGGAGGTTGAAATGAGTAAGACTCAGTCCCCATCTTCACAGAGCTTAAAATACAAAAAGTAAAGATAATAACTACTACCCCAACCAGTGGATAGACAAAAAGCAAATATAGAGACTACAGTGAGCTCAAATCATCGGGGACATCTTTGTCAGAACTTGGTTTGGGTCAAAAAGGAGGGGAAGACTTCACAGAGGTTAGAGAAAAACGATATAATGGGCTGGAATGAGTAACAGTACAAAGAAAGAGAGGGTAGCAATACCAAGGAGTGGAGCAACAGTTTGGCCAGAGTGGAAAGTTAGAAAACTCAATGTTCTAAATTGAACTCTTAAACCCTACCCTCTTTCCAAATTTCCTTATTACTGTTGAGGGCACCAAAGTCCTCCCAATCACCCAGGATCTTGCCATGAATGTCATCCTTGTCATCCCTCAATAATCCTATACTCCCATATTCAATCTGTTGCCAAGGCCTGTTGAGTTTATTTTTTGTCAGATCCCACATCATAATAGTCTTTTCTTCTGACACCATCTCTTTAGGTCCTTATCACCTCACCCCTGGACCTGGTTGGTCTGCTTACCACAAATCTTTCCCCACTTCAGTCCATTCTCCATTTAGCCATCAAAGTGATTTTCCCAAAGCACGGGTCTAACTAACCTTGTCAACCCCCCACGCCACACACACCCCCACTCAATAAACTCCAAGGATTCTCTGTTAATTCCAAGATTCTATTAAAAAAATATTCTTTCTGGTTTCATAGCCCAATCCTTCCACCCTCTCTCCCTGCCATTCTTTTTATACTTTACACCTCCCACCAACTTTTCAGTCCACCACTGGCCTCTTTGTGGTCTTCAGACAAAACTGTCCATCTCTCAACTTTGGGTTTTTCTCTAGTTGCCCATGTCCCCAGGTCTAGAAGGCTCTCCCTCCTCATCTCTGCCTCCTGGCTTCTTTCTCACCTTCCACAGGAAGCCTTTCCTAATCTCTCTTAATTCTAGTGTATTCCCTCTGCTGATTATTTCCTATTTATCCCAGAAACATCTTGTTCATACAGAGTTATTTGACATCGTTTTTGTCATTAGACTGTAACTCCCTGAGAGCAGAGAGTATCTTTTGCCTTCCTCAGTATCTCAAGGATTTAGCACAGTGTCTGACCGAGGAGCTAAATTATGAAAGGGAGATGGGGAGCAACTTGTAAAGGGTCTTCAGAGCCAGACTAAGGAGTTTGGATTTTATATGCCCCAAACAGGGAGATATTTAAAGTAGACTACAACATAAAAAGATGTTTAATTTAAATAGATTAATCCTTGGCCATTCCAAGGATGGATTCAAAGGCAAGAGAGAGAGTCTGGTGTCTGGGAGAATAATTGGATGAAATTACTATAGTGCCCAGGCAGAAAGAGGAGAAAGTTTGGATCAAATTAGAGTGACTGAGATTGGAAGGGAAAACAGAGCAAAGACAATGGTAGAATCAATAGGATGAATCAATGAAATAGCAAAGTTTTCAACTATGATAAACTTGAACATAGTTATTTACAGATTGTAAAGGGAAGAACCAAGGATGACTTTAGGATTTCAAGTCTTCTAAAGAAGCCTAAGGAGGAAAATCAGAAAGAAAAACAGACTTGAGGCCTAGAAGATTTGTTTTAAAATATGAATAATAGTATTTTCAACATTTCCATAAAAGAATTATGATTCTTTTTGCCACTGAAGCAGATAGCACTTCTAAAGAAGCCATTTAGGAAAACTGACCTGAATTGCAGCTGTAAGCCTTGGGGGGTTTTGGCCCCTTGATCTGTTGAAACAGAGCAGACTAATCACTTCTTGGCTTACTACACACTAGCAAGAGAAGCTACAGTCACCTCTAGAAGGCACAGTCCTGAGAACAGAGAGGTAAGAAGCGCCACCTCTCTCTCCTTTTCCTTCTGCCAATCACACCCTTCCTTTGAATGATAATGTGGCTCTTATGGCATCCAAGGCAGCTCAAATGGTCTTACTGTAGGATACATTAAGAGAGGCACAGTGCCCAGAACCAGGGAGGCAACCATTCTGCTGTGCCCAGTGTGGGTTGGCACAATATAGTCAGGACATCAAGGAGCTGGAGAATGTCCAGAGGAGGGCAAACCTCACAATGGAAGTCCACTATAGTATGATCCCCTGAAGCAACTAGAGACCAGCAAGGGAAAAAAAACAATCTCAGGGAAGCCTTTGGGGAGAACATGACAGCAGTCTGAGTATTTGTGAAGGGCCATGTCCTGGACAGAGAATAAGATTGTTTTGCTTGTTCTCAAAGGTCAGATCTGAGTCCTAGGTTTGAAAGAGGCAGTTGGTTGGCCAACGTTTATTAAACACTTACTGCATGGCAGGCTCTGAGTTGAAATAATAATAATGCTTGTCCTTCCTTTTCAAAGGAGACCCCAACATCAGGGAGTACGTGACAAGTGAGTGAATTGATTTGAGTAAGGTGGGGGGGGGGCATTGTGTCTCTCTGCTATTAGAAGACTTCAGGTGGGAGTAGGGAAAAAAAGTTTACAGACTGACTTACATTTACAGACTTCTTTTAGCCCAGGTCACCAGGTCAGCTTTTAGCCCTCCCACTTTCTTGTCTCTGTCCCCCTTTGTCAGTATAGCTCTCCAAAAGCTTACCCTGCATCTGATGACATTTTTTTAGGTTCAGGTATAGAGTATTAACTGCCTACTATTTGCTAGGGACTGTGCTAAGTGCTGGGGACACAAAGAAAGAATACTTATAAACCAAAAGCATCAATACCTTTACAGCCCCAAATTCCACCATTTGCTAGTCCTGATTTGCTAGTCCTTCCTTCCTTTCTTTTCTTTCTCCCAACTTCAGTCTTTGATCTACAATCCACCATGGTTCTTCTTGCTCTTCCTTGAGGGGAGTCCATTTCCAGATGCTGTGACTTTTGTCCCTAGTTGCTCAGAACCGTTTTTCTTGCCTTCCTTGCTTTCCCTTTGCCTGCAAAGTTCGACTTCCTCATCTGGACCTCTTGGCTTCTTCTCTAGCTTCCCTCAAGACAGTGTCTTCCCTCTAAGATGACCTTCTACTTGTGCCATACGGGGTGTTCCAAAAACAATACATACCCTGAAAAATTTTGGTACTGAGGACAAGCTTCACAAATTGCACTCAGGTCAATCAGGTCACATCAACTATTTAAAATAAATCCAGTTGATGGAGGTCCTGGGGAAAGATCCTGCACATCGTCCAGCTCCTGGGAACTAAAATTCTGGGTTAAAATAAAGCTATTTTGAGGGGTGTGGGTATGCAGACAGAGCAAGACATGTCCATGCTGAGTAGGCGCCCACCTGATATGCCATCTGGTATTTTCCTATTTTAACTATAAAAATTTTAAGTGCAAGTGTTTCTATGTTACTGAAAGAATATAAATCCTATTAGCACTCTCTAAGTTTTTGTGGCCTGGGTTAAAACTCCGATCACGCTATCCTAGTTCTGGGTCTGCATCCTTATTATCACTATATCACATATAAGACAAAATAAATGAAGCCCATTTTAAATGGTAACAAACATCTTATTAAAGATAATGGGGAACATTGGCATTATTTTATTGAAATTGAAGCTCACATCTGTCTTTTCTTATAACAAATGACAAATTGCTACAATGTCAAAAGTTGAATCGCTATCATCCACGGTCACTTTTGGGCTATTTTGCTTAACTGTCTTCAAGGTTGTACATCATAGTGGTACACATTGTCAGTGAGTTAGGATTTATTTGTTGTGTTGAAATAAAATCTCCCAATGAAAAATGAGAATGGAAAAACACATCCAGTTCTACTTTCTGTAGATGACTCTAGTACCCAGACTAGAAATGTTTGTATCTGGGTAAAGCAGCGAAAAGAAACCTGCCCCCAGGTGAATAAACCCCCACGATATGGGCACTGGGGTACCAGCAGATAGAGGAGAGCACCTGTCAATCACTCCACCTGCTTCTCCTTGGACTAATTATTTTTCCTAATTATACACTAAGCTCTGTTGTTTCTGTGATGCTAAAGGACAGCAGATTTCTGAGCCCTCTAAATGTATTGCCCCACATCACACACCTTCATTTCCCACCATGCTTCAGGAACTTCTTCATCCCAGCAGATCCCTTGACCCAGCTCCAAAGTGACCCCTGATCCTGGGTCCTCTCCCTCTGATCCATTAGAACCTTTCTTTAAGGAGAGCCCACCAACCACCTCCTCCTTCCCTCCACTTTTCAGCTTCTCCATTAGAATGTAAAAACCTGGAGATCAGGATTAGCTGCCTTTTTGCTTGTCTGGATTCCCACCTTGGAACCCAATACCTGGCTCATAGTAGGTGTTTAAAAATGTTTGATGTCTGACTGACTGAGGCCTCCACTGTTGTGGTGTTGAATCTAGGACAAAATGCACAGTGCTGCTTGGCTTGGAGCCACATATTCCACAGAGTATTTACTCAATCACTAAATTCCTCACTGATAGACTTCTAGGCATTGCAAACAGAAAGGAAAATTAAGAATTCCACAGCTTTGGGAATGAGAGATTCGGAGACCAGAAGGACTTTGTATCAGAGCAGCAAGGAGTTTCAAAGACATCAGAAGGACATTAATCTGAATTCAAATCTGACATTTCTTAGCTGTATGACCTTGGGCAAGTCACCTGTTTGCCTCAGTTTCCTCATCTTTAAGATGAGCTAGAGAAGGAAATGGCAAATCATTCCACTTTGTCAAGAAAACTTTATATGGGGTCGTGAAGATTTAGACATAACTGAAAAAAATGACCCAATAGCAACGATAAAGGACTTTCTCTCATCCCTGAAATCAAACTAACACCTATCTTTTTCCCCCTATTAGCTGGTCAGCTCTGTCATTTGAGAGTAGGATTTTATTCACATATGTCCTGGGAGTATCAATTATATTTCAAAAGATAAGGTGATTTTGCACTGGAAGATTTAGAAAATTCTGTGTTTAGAGATCATCTAGTTCAAAATCTATATTTGACAAATTTGGAAACAAAGATTTAGAAAGGAAAAGTGACTTTCCTAAGGTTACACAGGTCTAAGCAACATAACCTGGATCTTCTGACCAAATCAAGTGCTCTTTCCACTTCAAAATAAAACACTGTTCAATGTCATACCAAGAAGATTACCAAAGGATCACTTTTAAAGCTAGAAAAACAAATTCAAGTGTGTATACCCTTTGATCTAGCAATAACACTACTAGGTCTATATCCCAAAGAGATCATTAAAAAGGGGGAAAGATGCACATGTATGCAAATATTCATAACAGTTCTTTTTGTAGTGCAAAGGAATGGATATTGAGGGGATACCAATCAATTGGGGAAAGGCTGAACAAATTGTGATTCTATGAATGTGAAGGAATACTATTGTTCTTACAGAAATTTCTTACAGAAATCATCAGTGAATGAACTTCAGAAAACCCTGGAAACACTGCATGAACTGATAAGGAGAGAAATGAGCAGAACCAGGAGAATATTTTACACATTAACAGCAACATGGTGTGATGATCAATTATGAGGGGCTTAACTCTGCTCATCAGTCAATGATCAAGGACAATTCTAAAAGTCTTGTGTGGGAAAATGCTATCCACATCCAGAGAAAAACTGGAAAAACTGGAAAAAACCAAAGTATACATACTATTTTCACTTTTTCAAACTTGTTTTATGTTTTTCTTTCTCGTGGCTTTTTCCCCTTTAGTTCAGATTCTTCTTTCACAACATGACTATTATGTTAAATATGTTAAACATGATTATAGGGGCAGCTAGGTGGTGCAGTGGATAGAGCATTGGCCCTAGAGTCAGGAGTACCTGAGTTCAAATCCAGCCTCAGACACTTAATAATTACCTAGCTGTGTGACTTTGGGGAAGCCACTTAACCCCATTTGTCTTACAAAAAAAAGAAACACAACCTAAAACAAAAAGACATGATTATATATATATGTAACATTTCAGATTACTTGCTATCATGAGGAGGGGAAAGGGAAGGGAGGGATGTTGAAAAATATGGAACTCAAAGTACTACAAAAAAGATGAATGTTGAAAACTATCTTTGCATGTAATTAGAAAAAATTAAAGAAAAATAACAAAAATAAATAAAAAATTCACCTTAAAGGAACAAAAAGTCAAGACTCCCAAGGGAAGATATGAAAAGAAGGAAGGGAGCCGGCAAGACCAGATCTAAACTACAAAGTAACTATTCTAAAATCAATTAATAATGAAGAAACAGAGAAATCGATGAGAACAGATCAGGCAAAAGCATATAGAAGTGAATTACCCCAGTAACATAGAGTTTGATAAAGCTAAAGACTCTATCTAGCTCCTGGAATAAGGACTTACCTATTCAACAGAAACTGCTGGGAAAACTAAAAATATTTTAATATAAAATATTATTTAAAATATTGAAGAAAAATACTAAAATACTTTAAGAAAAAAAAAAAACAAAAACAATCTGGTATGGGCCAGTGTAAGGTACACCATATACTAGAATAAACTTCAAATGGATACGTGATTTAGACATAGTGATTATAAACATATTGCAGGAGCAAAGAGTAAAATTACCTTTCTGTTCTAAGAATAGAGGGAGAGTTCATGACCAAATAAGGATTAGTTAGAAAAAATGATAGAAGATGAACAATTTTGATCACACAAAATGGAGAAGTTTTTGAATAAATAAAATGAATGCAGTTAATATTAGAAGGGAAATAAGAAAGTGGGGGGAAGAAATATTTGCAACAAATTTCTATAATAAAGGTCTCACTTCCTAGATATATAAAAAAACTGAAAGAAACTACCAGAAAACTTAAGGTCAACAGATTAGAGTAATTCTCTAAGTGTGAATAGTTTGTTGCTAACTTGGAGGGAAAGTTGAGGCAACAGTGAAGCAGAAAAGGAGTAGGCAGGCAGTTTTCAGGAATTTGGAGTATTGCATCACATTTACTCATCTGGACCCGAATACTTACAAATATCAAAATTAGTTTGACAAAAGTGATGGAGAAATTCAGAAACTTCTAAACAAAAAATGAGAGCCCCAAAGGATTTACCAACAAGATTGTCTGCTTCCAAAAAAAGGCAGCATTTAGAAGCTCAGAGGGATGCAGAGTTCTTGGCTCTGTTAAAAAAGGCAGATGAATTCATCTCTTTGCTGATAAGAACAGTCCAAAGTGCTTTTATAATGCCCTGAAGTCTATTTTTGGGCTCAAGACCTATAGTGTATCTCAACTACTCAGTGCTGATGGAACCACTTTCATTAGTGATAAGGACATAATCCTGGAGAAACGAACTGAACACTTCAATAGGTTTTTCAGCAAATTGTCATCTATCAATGATGAAGCCAATGACAGTATATCTCAGGTTGAAGTCAATCCCTCTCTAGCCAAATTTCCAACCAAAGAAAAAGCTTTGACTGCCATAAGGTTCCTCTCGGGTGGTGAAGTGTCTGGTGCTAATTCTATTCTAGTTGAGATTTATAAGGCAGGGGGTCTACTGCTCACACAAAAGTTGACTGAAATTTTCTGGGTTATGTGACAAGATGAAAAGGTTTCCCCCCAAGGAATTCAAGGACTCCATATCAATGGATTTCTGTTACAAAAAGATGAATGTTGAAAGCTATATTTACATGTAATTAGAAAAAAAATTTAAGAAAAGTAAATACAAAATTCACCTAAAGGAACAAAAAGTCAAGACTCTACAAAGGTAAAGGAAATAGATAGTCCTGTGTGACAATCACAGGGGCAAGGAGGGGGTCTGTCTCTTAGACATTGCTGGCAAAATTCTTGTCAAGTGCCCTCCTTAATAGTCTAATCCTTCTTCTGGAAGATGGTCATCTACTTGAAAGTCAATGTAGCTTCAGAAAGACCAAAGAGTGGTTGATGTGGTATTTGCTGCCCAACAACTCAGAAGAAATACCAAGAGAAAAACAGAGGTCACACAATGTTCCTCAGACCTTTGATACTGTCACTCCTGAGGTTCTATAGAAGATCATGGCAAAACTTGGTTTCCAGGAGAAGTTCATCAGTACGGTACATCAATTTCATGATGTCACAGTTGCACAGGTTCTGGATAATGGATAATGCTCTTACACATCCCCAGTCACTAATAGAGAAAAACAGGGCTGTGTCCTTGCTCCAGTGCTTTTCAGCATGATGATTTCAGTGATTGCTGTTGAATGCCTTCAATGAAGACAAAAAATTTACCATTGATGGAAAATAATTTAACTTGAAAAGACTACAAACCAAGACTAAAGTGGAGAGAGAGTTGGTAACTGAATTTTTTGTTCACAGATGATTGCGGATTCAATGTAGCTTCTGAGGCTAAGATTCAACAAAGTATGGATTGATTCTCTGCTACTTGCGCTAATTCTGGTTTAACAGGGAACACCAAGAAAATAGAGGTTCTCCCCCAGTCAGTACTATACCATCCATACATAGAAGCAGCAGTGTCAGAAAATGGAGAAATTCTGAATGCTGCAGATAAGTTCACTTACCTTGGCAGTATACTTTTCAGGGATGTACACATAGATGATAAAGTAGATCCACACATTGACAGAGCTAGTTCAGTGTTTGGTAAACTCCAAAGAAAATGTGGGAGAGAAGAGGTATTAGACAATTTATGAAACTACCATTGGGCTGACCTCATTGTTGTATGTCTGTGAAACCTGTACAATAGACCACTGCTCTGACAGAAAACTAAATCATTTTTTTCTGAATTGTCTTTAGAAGATTCTAAAAATCACCTAACAGATTAAGGTACCAGACATTGAGGTCCTTTAATTGAGGTCCTTCCTTGAGCTGAACTGCATTCAACTCTACTACATAGAGGAAAACTTTGATGTTTGGACTGGCCATGCTGTCCAAATGCCAAATGTACCTTTACCTTAAAAGCAATTTTTCAGGGGCAGCTAAGTGGCACAGTGGATAAAGCACCAGTCCTGGAGTCAGGCAGTCCTGGGTTCAAATCTGATTTCAGACACTTAATAATTGCCTGGCTGTGTGACCTTGGGCAAGTCACTTAACCCCATTGCCTCAAATAAATTTTTTTTAAAAAGCTGTTTTAGAGAGAACTCATACAAGTGTTCACATGGAGGTCAGAAGAAGCAATACAAAGAGACCTTCAGAATCCTTCTGAAGAACTATGGAATTGATTGTGAGACATGAGAGAAGCTGACACAGGACTGTCCAGCATGTATGACCTCATCAGAAAAGGTTCTATGGCAGCTAGGTGGCTCAGTGGATAGAGCACTGCCCCAGGGTGAGGAGAACCTGAGTTCGAATCCGGCCTCAGACACTTAATAAATGGCTAGCTATGTGGCCTTGGGCAAGTCACTTAACTCTATTGCCTTAAATTTAAAAAGAAAAGAAAAGGTGCTGTGCTCTAGGAGCAAAACTGAATTACAGTAGTTCAAAAGAAATGTTAAATGGGCAAATTTAGAGGCATCTTCACCACAAATGTTCATATGAATTATTTGTGCTCCTCCAATAGGAGAACCTTATGAGCTCATCTTGACCAAATCAGTCATAGTTGTATATATGGTACCTTGACTCCAACACAGTGATGTCATTTTGGTCTTCTTTAAATACAACAATAACCAAACAATTTTTAAGGGCTGGGGATTACCTTACTTTCCTACATTTGCATTCCCATTACTTAACGTAGTACTTGGCAGAGAGTAATCACTTATATAATTTATCTAAATTGATATAAAGCAAAGGGATTCTGAACTTAGGAGATCCATGAATTTGGACCTGAATCTGGTTTGAAATGATTCTTGTTACCAAATAGGCTGATAGCCTTATAGAACAACCCATAATTGTCATCATAGGATCATGGTTAAAGAGACAAACCAGGAAGAAGAGTGGTTTAATTATCTTAGGTAATTAGCTAATGTATCCATGAAAATCACAGTAAAGGTTAATAGGTTTAGCATTCTTAAAATCTTGATTGAATTTAGAATTCTTTCTGTATCTAATTTTGTAGTCAGTGAGAGAACTTGGGATTATTAGTTAAAAGATAGGATGCATAATTGGTTTTCACACTAAGAGGAAAATGGTTTCATTTATTCTAAAGAGTAATGATTCCTGAAAGTGTGATGAGATGTGTTGGGTCCAGGCAGCCCTTTTCCAAAGTCTTCCTTCAGTTTCCCTTTATGTCTTGGCAGCAGGAATACAAGCAGTCCTGGGGGTTGGAAGGTCATCAACAGAGCACAAATACTGATTGGTCCAACCAATGTGGGAAGACATCACAGAAGGACCAATAATAAATTCTATGTCTATTCTTTAAATCCAGAAATTCATCTGGATTGTCCATAGGGTTATACACTCTTTGACAAAAACACATTTGCTATCTGTTTATTCTCCTTTTGGTTTCTGGCATTTCTTTTCCTTGGGCATCAGTTTCATCATCTGTAAAATGAGGGACTTGGACTGAATGGTCCCTTCCAACTTTCTGTGATCTTAGGACCTGGTAAGAATACCAGGGGTTTGTGATCTACACTGATAAAATCTCAGATCCTTGAAGTATGGACATATATATGTATCAGTTTTATAAATATGGATGTATTTATAGGTGATTATATATATATGTATATATATATATATATATATATATATATATAGAGAGAGAGAGAGAGAGAGGGAGAGAGAGAGGTATCAGTTCTAATCATAGTTAAATGAGCAAGAATCTAGACCTCAGTAGAGAAGAATATGACCCTGGGCAGGAGAAGCAAGGATAGCTCATATCAGAATCATGTTCAAAGAAGTAGCAAGATAAGGAAAATCTGTCCCAGGAGCCAAAATAGGGATCTGCTATCTCTGTGCCAAAAAAGGCAAGTGGGAGTCAGGACATAAGGTTTGCCCCAAAAGAATCTGAGATGAGAACAAAATATTTGTCCTTCATTTTTGAAGAAGACCACATCAGGGAGGTGATGCCATGACCAGCACATGGATTAGATTTGAATGGGGGGGGGGGGGGGGTAAAGGTGCTGTGATAAGTCATCAACCTCACTTTCTTCTCAAGAACCATCTGGGTCCAGTGGTCAGATATGGATCAGGACAACTGGAGATGGTTCTGGATGCGAGGCAGTCGGGGTTAAGTAACTTGCCCAAGGTCACACAGCTAGTAAGTGTCAAGTGTCTGAGGCTGGATTTGAGCTCCTGTCCACTGCACAACCTAAGTGCCCCAAAGATAACATGGGGTGGAAACAAACAACCTGGGAGTCAGAAGGAACTCAGTAGCAGCTTGCTTAGGCTCAGAGTTCATCACCCTTTCTACTTCCTAAAGGGGTAATGTAGTCAAAAGCCAGGGCCTGTATGGTCTGAGAATACTTAGATTGGGCACTCTCAATCTATGATTTGAAGAGAGCAGTGAAGCACAAACCTGGAGCAGCAACCAGGTTTAGGTTCAGAGATTGGCTGTCCACTCCTTTCAGTTATAGCTGGCTCTTTATGATCCCATTTGGGATATTCCTGGAGTATTTTTTCATCTTCTCATTTTACAGATGAAGAGACTGAGGCAAACAGAGCTAAGTGATTTGCCCAGGGTCACACAGCTAAGTGTCTGTGGTTGAAAGGGAAATCACATCCTCCTGATTGGAGATCCAGGGCTCTATCCACTGTGCCACCTGGCTGCCCAAGTTCAAAGATACTGAACATTACATTGATCGTCAAGAGATGGATCCTTTGGTTGCGGAGCCCCAGAAGGTGGCATGCTAATATCCAGGGGAGGGATCACTGTAAACAAGGGCCAGGGGGTTGGGTGAAACTGCCACACACAAATCCACAGGATTCTTAAGGTTTGAGCTCCCAGGCCACTGACCCCCATGAGAATCATTCGGTTCTGGACCTTAGCTGGCATCATTGATAATAGTTACTGACATTCTAAGAGTCCAGTACAATTTGCAAAAGGCTTTGCATTCATTATCTCATTTGAGCCTCACCACCTCAAGGAATTATTCCATCCATTTTACAAAAGAGGAAACTAAAGCTGAGAGAGTTTAGGAGATTTGTCCATAGTCACTGCCAGTAAGAGTCGGAGACAGGATCCAGAGCAGGTCTCTCCTGGTGCCAGGGCTGGTCTTCTTTCTACTGAACCACACTGCTCCTCTGGCTGTCATTTAATTTGTCCCTTTATTGGCAAGCATTTAAGACTAAGTGACTGGATTTTATTCTGATTCTTTTTTGGTTTACTGACTCCCAAGAGATCTCAATTCGGACTTAGTTCCTATAAATTCTAGCTATTACCTCCTCACAAATATCCAAGTGTCTGGGGAATGAAGAAGGTTCCACAGCATAGCCAGAAGAGGACTGCTTGGGGCTGACAGAGGCACACCTTTGGTATCCACCCTCCATGTGGGATTCAATCACTTAGTACCAGTTAGAAATAGTCAAGGTAGGGACTCATTTTCTCCCTCTGGCTCCATCCATAGAGACCCACACTGGCAGCTTCCCTTCAGGGTGTCATCCTTAGAAGCTACTCTTTCATTATGCCATTCTTAGGGAGAGACAAGGCTCAGTGACCCAGTGGAAAGAGATTTCTATTTAGAATGAGAGGACCTAGGTCAGGGGTTCTTAAGCTAGAATCTGTGAACTTGAATTGTTTTTAAAAAAATGATTTTGATCACATGGATAACCCATATCAAATTACTTAGCCTCTCGGGGGAAGGAGGAGTTGAGGGAGGGGGAGAGAAAATTTGGAACTCACATTTTTTTAAATGAATGTTAAAAATTGTCTTTATATATAACTGTGGGGGAATAAAATAATATTTAAAAATATTTTGATATTTATATGTCAATATAATTGATTTTCAAGAAATGTTATTCTGAGAAGGGGTCTATAGTCTTCACTAGACAGCCAGGGAGGTCTACAACACACACAATGTTTAGCTCCTCTCTACTCAGGTTCTAATTCCAGATTTGTGACCTTAGAGAAGTTATGTCCTCTCAGATTCCTAATTAGGAAAGCTCAAGTGACTGGGCTGGAGGACCTCTAGGGTCCTTTCTGGCTCTAAAGTCTTAAGGATGTACTCCTAAATCTCCTAATTCCCCCGGCATTGGGGTAGGAGCTGGGATGGAAATGTATTTAGAACATGGTCGCTATCCTCAAGGTTATAGCTGAGTTACATACAGGGGCAAGATTAGCCATTGTGGAGCAAGATAAAGACAGTAGTGAATGGAGTTTAGTTGAATGTTAAAAGGAAGTCATAAAATCATAGGAATTTTGAGCTGGTAAGTCCTTCTTTAACTCAAGTCTTCTTGCCTCCAAATCCAGCCCTCTCCCAATCACATACACTACCTTGCCAGTACCATGCATGTGGTAGGTTGAATTCTTAGTCAGGCAGGGGTTGTACTCATAGGTCTTTGAGATACCTTCAAATTCCGTAATCCTATGAACTAGGAGTTAATCAAAGTGGGAAAATTCCCCCAAATTACAACAGCTTTTTAAAGCGTTTGGAGCCCCAACACATTAGTTATATTGACAAAAGTTCTCTGCTCCAATTCAGCCAATTCGCTCACTTTTTGCAAACTCATTCTTATTCTTCTACCTTTGCTGGCTGTTAGGCTTTGCCTCCTCAGAGCCCATTTGGAAGGTAGATACCAAAGATGTGACTTGTAATACAAAGCTGTAATTGTTCAAGTCATTGAATTCAATGGTCACCCTGGTCGCAAAACTCTTCCCGTGAAAAGACCCTCCTATGATGGGAAAGAGCTACTCTCCTTCATCATGGTATTCCCTCCCATCTCCAGTTCCCTCTGTTCCCCAGCACCTGGTCCCAACCCCAAGCTGTCGTAGCACAGCTGCTTAGGATGCAGGAGTCAGAGAGGAAAAAATGTCATTATTTTACTACCCTCTGCAAAGTGTTGATTGGGAAATACTTAACTCATTTTACACATGAGGAAGCTGCCAACCAGAGACATAAAGTAGCATTCTGAAGGGAAAGCAGCCCATAAATGACAGTGTTGGGACCAGAATCTAGGCCTTCAGACACCCAGGCCAGTATTCTTAAAATCAACAGCAATTCTATAGAGTCAATGAAAGGGATGTCTGAAAGGACAGGGGTTGTTACCAGGAAGGATCTGTGAAGGATTCATATTGAGCTTTAGAGAACAGTGGCATTTGGAAAATTCATGCACCCTTTGGTCTCAGTTTCATAGTTTCATGCCTGTAAAATGAGGGAGTTGACCCTTAACTTGGAATCTAAGCTTCTATGATAGTACATTATAGAACAAGTTAAGCAAGTACAGAGGTGGGGATGTTTGTGGTGGGGGGGGGGGGGAAAGAGGATTGAGTTGATTTGAAGATTTTGTTGTTCTTCCTGAGCCTATGGCAGGGAAAACCAATACTGTTCATGGGGGTTTTCCTGACAGGGATAGTAGAATGGCTCACCATTTCCTTCTCCATTGGATTCAGGCAAACAGAAGCTAAATAACTTGCCTAGAATCACCAAGCTAGTGTCAGAGGTTGGATTTGAACTCATGTCTTCCTGTCTCCAGGTTGGGCACTCTATCCACTACACTTCATTTTAGGATAGACATTAATAAGCTAGAGGGAAGTCAGATATGGTTAGACAGGATAGTAAAGGGCCCTGGGTCCATCCCACAGAAAGATCAGTTACAAGGATTGAGGATGTTGAATTTGGAAAAGAGAAGCTCAAGGGAGGGACAGAACTCTGGTCAGCCCTGGGGAAAAGGACAAGGAATTGGGTAGCTTAGCAAAGGGTTAATGTAGGAAAGTGGTTGTCACAATTAATGTTACCCGAAAGTGGGGCTGGCAGGCTCCAGAGATCATGGACACCCTACAGAGAGGTGACAGCTATGTGACTACTTACTGAGGATGATGGAGAAGGAACACTTCCTTAGTTACTCTTTGGACCACACAATCTCAGAGATCTCTTTCAAACCCAGGGTACCACAAGTCATCCCCAGTTTTCTTTAGGCTACTTTCACTGCTTTTTCTTTCTATTATTCTTTAGGGGCAATAAAGCTTGAATACTTCCATCATGCTCTTCCACGGTATTTCAGGAGTGAGTTTGTACCATAAAGTTTTCCTGGCTGCCCTGACTCATGCAAGGAGATCAAACATTTGCTGACTGACCCAATTAAAGACATCACTGGATCATAGACTTAGAGCAGGAAAGGACTTTCAATGCCATTTAGACCTGTCTATACCTAAACAAGCATCATTTTTTTATAAAGATGAAGAAACTAGGGCTTGTAGTAGTTAAGCAATGTCCCCAAGGTCATGTAGTATGAAGCAACAATTTGACATCACTTTGACTTTTCTTTGAAATGACAACTGTCATTGTCTATTCTTTTAACCTTCCGGTCATCCAGAGAAACAGTTCAAATAGATTTCAGTGGAGTCTTATAATTTCATTCAAGTCCTTCTCATCTCCATCTTTTCTTCAAAGATAGAAGTGAATTTAGCATTTTTTTTAGCAAATAATAAACTGCATATATATATATAGAGAGAGAGAGAGTTGATTCTGAAATTGCTATTATATCAGTAGTCAATCATTGCCTTTCTATTAAACTATAATCAAGTTCATTGATGTGTATGTATAACTTTATTTTGTGCTTACCACATCCAATGCCTTATGACTCCCTACTAAAAGTATTCATGACCTAGAGATCTGAGATGTCTGCATTCGTGACGTCCAGTCTAGAAATCTTTTGCCACTTTCATATCTTAATCCTACTGCCTTATTATTGAACACATTGATTAGCAATCTAAAGGATAGGGCAGGGAAATGGAAATAGTATTGGATTTTATGTTAGAAATTCTGTCTTCATCTCAAGGCTCTTTCACTTACTGCCTGGGTGATCATGAGAATGTAAGTCTGGTGCTCAGTTTCTGCTTCTGTGCGGAAACTCAAAGGTTTGGACTAGATCCACCTTCTTAACCTTTTTCATGTTATGGACTCCTTTGCCAAACTAGTGAAGCTGTAGATCCCTTCTCAAAAATACATACTTTGAAAATGCATCAAATAAAATACATAAGATCACAAAGGAACCCAATTATATTTAAATACTTATCCACTTTTTTAAAAGTTTATGGACCCTAAGAGAAAAATCCTTATTTTAGAAGATGTTCAGTGCTTCAGTTTCTCTCCTTCTAACATCAGTTGGCATGTGAACTGCGAGCATCTTCACGGTGGTCTGTTGGCTTGAGTCTGGCACGATTTTTTCAAGGTGAGTTGACCAAGCGTACCATGAAATGATGTTTCACGTTTCCTTTGGACTGAAGCTAAACTAAATTCCTCTATGTTCCTCATTTGCCTCTCCAAAAAGACCCTTTTAACTACTCCCTCCTTTTTTGGCTGCAATTTCTTTATACCTTCTGGTTTCATTTATAACAAAAAATTCAATACAGATGTAACTAAGTTCCTTCAGTAGTGACTCAACTCATGGACAGTTGGACAAAGGCTGTACATTTAGAGCACTGATATTTGAATTCATTTTAGCAGATGGTCTAATAATATATGTTAGTTGGTAAGCAAATGTTAGTTGAGTGCTTAAATGACTGGTAACCACTGGAAATGCACAAAAAAAGGCAACCAAAAAAAAACATAGTTCCCTATTCTCAAAAGGTTGAAATTCTGATAGAAGAGACAAAAATGAAAATAACTAGGTGCATACAATATATATATACATATATATATATGTATATATATATATATATATATATATACATATATATATATACAGTAAATGGGCAATGATCTTTGAGGGGAAGGCACTAGCAACTGGGGAGACTGAGGAAGGGAGTATCTAAGCTAATCTTGTGTGTGATTTTCAGCATCCTCTCTACCATGCCACTATCATAACTGCTGAGGAAGCAGAAAGGGCCTGTGCAGACCTGAAGGATGTTTTCATTGTAAATGGGATATCATGGCCAATACAATACTAACCAGACTTTGGATAATGAAACATCTCCACACTTAACTAGGCTGGTCCTAAATCACTGAAGACAAAGGTGACACAGAGGACACGGTGACCAAGACCTTGCTCCCAGTCTTTTCAAATTGATAGAAACTACCAAAGTTTGGGCGTTGCTGGACCTCAAGTGGATGGGACTCAACAGTGCACCATGACAGGGAGTCATGGAAGTGGGATTTTAGTGAAAGGGACAGATATTAAAGACAATTCAAGAAACAAAAGTCTATCAGATTTGGAAGTGGGCACTGAAGATGGAGGATAAGGATGAGAAAAGGATGAGTGTAGGGATGTGACTGAGTAACCAGGGAGACTGTTGTCAAGAGAGGAAGGAAGAGGTTGCAGAGAACAGAGGACTTCGGTGCCTTCCTTAAGGATTAAAGGTGAGGATGAATCTTTCAAGTGGCCATTTGTTTGAAGACCTGAAGCTCAGAGGAGAGGACAGGCTGATAGATAAGGATTAGGGTCTCATCAGCTTAGAAGCAGTTAAAAGATTTCCAAGATAGGGCAGACATGTGAACATGTGTGTTGGCAGGAGGGATCACACCAGTGAGAAGGAAAGGCTGCACGGTTCAGAAAGAAGCACACCCAACTGGTGACCCTGCTCCAGAGAGCTGGGCTTGTCATCAGGTTTTCTACAAGGGACTGCTGCCAGGAACAAACAGCTTTTACACCAATTTCAGTTCAATCCAACTAACATTCATTAAGCTCCTGTGTCCCAGGCAGCTGGTACACAGAGACAAAAAAACAAAAATGAATATAGGCCCTCAAGAAGATTACAGTCTCCTGGAGGATCACACAGATAAGGAAAGGCAATGTGGCCTGCAGCTTCTGAGGGCATTGTCAACCAATGGGGGTGGAAGAAGTTTCTTGAGAGGAGTCTTCTGGAAGCTCAGGTCTAGGAAGGGAAGGGGTGGGGGTGCAATGAGGACTGAGGACGCAGGTGTTCCAGACAGGTAAGCGAGACTCTCTACAAAGTCATGGAGGCAGGAGGCAGAATGCAAGTGGTACATTTTTGGCTGGAAAACAGCATGAGAAAGAATAGTCAACATTTATGTACCACTTTGTGGTTTGCCAAGTGATCATTTGATTCTCAAAACAAGCCTGTGAAGTTGGTGCTGGGTTATCCCCATTTTACAGATGAGAAAATTGAGGCTGAGAGAGGCTGTCTCTTACTCAGGTGTCTGAAGCAAGATTCAAATTCGAATCTTGTTTTAAAGTTCAGCCTTCCTCTACTACACCAGATAGCTGCCTGTATGAGAAGAAAGGTGAATGAAACCTGGAAAAAGCCAGAAAGCAGACTGTGAAGGTCTTAAAAGCTGAGCCAAGCACAGAGGAAATGAAACAGCTGTGCACCAATTGCCCTTTCTCAAAGGAAGTTTTTTTCTTCCTTTCCAAGAAAGGGAGACAGAGGCAAAAAGGGTGAATCCTGCTCCCTCCTACATGTGCTCCCAAATACAAAGCAGGGTGGGGGGGGGGTGGAGTTCAACCTGAATTGTCCATATTTCTCCACTAAGAGGAAGAACCCAAACACTCTTATCTAGACTTAATCAAATGAGTATCTACTAATAACCCAAAAGACTTCCATTAAAATAAAATCTCCATACTGGCATTGTAAGTATCATGAAAAATAGGCACAAGATAAAACATCAAAGCTGGTCCCTTTCCATTTTTTGCCTCATTCTTTCTCATCCTCAAGTTCCACCAAAAGCATTCTGCCTATATTAAGTCAGTAAGACTTACAATTTATCTGACCAAGAATTTTGTTGTGATACATATAACCCCCAGAGTGTTCCCAAACAAAACAAAACAAAAAAACCAATACCCCAACCAAACCATGCAAGGTTAAGTCAGGCTCCTTCCTGAAATTCAAGTTGCAGACTCCAAGATTATCTGGCTGAATCCTTCCTTCCCACTGAGATTTCTTCATCCAGGATCCCTACAACCTTTCATTGTGTATCCTGAATATAACACCCCGCTGGAGGCCACAGTCTCTATCCAGATTGGAAGTTCTTCCTGCCATGAGTATTTCCTTATCCATAGGACTTGGAGAGTTTATATTTTATTCTTTCTTAGAGGTGTGATTGCCACCGGGCCTCATTGTCATAGTTTCTCCCCATCCCTTCTTGATGGCATTGACT
Source organism: Macrotis lagotis (assembly GCF_037893015.1). Lineage (NCBI taxonomy): Eukaryota > Metazoa > Chordata > Mammalia > Peramelemorphia > Peramelidae > Macrotis > Macrotis lagotis. Next base: position 252,678,798 of record NC_133660.1, on the reverse strand, counting down.
CACATAAGGAGAAGGTCAACTTGGTCTCATCATAGATCATCCAGATAACAGATCTGCCTGGTTTCAGCTCTTATTACTTACCTAAAGTGTCTGCCCAGACTCTTGCCAGGGAGCTTCATTTTAACCTGCCCTCAGAGACCCAGACTACCCCCAGGGACCCTCTCATGCCCTCTCACCATATCTGGTTTTCGTTTGACAGTGGTTTTACCTCATTTTTCTTGCATGTCTCCTTCCCATGTTCATCACAAGCCACTGTGGATTCCTTTCCCTTTTCCAACCTCTGTCCACTTACGTGTTTGATTGTTTTTTTATGACTCCAACAAGCCATTCGTTCCCCTCCGCTGATACTTCAATAACTTTGAACAGATGCTTTCCACTCTCTTCCTTCCTCTGAAACCCATGCCGTGGTTCTGGCCATCATAAGGAAGGGAGCTGGAATGCTTAGTAAAATCATACCCCTACAAAGGGTCCCACCTGTGGTGATAAATCATGCCTTCCACATTCATCAATCACTTCTTTTCTTTTGTCCTCTGTCTGGTAAAATGCTTACTGCAAATACCAAGTTAGTCTACTTAAAGCAGGGCTTGGTGAGAGTTATCACCTAATTTTCACTCAATCCAAGTGTTTTGCATAGGAAATAAAGTGCTGCACCACAAAAACTCCTGCTTCTTCCCTTCCCTATCCCAATTCCTAGGCAAATGCATTTGTCTGTTCCCTACTTACAGTCATGAAGCTCCTACTATGTGCTAAACACCGGGGTTAAAAATACATATTTTTAAAAAAGCCCTGCCTATAAGGGCTTTATATTCTAACAGGGGAAGAAAATACACAAAAGGAGATGAAGATACCCGGGATGGGGGAGAAAGTCCAGAGAGTCGGAAGTATAGCCCCAAGAAGAACAAAGACATGATTGTCTTGGTCATCTTCCTTAAGACAGAGGTTCTGGGAGGAACCAACCAATCAGAGAAAAAGACAGCAGGGGCAGAAACAACTTCCAATGGGTGAAGTTCAGGAAGAGAGTAGCTTCTGCAATAAATATCAAAATCTTCCAGAATGAAAGGAGGGTATGGTAAAATCCAGCATCAGGAGTACAGCCAGGAGAGGAAGGGTAACTCATTCAAAACTACTTTTCCATTCTTGTTCAGAAATCACAAGGACTAGAAAATTCTAATTGACCCACTGAATATAGAATGATCACATGAAAATAGCATCAGTTTAGGACTTAGGGGGGGCTTGAACTCAAGGCCCAGGTTGGATACTCCTTAAATGGGTTATCTTGGGCAAATCATAGAACCTCAGACTGAGAAGGGAATTCAGAGGATACGTAGTCCACATGGACCTGACTGAGATACCCAAGAGGTCATCCAGTCCTTGTCTGAAGACCTTCTGAGGTAGTCCATTACCCTTTTGAATGGATAGTTCTCAAAGTTAGGAAGTTATGATTTGGGGTTCCCCCCCCCTTAATTATATCCAGCTTAAGGGTGGCTAGGTGGTGCAGTGGATAAAGCACCGGCCCTGGAGTCAGGAGTACCTGGGTTCAAATCCGGTCTCAGACAATTAATAATTACCTAGCTGTGTGGCCTTGGCAAGCCACTTAATCCCATTTGCCTTGCAAAAAAAAAACCAACCTAATTATATCCAGCTTAGATCTGGCTCTTTTCAACTTTAACCCATTTCTTTTTAATCTGCCCTTAGAGGCAAAAAAGAATATAATCCTTCTTCTTCTTAATAATCATTCAGATATTTTAATATGGCTCCCATCACTCTTCTGTTCTCTTGGATCTCCAGTTCCTTAAATCCATCTTATATAACATGGTCTCAAGATTTTCTCATCTTAATCACCTTCCTCTGAATGTCCTCTACTTTATTTATAAATGTTTTTCCTAAAATGTGACTGGTGACCCTAAATAATCTCAACCATCCCAGTAGGCTGAAAAGACTGAAGTAAAATGATACTAGCAGTTAATTCACTTCTGTAATGTGACTGACTAGATAGACAATTTTTCAAGATCCTTCTAACTTTATAGTCGCATATTATTTACATTCATAATCATTCATAATGATGACTCCAACTCATAAGAAGGCAGGAAAAATAATACATTTTATATTTTCTCCCAAAATAAATCAAAAATAAATCAAAAATAAATAAAGTTTTCACACCTCAACCCTAAGCTACCAGAAAGCGTTCCTATCCACAACTCTTGAGAGTTCTGGACTGTGGGTTTTTCATGGTAATTTCTTTCTGTTTCTATCCAGGGTAGTCTCCCCCTACTGTCCAGTTAGAGTATGCAAATTGAGTATCAAGTACAACATAGTTAAGAAAGTAAATCGGCTGCAATTAATATACTGTATTTCTAATCCAAATATAAATGCTCTTTAAACTATTTCTTCCAATTAACAGAGGCAGTATTCATCAACTTGAGTGTAGATGAGGTTGTAGACAGTCTACTTAACTGCCTGACCACTTTGTGATCCAATATAACTTTGATATTTTTGAATCAGATGCCCAAGGAACCAACCGATTGGTTACTGAACTCTTATCCCGAGCACAGAAGGAACTGATGGAATTACAATTAGACGGTGGAACAGCAAATCCATCTTTTTCTATAAAGTTTAACATTAGGAAAACCACGGTAACTTAGAGTCAGCAAGTCCTAGCCTGTACAAATCCTCCAGTTCTAGTCCTTAGAATCTGGAGGGGAGAGAGACCCAGGAAGTTGAGAGATGAGTTGAATGGGCAGGGATTTTGGAGGTTATCCTGATATCCAACTCCTTTGTTTTATGGATGAGAAAACTGAAGACTAGCGAGGGAACATGACTTGCCTAGTGACAAGAATCACAAATGACAAAGCTAGAATTCAAACTGAGGTAGTCTGACTCTAAATCTAGACAGATACCCACTGTGCCCAAGATGGTTTGTGCCCATGGCTTAAGCCTCACTGTAAAATTCATAGTATTTACCTGAATTTCAGACAAGAAACCAATGGGAAAATAGATTTATAGGTACTTGTCCTTAAAAATTTTAATGTGCTCATAAAGTGATAACAAACTCTTTTGAATACATTATTCGCAGTATATATAAAGTGACAATCACCATGGGCAAAATGGTACTCTGATGAATTATTCTCTCTTCCACCAGTTTCTTTCTCTTAGTTTTACTTCACAACATCTCAATTTCCCTTTTCTTTTCTTAATTATATTTATGCTAAAAATCCTACAGATGCTTTTTAATAACATAAAAATTATCTATCTAATACTAAAGGAAACATGCAATAGGGAAACACTAGAAACTTTCTTATTGGGTTATGAAAATAATTTTCACTACTATTTTTGAAATAGTTCTGGAAAATATAATAATAGCAGTAAGAAAAGAGAAAGAAAATAAGGCATAAAGAGGATATGAAATTATTTCTATTTGCTGATGATATTTCTTTTACTTAGGAAGTCAGCAAAAATATTAATTGAGATAATAACTTCAATAAAGTTGCAGACTACAAAACAAACTCAAAAAGATCTCTCTTTAATAATAAAATCTAAGTGGCAGTAATAAAAAGGGAAATCCTACTACAAAATGCATAAAATATTTGGAGACAAATCTTTCTCAAAGCACACAAAATGCCTTTATAAAATGCCTTTATTCCTTAAAATAATTGTTTAAATCATTGGAGGAATATGCTCATGGCTATGGCTGAGCTATTCCAATATAATGAAAATACCAATACTATCAAAGTTCATTTATAGATTTAATGCTATACCAATCCAATTATCAGAGCTAAAGAATTTGAAAAAAAATCAAATTTATTTACAAAAAAAAAATCAAGAATATCAAGGAAAATAACGAAAAAATGTTGGGACAAAGGAGGACCTTGAACTACATCATAAAACAGGAGTCAGCAAAATCATCTGATACTGATTAAAAAGTAGAGAAGTAGCTCATCGGAACAGATTAGACAAAGAATAATCAGAAAAAAATAGAATTCAATAATCCAGGAATAAACAGAAAATATAATTTAGGAAAGAACTATTTGTTTGATTAAAAATTATATAAAAACTGGAAAACAATCTGGCAGAAATTAGTTTTAGACATCACCTTATATATTACCTAAATAGTAAATACTATATAAGGGGAGGAGAAGAAAGGAAAAGAAAGGAAAGGAAAGGAAAGAAGAAGGAAGGACGGAAGGAAGGAAAGAGAAGAAAGAAGTCCACGGTTTTCACAGATCTATATAGAAGATATTCTTAGCAAAACAAGGGATAGTAACAATTGCAAAAGATAAAATGGATATACTTGATTACATGGAATCATGTTTATTATGTAAATATTTTATTGGTTTTCCAATTATATACAATGATAGTTTCTACCTATCATTTTTAGAAAGGTTTTGAATTTTACACTTTCCCCCCGCCCTCCATTCACTCCCCCCCCCCACAGAAGGCAAACTGATTATCTTTACATTTTTTTCCATGCTATGCATTGATCAAAATTGAATGTGTTGAAATAAAAAAAACCTATCCTTGAGGAAAAAATAAAATGATAGAGATAGCAAAATTATGTAGTATATAAGACAACTTTAAAAAAAAATTGAAAGTCTTTGGTCTTTGTTCAAATGCCACAATTCTTTCTCTGGATACAGATGGTATTCTCAACTGCAGATACCCTAAAATTATCCCCTTTTGTTACACTGATGGAATAATCAAGTCCATTAAGCTCGATCATCAACCCCATGTTGCTCTTATGGGGTACGAGGTTCTTCTGGTCCTACTCATCTTGCTCAGCATCAGTTCATGCAAATTCTTCCAGGCTTCTCTGAAAACCCATCCCTCTGGTTTCTAATAGAACAAGAATGTTCCATAACATACATATATCACAGTTTTCTAGTCAGTCCCCAATTGATAGACATCCCCTTGATTTCCAATTCTTTGCTACTACAAACAGGGCTGCTATGAATATTTTTGGACAGGTGATGTTTTTACCCTTTTTTCATGATCTCTTCAAGGTATAGACTCAGTGGTGGCATTGCTGGATCAAAGGGTATGGCTCATTTTATTGCCCTTTGGTTATAATTCCAAATTTCTCTCCAGAAAAATTGGATCAGTTCACAGCTCCACCATTAGTGTCCCAGATTTCCCACACCCCTTCCAACATTGGTCATTGTCCTTTCTGGTCATATTGGTCAATCTGAGAGGTTTGAGGTGGACCTTCAGAGATGCTTTAATTTGCATTTCTGTAATCAGTAATGATTAGAGCAATTTTTCATATGACTATGTATAGCTTTGATTTCCTCATCTGCAAATTGCCTCTGCATATCCTTTGACCATTAGTCAATTGGGGAATGGCCTTTTTTTAAAATAAATTGGAATCAGTTCTCTATATATATTTTAGAAAGGAGTCCTTTGTCAGAAATACTAGTTGTAAAAATTATTTCCCAATTTACCACATTTCTTTTGATCTTGATTACAGTGGTTTTGTTTGTGCAAAAGCTTTTTAATTTAATATAATCAAAATTATCCAGTTTTTAATGATGGTCTCCATCTCTTCTTTGGTCATAAACTACTTCCCTTTCTATAGATCTAACAGGTAAACTATTCCTTTTTCTCCTAGCTTGCTTGCTAATAATATTTTCTTTTTTGTTTACATCCTGCACCCATTTTGATATTATCTTGGTATAGGGTTTGAGCTGTTGGTCTTATTCAAGTTTCTGTCATCTAACTTCCAATTTTCCCAACAGTTTTTTTTATCAAAGAGAGAGTTCTTATCCCAGAAGCTGGGATATTAATTCTATATTAATATTTTATTATAATAATATATAACATGATATAATTATAAATAATTAACTTGTAATATTAATAATAAAATTTATTCTATATTACTATAATCATTTCCTGCTGTCTCTTTTGCACCTAGTCTACATGGAATCATGTATAGGAAAAGAAAATTAATGCATCTGGGATAATAAGACAAACTTATGATTCCATTTGGAAATCAAAAGGGGAAAAAATCTTTGAATCAAACTTCTCTAAAAAAGGAATGATATCCAAGGTATATAAACATTAAACACATATACTAAGTTATATATATATGCATATACATATAAACAATATATAAAAGAACAGAATTTGAGGTGGCTAGGTTGTACAGTGGATAGAGCACTGGCCCTGAAGTCAGGAGGAACTGAATTCAAATGTGACCCTAGACACTTAATAATTACCTGGTTTTATGAATTTGGGCAGGTCACTTAATCCCACTGCCTTGCAAAAAAAAAATACCAGAAATCATTCACAAATAGATAATTGGCCATCAGGTATGAATAGTTCTCAAAAGAATTATCATTTTTAAAATTTTAACAAGAATTAACATTTTAACAACCACTTGAAAGAATGTAACACAAATCAAAAAAACTCTGAAAAACTGCAAAGAAAACAAAAGATGAAAACAGTCACTATTGGTAGGCACTATAGGAAAATAGGTACAATTTACTAGTGAATTACTGGTACAATTATTTTACAAAGTTATTTGAAATTATGTAAATAGAGTGACTAAAATGTTCCATACCCTCTGATCCAGAGATTTCACTACTAAGTACATTCCCCATGAAAGTCATAGATAAGATGAAAATGCACATTTAAACTTTAATATTTGTGGCATTTTTTTGGTGATTGACAGCAAAGAACATCAAACAATATAGATATCCATCATTTGAGAAATAGCTAAAAATTGTGGTAATTAATGTAATGGAATAGTATTATAAGCTGTATACAGAAATAACAAATATTATGAATAAAGAAAATCATGGAAAGATTTATATGAATTGATACAGTGAAAGTAAGAAAGCAATGAAGACCAGGCATACAATGTCTCTAAGGTAAATGAAAAACCAAAATACAATCAAAATTAATGCTGCTAAATTGTAGAGAAATGACCTGTAAGAAGAGATATGAGAAGATATCCCTAGTCACTCCTTTTCAGAGGTGGAAGATGCATATTTTTTAGATTTTTTTGTAATATGTTGATACGTTTCACTGATTATTTCCTCGTCTTCTCCCTCTTTTTCCTTTTCTTTCCTTTAGAAATTATTTTTGATTTGATTCAGAAGAGCAAGGAAAATGATACTTGGGAAATATTGGTGATATAATAAAAAGATTATAATAAAAATTAATTTTAAAAAAACAAAAGTCTTCATTTGACTGAGGAAACAGTCAGAGATGTTAAATAGATTATCCAAGATCATATAGCTGATATGTGTTCAAGGTATGGTTTGAATCTTCCTGATTCCAAGTCCAGTTACTCTTTCCAATGCTCCATTGCTGCTTCTCTAAGAGCTCATCCTGATATGGTGTCTTAAGGTTTGGGAAATGTATTACAAATGTCCTCTCCATAGAAACGACTGCAGGTATATTCCCAATGGTATATTTTCAGCTGCATTCTTTCTCTATTTTCCCTAAAACTTCAACCACTTCCCCTGGAAAACAAATTCCCCAAGCTGTAATTTATGATCCCATTAGGAAATATGGCTAGAAAGTCACTCAAAGGTTTTCATTGTGCAATTCCATTTCAGTACTTCAGATCCTACCTCCTTATGCCATGAGAAACCATTTTCTTTTCTACTAGCTATTTAAACTCTTCACGCCCTCATAAAGCATTATGATACCCCACTCACTCTACTCAGAGATTTAATCACACACTCCACTTCAAGAAATATTCATTTTCTGAAGTATCTGACGATCCAGTCCAAGAGTGGAGATAAGGATATAAATGGCAAGTTTCTCTTGGGTTTTCTTGATATTCTGAATCCTTGGGAATCTGTTAGTCTCCATCCTTTAGCAATAAATGTCTCAAGTAGCCTTCACAACAAGCTTTGTTTGCTTTTCATTATTTTTTTCAGATTAAGAGACTATCTGCCTGCAGTTACAAAAAAATGGACTTTCTGTGAGATTTGTTCTCAGAAATGGGGACATCTCAAAGCTCTCTGGATAAGGTTTGGCAGCTTAGAAGGGCATGGAAATTAAAGATCTGATATACTGAAATGATAAAAAGAGGAGCAGACCTGAATTTGGCAGATAGTGATTTATTTAAGATTTTTTAATTGAAGTTCTTTCATCTTTTTCCATGACTGGCTCCTGCAGTTCTAAAGAATAAGACCTTATAGGTGCAAGAAACTATTGAGATAATGTCTTGGGGGAAAATATCACATCATAAAGACTAGGGGGATGGCATGAGAAGGTGTTTTAATTGTGGGGCGGGGAACACCAATTCTAGTTTAGCAGGGCACTAGGAATTAGTGAATGGGAAGGGAGCCTTTGCTGAATTTAAAATGCCATTCTTTCCATTCTACATGCTCATTTTCTTTCATGCTTTTTTTCTGGAGTATGGATAATCTCACTGGAGGTCTGCACCAAGATCTTGATACTAAAACCATAAACGTGTATTCTATCACCCAGTTATATTATAAATGGTTGTTTCCTTAAACTAAATAGTTTAATTATGGAACTTTACCTATGGTTGTCACATGTATGTATCTATACACATGTAAACTTAATTTAAGATGAAACTTTAACTTATTTTAAGGAGAGAGCATTGAGTGCAGCATTAGAAGATATAAGGTAAAATTCCTGACTGCTATTTATTTACAAGTGGGACCCTGAGTGAGACAGTTTTTTCTCTCTCTCTAGTTTGTTTATTGGGAAAATGATGGAATTAAACCATGACCTCAAAACTCCTTCCCAGCACTAAACCTTATTTATGATCCTATAATTCTATTAAACTCTGAGATCTATTTTGGTCATTTGCAAAATGAAATATTGCTAGAGGGAACACCCAAGGAAGGAGACTCCCTCTACCAATGTAGATTGGCATCTTCCTGACAACTCTGTAGAGAGTTGCCCAGCCTATTGAGAAATTCAAGTGACTACCCTGGCCAGAGTCACCCAGACAGTGGGGATCAGAAGCAGGGCTTGAATCCAGGTCTAAATTCTGTACTCTATCCATTACTTTATGCTGTCTAAGTTAAAAAAAAACTGTTTAAGGAAAGGAAAGAAAGAGGAAGGACAAAGGAGGAAGGGGACAAGAAAGAGAAAAGGCAAAAAGTGGGAAGAAAAGAGAAGGGAAAGAAAAAGAAGAGAAATAACCTCACTTTTGAAAATAATAATAAATAAAAGACTTTCCAGGAATTGCTGAAGGGTCTAAAAGAAAGATGAACTGAGCATGTCACTCTCATGATGTCAGTTATGAGTTGGGTATTTACCTTTTCGGTTCTACTTTTAATTCCTCAGATGAATATGCTCCACTCTGCTCCTTCTGTGGGGAAAATTAGAGTTCCCAGTAAAAAGGGCTAATAAAACAGTGGCAGTCTTGGTGCCTGAGCAATGGGTAACACATCATTGCCACAGAATTAGAGGAAAGAGGCCCTGTGGTGAAAGTTGTAATTAAGGCCTGCATGGCAGGTGGTAGCTTGAGCTGAGGCCCAATTAAACTAATGATTGCTTTGTCTCTGGATTGTTTAGGAATGGTTTGTTAATTCGACATAGGGAAAAACAGTCCCTGACAGTGGCAAAGAATGGCTAGGATGAGGATGGCCATGTGGAACACTGTGGAGCTTGGGATTGAGGAAGATGTACTTAGGGAGAGCAGGCGGCCGTTCAGAAAGACTGTCATGAGGGCCTTTATGGGGGGTGGGGGTAGGTTAACTACTGAAGAGTAAGCCCAGGCACAGGATCAGTGGATGGGGAAGTTTGTCAGGGAAGAGACAGGAATAGACTGTTCAAGACCCTCCCTCAAGATCCAGCCTCAGGGCAGGTGGTAATATATCCTGTGAGGCCCAGGATACAGAAGGGCACACACAGGGATACGTGTGGTCATGATGGGGAACAGGCAGAGGAGAAGGAAAAATGGAGCAATTCTGTTGTGGGGAGTTTTGTAGGACTTGGAAACAGCAGGAGGGTAGCTAGGTTTGGGCAGGGACAAGGGCAGAATCTGGCAGGCAGAGTCTTGTCTTAGAATAGGCTGGCTAGAGCCAGCAAAAGCCAGGCTAATCATGGTGGCTGAAAACACAATACTTGGCAGAATTGTCGTTCTCCTTCCTTTTCCCAGGTATCCAGGATGAAGAGCAAAACAAAAACTTCTTGAGAACAGATGAATTCACTCTAATGAGACATTATGAAAACAACCATTAACCTCTCTGAGTATCAGTGTTGAGAAAACTGACATGACAGCACTTGCCCACTTATTCGTGTTGTTTGTTTCTAGAATCCTTGAAAATCAATATTTCTCTATCATTGTTGGATGTTATTGTCAAAAAAAATCGAAAACTTATACTGAAAAATAGGAAATGCACTTACGTAGCTTTGTTTACTGGGGGGGGACCAGAATTGAGTATAAATACTTGTTGCCAATTAACAAATTCACAAATAGGTATTGGAGGATTACATACAAAATAGGCCAGGAAGAAATTGAGAAAAAAACAAAAACTTGGAAGGATTTCAGTGTAAAAACAAAGAAAAAGGGTCCCAAGGGGGCAGAGAGAATACTTTCTTGTGTCAGGAGGTTGAAGGATGGGGGGAAATGGTGCATAAAGAAGATAGGGAAGGACCATTGAACACTTGGAACTCCCAAAAGAAATCTAGAAAGAATTACTAAAATCTCAAGCAAGAAACTTCTAATAAACATATGCATGGCTTTCTCAAGGTCAGATCATAGAGTAAGAGTTGGAAGAACCTTAGAAGTCATCTTAACCACATACTCCTCATTTTGCAAATGAAGAATTGAGGTCAAGCGAAATTAAACAAATTGCCAAGTCACAAAGCAAGAAAATGTTTGAGGAAAGACTTGAACCCAGAGTTACTGGCACTATGTCCACTGCTCTTTCCATCATACTGTGCTGCCTCATCACTCTTTCCCACCCAAGAGGAGGGGTTCAAAACAGACAAGTACTTTTGAGAAGGGAAAACCAGTGGTGAGGCAATTGAGTCAGGGTAACATTTGGATTTCTGAATTTTGACTTGAAATATAAGATGACAGTCTCCTGGCAGGACAGATTTGCACTTCACCAGAACTGGGGAGACTAATCAAAAAGGTTTTGAATCAAACTGGAAGAGAGAAGAAAATGACCTATGAATTTCCAACAACTAGTCTCTGTAGATAAAGAATAACTACAGTATACAATAGAGATTATTAGAACTTAAAAGGCAAAGACAATTATTGCTTCTACTGATTGCCAAAGATGAACCATAAGCCGAATTGGGCTTCCCAGGCATCCATCAAGGACACTGGCAATTAACCATCATCCAATGTATCTCCCTGAAATGGGGTCTATTGTGGCCAAGAGGAGAGCTAAGAAACCAGCGAGAAAATGCATGGTCTCAGATGATTATAATGCAAATGTACCAAGTATGGGAATTAAGCCAGATTCAGAATCACCAGAGACCAGACCTTTGAAACTGAGGTTCCTTGGAAAGCCAGTTCATGAGACAACAGTTAACCTAAGAAGGGTGGAAACCAGGTCTGGGCCAGTTGTCAAGTGCCAGGGTAATGACAGAATCCAACAAAGAACAGGATTAAAGGGTACTGAATTTAATCGTCTTCCTTAGGCACTGTGTTTGCAGGGATTTGGAGCAGCCAAACCAATTTATCTTCCCCCTCCTCACCTCATTCTCCCAGGTTGATGAGCCACAGCTGTTACTACAGACAGATAACCATACTTACTATAGTATTAGGGAGTAAATGTGAAGCCTATCTGTTCAAATAAGAAATTTAGGATGCTTTGTTGAGAGTTAAAAGAATTCAGATTTGGGGTTTTAATTCTTGTCTATTCCCCAAGCATTTATTAAGTGCCTACTCTTTACCAGACACTGTGTTAGGAATACACAGACAAAAATGGTTCCTGCCCTCATAGGGCTTACATCCTACTATAAGGAAATGAGATGTTTGCAGAGAAATATGCCTTATATAAAGAGACTTGATATAAAGCAATGAGGGATGTGAGCTAATAATGCTTCAGGAGTTCTCGATTCAAAAGTGAATCAGGGACTTACTTCTATTAGGAAGACAGTGAGAACATATGATGTGTATTAACTACCAAGGGTAACATCGAGTTTAAAAAAATACATACTTTAGGGGCAGCTAGGTGGTGTAGTGGATAAAGCACCCGCCTTGGAGTCAGGAGTACCTGGGTTCAAATCTGGTCTCAGACACTTAATAATTACCTAGCTGTGTGGCCTTGGGCAAGCCACTTAACCCCATTTGCCTTGCAAAAACCTAAAAAAAAAAACCACAAAAAAAATACATACTTTAAGAGAAGAAGAATGTGGATATCAACATAGGTGAGGAGACACTTCATTAAATTGAAACCAGAAAAATAGAAATGCCATTGTCATTTTGGAGTTGAAAACCTCAATTAAAATTAAAATGAGACAAACATCCCCATAGCACTGCTTATATTATGTCATTAGTAAACAATTGCACCAAGGGAAAGTCCATTTCTTACCATTGTGAGAATTCTTCATATGTGTATATTGTACTAGGGGCAGCTAGGAGGCTCAGTGGATAGAGCACCAGCCCTGGAGTCAGGAGTACCTGAGTTCAAATCCAGCCTCACATACTTAATTATTACCTAGCTGTATGGTCTTGGGCAAACCACTTAACCCCACTGCCTTGCAAAAAAAACCTAATATACATATATATATATGTATATTGTACTGAGATTGATGATGATTTCCTCTTGACAGCTGTTCATACCCACTGATTCTCTATCTTTGCATAGATTTAATGTCCTCGGTCCATTGGAAACCTTTCAGCTACAACGATTTCAAATAAATTGCAGCTCCCAAGTGTTTTCAATTCAGCTCCATTCAACAGTGAGGAAAGCTTGTTAAGGGAAAAGGGGGGAGGGGGAAGAAACAGAAAAGTTGTGTCGTTCTAAAATGAATGTTCTGAAAACACGTATTTGCGGTTAGGGAGCATCATAGAATCCCTTCAGATTTAGCAAATATTTTCACTTGCTTCCCCAAGCCCACCCACGACAGAGTATAGCACGTTCCTTTCAGCCCCACTGATCTGAGTAATATGAACCCTACTGTTTCCACAAGACTGGTAACACCGAAGGTACATTCAAAAACATTGGAAAAATCTGTAACCGTCAGGGCCCCAAGAGGAAAAACAATGGGGGTCAACCCAGTTTTTGCTGTCAAATGCAAGTAGTTTTCTGAACCATGGCCCACCTTGGCCACATCAGACCCCATATTGGATGATGACTAATTAGTCAAAACAGCCTTGATGAAGGGTTGTGGTTCATCTTTTCCTTGGCAATCTATAGAAGTGATATCTTCTCTCCAGGCTGCAAATCCAGATTTGAGTGCATTTAGGCTTATTTTTTTTCATTTAAGGAAAATGTGGGCTTGAGCAAGAGACTGTGGGCTCAAGTAGGACCTTTTTTCTTTAGGAAATGTTCTGAGAAAAGAGGAAGAAATTTTAATTGTAGCTGCCTCTAACCAACTGAAGTGACTTGTTATTGCCACGTACCTTCCTGACTGTCTGCCTGTTTGCTAGTCATGGGATTTTATGGTATATATCCAAGTCATAGGATCATAGATTTTTAGAGATGGTAAGAACTTTAGAAGTCCATGCAAAACTCAGAAAAGCTATGGAAAAGCACATTGGGAAATATGCTACTTCTCTTTGGAATTCACATGCTTATTTTGATAAGTGAATTATACCTGAACTCACAAAACACTGTGATAACATTAAGTGACCCTTTTTTTGATGTGGGAACTTTATTCACCAAAAACAATTTCAGTAATTTTGTTTGTACATATGGATTTTTCTTCTCTTTCTTGCATATCTTTTGGGTCATACAACATGCAAAGTTCATAGCTTTTTGGTTACAGTTTTTCACTTTTCAGAATAGCTGGACTTCACAACTCTAACAATAGTTCATTCAAGTATCTACTTTCCCATAATTCCTCTATTATTTGTCTTTTTCCATTTTTGTCAATTTAACCATTCTGATCGGTATGAGATGATACACTGCAGATAGAGCATGAGTCCTGGAATCCTGAGTTCAAATCTGGACTTACTAGTCATAAGGAAAATCATTTAACTTTGTTTGTCTCAGTTTTCTCATCTGTAAAATGACCTGAAGAAGGAAATGGCAAATCACTCCAGTATCTTTACCAAGAAAACCTCAAATGGGGTCACAAAGATTCATACTGAAACAACTGAGTAACAATTAATAATTATTTAGAGCATTTTTTATGTTATTGATAATTTGGATTTTTTTTCTTCTGAAAACCACCTGTTCATATTCTTTGACTATCATTTGGGGAATGGCTCCAATTCTTTAAAATCCAGCCTCAGTTCCATGTATATCTTAGAATTTGAAGCTAAGGAAATGCCCATCAACTGGGCGATAATCTAAAATGCTTATGCTATAACAATATAGTAGACTAAGAAATGTATAGTCTCAAAAAATCTTAGAAGACATATGAACTGATGGAAACAAAGTGGACTGAGCAGAACCAGGAGAACAATCTATACAAAATAACAATAATGTAAAGATAATCAACTATGAAAGATTTCATAACTTTGATGAACACAATGACCAACCACAATTGCAAAGGACTCATTATCAAACATACTATTCCCCTCCAGATAGAAAATTCATAATGTCAGAATGAGAGCAAAATATTTTTCTTTTGCTTTCTATTTTTTGGACATGGTCAATAAAAGAATTTGTTTTACATGACCATACCTAATTGTGATGGTCTTTTATTTTACTTGCCTTATTAATGTGTGAAAGAAGGGGCAGAGGAAGGGAGAGAATTTAGAATTGAAAATAAAATTGAATTAAAAAATAATTTTCACCTTTCTATATCATCATATAATTTTAGAGCAGGGAGTTCTTATTCTGGAATCAGTAAACTTATTTTGCTAATATTGTGATAACTATTTCATCTTAATTGGCTGGAATCCTATGTTTTTTATTTTATTTAAAAGCACTGTAGGAAGGAGGGCATAGATTTTTTTCAGATTGTCAAAGAAGGACATGATAACAAAAATAGTTAAGAACCTTTGTCTGAATTGTCTACAGCCATATGAAAAATTGCTCTAAATCACTTTTGATTAGAGAAATGCAAATTAAGGCAACTCTGAGGTACAACCTCACACCTATCAAAAAAAGGAAAATGATTAATGTTGGAGGGGATATGGGAAAACTGGGACACTAATGCATTGTTGGTGGAGTTGTGAACTGCTCCAACCTTTCTGAAGAGCAATTTGGAACTATGCCCAAAGGGGAACATGGTTGCACAAACAATTTGCACAAACAACACCCAACAATATCATTACTAGATCTGTATCCCAAAGAGATCATCCAAAATGGTAAAAAAAAATCCACATGTGTAAAAATATTTATAGCAGAATTTTCATAGTAGCAAAGAAATGGAAATTTAGGGAATACCCATCGCTTGGAGAATAGGTGAACAAATTGTGGTATATAAATTTGATGAAGTATTATTGTTCTGTAAAAAATCATGAGAGACAGGACTTCAGAAAAGCCTGGAAAGACTTACAAGAATTAATTCTGAGTGAAGTGAGCAGAACCAGAAGAACATCGTACACACTAACAGCAATATTATGTGATGATCGACTATGAAAGACTTGCTCATCTCAGCAGAACAATAATTAAAGAAAATTCTAAAGAACATATGATAGAAAATACTATCCATACCCAGAGAATAAACTCTAGAATCTGAATGTCTAACAAACCTTATTTTCAGTTTTTAAAATGTGCCTTATGTATTATGTATTTTTTGCCTCTCATGGTTTTTCCTTCCCTTTTTTGATTTTTCTTTAAAATATGATATAACCTGTGATATAGGTTTAACATAATTCTGTCACAGGGGAAGGGAGGCAAGGAGAAAAATGTGAAACTTAAAACCTTACAAAAAAATGGTTGTTAAAAATTATCTTTGCATGTAATTGGAAAAATAAATACACTCTCTCTCTCTCTCTCTCTCTCTCTCTATATATATATATATATATATATATATATATATACATATATGTATATATGTATATATACATATATATTAAAGACATGCTTTATGTGATGGACCTGATTTCAAAGAGAACTCAGTTCACTTCCATATTGTGGGTATTAGACTGAGGCTATAACAAAAAGCAAAACAAGATACAGATATGATAAAGGTAAAAGAAAACTTGAGAAAGGGAAATTAGGGAAAGAAGGCTTAATGCAGAGGGTGATATTTGAATTAGATTTTGAAAGATGGGTGAAAATTTTCCAGAATGCAATAGCTTTTTCAGCAAAGGGAATGGCATGAACAAAGAAACAGAAAACAGAAAACGAATGGAAGTTTCCAAAAGAAAATTATAACCTGATGTAATGAAAAACATCCCAGCCATTAGAAAAATTCTTAATCCATGGTCCATGAATCCATGGATAGATTTCAGAGAGTCCTTGCACTTAAATAGGAAAAAAATACATCTAATTTAATTGGTTTTCTTTGCAATCCTGTATATTTTATTTTATGCACTTAAAAGCATTATTTTAAGAAGGGATCCTGTGGTTTCACCAGAATTCCAAAGTGGCCCAAGACATAAAAAAGTTTAAGAATCAACTCCTTCCCCCCACTCCCTGCTTTAAAGTGATTCAAGAATGTAATGGTCTGACTCACGAGGTAGACATTTTCCTCTTCCTTGAAAGTCTTCAAGCAAAGACTGCATGTGCAATTTGTTTATATTGTAATGGGAATTCTTTTGATTTGAACTAAATGATTGATATGGCTTCAAACTCTGAAATTCTGTGAAAGAATAAGATATATACACACACATATACATAATACATATATGCATATGTACATAAACATGTATGTGTACATATACTATATATATATTTTTTTTCTGGGGGGGGGTTTGCAAGGCAATGGGGTTAAGTGACTTGCCCAAGGCCACACAGCTAGGTAATTATTAAGTGTCTGAGGCAAGAATTGAACTCAGGTCCTCCTGACTCCAGGACTGGTACCCTATCTACTGTGCCACCCAGCCACATACATATATATATTAAACTGTGTGTGTGATAGATAAGTGAGTTATCCAAACCCACAGTAGAAAGATTCAAACTTGGGTCTCCTACTCTAAATCTAGCACCCTTTCCATAATGCCATATTAATGATGAACTATATCTACCTCTTTGGAGTAGCTAGGTG
The DNA here is from genome assembly GCF_037893015.1 of Macrotis lagotis. NCBI lineage: Eukaryota > Metazoa > Chordata > Mammalia > Peramelemorphia > Peramelidae > Macrotis > Macrotis lagotis. The sequence goes on along the minus strand of NC_133660.1, from coordinate 252,661,581 downwards.
GTCATCTTCTGATAAGAAATGGCTTATTCAGTCCCAAATATAATCTTTGTATTGATTGTCTTTATTTAATTGTTTTCTTTGCTACAGGAAAAAGAGAGCTCATTTCAAGGTGAAAGTCTCTTATTAAGAGGAGACTCTCTTTCATGAGATCATTCTTCCTCTCTCTTTCTTTCCCTTTCTCTCTCCAGTTAAAATGTTATTTTGTTCTCAACCAAAGAGGTCCTTTACTCTTCATGAGAATATTCTTTCTATGTGATTTAACTGAGCACTTAATTTTGTTCCCAGCCAAAGAGGTCCTTTACTCTTTGGTCTATTCTAATCTGTTTAATTACCTTGTTTACAATTTACTGTGATAAAGCGATATACTATTTGTGGTAAAATTTTATGTATATATTGTGGGAGTACCCTAAAATAGGGCCCTGGAGAGCAGTAGGTAGCAATAAGAGAAAGCATTGATCTTAAGTCCCCTGGAGAATTGTGTGCCTAGACTAACAATATTTGAGGTATTATTCTAACTCAATACACAAATGCCCAGTCATACAGAGCTCTCCTTCTTCTTCTCCACAAAAGTAGAAAATGCAGAAAATAGAAAATGCAATTTCCCTTACAGTAGGGTTGACCAAATGCTAGATCAGATATCCACCTATGCCAAATGCAAACATCAAACCTCATTTTTAATTAGATACCAGTCATATATAATTTGCAATGAGATTCTTGTTCAGCGTCAGAATGACCAGATGGTCCTTTATGATGCTGAGATTGTGGGTATAAGAAAATACACATTCACAGTGTAGTGAAAAGGTCTTTCCTAACCCTCCCTCTTCCCCCTCCTTGATCCCAGGGTCAGAGTTTCTCATTAAACTGCACTCAAAGACAGCTGCCTAGTGCTCTGTCCCGTAGAGGTATTGCTGTGCAGATAAGCCATGGCCAAGCTGGAAAGTAATCAAACCTGAAAACTGGTACTAGGTGACCATGTGTCCTGGACTTTCCATCCCTTGGAGTATGGCAGCCTCAGAAGGGGAGAGGTGCCTCACCTGTGCTCTGACTGCAGCTATGAATGTGGGAGGATGCTCATGAGCTCTCTTGATATGCCCCAGGGCACTGGAGTCTCTTCTGTTCCTGAGCAGAAAAATGACAACAGTTGTGACAGCCCCAAGTTCCTGTCACCTATTGGATTGTGAGCTCTCTTCTGCTCCCTTCTGATCTTCCTACAGAATCGAGTACATTGTTCTCTACATCAGTGTTGTTGGCTGATTAGGAGAGGAAATAGAAATTCTAATGTGGTGTGTGTGTGTGTGTGTGTGTGTGTGTGTGTGGTTTAATATCTTTTCTCCCATTTGGCTACATTACCAGCTTTCTCAAGCTTCTTCCTCTCCCAGAAAAAAAAAAAAAAATCCAACAATAACTTTGCTTCCAGTAGAAAAAGTCCCCTAGGTAAAAGAATCCACTAATGGATAGTAAAGGCTAGGAAAAAAGAAGGATCGAACAAAGGGGTATGTATGCTTTGTGAGATGGCTAGAAGTGATGTCCATCCAAACAGCTGCAGCAGATAAGACTTCCGGCCAAGATGGCAGAGAGAAGACAGGCACAGTTCTAAAGTCTCCTGATCTCTTCCCCATCTATCACATGAAACAAACCTCTTAAAAGAAAGGCGAACCAGGAAACCCAGAAAGAAAAGCCAGGAGAAAGAACATCTACCTCAGGATTTGTCTCCTGCAGCAACTTTGGCTGAATTCGGGTGGGTGAGTCTGGGCTCAGAGGGAGGATCAGCCCCAGATCAGCCAGATTAACAGCTGAATTGGAACTGGGAGTCTGAGGGCCAGAGAGCCGGACCTGCTGGATCAGTGGTGGAGCTGGATGAAAGGGGCTTGGGTCCACAGGGAAGCAGAGGCACTGGTGTTGGTGCTGTCCCCTTGAACTCCGGGACTAGGCTGGGGGGAGTGTTCTGGTGCAGGAGAGCTGCGGACACCATCCCTAGGCTCCTCTGGTCTGAGAAACTCTGAGTTCACGCCTCCATTGCACAGAGGCCTCTTCCCAAACAAACAAATGCAAACTACTTCTGCCTCAGGCCCAGGTGTGTGAGCAGAAGACCCAGCCCAGCTGAGGAATGACCTCAGGTCAGGGTAAAGCCCACCACTGATTGAAGGCAAAAGAATTCAATAGCTCCAACTCCTGCCTTCAAGCAAAGGGAGAAGGCCTCAGTCAAGGTCACAGACACTCCAGAGAAAGCAACCAGCACCTCCTACTGTCCAGCCAGAGAAACTGCACTCAGTAAAGCCTTCAGCGATCCCAAGCCCAGGTGAACCACCACCCCCCCAACTCAAGGTCTTAGCATAATGAAGAAGGGTCAGCGGAAAGGCGGATCCATAGAAAAATTCCTGGAAGGGAAAGACCCCAACTCAGAGAGACCTGGAACCTCTGAGGAGAATACAATCTGGTCTCCAGCATAGAAAGACTTCCTTGAAGAAATAAGGAAGGAGCTTAAAAATTTGGGAGAGACAACTAATACCTTGCAACAAGAAAACAAAACCTTAGAAAGTACAATTGGACAAACACAAAAGGAGAATAAAATTCTCAGATCATCAATTGGACAATTACAAAATGAGAGTAATTCCCTCAGATCCTCAAATGAGCAAATGCAAAAAGAAATTAATTCTCTCAAAACCTCAAATGGTCAAATGGAAAGCTCTTTCAAAAGTAGAATTGACCAATTGGAAAAGAAGTTGCAAAAGGTTAATGAAGAAAACTCCTCCCCCCAAAAAAGAATGGAGTCTGCAGAAACTAATGACTCCATGAGACAGCAAGAGTCAGTTAAAAAAAAAATCAAAAAAATAGAAAAAATAGAAGCAAATGTAAAATACCTCATCAACAAAACCACTGACCTCGAGAATAGATCGAGGAGGGGCAACCTGAAAATTATAGCACTTCATGAAAACATTGAAGAGAAAAAAAAGCCTGGACTTAATATTACAGGATCTAGTGATGGAAAACTGCCCTGATATCATGGAATCAGAGGGCAAAGTAATTATTGAAAGAGTACATCGATCCCCACCAGAAAAAGATCCTAAAATGAAAACACCAAGGAATGTTGTGGCCAAACTCCAGAACTATCAGATAAAAGAGAAAATCCTGCAAGCAGCCAGAAAGAAACAATTTAAATATCAAGGAGCCACAGTAAGGATCACGCAGGACCTGGCTGCATCAACTTTAAGGGATCGAAGGGCCTGGAATGAGATATTTTGGAGAGCATGGGAGCTTGGAATGCAGCCAAGAATCTACTTTCCTGCAAAGCTGAGCCTTCTCTTCCAGGGGAAAAAGATGGACATTTAATGAAATGGAAGAATTCCAAAAATTTCTGATGAAAAGACCAGAGCTAAACAGAAAATTTGGACATCAAACAGGAGGTTCAAGAGATACATGAAAAGCTAAAAAGCGGGGGGGGGGGGGCGGTAAAAGGAAAAAAAATGCAATCTAATAAGTTGAAACTGGCTATATCCCAGCTTGGGGTGGGGGGTAAGATTCTCATAAATCTTGAGAAATGTAACTCTAACAGAGAGAATATACCTAGCCAGAAATGATGGACATTCATGACTTATCCATGAGACTACTATCTAATGGGATGTAACTGGCTTTAACCCCACTTGGGAGAAAGAGTCCAATAACTCTCAGGAATTTTAACTCTATTCGATAGAATATACTGAACTAGAAGGGACAGACACCCAGAATTTTCTATGACTTAGAATGATCTAAAAAAAAACACTACCTCCCTAAAAAGGGGGACAGGAAAGAGACTGGTGGAGGGAGGGGATTGAATGGGACAAATCTCATTACACTAAGAGGTACAAAAAACCTATGGTAATAGTGGGGAAGAAGGGAGCAGAGGAGAAACACCTGAATCTTCTTCTCATCAGACTTGGCTTAAAGTCAACCTACACATACTCAATTAACTTATAAAACATCTAACCTTTCAAGTATTAAAATTGGAAAAGGGGAAGGGGGGATGGAGAAAAGGAAGGGAAGCAGGGGAAATAAGGAGAAATAAAAGGAAGAGAAGGGAAAAGGGAAAGGGGAGGGTGTGATATAGGAGGGCAAACACACTGAAGGGGTGGTATTCAGAAACAAAAGACTGGGGAATATGGATAAAAGGGGGGAAAGGGGGGAAAATATACAAACAGAGGGAAGATAGCACGGAGGGCAATAAAGAATTAGTAATCATAACCTTGAATGTGAATGGGATGAACTCTCCCTTAAAATGTAAGCAAATAGCAGAGTGGATTAAAAACCAGAATCCTACAATATGCTGCTTACAAGAAACTCATTTGAAGCAGAGAGATACATATAGAGTAAAGCTTAAAAGGTTGGAGTAAAATATATTTTGCTTTAGCTGAAGTAAAAAAAGCAGGGGCAGCAATCCTTATCTCAGACAAAGCAGCAGCAAAAATAGATAGCATTAAAAGAGATAAGGAAGGAAACTTTATCCTCCTAAAAGGTACCATAGACAATAAAGTCATTTCAATATTGAATATATATGCACCCAGTGGGACAGCACCCAAATTCTTAGAGGAGAAGCTGAAATAACTACAGGAAGACACAGACAGCAAAACTCTACTAGTGGGAGACCTCAACCTCCCGCTATCAGATCTACATAAATCGAATCATAAAACAAACAAGAAAGAAATTAGGGAGGTAAATAGATTGTTAGAAAAATTAGATATGGTAGACTTATGGAGGAAACTGAATGGGGATAGAAAGGAATATACCTTTTTCTCTGCAGTACATGGAACTTATACAAAAATTGACCATGTACTAGGACACAAAAACCTAATGATCAACTGCAGAAAGGCAGAAATAGTGAATACATCTTTCTCAGATCACAATGCAATAAAAGTCATATGCAATACTGGGCCAAGGAGATATAGACCCAGAACAAATTGGAAACTGAATAACCTCATTTTAAAAAATGAGTGGACCAAAAGACAAATTATAGAAAGAATTAACCATTTTATCCTAGATAATGAAAATAATGAAACAACATACCAAAACCTATGGGATTCATTCAAAGCGACTCTCAGGGCATATTTTATAGCTCTAAATGCTTATATGAATAAATTGGAGAAAGAGGAAATCAATGAACTAAACATGCAACTAAAAAAATTAGAGAAAGAACAAATCAAAAATCCCCAATTAAATATCAAATTAGAAATTCTAAAAATTAAAGGAGAAATTAATAAAATTGAAAGCAAAAGAAACTATGGAATTAATAAACAACTGTAGCAGATAACTTGCTCGAAAGACAAGAGAATAATGTGTTGACTTGGCTTAATGATAATTACCTTTAATAAAGATGGAGAAATCTTCAGATCTGTGTCTTACCAACAGGGGTGGAGGGACTAGTGTTAGTGTGGCTGGGGCAACCTCTTAGGGTTTGTTATAGAAGAAAGAAAAATTGGACAGGGTTGGAAATGTACCCTAGATTTAGGGAGACTAGATTTCAAGGGTTCAGAGAAAAGATAAGTAAATTCTATAGGCTCAATTTATATAGGAATTAACTCAAGAGAATGACATTCTAAAGACATAAAGAAAGATACTTCCATTGAGGAAGAAAGAGGTAATGGTTTGAGTGGCTACACTCCCAAAGTAGTAGAATAGATATGCAGTCATTCCTTAAATTGAATTGAAATTAACTTTCCTAACTTTCCATTACTTTTATTTTTAGGAGCCTTATAGAAAGCAAAATCTTCTTATGTAAAAGCCCTTATTGTATTTTAAGACAACTATTCTGTCCCCCATTCAATATTTTCTTTTTTTTTTAATTTTTGGATCCTTCAGTTCAAGATCTATACACTGGTTTAGGTTCTGGGAAAACCTATAAAATGTAGATTATACACAGTCTCAGCTTCCATGAGGCTTAAAGTTTAGCAAAAGGATTAAAAAAAATCACCTCTTATTATACTGTACAGTGTGAGATATTAAATGAAATCAAAGAAATGTAAAACAAAGTGTTATGTGATATCAGAGGATAAGAGGTTGTTATTTAGAGTTGCATCGGAGTGACACCTGTTGAGTTGGGTATTAAATGATGGGTAAGTATTAAACAACCAAACAAAAGTAGGACATTTTAGGCAGAGGGTTTAGCATGTGCAAGAAAATGAGAAAAGAGGCTCAGAGATGACATTTGACTTGGCAAGAACTTGAAATTGGAGAGGGTCATCTGTGAAGGGAATTGGGAAGGGAGAAGAAAGGCACCAGCTTGAGCAAGACTTTTAATGCCACAGAAAGGAGTGTGACCCTTGGTAAATGTTTTATAGTTAAATATGAAGGGTTGAGGCTCAGAAAAAAAGTGTAAAGCTGGAAAGAGACACTTTGAGAATCCATTTCTTTAATTAGTCTCCTTGGTGAGACAGTGCTGAGACAGCCATCCCCCTCATCTTTGCGCCCTACTGGTAGATGTAATACCATAGATTACAAGATTGATAATCACATAACCTAGGATTTAATCCTGTCTCTGTCATGTCCTACTTTTTTGATCCTAGCTAAATCACTTTTCTTGTCTGGGCCTCAGTTTTGTCCTCTGACAATAAGGGAGTGGGACTAGATAATTTTTTTTAAGGTGTTTTTTTTTTGCAAGGCAATGGGGTTAAGTGGCTTGCCCAGGGACTAGATAATCTTAAAAGTCCATGTAACACTAATTTTTGTTGTTCTAAGGTCCCAGCCATCTCTAAAATTCTATGATCCCATTATCTTTCATTCTGCTATCTGTATTCAAATCACTTTTTTACTTAGTGGTTTAGGAAGGAGGAGTGTGTTTGTTGTACAGAATGTATGCTTCTACTGAGTTTCCCTGACTGGATTGTTGAGTATTATTTATCAGGGTCCAAAGTCTCAGGGAAAGAGATTTTTTGCAGATCTTATTACTTCTCTTCCATGAACATGGCAGCTTATGACACAGGGAGATGAAATTTTTTGGCGAAGAGAAATTTGGAAGTGGCATTAGGCAAGACGCTCCTTAGCTCTCACTAATCCACTACTTGTCATGGTTCAAACCTCCCCCTGCCTTCTGGAAGTGGCTCTGCCAAAGGCAAAGCAGAGGCCTGAGTGATTAAATATTGCAACTAGTTCTTGGAATTCCCTTTAAATGAAAACCTTCCATGTGTCAAAAATCTCCTCTAGAGTAAATAGTAACAATCACAAATGCATTAAAGGGAAAGATGCCAATTAGAAGAATAAAATGGGACTTGAAAATGAAAACAAAGGCAACCTTGTTCCAGGGCATAAAGAGCTAGCCTAGCACTGAGATATATCATGGGGCTCAGCATCCCTAGAAACATACTTGGATCCAGCTATAAATGCAGACCCAGTAATGAATATTCCCTCACAAAAAGCCACTGAAGGGTCCATTGACCTTGGACCCCATTAGCCAGAGTTGTGCCAAAGGAAAGAGTCCCTCTCCTAAGGAGAAATATTTTGATTCAGTGAAGCTACTGGGTCATTGATTAATCTGAGGATAAACAATGGTTTGTGACACCTTCATTCCAAACACAAGAGTGGGGCCAGGGGAACTACTATTAACCTACAAACCTGTTCCAAACTAAAACACAGAATAACATGCTTTTCAAATGTCATTTTTGTTCCAAGGCCCTCACATTGGCTAGTTCCATTTTGTTTGAAAATCTTTTGCCAACAGAGAATCTGTGTAAAGGCTTCAAATGAGCTGTCTTTGGGGAGACGGAGTGCCAGACCATTGTGTGAGGTAGTCAGAGCACCCAGGGGTTGGCTCGCTTTACTCCAAGCCTTTCATTCAATGACTTTTCCCTCCCATGTACCTTCCAAAGAAAGGTGGTGATACAATTTCTTCTCCAGTGTTTCCTTTGCTGTTTCATCTTTTCAAAATCTTTAACCTGGCTGACCACTTACCTTCTCTCCACAAACATGAAAAGAGCCCAATAACTCTCCACAGAAAAGTACAACCCATTATGATGAACACTCCCTTGTTGCTTCATTGTGTTAGCTGGTTAACACTGAGAGCCTGTGGAAGAGACTGATCAGAGAGAGGCTCATAGTGTGGGATGCTCATGGTCCTCCCCACTGCTGTGTCCTGGGTTCCACTGAAAAGTGGGGAAGACGTATCCAGGCTGGTAGGAACATAGGGCTGACCACAACCAGTAGATGCTTAGTGATGTGCTAGTTACAAAGAAGGATCTAAAGAAGTACAAGACACAGTGTGCACCTTCAGCAAGCTTATAGTCCAACTATCAACTGAAGTGAGTAGATCCAATGTATACCCATTGAAAGTTTCCTTCCTTGGTCCAAGAGCTGCCCATCTGAGGGAAGGATAAGTACAAGACTGATGGTGATAAGGAAGATGTAATGTCTTGCTGTTTGTTTCCTGGATCTCCTTTGCTTCTGGACTCCTCCTATTCCCACTGACAACCACCCTGGACCAGGCTTTCATTATCTCCTACTGGAACTATTGCAGTAGCCTCCTACTTGGCTTTCTCCATCCTTCTGCCTCTTCTTTTCCTAGCCAAGAGAGGTGCAGGATGAATCTCCTATATGCAAAAAACCATTAAGAGGCTACTATTACTCAAAACTCTTGAAGAACAAATCAACCTAATTAGCATGCTACTCAAGGCTGTTACTATCTCACAATATCCATTCCAGATTTATCTCATGCAAAATGAAATGCAATATGGTGATGAAATTTGACTCAAGGACTCAAATCCTGGTCTGCTACTTTTAATCAGTGAGACCTTGAACAGGTCACTTAACTTTAAGCCTATGTCTTTATCTGTTGGATTAGCGACCTCACTTGCAGTTCTGAATCTGGGATCTTATGCGCAAACTGGACTTGTGAGATGCTCCAGCATTACAGGACTGCTGACCAGCTGGGTCCTTCACATATATGTTATGTTATCTTTTCTTTTATGCCTTTCAACATAAAGCTTCTGCCTGTTGGAATTTTACCTATATAAATTACTTCTCCCAAATAACTACAATTTATCCATTTAATTTTCCCAGACCTAACCATGAAAACTGTGCAAATGTAGAAAGGGCTGTAGGCAGGGGTTTCCCTTCACTAAAGATATCCAAACCACAACTGTATATTACCAAGGTTGTTTCTTATTCAGGAATAGATTGGGTGAGGTGGCCCCTACAATCTTTTCTAGCTCTGAACATTATGATAATCTCAAAGATAATCTACTTCCTAGAAGGCTGGTATCCTCTTTCTACTACACATTCCAACTCTGAGTCTTTTTCATATTATGGTCTACCCATCCAAATCTCTCTACTCTTCTCCATTACTCTAGGCTACCTTCATCTCTCTTCTTCTCTGGATTCTTGGAACACTTATTTATACTTCAAAATGTAGTTGTTGGTTGTATGTCTTGTACTCTTACTGTTTTGTGTGTGTTAGTCTAATCTCTCAATGATCTTATAAATTCCCTGAGAGCAGGAGCCAAGTAATATGCTTCTCATATCTCTCCAGGATGGAGTTTTAGTGTTGGGTTTTAGAGGTAATTGATATATTTTTCCACAGATTTTTTCATTAGAAAGTAGCAAAGTGGCCATCTTTATTAATGTAGAGAAAAAAGAACCACCATGACAACACCTATGAGAAGTGGTCACCTAGCCTCTGCTTGAAGACTGATCATCTTTAATTTAACAATCATTTATTAAACCTACTTGTGTTATGTACTATACTTTGCTGGAAATACCAAAAATATAAAAAACATAAAAATATAAAAAAAAAACATTCCTGCCCTCAAGGAACTTGTATTCTACATCCTAAGACTGTTTAGTTTTTCCATACCCAAGAGAAGTCTGGCAGCACACATTTTTGCTTTGAAAAGGCACTGACTTGGCCCTAAGATTGTCACTGAATAGATTCCTAGGAGTTCTATGAATGCCACCAGTAGAAGTCTCTTTAATGAAGATGATTCCATAAATCACATGAAAATGAATTTAAATTGTTTTTTATATTTTCAAGTTTATTTTTTATTTTTTTCTTGTTCTGTGTAAAACAATTTTTAACATTTATCTTAAAAATTTTGAATTCAAATGTTCTCCTTTCTTCCTTTGCCATCCTTCCTCTCATTAAGAAGGCAAACAGAGGGGTGGCTAGGTGATGCAGTGGACAGAGCACTGGCCCTGGAGTCAGGAGTACCTGAGTTCAAATCTGACCTCAGATACATAATAATTACCTAGCCGTGTGGCCTTGGGCAAGCCACTTAACCCCATTGCCTTGGAAAAAATCTTCAAAAAAAAAAGTGAACAATTCAATATAGGCTATAAATATGTAGTCATGCAAAACATTTCCATAATTCCTCAAAAAAAAAAGTATGCTTCATTCTGTGGTTCTCATCCTATGTAAAAAAGTTCCCCCAATCCCTCCAAATAACAATTTCCCCTTTAATTCTTATTTCTTGGGTCAATTATTAAAACTGGCCCAAACATTACAATTTCCATCTTTGAAGTCATTTTGTTCCTTATAGACAGTGGTTCTAAAGGTACCTCTATGTGAGGGGAAACAAAATAGAGTCAAAGTGGCTGGAGGAAAATTGAGCTTCCCAGTTAGGCTTTTAGTCAGAGGTAGGATGAAGCCAATTCATACTGATCAGTGAGAATTGACTGCGGAATTTTCAATGTAATCATTTATACCTTTTAAACTGGCAAAAGATACAAACCAGGACTTGATTGTTTTGTGGATTATTGATCTAGGCTTAAGAAAGTCTTGGGGACAAAAGTTAATGATATAGATTAAATTTAAAAGTTTGTCATTCATACATTTGGCTGTGGTGGTGGTTAAATTCACTTGCTATTCATCTTTGCCTTGAGTATAGTAGTTCCATTAAGCTTCCTCTTCCACCCTAACCTTCGAGAGTTGATAACTAACCACAGGCTTGGGGCAGCTAGGTGGCGCAGTGGATAGAACACCAGCCCTGGAGTCAGGTGGACCTGAGTTCAAATATGAATTCAGACACTTGATAATTACCTAGCTGTGAGACCATTGCCTTGCAAAAAGCAAAAACAAAAACTAACCATAGGCTTTGTTTATTCAAGATTTCACAAAGCCACATTTGGTGATATTGTTCTGTTGTGAATTACCAGCTTCATAGAATTCTATTGTTAAACCATCCTAAACAGAGAACATTGTCCAGGTCTGTCTCAATTAAACTGTTGGAATTGATCCTCAGTTTTAATAAACTGGTCCATATATGGACATACAAACTCTTCTGGAGGATGCTAATATTCTCCTAACTAGATATTAAAGCTTTTTTTTTAAAATAATGTTGTCACTCAAAGCAACATGGAAGAAGAGAAAGGATTAGTTTCAGTGTCAAAAAGATCTGACGTTAAGGACTTCTGACACAAACTGACTGTGATACCTTAGGCAAGTCATTTAAACCACCAATGCCCTGGCCTACTCTGTACAGATTATAAATTATAGTATAAATCAAGTGAGGTTTTCCATATGGTTGAAATCACCAAAGAAATACTGTTTAAAATTACATAACAATTCATTATAAGAGATCCTGATAGAGAAATTCTTTCCTGCTTGAACATCATAAGGAGGACCATGAGCCCCTGACTTGGTCAAATTACCTAATCAAACCATCCTTATAGTCTTCCTTCAGGGCTCTCATGGATACCTTGAAAAGCATTGCTATCAACTCATCACAGCCTTCACAGTGGAAAAACCAATGGGTCATTTACCTCAAAAACTGTACAAAGGACTGAAAAGTAAGAACATTTGTTCTAAAAAGTCAGCTGTTTCCTTTTTCTTTCATTACATCTCTCTACAACTTGCATATGCTGTTTGCCAGAAGTAATTCAATTCCTTGCTTCACAAGAGTCTAGGAGTTCAGTTATCCAAGGAGATAGGCACAATAGATTTGAATCGAGAGGTTGAGTGGCTTGCCAATGGTATCAGAATTAGGAAATGTTGGAGCTGGATTTGGAACCCTGGATCCTTTGACTCTGAGTCCAGTGATTTTCCTACCACATTTATTTGTTTGCAGGTTCATTTATTTTTATAGTTTATTTTTTATTGATGGAGGTTTATATAGGTCCACTGAGGGAAGAGGCTTGTTCATAGTCCTTGAATTCAAAAAAGAATAGATTCAGAACTGGAGAAAACCTTGGAGGTCATAGCTCATTGAACATAATCCCTCATTTATTCAGAGGGAACCTGAATATTGAACAGGTTAAATTATTTGCCCAAGATTATACAGGTAGTAAGTGACAGAGCTAGGATTCAAACCCAAGTCTTTTTTATTCCAAAGTCCTTCTACTCCAGCTGAGTCTGGTGACTGCTCTTCCCACAGTGGGAATGGCATATGGTCATCTTTCCTGTATTGTGGTCAGCTAAAGCAGGACTGCTATACTCATTGTCTTATGAGCATGCCTTTTGCTCATGGTCTCTACTATCCTCTCCCCTCCATAGAATCTAGAATGTTCTTCCCTTCCTTCCATCCTTAAAAATCACGTCCTCCATGAAGATTTCTCTAAACATACGGCACACAGTGCTCTCACCTCCTTTTGAATTCTTTGTTTATGTATCATCTCTGCCATTCATTTTGTACTTATCACATGGAGGGTGCTAAGCTCTTGTCCTTAAAGATGTGACTGGCAACTGACCTCCTCAGTTGAGGAGAGGGCAGAGCAATAGATTGTCCCTCTGTTAATTTTCCAGTAGATCAGGACCACCTGCTCTAGAGATGTGTGTCTCTAAAGTCATGTGGTCAGTTTGTCCTGAGAAGGTTGTTTTAGGGTCAGATTCCCCTGATTCTAAGGCAGAGGTTCCTTTACTATCTGGGAGAGCTGAAGCACAGTTTGATTCATAACAATACCAGAATCTTGTGGTCTGTGAAGCAGTAGAAAGGGCACAGGTTATAAGAGGATCTGGGTTCAAATTGTGTTTCTGACACATTACCTCTGTCATCTTGGGCAAATTAGTTCACCTCCATAGTTTCCTCATCTGTAAAATGGCTAGGTTGAACTAGATGGCCTTGATGTTCATAAAAGGTCTAGACTCTATCCCTCTGAGTCTTTGTCTAGAAGTGGTAGGCAGGGCTTCTACAGTTTGACTAGTGACCCCAATTCTCTTTCTTCCTTCTTTTTGGTACCAAGAAGGAACCTCCTCTTGGCTCTCTCCCTCCTCTTCCCTACTCTTTCTAAGGATGAACAGAAAAGCAGAGGTTTCTTGTATTCTTCCCTTTTCTTTTTCTTTCTTTCTGCTAGGAGTAATAAATCCATTTAGCTTCATGTTTGGTCAGGCCCCACTGGGCTGAAGAAAGGTATTGATTAATTAATTATGGTTCATTTTATACTTAGTATTATTTTTAAGGATCCTATTTTTATTACATCAGAGTCTTTGAAAATACATTTACTTGTTCTTTGTAGAATTAAAATAAATTTTGATCTGTTCTAAGTATCACATCTTCTACTAGGTTGCTTTGTTTATTATCAAACTAAGAATATCCTTCTAGTGATAAAAAGCTGCATGACAGAATAGAGTAGTATTGGATATGGAGGAGTCAGGTCTCCTGAGTTCAAATTCTGATTCCAACACAAGTTGCAAGACTCTGGGCAATTTCTTCTACTTCTCTGAGACTTGGGAGAGTCAGTATGACATAAGCATGAACAGAATGTTGGCCTTAAAATCAGGAAAATCAGGTTTCAAATATGACCTCATACACAACACCCCATATGACTAGATAAGTCAATCAGTAGCTATTGGAATCCCTTTCCTCACTTATAAAATGAAAAGATTACACAGGCAGCATCAACCAGTCTCTCAGGTCCCTTCTGTATCTAAATCTAGGATCTTATAGGCCGACGTTTCTATTAAACTGTTTTTCTTGAGGAAAACTGCTTTAGAGATTTAGTGGGCTGTACAGTTGGTGGAAGTTGGGAGTTTCTTCTTTAAGAGATTATATAGCAAATACAATTTACTTAATGGTTGGTTCTTCCAGGATGATTAGAATTGCCATCTTAGAGTAGTTCTCTTCAGGAATAAGTTACATCAGTCTCCCAAAATGATAATATTTGATTAAATTGTAAATTGTTAAAGGAGTAAGTTCCTCCCCAATGGTCCAAGTTCCTAGCAATTTACTTACTGTAAAGTAAGTCCCCTAGTATTTTGAACATGTAACAAAAGATCTGATCCCACACAAAATTAACCCAACAGTTGATGAAATAAATTCAAAAAGGTAAAGTGAGGCAACATGGTCACCTTCAGACAAGAAAGTAAAATCCAGGAATATGAAAGTAATATGAAAACCTGATAACATTAAAACATCCATATTTTGTGCATTACTTAAGAAAATAATTCAAGTAGTAATTAACGGACATAAATCCATTTGCCATGTACTTCTCCTTTAGCAATTGACAATTCAGTCATTCCTCCACAAGAGGTAGGGTGGTTCAATGATAAACACCAGCTCTCTATCTTTGACACAAGTATGTGGCCTTGAGCAAGTTCCTTCATCTCTCTCTGACTTAGTGAAATAGGAATAATAAGAGCTGTACTGCCTCCCTCTTGGTACTGTTATAATTTGGAGGCAATAAGGGATGGGATTATCAGTGTCCTCTGCCCTGAGCTGGCCACACACGTGAACTATTTTGTCTTGTTCTGGGCGGCACATTCTGGAAGTAATATACACTGCAGTGTGTCCCAAGGGGGACGATGGCGATGGCAAAGGACTGGAGACTGGGTCCTTTATAGATTATCTGAAGAAATTGGGGATATTTAGTCCATAGAAGAAAAGGCTATATTTGATGTTCCGTTATATCTCAGTCATATCTGGCTCTTCATGACCCCAGTTAGGATTTTCTTGGCAAAGACACTGGAGTGATTTGTCATTTCCTTCTTCAACTCAGTTGACAGATGAGGAAAGCTCAGTCTTCAAGCTGAAGGCCTTTCTCATAAGCAAGAAGGAGTGGACTTCAGGAAAATATTGTCTTCCTATAAGGAAAAACTTACTGATTAGAGCCATCTAAAAGTGGAACGAGACTTCCTCAGGAAGTGGAGTGTTCTGCTTCATTATTTTGATGGAGGTTCAATTTGTGACCTTTAAGGCTCCTTGTAAATCTGGTATTTATTAGGTGCTGTATGTAAAGCACTATACTAATATAAGCTTATTAACATCATTCATTTATTCAACCGGCATTTATTGAGTAACTACTACAAATATCATTACAGGCTCAGTAATATTTGTACTACTGAGTTTAACTGACAGTAATAGTGATAATAGTTCTGAGAAGGAGGGTGTCTGTGTTGGCTGAGGCATTAGGGAAGGCCTAACAAGAAGGAAGGACTTCTGATGGTGGAAGTTTAAGAGGTAAACTGGGGGAGAGAAGATGGGGAGTGGAAAATATTACACAACGCTTCCTTCTCCAAAGGAAGAAAATGAACCTGACATGTTTAGAGTCTATCCAGAGAAGAGGATGCTCACTGGGAATGTGGGAGATAGATGGGAGGCCCTCAGTGCCAGGCAGCATCTAGACAGGGCCTTGTGGTCAGTGAGAATCCCTGGTAGAGCAGAGCAGAAGGGTGCCCCGATGGGGGTGTGGACCATAGGTTGGAGTGCTGAGAGACTGGAGGAAGAACAATTTGGAAGTTATTTGAGTGATCCTGGCATGAGGTAACAAGGGTCTGGAAAAGGATCAGAGCACTGGGAAAAGCGAGGAAGGAACAGATGCTAGAGATAGTTTGAAGACTTAAAGGAATTAATGACTGATTTCATGCAAAGAATAAAAGAGAGGAGTGAATCAAAGATGAGGGAGGTTTTGAGTTTGGGCATATGGGGGAATTATGGAACCATTGATGGAAACTGGAAAATTGGAAACGAGATCTGATTTTTAGATAAGAGAACACAGACTGAACTGAATGCTAAAAAAAAGCACTGGAATGCTATTAAAAGAATGAATAATAATGGTACAGCACAACCACTAATATTCTATCCCTAAAAGATTTCTGCTGTTACTTAAATCTTAAGTAACTTCACAAAATCACATGATATCAGAAGATTAAAGGTTCTAAAGACTGGTCATCCAGTCCTTGAACAAAAGTATAACTAGGGAAGATCAACCTGTTCTTTGTCCCTATATTTGGACATTTAGAAGGAGCTAATTGCACTTGAAATCCCTCAGTTTGTAGGAACAACTACTTTAGCACCTACTGGTCCTCTCCCATTCCTCCAGGCCATGTTTACACTGCCATATTCTCTCAGTCTTTGATGATCTACCCAGGAGTGGCTTTAAGGAGACCTCCACCCACTGGAGCCAGTGTCTTTGGATTCCTTACCCTGTAGAGTTCTGTCATCCAAGTCCTCTTATCACAGTTCCCCCCTCCAAAACTCAACTAATCATAGTTTGACTTGAGGTACTCTTATTGGTGGTAGTGGTGTTAGACATTTTGTGCTATTTGCTCCATTTACCAGAATTACTTGTTCATATTCTTCTACTGAGACAGTCTATTCTATTTTGGGTGACCCTAATTGCTAGTAATTATCATTATTCTGTGAAATGATTGTCAATGGGAAAAGTATTGACCTAGAAATGCTGACCTTGGAATCACTGGCCCTCCATTCATATCCCTGGCTCTGCCACTTGATGCCTAGGAGAACCTGGGCAAACTATTTAATCTCTCTAAACCTCAGTTTTTTATTTGGTTAATGAAGGAGTTATCTAGATGTCCCTACAAGCTCTACATCAATGATCTCATAATGTGACCATCAGTATTTATTAAGAACATATTCATTCAATTCACCCATTCAGCAAATATTCATTGAGTCTCTAATGAACACCAACCAGGCACTGTGCTAAACTTGTGATGGAATGCCCCCTTTTTCTTTAATCCTGAGAAATAGTTTAATTTATGCTCTCAGGTGTTATGTTCTTTTTGTAGTTCTCCAATCTATGGTTCACACCCCCATCAGGGGCACCCTTCTGCTCTGCTCTGCTCTACCAGGGATCCTCAGTGACCACAAGGCCCTGTCTAGCAGATGCTGCCTGGCACTGAGGGCCCCCCATCTATCTCCCACATTCCCGATGAGTCTTCTTCTCTAGCCAGACTCATTTCCTCACTATCTCCTTAACATCTCAGGCTCATTTCTTCCTTTGGAGAAGGAAGCATTGTGCAATATTTTCCACTCCCTGTCTCCCCTCCCCTAGTTCACCTCTTACCCTTCCACCATCAGAAGTCTTTCCTTCTTGTTAGGCCTTCCCTGATGCCTCAGCCAACACAGATACCCTTCTCAGAACTATTATCACTATTACTGTCAGTTTTACTCAGTAGTACAAATATTACTGGGCCTATAATGATATTTGTTCTTATTAGCAGTAGCTAATAAACTTAGGAAAGGGGACTTAAATGTGTATTCATCATATGACAGATAAGTAAAGGACAAAGGTAGTCTCATCTTTCTATTATTACTAAGAATAAAATGAAAAGGATGAAAGTTGGATATGGTGAAGGAATTTTGATTTCTTTAGAACCAGAATCCTTAGATCCTGTAAAAGGGTTATTGAGTGTGATGCTAAGGCCTCTTTAATTGGAGAACTCTAAAAATAAGTGTTCAGCCAAGGCTTGAACAGTATATTTTTCCATGGAGACATGGAATAAGGGAGCAAAGCAAGTCAAATGACATAGCATTTAACTCAGGTTCTGCATGGAATTAACTAAGGAGGGTAGAATACAGCAGATCAGCTGTCTTATAATCAATCTATAAATATTTATTAAGCACCTACTGGGTGCCAGATGCTGTGTTAAGAGGCAAAAGAAGGTCCCTGCCCTGCAAGTGAGAAGGTGATAGGAGCAGATGAAGGAGTGTCCTAGAGCTGGACTGGGGTCAATCTGTTGGGAGAACAATGGCACATTGGACAAAGGTGCTCTACAGGTGACTTGCTATATGAATACCTCTCAAATAGGGGCCAAAAAGTCACTAAGAATCAATAGTGGTTTAGATAGAAAATGACGAGAAAACTCTCAAAGCCAGGGTTCGAACATTAGTCCAATGAGGGAAGCTGAATTACTCTGGCATTTAGAAATTTAGAACAATGACAGTCTAGTCTCATACCTGATGTGGGTGATTGAATATGTACACAGTGTGTCCTGCCTCCCCAAGGGCCTTGGGCATCTTCGTTTCAGAATGGACATGAGGTGGGTGTGAGCCCAGAAATTACAAGTACAACTGGGAAATCAGTGGAGGGAATTCTGACTAAGGACAGGCAGGAAAATACAATGAGTGCCATTATCCAAAGTATCCAGTCTAAAATGAGGAGGGTGTTGATATAAATAGGAGACAGGCAAGGCATTAGGCCTGTCTCAAGGCGACTGGGAGAGAATTAATATCCCGTAACTGATGTCAGAGTCCACTGACTGAGGGGCCAGGTGTCAAACCAGTAAACTGACACTATCTATTTGGATATAAGGCAGGCATTAAGCAGTACTGGGAGGGATATAATATTTTCTCAAAGTGGCAGCCTATTCCTTTTTGTGGGCTTCCTGACTATGCAAATCTGAAGGCAAAAAACAAGTGGAACAAGAACAGAATGTGTACTGTACTTGAGAAAAAAAATTAAAAAACAGGCCCTTAGCCAATAAGCTTCAACCCAGAATAATCAATTTTCCATATTGTTGCTTTATTTTTTAAAAAATTCTGAGAGGGACAATTGTTTTAGTCAATTTGGACAATTTTAATATAATTTAAAAGAATAAAATATAGGGGTCTTTTAAATGGGTGAGTCAGATGAAAATTTCTTGTATGTTTTTATCAATCAAAACCCACCCTTTAATTGTGAAATCAGAATTTACCTCCCTCTTTCTTCCGGCCCCCATAAGGGTCCCTGAGTTGGTAGCTCATTAACTCTGCCCTGAAATTGTTAGACAAACCGATGGACCATGATAAACAGTGGGCCCCCGGAGAGTGAGTCATGATCAGCAGCAATTACAGCATCCTTGTTGAAAACACAGCCAAGACTCTTGAGGTCTGAGCATGATGATCTCAAAGGTTCCCCAGATTCTCTGATGCAAATAATTGTATGGTTAGAATGAAAAATGAGTCCTCATAGTAACCCTATGAGATTTTAATGATTATGCCCACTAAAAGGGAGAACCATATCTTTTTACTTTCTGATAAATACTTGTTGAATGAAATGAATCAATGAAAGTGAGTCCCAGAGTTGCCCAGTCCAATACAGCTCCTTCTCTCTAATTCCTTTGGTGCCTGGTTGGGGTTCCCCATTTCCTAGAGAATAAATCCTCTCCTGGTCCTTGCATATAAGGCTCTCTACAAAGTGATTTCCACCTAGTCTGCCAATCATATTCTACATTGTGCTCTTTTGGGAAGTCTAAGATCAAATTAAAATTCAGGAACCACTTACTAAGCACCAGTTCTACATCAGGCCACAGGTTGAGGGTTTGGGATATGGAGAATAAGCGACACAGTTCTCAGCATGAGGAACGCCGGCCGCATTGGATACTAGAATCCTGCTCTGTCACCGCTTCTGTCAGTCCCAATAAGCTTTGGGCAAACTTGTCACACTCTCTTTCCTCCCTTCTACCACTCACCATCCTTGCCTTCGTTCAAGGCTCCATTCAGTCACCACTTCCTCCTGTCTTCGAGGATTCTCCCAGTCCATACTTATTTGTATAAGAGGAGCAATGCCTAGAACGCTGGATCTGGAGTCATGAAGACCTGAATTCAGATCTGACTACAGACACTTATTAGCTGTGTGACCATAGCCTCATCTGGAAAGTGAACTGGGAAAAAATACGTCAGCCCTTGCCAGTATCTTTGCCATTAAAACCCCAAATACGGTCATGAAGATGAGATTGTGTTTCTCCTGTAAACAACAGGGAACTACAGTATTTAAACCAGAAGATTGGCCTAGAAGTCACCAAACTGCATTAAAGTATTTGATTAATTAATTCAACAAAGTATTTATTGCCAAATATGACATGATCCTCAACTTTAGTGAGAAGTAATTAATTTTTGTATATTTATATTAATTTTATAATGAGATGATACATATATATCATCTTTTCAGTCATGTCTAACTCTTTGTGATTCCATTTGGGTTTTTCTTGGCAAAGATATTGTAGTGACTTGCTATTTTCTTCTCTAGTTCATTTTACAGATGAAGAAACTATGGTCACACAGCTAATAATTGTGTGAAGTTAGATTTGAACTCCTCATCCTGTCTCCAGGCTCTTGGAGCTCTTGCTATATAAAAACAAGCTTATCAATTATTCTATCACCTTCTAGTACAGGGTCTTGTAATAACAGAATCTTAATGAGTTTGTTGAATTGAATTAAGTTTAAACACATTTTGGGGTGTACATCTCTATGCCACAATGGAGGGCAAGAAACCATTCTCATGGTGGACTCTTTATAATCAAATGTCTGAATCTGAACCACCAAGAGAATGGAGACCCAGACAGGAAGATTAGAAGCTCTTTTACTTTTACTTTTATCTCTGAAAATACTTTTTGTCTTAATGAAGTGCTACAGTGGGAAACAAACACACAAAACTCACCTGTTCTGGAGTCAGAGGATTAGGTTCATATTATAGCTCTGTCAGTTGCTATGTTATCTTAAGCAACTCATTTATTTCTCTTTACTCCTCTGTAAAATGAGAATTGGGATAGATAATCTCTGAAGTCTCTTCTAGATTTGATTTATGATCCTGTGAATTAATAAATTAACAATTATTCATGAAGTGCCTAGCCTGTATAGAACTCTTTGGTAGGTAATGGGGGTGGAGGGAAGGATACAAAATTTAGACAACTCTCATATGTGACTTCAATGGTATACAAGGCTTCCAGATGAGGAAATTCACTCAACCAAATCGACACCTTCTCTAAAACTTATACTCATAGGATCATAAGATAATAGATTTCCTAGTGAATATAATCAATATGTATATATATTGTAGGTATATGTATACATATGTATATAAATAATCCATATGTATAATTCACAAAAACATACTTATAATATGTAATATTATAGTATTAAAATATCACTGAAAAAATGTAATTCTACATGATAAAGATATTAGAAAAATACAAGTGCTGGGGGTGGGGAGGATCATGGATGCTTCCTAATTAAGAGGATGGGGAGGCTTCATGGATGGGGTGATATTTGAATTGGATTTTAAAAGATAAGTAGTGATTTGGACTAGCAAATTTGTACGTTCCTTTTTATTTCTAGTATAACTCTCATATAGAACTTTCTCACTCTGATATTGTTTTTTAAAAAAAGGTTTTTAGTGGTCTTTTTTTTTTTAACATTACCAGTTTTCTTTTCCTTCCCTTTTCTCCTCCAAGAAAATCATCCCATATAATGGACAGTATTTTTAAAGTTAAAAGAGAAAATACCAGCATGATTGATCAATACATTAAAAAAGACTGACAACATGTATATACAACAATTATGGACCTACCAATTCTGCAGAGGGTAACTGTGTTTTCTCATATCTCTTCTTCTGAGCCATGTTTATTCTTTATAATTTTGCAAAGTTCACTGTTTTGAGTGGGCATGGTTGTTCTTTTCATTTATCTTATTTAATCATTGTAGATAGTTTTCTTGACTCTGTTTATTTCATTCTTCAACAGTACGTGTCTTTTCCATCCTTTTCTGAATTCATCATATTTTTCACTTTTTATATGGCACAATAATCTTCCATTACATTTGTTCTTTTATGATTTGTTTAGCTATTTCTCGGTTGATGAGCATCTACTTTGTTTCCAATTCTTTATTATCACAAAAAATATAGCAAATATTTTGATGCATATGGATTTGGTGACCCCCCCCCCCTTAGGATGACTGGTGATGTCCTAGGCAGTGACATGCGGTGGGGTCCAAGATGAGAGTCAGGATTTGTACTGTAGGGGTCTAATAGAGGTAGCACAAGAAGGCACTATGTGCTCAACTCAGTTTGTGAAGAATTGTGCAATCTGACATGAGGCACAGCTCTGTCTCCCCTTGCCTCCCCTCAGAATCCCTGGACCTGGGATGCAGTGGATGACCTCAGTGTCTTTCATTCCTGACCAAGCTCTAAGTGCTCCAAGGTGCCTGCTTCAACCACCTTCATAACTGTAGAAACAAATACTTCTCATCCACCCATTTTGCTGGGAGAAACTTTCACTTGAGTCTTCTTAACTCACCAATAGATTTGAGGCCTGTTAATTATCCTCAACCTGATTGAGTATATCTGCCAAGACACGGTATAGCTTCTTGGAGTCATAGGTAAGAAAATTGGTACTAATCATTAAAAGTTTTATATTTTTTTTGTGAATTTTTCAAGAGTAGTTGTTTTTTTCTTTTGGTAGTTCCTTTATAGCCAATCATAATTAACTTATCAGAATGGATTATTTAAGATCTGTCTTTGGTCTTCTGTTAGATTAGGTGGTTTGTATTCACTTGGTTGGTTGGTTCTTGTCCTTTGTCATTGAGGAAGACCAAAATGACATCACTATATTCGAGACAAATTACAATGTGTCCAACTGTGGCTGATGAGTCCAATAAGAGTTTGGGATGCTCTACCACAGGTTGGGCACAAATAGTCCAGGTGAACACCTGGGTTGGGTAATCTAAATTTACAGACATCACATTTCCTTTGAGCTGTTTCAATTCTGCCTTCCACATAGAGCACATCCCCCTCACTGATGAGGGCACACTATGCTGGGCAGACCTGTGCCAGTGTCTCCCATCCTGGACAATCATTTCTAAAATTCTTCAAAGAGACCTTCAGGTTGACCTGGTATCACTTCTTCTTATCCCATTGTGAGCACCTTCCCCTGTGTGAGTTCTTCATAGAATAGTTTTTTTTGGCAAGCGGACATCTGGCATTCTAACAATGTGTCCAGTCCATCGTAGTTGTACTCTCTGTAGTAATGTTGGAATGCTAGGCCATTTAGCTCAAGAAAGGATCTCAGTGTCTGGTATCTTCTCCTGCCAGGTGATCTTCAGAAACTTCCAAAAACAATTTAAATAGAAGCAATTCAGTTTCCAGTGCTGTTAGACTGCCCAGGTTTCACAGGCATACAGCAATGAGGTCAGCACAGTGTTTCTGTAGACCTTTGGTGAGGTGGTCCGTTTAATACCTTTTCTCTCCTATACTTTCTTTCGGAATCTCCCAAATACCAAGCTAGCCCTGGTAATGCATGTGTCAACCTTATTGCCAATGTGAACCTTCTTGGAAAGAATACTGCCAAGGTAAGTGAATTGTCCACAGTCCTCAAAACATCTCCATTTGCTGTTCTACAATAGATGGTGTGGTGCTGGCTGATGGAGCACCTGTATTTTCTTGGTGTTCATTGTTAGACCAAAATTAGCACAGGGCACAGAGAATTGGTTCATACTTTGTTGCATCTAGGCTTCAGAGGTTGCATTGAGGGTTGTACCAACATATTCAAATAGAAGATCCTGCACCAACACTTCCTCCACTTTGGACTTGACTTGCAGCCTTCAGTGTATTCAGTTAATTATTCTTCTTTCTCATTTTGTATGAATGTAGGAAAATGATTTTTCCCATAAGGACTGCTTTAGCTACATCTCAGAAAGTTTGAAACATTTTTATCAATATCATTTTCTTTAATAATGAAATTATTCTTTTTTTATTATTTGTTTTTGGACTGCTGATAATTTAAGATTTTATTGTAAAGCTTCCATTGTTTCTGTATCTTTTGCTTGAACTCTCTGAATGTATTATAATTTTCATTGCATTATAGTTTGTAAAGAATATATTTTTAATTTCTGCTATATTTTACATTAGTTTGCAATATCTCTGCGATCCAATCATCAAGTTTTGTAAACATTCCATCTGTTCCTGATAAATATGTATGTTCTTTGGTTTTCTCATTTAGAAAACATCATACATTTTTAAAGCCTAGTTTCTTCAGAAATTTGTTGAAATTTCTATTTTCTCTTTTGCTTATTTTTCTGTTAAACTTATCTAAAACTAAGCAAGTTTCTTATGCTGTTAACTGTCTATATTTTCTTGAAGTTCAGTAAACTTTTCCTATATGTATTTAGATGCTAAAACATTTTGGCACATATAAGTTTAATATTATTTTATTTTCTGTGGTTCCTTTCAGCATAATGCCGCTTCCTTGTTCTGATATGTTTTTGATAGCATGATAGCAACGTTTAAAGAGTTTTATTTTGTTTATCCCAGGTTCATTTCTACTCCATTTTACTTATATATATATATATATACTCTTTGTTTTTAGGTATGATTCTTTTTAATGAATAGATTATGAGATTATGCAAGTTCTTTTATTTTCATTTTTTGGATTGTTTAATCCAAATTATTTACTTATATTTACTGTTATGAGAGTTGGGTTTTAATTTTCTTTCATTTGTCTTTAATATTTTTTCTCAAATAGGATTTTTCCTGTAAACATAGTATTTTGCTCTTTAATTATTTTAGCTTAATCTAAGTTAAGGTAACCTAATTCCTACCATTCTCTTTCCTTTATCTTCAAGGCTCTCCAGTTCCATTTTTTATACCCTTTTCCTAGTTTTCACATTCGTTTTTTGCTTTTGACTAGTTAATTCTCCCTTTCCCCTCCCTTGTCCTCTTCTCCCCTCTCACTTAAGAAAAATTTCCTTTCTCTTCCTCCCTTTCAATTTGTTTTCTATTAGTTTTAAAATTTTTACTGTTTGCATTTTTTCAAAGATGGATCTTTCTTTTAGTCTCTTATTTAACTTTTCTTTTCATGTATTCTAGACTGTTATTCTTTGATTCATGGCTGTTATAATTTTTAGTCCTTCAAGCTTCTATATTCATGGAATTAAAGCTCTAAAAATATTTATCATGGGTTTTTGTCATTACTTTGTAGATCCTGCCTGACCCTTTTTTTCTTGCTATTCCTCACATATAAAAAGACCAATTCCTGAATTTCTGAGTCAGAGAGGATAACGCCTATGGTAGGAATTTTTCTGTTTCCCTGATTGTGAAGCTCTGATTTTCTTTTTAGGAATTTTTTTTTGAATAATTTTTATCGAATGTCCATCTTTTTCATTAGTGGCTAGACTTTGCAGGATATATCACCATGGGTAGCACATTGAGCTACTCACTTTTCAGAAAGTTACTCCATTTGTTCCTGTGGTTTCTGGTAAGCACAGAATATTCTTATGTTATTTGAAATTCTTTTTCTTTAAATCTGAAAATTTTTCTTCTGGTTGCTTACAAAATGTGTTATTTTTTTATTGGAATTGTTAAATTTAATTACTATGTGTCCTGGAGTTTGCAAGATAAGATGGTAGTGGTGATAGTTGTTTCTATGGACTCTTTCAATTGACCCTTTTTCCTGTGTTCTGAAGGGTTCCAGATGAACAGCAGTTGAACATGGGTTAGTTGGTCCTGAGATAGAGACAATTGGAAGGGAGTCAGATTCTCAAATGTGAATGGTGGAGACTGGTGTTACCAGGTGTACGGTGAGATAATGAGAAGCCAGTGGCCACCCCGGGGAAGAGTTCTCTTTGGGAACACCAGGGATGCCCTGGAATGGGTCTTTCTCCCAGATAGTAGCCTGTGTCTTGGTGAGATCAAGTCTAGGGAGTGTATGGATAGTAGAATGACAAGCTGACATTGTCCTAGTCTTAAAGTCAGACTGATGAGTAGCTCACAATGCAAAGATGGAAGGTTTGCTGAGGATTGATTCATTGAAAGACAGTTAGGATGTACCTGATTGTAGCATTCATCACATAGTACAGGCTAGTGCTTGTCTACATGGTACCTTGCTGGTATGTGAGAAATCAAAATTAAGGGCCAGAGAATCTTGCAGCAGCCAGAACATCTCCAATAGTTCTGTTTCCTATAAATTAGGCCCTGGGATGGAGCTATTCTGGTAAAGGTGGGGAGAAGGACCCCTTGCAGAGCATACCCCTCACTATAATAAACATAATTGTGCAACTCAAGCCTCCAATCATTTGGTTGGTTATCGAGATCCTCTTTAATACTAGTTGTAGTTCTGAGCAATTTACAATTCGTTTGTTTTGTGTGTTATTTCTTGTTTTATGGTTTTTCAGGTTGTCTTCTTGCCTTGCTTTTCTGATTGAAATATAATTCTGTCTCTTCACCCTACCTTCAAGATTAATAGCTTTGCTTAACATGTGATCATGTTTTCTTTTATTATTATTATTATTATTATTGTTTGAGCTTTTTTTTTTGCTAGTGTCAATTATTTCTGGGATACAGAAAACAAATTCTTTCATAACTCTTACTTGCTTTTAAAATGATTCAGGAAGAGCTTGCTGTGGTTCAGTGCTCTTTTGAGAAAACATAGGGTCCTCCACCTTCCAGATGTTGACTCTTTTGTCTCATAATATTTACTCAGAGATGTCTAGACTCTTTTAGCTACTCTGGAGTCCATATTCTTTTCTGTTAGTCATATTTTCCCTGTTGATTTATAGGTTTGTGATCAAGGCCTTTAACTCAATTTTATTCTTCCTAAGATCTTTAATAATTTCCTTCTTATTTTCTTATATATTCCCCTCTTACCTACTTTCTACTCATTCCCCCTTTGATGGAGATGTTCCTAAAGGCTGGGCTTAAAGCCTTTTCAATCTACTCCTATGCTAGGGCTCTGCCTCAAACAACTTCTAGGGGATAAAGGAGAAAACAGAATGGTCCAGGATGGATGCTGGGCTCTTTTCAGGATTAATGGAGTGCCAGAGAGTGCTACTGGTTGATATCCTGCTCTTATCCCATTTCTTGGTACTCGGGCTGAGTACTGTGGTAACCAAAGATTACTATTCTGTTGCTGTCCAAGTTATAGCAAGTATCTGTCTTCTGATTTTCTGTGATACTGGGAGGAACAAGTGATAGACTTGAGTTCCAGTATAAGCCAGTGGATTGGCTTGTGTAGGTCTGCCCAAAGGTGGCAGATGGAGGAGTAGATCCTGAATATCTGTGTCTATCTAGTACCTGAAAATTTCTCTGAATTAAATCAAAATATCTGAAAGTAGATTAGGACCTTTTTGTATTTCTTTCAATGAATAATGTAATTCACATTGTAACATGTTAGCTAATTTTTTCTTTTCTTTTTTTCTTTTTGCAAGGCAATGGAGTTAAGTGTGCCTCAGGTCGTACAGCTAGGCAATTATTAAGTGTCTGAGACCCAATTTGAACACAGTTCCTCCAGGGCCAGTGTTCTAGCCACTGTTCCACCTAGCTGCCCCAACTTTTCTTTTTCTTATCTCATTAACATTTATTAAATGAACAGTAGAAAAGCTGTAAAACTTACGAACAAATTAAAAGAATCTTAGGTTGGACTTTTAAAAAAGATGCTCCTAACCACTGATGAGGAGGAAATTAAAGAGATAATTCAGAGCTACTTTGCCAAACTATATGCCAATAAATTGGACAACTTGAGTGAAATGGATGAATATTTACAAAAATACAAACTGCCCAGGTTAACAGAAAAGGAAATAAATTACTTAAATAAACCCATTTCAGAAAAAAGAAATTGAAGAAACCATCAATAAACTACGTAAAAAAAAGTCTTCAGGTCCAGATGGATTTTCAAGTGAATTCTACCAATCATTTAAGGAACAATTAATTCCTATTCTACATAAACTATTTTAAAAAATGGGAAAGGAGGGGGTTCTGCCTTTTATGACACATAAACTCCTTTTATGACACCAACATAGTACTGATACCTAAACCAGGAAGAACCAAAATAGACAAAGAAAATTATAAATCAATCTCCCTAATGAATATTGATGCAAAAATCTTAAATAAAATTTTAGCAATGACACTACAGCAAGTTATTACAGGATAATACAGCATGATCAGGTTGGATTTATTCCAGGCAGGCAGGAATGGTTCAACATTAGGAAAACACTCAACATAATTAATCATATCAATAGTAAAATAAACAGAAACATATGATTATAGATGCTGAAAAAGACTTTGATAAAATACAACATTCATTCCTACTAAAAATACTAGAAAGTTTAGGAATATATAAAGTTTTCCTTAAAATAATAAATAGTATCTATCTAAAACCACCAACAAATATTGTATTTAATGGGAATAAACTCAGACCATTTTCAGTAAATTTAGGGGTGAAACCAGGGTGCCCATTATCACCATTACTATTCAATATAGTATTGGAAATGCTAGCAGGAGCAATAAGAGAAGAAAAAGAAACTGAAGGAATCATAATTGGCAAGGAGGAAGCAAAACTTTCACTCTTTGTAGATGATAAGATGGTATACCCAGAGAACCCAAGAAAATCATTTAAAAAAAACTCATTGAAACAATTAACAAATTCAGCAAAGTGGCAGGATATAAAATAAACACACATAAATCATCAGCATTTCTATATATATATAAACAACAAAGCCCAAGAACAAGAGATAGAAAGAGAAATTCCATTCAAAGTAACTATAGACAACATTAAATACTTGGGAATCTACCTCCCAAGACAAACCTAGTAACTATATCAACACAATTATAAAGCTTTCCTCACCTAACTAAAGTCAGATCTAAATAATTGAAAAAATGTCAAATGCTCATGGTTAGGTTGAGCTAATATAATAAAAAAGACAATTTTACTTAAATTTAATTAGTTATTCAATGTCAAACCAATCAAACTACCAAATAACCACTTTACTGAGCTAGGAAAAAATAGTGATAAAATTCATCTGAAGCAACAAAAGGGCAAGAATAGCAAGAGAACTGATGAAAAAAAATGTAAATGAAGGTAGCCTAGCTCTACCAAATCTAAAACTATACTATAAAGCAACAGTCATCAAAACTGCCTGGTACTGGTTAAGAAATAGAGTAATGGATC
This sequence comes from Macrotis lagotis, assembly GCF_037893015.1. Classification (NCBI taxonomy): domain Eukaryota; kingdom Metazoa; phylum Chordata; class Mammalia; order Peramelemorphia; family Peramelidae; genus Macrotis; species Macrotis lagotis. Next base: position 252,632,762 of record NC_133660.1, on the reverse strand, counting down.
AGGAGATTAGGATAGATTCAAAAGTAACTGCAGTAAATAACTATAACAATCTACTATCCCAGCCTCTGGGATAAGAACTTACTATTTGACAAAAATTGTTGGGAAAACTGGAAAATAGTATAGCAAAAAGTAGGCATAGATCTATATTTCACACCCTGTACCAAAATAAGATCAAAATAAGTACAGGATTTAGAGTGATACCACAGATAAATTAATAGACCAAAAAATACTCTATCTGATCTATGGAAAAGGGATAAATTTATGACCAAACAAGAATTAGAGTACACTATAAACTACAAAATGAATGATTCTGACTATATTAAATTAAAAAGTTTTTACACTAGTAAAATCTATGCTGCCAAAATTAGAAGAAAAGCAGAAACCTGGAAAACAATCTTTACCACCAGGAGTTCTGATAAAAGTCTCATTACTAAAATATATAGAGAATTGCACCAAATTTATAAGGTCACAAGTCATTCCCCAATTGATAGTCAAAGCATATAAACAGATTGTTTTTTAAATGAAGAAATTAAAGCTATATGTAATCATATGAAAAAATGCTCCAAATCACTATTGATTAGAGAAATGCAAATTAAAACAACAATGAGGTATCATCTCACATCTATCAGATTGGCTCAGATAAGAAAAAGGAAAGATAATAGATATTGGGGGGAAGACTGGGACATTAATGCATTGCTGGTGGAGTTGTGAAGTGATGCAATCATTCTGGAGAACAATATGGAGCTATGCCCAAAGAGTAATAAAACTGTTTCTACCTTTTGACCCAGCAATTCCAATTCTAGGTCTATATCCAGATGAAATTATTTTAAAAAAGTAAAAATCCTACATGTTCCAAAATATTTATAGCAGCTCTTTTTTTTTGTAGTGGCAAAGAATAGGAGACTGAGGGGATGTCCATCAATTGGGGAATGGCTAAACAAGTTATGGTACATGAACATTATGGAATATTATTGCTCTATAAGAAACCATAAATGGTCACACTCTAGAGAAGCATGGAATGACTTATGGAATCTGATGCTGAGTGAAGGGAGTAGAGTCAAGAGAACATCAACAACAATATTGTGAGATGAACAACCTTGATGGACGCAACTTGTCTCAACAGTCCAGAGAGCTAAGACAATTATATTAGATGGTTATGGTCTATATTATACCCAATCAGAGGAAGAAAAACAAGACCCCTACCAAATCTGAACACTTTATAAAAAATTATCTCTTATGTATCTCTTTACCTTAATCCTAATTCCTCATACCAAAAATGACTAATTTGTAAATATTTTAACAAAATATGAATGTAAAATGCTAACCTGACCGTTCCCTACTGAGGGAAGAGGGGTGGGAAGGAAGGGTGCAGGGAAATTTTGTAACTTGGAAATATGCATCTACAAATGGATGAAAATAAAGAAAAATAGAGAAAGAAAAAGATGCCTTTTTCTTAAAAGAACAATACCCCTAGAATAAAATAGAAGAGTTAAATATACTGAGATGCTTGGGTGGGTGAAATAAGGGATACTTGCATGAACTTGAGTGTTTTTCTTATGGCAAAGGTGGAGATTCAATAGGAAGGAAATTTCATTGTTCCTAGATGAAATATGTACACAAAAAAAGGGTTTAATCAGCTCATTCAGGGAATCTAGTATTTCAAAGCTAGTGTGTTATGATCAAAAGTGATTAACTTGATCCGGGCATCCTTTAATACAAATATTTGTTACAAGTAACCTGAATAATGCTAAGTATAACCTGGACTTGACCTTATTAAAAAGAGTTTGAGAGACCAAATTTGGATGTAAGGACACTCAATTTGGGAACATGGGGTCAGAATGCAATGAGGTATGGGCTGTAATGGAGATATTAGTAGATATGTATTTCCTTTGGAAGAAAAGAGGGTAAACTTATGGTTCTCTAGTGCTTTTAATACAATAGTCAACAAGAGTACTTGTAGTATACTGGGTGGTATATTGTTCTGCAAAATATATTTCATACTTGGAGAAGAGCCTCTAATATCAAGCAAAGAGAGCTTTAAGAATAGGGTAAAACTCTTTAAAGTGGCAGGGAACTGGAAATTGAGGGATTCAATTGGGTGATGGCTGAACAAATTGTGGCATATGAGTGTGATGGAACACTATTGTTCCTTTGGTGGGGCATATTTGTGGGACAAAGGGATTAAATGACTTGCCCAAAGCCACACAGATTGTAAGTATCAAGTGTCTGAACCAGATTTGAACTCAGGTCTTCCTGACTCCAGGGAAAGTGCTCTATCCACTGGGCCACTTAGGTGCCCAAACACTATTGTTCTGTAAGAAATCATGAGGAACGGGAATTCAGAAAAACCTGGAAAAACTTGCATGAATTGATGCTGGGTGAAGCGAGCAGAACCAGAACAACATTGTAATAACAACAACATGGGGTGATGATCAACCATAATGGACTTGCTCATTTCAACAGCACAATAATCAAAGACAATTCCAAAAGACTTGTGATGGAGAAACCCAACCATATCCCTAGAAGGAACTATGGAGTTTAAATGCAGACCAAAGCTTACTATCTTCAGTTTTAATTTAAAAGTTGTTTTATAAATTTTTTTTTCTGTTTTTTCCTATTTGGATTTGATTCATGTTACACAACATGATTAATATTTATCTTCATTTAGCATCATTATACATGTAAAGCCTATATTAGATTGCTTTCTGTCAGGGGGAGGAAGGAGGGAAGGGTGGGAGAAAAATGTGAAACTCAAAACCTTGCAAAAAAAGGATTCTCGAACACTACCACTGCATATAGTTGGGAAAATAAATAAATAAAATATTATTTAAATATTTTTAAATCAAATATTAAATTAAATATCATTTAATTTTTTAAAAAAACAGCATAAAAAAAGCATAAAAATCAAATGTGAATCATGCTGGTAGGAACAGAGCATGTTAGTACAGGATCCTGGTTAAGGGCTGATCCACAAACTTTGATTCAGCTCCACATTCTTCTTTACAATATAATCATAAAAGGAATGTTGGAATTGGAAGACATCTTGGAGATTTCTTCCCCTACTCCTCTAATTTTATAGATGAGGAAACTAAGATTTCTAAGGTTAAATAACTCACCCAGGACAACATTTCTAGTTCCCTGCAGACTCAAGATCAGAATCCAGGTTTCTTCCTGTTAAGAGAAACTTCCACTACTAATAGCATCCAAAAAGATAACCAAAGAAACCAGTTCAGTACAGCAGGATGAAGTAGCTATCAGATGCCTTGTGCCCCTTAAGATGCCAGCCTGTCTAGTCTTTTCTCATAGCTAACATTTACATAGAAACTTAATGTGAGGAATATGGGAGTATTTGGGTTCCACAAGAATGTGAAGGGAGAATTGTTAGTTTACATTAAAAAGACTGGTGCCTAGGGGCAGGTACTAAAATAAAGTCAGACTCAACATCAATCTGATCAAAAACTGAGATTAGGCTGGGTGTGCCTAAATTAACCAAGGTTCTTGACCTTCTCCTTGCATGCTCAAAGAGATAGCTATTTTAGCCCATTAGTATAATGAGCAGGGAGGGGAAAATGTATGGGGATCAATTGGATTATGATCCCAGCCTACATCTAGCATGAAGGGACAGAAACAAAGCCTATCAAACTGCATAAAAGACCTTCTATTTCTGGGATTCCTCAGCCTTCTCTCCCACCTTGAGAGAGGTGTGCTATTAAGATATTTTAATAAAAACCATTTTAATCATTCTGGACTAACTGTTCACAAGCCATTTATAACACTTAAGGTCTTAAATGTTTTTATCTTTCAAAGGAAGAAAGTTAGTAGAAGGACTTATAGACTTTGAGTTGGGTCTTGAGTTTGGATTCCTTCTGGATCACTCACCACTTGGTAGTGGTAGATGATGTTCTATGTGATTAAATTTCTTATCTTTAACATTAGGGGATCTATCTTCTATGCCATTTCTTAAATAAAAAAGATGGGATTATCAGAGTATAGATTTAGATGGAAATGACTTTTACAGATCATTAAGCACAATTCTTTCATTTCACAAGACAAAACTGAGGCCCAGAGAGGTTAAATGACTTAGCACCAGGTAGTATTGGGTGGTAAAGGCAGAGTCAGGATTTGAACCCTGTTCCTTGATTCTAAATTTATACTTTCCATTCTATGCCATGTGCCAGGGAACATTTGTGGCATTCTTATCTCTCCATCTGCTGTGTGAGAATAGAACCAACCAGCTCCAAGCAGGGTCTACCAGGAGCCGACGGGGCTGATCCACTCACTAGTTGGTTGTGTGCTAGAGAGGGAGAAATCTTTTGAGTTGGAAAAAGAAAGTAATGGAAAATCTGGGAGTCATCAGGAAATGTTTGATGCTGTAAAGGACTGATTGAAAGTTAAACAGGTTAATGTGACATTTCAAAGGGATTCTGAAATTCAATAGCTTTCCCTGTCAGCTGATGTTTATTCTGGAGTTGGAAGGCAAATGTTGAATTTCTTCAAAGGAACAATGGCAGAGTAGAGAATGGTTATGGATGTCCCAGGCTTAGGCAGTTTCTCCTGACCAAATACACATACATACTATACATACATAGAAACATACATAATAGCCACATATTAACAAATGGGGTAAAACATCTGGGCTGCCCTCCAACCCAATTTCTTCATAATCAAAGGCAGCTTCGGTTACATGTATTAGTTTTCCACATTCTGAAGAATCAGGTAGAGTGAGAACAACAAAAGGAACCATAATAAAGGTAGAACCAGAAAGGGCCCTATTTATCCTTCTTTTTGAATGTATATTGGCCCTGTCCAGGAAAACAAGATTATCAACTCTCATTTTGTATTTCTGGAGTGACTGAGATTCATTCTGTTTTTTTTTCTTATTCAAAAGTATAATTAAAAAAAAACTCTGCTGTTGGACGAATGGATTCACTCCCCTGAGGATCTCTACCTACCTGTGCAACAATGATGTGTCATATTGACCCAAGCATATTGAATTAGAATGGAAAAATGGGACCCCATTATTTATGTAGCATGTCTTACCTCATGGTCTCCAAGCTAAGATGGTAGAAAAGGCTATCTAGGTGAGCCAGTAAGCAAATGAAAGTTGTGATAGGAGGGCTAGAGAAGACGACTTAGGCAGTGGAGCATGCCGTGATCTACAAAATAAGAAGACACTAGAGCTAGATCAGTTAGTCTAGCCACTCCTCATTTAGGATATGGAAAGTTCCCTCCCAGATCATCTTTTTGTTATTGTTGATAGTTGTGTACTCTTCATGGCCCCATTTGGGGTTTTCTTGGCAAAGATACTAGAGGGGTTTGCATTTCCATCTCTGGCTCATTTTACAGATGAAGCAACTGAGACAAACAGGGTGAAGTGACTTGCCCGGGGTCACCCAGCTTCTATGTGAATCTGAATTTGACCTCAGGTCTTACTGACTCTAGACCCAGCAGATCATCTACCACAATGCTTTTTTCTTTCATAAATGAAGACCAAGGGAATTGAGGTATCTTATCAAACATGATCCAGATAGACAGAGGTAAAAACTTAGTGTCTATAAAATGAAGGCATTATTCTAAACACTTTTACAGTTATGGTCTCAATTGATAGCTAAGCACATAGTGCTATGTAAAAGTTAACTTATTATCACCATCCTCCTCATCATCTACATTTTCTAGTTCAGTTCGATTTGATTCGATCTTGTATTTTCAATTCAGTTCAGTTTGGCTATTTAGCATGTCTAAGCCACTGACTGACTAATACAAAGATTAATAAGTCTATTGTGATCCAAGGATCCAGGTGGATGTTAAATTCTTCCAGGAAGAGACTGAGGCAATCTTAGTATTTATGAAGAACTTTGAAGTCCAGCTAACTGGTACAATGGATAGAGCACTGGTCCTAGAGTCAGCAGGTCCTGAGTTCAAATCCAGCCTCAAAAACTTGACTCTTACTGTGTGACCCTGGGCAAGTCACTTAACCCTGAATGCCTCACATCCAGGGTTATATCCAGTCATCCTGATTCCTCTCTGGCCACTGAACCCAGATGACTCTGGAGGAGAAAGTGAGGCTGGTGACTTAGCACAACCTCCCCTCACTCATTTCCAATTCATGTACTTCTCATGGCATCACCTCCCTGATGTCATGGTCTTCTTTGAGAACAAACAGCAGTAGCAACATTTATGAAATCCATCTAGAAGAAAGATCTTGGAAATTGTTTCTATCAGATCTTGGCTAATTCTTCTAGAAGAGATCTTTTAAAATTTTTACCTCCTTTGAGATTAATTTTTTTAAAAATTACTTTTCTTAGACCTCTTGTTGATCTCAGTTTGTTACTAAGCTTAAATTGCTAGTAGTACAAACCAATAAAATTTTTGAAAATGGTTCCATTTGTTATACAATCCAGTCTCTTTAGAATAGGACATTGTTTTTCCCCAACTATGCCTTGCTTGACATCCAACATACGGCACTGTTGCACTGAGCAAAATCTATCTCAGATCAGGATTTTATTTATAATGTACCTCACAGAATTTCCTTTTCAGTTTACTCTCACATTCACTAACCAGATAATACTTACATATGCTTAAATCCAATTTTTAAATATAAAAAGACCTTTAAGATCATGTTCAAGCTTCAGTTTTGTAGCTGGGAAAACTAAGAGGGTAGAATTTGCCTCTAAACAATGTATAGCTAGGTCCCTTTTGTGTCTGATCACATCAGTCACGTATGGGAAGTGCCCTCCCAGATCATCTTTTTGTTATTGTTTATAGTCATGTACTCTTCATGGCCCCATTTGGGGTTTTCTTGATAAAGATATTGAAGTACTTTGCCATTTTTTTCTCCAGTTCATTTTTTCAGATGGGGAAATTGTGGCAAACAGTGACAGCTAGGACACAACTAGTATGTGTCTCAGGCAGGATGTGAACTCATAAAGAGGAGTCTTTGAGTTTCCAGGCCCAGGACTCCCCTACACCAGCTAGCTACCCTAAATTACCTTCTAGGGATGCCATGAAGAAGGTTTAAAGACTCTATGGGACAAAGGAACAGTGGGACAATTTGGGCAAGGATCAGAGCATTATCTATCTATCTATCTATCTATCTATCTATCTATCTATCTATCTATTTGGATTGGGGCATTTTAAGCAGAACTTATTCCAATTAAAAAAAGATAACCTTTTACAAGGCTCATAATACTGGCTTTACAGATAATTTAAATTTTGTTTCATTTGTACTAGGATTATGGGGATTTCTTATATGAAAAATTGGAATTTTCAGGTACATTTCTGACAGAATAAAAGACAAAAAGGTCAATCATTTACTAGTCAAACCACCTATATAAAGTCTGTTATGAAGCTAAATTTCTAGAACTTTGGATAACATATTCCCAAGAAAGACAGAGGGTGTGTGTCTAGTTTTCTTCAGGAAGGACATAGTTGTAAATAATTTCTGACTGAATTTATTAATTTCAAATCTAATTAGACATTGACTATAATGCAAAACTGTAAATGAATATAAGGTCTAAACAAAATAATACAAAATAAAAAATATGGCTTACAGCAATATATACTGTGTGTGTGTGTAAAATACAGATGTTAACTGTTAAACCAAAAAAGTGAATTCAAAATATTCATAGAAACTTCAAAACTAAAAACACTCCTCTGTCCAGTGACCAAGATGAAACTAATGAAAATGAAGAGAACCTTCTATCTATAATTTAGAATATCAATTAGAAATATTGACATTATAGAAAAATAGCTCATCATTTCTTCACAAGTTATAAGCTGAATAAATTCCAAAGTATTAATGAGAACAGAACAATTTGGTTATATATTAGGTAGACTGTTAGGAAAGGGAAGTAAATACAAATTCAATTATTGGAACTTGGTCCCATTCTGACTTTAGTATTTTACATTGTTTATTCCAAAGGTCAAGAGTAACCATCAATGGACAGGGACAAACAATAGGCTAATTAAAGATTATTTCCCCAATTTTCTTCAAAGATGCTTTTTCCTCACAGTATTTTAAAATTTCTTCAAAAGCATATTCTGTGCTTTAAAATTAAAAATTCCTTCCCTCATTATTTTTCCATGTGTAGAAGGGATCAGGAAATTAAAGTATTCTCTATAAAAGTTGCTCAGATGATTATGCAATGGTCATGTTATTGTTACAGTAGCTGAATATTAGACTTCTGAGTTAGCAGGGACCTTAGAATCCATCTAGATAAACTTTAAAAGTGTTATTTTAATAAGAATATTTGGAAGGATAAATGTCTTATTTATCTCTATTAGCACTAAGAATATAGTAGGCAATTAATCTATTCTTGTTGAGAATTTGCTGATAATAAATGCAATAAAATGTAATATGCAATAAAATATGCCAAGAGATTATATATGTTATCTTTCATTCATAACTCACAAAAATTTCCTTGACTAAAAGATTCATTTCTCCAGAGCTTTGCTTCTATTGGTTCTGATTCTACTGCACATATTTCTATTTATTCAATTTAAGAGATCCTAGTGTCAAATCAAGAGAAAATGATAATGGTGGACAAGCTATTTATGAACTGAGTCAGGATAGATTACACTCAGAAGATGGAGACACAATGAGGTTTTTCTATAGAAGCATGCTCCGCTTTCTGACATATTAAGTAGTGGATAAAATGCTAGCTCTGGGATCAAAGACTTGTATTCAGATCCTGCCTTAAACACCTAGGGACATGTCACTTAGCTTTCTGGGACCCATTTTCATTAGCAGAATAGGAGTAACAGAACTTGTTTCACATGGTTCACACATCAAATAAGACAGTACATAAGTGTTTTACAAACCATAAAGTGCTGTTTCAAGTTGAAATAGTGTTAGTAGTAGCAGCAATAATCAATAATAATATTTAAGATTTGCAAAAGTTTTATAAATATCATGCTATTTTATTCTCACAACCACCTTGGCAAATATTATCCCTCTTTTACAGATGAGCAAACAGGTAGAATGAGATCAAATGATTTGCTCAGGATCACAGAGTCTGACTTCAGACTTAGCTCTCTATTCACTTAACCACATCATCTAGCTGCCTTGGAGTAGCAACAATGATAACTACCTAGTAGAAGCAGTAACAGTGATATTAACAATACCGTCCAGAAAGCAGAATATTGGGTGAAGCAATATTATAGGAGTCAGTCTGGGCCATAGGAAGTGTTCTGCTTCTTAAATAACCAGGGTGCCCCAAAGTAGAATGGGCTGTCTTAGAAACTGGTAAGCTCCCCCCCCCCCACTAGAGGTGTTTGAATGAAGGCTGGAGGAGCCCACATTAAGACTATGGAGCAGATTTTTCTCCAGGGATAAGTTGTACTAGACGATCACTGAGGTTCCTTCTGAGATTCTGGGCAACCCCCCAGCAAGCAATATGAGATGGCTGCTCCAGAGACTTGTCATCCCATGGGTTTAAAGTGCTCCTTCAGATTTCAGTTGATCCTGGGATATTTTATGTCTCAGGTCACTGACTACTGGAGAATGCAATGAGATTTTCAGATCATGTGCTGGAATTTGATTCTACACAGATCAGAACCTCCTTGTGACTCATCCTTGGTTGGAGCACTGCGGGCCTTCTTAGTCTGATCCTTCCTTGACACATCTTCACATTATCAATAAAGTAAAAATGCCTTCTTTGGGACTTTCTTAGTTTGATATGTCTCTATTTGCTGAGACAGTTGTGGTTTATTATACATTTACAATGTAAATAAATGGAATAATCATGATTTCAGGGGACATAAAGGAAACTTTTCAAAGAGATATCTGAAGATCAGCTGAAGAAATTTAACAAGTTCAGTCTGAAAGAGATAAGACTTGTGATTGTAGATGGCATATAATAGCTATCCTCATATATTTGAAGGGGAGTCCTGAGAAAAACAATTGATTCTGCTTTCTTAGCCTATCAGGTACATTGTAGATTTTGAAAAAATTATTTTTCCTTCAATTACATATAAAAAAAAATTAACATTACTGTGAGGAATGTAGGGTCTTGGTCTTCACAGGCTGTGTGTGTGTTTGTGGTGGTGGGGGGTCCCTAAGGAATCCATTACAAAGGGCGAATGGACCCAGCCAATCACAAAATTGGGAGTTTTCCTAATCCCATTGCAGAGATGTCAAACCCAAGATCAGAAGACTCCAGTTCTCAACTGATCAAGAGTGACCTAGTGATCTTGACCTAATGCAACTGAGTTTGCACAATTAGATAATTGAATATTATCCCACACAGCCCGTGATGATCAGGGTTCATCAGCAAATCTGTCATATGATACGGGGAGAGGATCATATTAGGGACATGTCATGGGATGGACGGATCTCTTAGATTGTAACTCAAACTCTGAGAGCCTATGAAAATCCAAGAGGAAGGGGAAAGAGTTTCTGAAGACTATAAATTACCTGATGTTCTACTGCTACCTCGTGCCTCACGCTAGTTAAGGCACCCATATCTTGCAATGTTTGTGAATAAAATCTACAACTTTTTCTCACTCTAGCAGATTTTTCTTTCATTTACAGATAACAATTAGTTCTTTAAAATTTTGAGTTCTAAATTCTTTCCTTCTCTCCCTAATGCCTTCAAGGAGGAGGCAATTTAACATAGTTATAAAGGTGAAGTTTTCTAACAGTTTTCTCAAGTAGGAATGGGCTGTAGATCAGTGCTAAATTGCCTCCCTACTCCCTCTCTTATTCTTATTCTTCTAGAAAGGATTATGACATCAAGGAAATCAAGGGCAAGTGAACTGAATTTTAAGTGAGGGGGAGGAGAAGGAAAGGTGCAAAATCACCACCCTTGATGCAGGGGAAAGATGAGGAGAATTGTGAATATAACAGAATTTGGGTGGAGATGTAAATTGAAGTACAGAATTATGATTGTAACAGAAACAATTGTAATCTTGGGTAGAAACTCTCTCCATTCTTAATGTACCATTGATTCATTATTTAATGTAAACTTTGTATCCTGATCTCCCTAATTCTGGGTCCAGTATAGGGGGAAGGGAGTTCAGCTTTTGCCCTCTGGATGAGAGGCAAGACATAAAAACTTGGGTTGAACCCTGGTTCAGGGTGGCAAGTCTTCTCTGATCATGGCCCAACCAACACTACTTGGCTGTTATTTTATCTCTCTCTCACTCTCTCCCTAGCCTTTCCTATGTCTTGTAACCTTTTAAAATAAATTTTTGTTTTATTTCCACCCTTACTTTCCTGAGTCTGAATAATGATTCCTCATAGGCAGAACCAAATCCAAGTAGCCAGCTGCTACAGCATCACTTTCTCCTCCAAAGCCATCTGGATCTATTGGTCAAATATGGACCAAGGCACTAGAGATAGCCCTGGATGCTGGGCGGGGGGGGGGGGGGGGGGGGGGGGGACCTTGGCCTTTTAAAACAAAGAAGACAAAAGAAAGGCCTCTTTTGTACAGTATAAAAAAATTAAGTCTGAGAGGGTTAAACAGAAATAATAGATATTTACATTCACACTAAGCAGATCAAGGGCCTTATATAGGATAGAGATTATTGTTTAGAAATGAATGGGACCAGATAGTTTGTGAGGGCTCTTTCTATTCAAAATTCTGAGTCCCAGGACCTTCAAAATCACTTTTAGAGCTTTGTTTACAAAGGTGATTCAAATTTGACTATTCATTAAAGGCATTTATTGAAGGCATTAAGTGGCACAGTGGATAGAGCACTGGTCAGGAGGACCCGGGTTTGAATCCAGCCTCAGACACTCACTAGCTCTATGATCTTGGACAAGTCAGGGGACATCTGATCCATATTTATCATCCTGATCCACTGGCCCATCTGGTTCTGGAGAAGAAAGGGAGGCTGGTGACATAGCCCCCTCACTCAAATCCAATTCATGTGGATCACCTCTCTGATGTCATGGTCTTCTTTGAGAATGAAGGACAAACAACCATATCATCATCCCCAAGGAGTCTACTTCCAGTTACTTGTTTGAAAGTAATATCTTGTATTTGAATATTTTATTAATCAGCCTTTTTTTAACTATTAAAAAAGTTCAGTTTATTTTCTTTGAATCTATAAGAGCCAACATTTATCTAGTTGTTTAAAATTATAAAGCACTTTGGGTATGTTACCTTGAGGTAAGTGCTATTATCATACCCATTTTATAGCTCAGGAAACTGAGGCAGGGAAATTAAGGGTTATAAAGCTAGTAGGTACCTCCTGGAGGACTTTAAATCTAGTCTTTCTTCCTGTCTTTAAGTTAGTCAATTATGCCAACAAGTTATGAAATGAAACATTCAAAAGATAAGCAATATCATACTTTAACAAAGTCTTTTATGTTAAAAAACATAATTCAGTATTGGTTTAGTGAAATGTTTATTTTCCTAATTCATGAAACTGGGATTACTCTAGGAGGGTTAAACAGAAACAACTGCTAAAATTTTGAGTTCTAAATTCTTTCTCTCCCTCCCCAATGCCTTCAATAAGAAGGAAATTTAACAGTTATAAAAGTGAAATTTTCTAAGAGTTAGAAAGCTACCAGTATGTAGCTTGCCATTTCTAACAGAGTTTTAGAAATGATAAAATGTCTGGCACAGAGTATGTACATCATATAAATGCTAGTTGATGTGATAATATTTAATAACCATTTTAGTTTTACCTTATATGGAGCAGGTAATAAAAACCCTGTTAAATACTAATGGCAATTTCAACAATGAAATTTGTTGGTATTAAGGTGATTTCTTAATGAGACACACTTGAAGATTGTTAAGTAGCCTAATACCTGTATTGGAGAAAGCTAGTGTAATAATTCTTTATTCCCAATGAGAGAAATTGTTGTCTTTTATAGTTAAGATCAATTCACTGAGTCATAAAAAAGCTGCTGTAGAATTTGAAATTCTAAATTGAGAATTTCTTACAGTTTGGATCTTCATATTTAGAAAAGTATCATATAGTATTTATAGTATATTATAGTATATAGTATATGTATATATATATATATATATAGTATATAGTATATTATAGTATAAACATATAGTATTAAATATAGGGGCAGCTAGGTGGTACAGTGGATAGAGCACTGCCCCTGGAGTCAGGAGTACCTGAGTTCAAAACCTAGCCTGAGACACTTAATAATTACCTAGCTGTGTGGCCTTGGGCAAGCCACTTAACCCCATTGCCTTGCAAAAACCTAAAAAAATAAATTACATTCACTTACAGTTAATAAACATTCTCTTGATTAGACTCCTTAAAAAAAACAACAAACCCTCACATGACTTTTTTCCCCCCACTAACATGAAATCATTTACCAGCCTTGGAACACAACATTCCTGTGCTGAGTTTTCCTTGTCGTATATCTTGTCATGTTCCTTGAGTTTTACTTTCTGCAAAAAGTGATAAAAAATTCTGGGTTCTCTTACATCACTAACATTTTACTTTATTTGATCTCTTTCAAAAGTTAATTTTTAAAAATGATACAGATAAAAAGGAGGAAAAAAGGATAAAGGATAAGTGATATTTTTGTTTTTATAGCTTGATAGCTGCCCGGAGCTTGGCAGAGCGCCCTCGAGGATTGTCCTGGACCTCTTGACTTTCTGGTGTCACCACCTTCTTGTGGATCATTGCCCATTCCAAGGGAGAGGAGCTTCTAAAGGATTCCTCAGATTCGTGATTTAAACACAGTTCTGGGGCTTGGGTTATCTTCTGTCTCCTTTTTGGACCAGGTTTTTCTGTCACATCTATTCCATGCAAAAATCTTTTGACAATTCGGTCTTCTAGTGAATGGAAAGAAAGGGCAACTAGACGGCCCCCTGGCCTCAGAAATTTCTGAGCTGTCTTCAGGCCCACATAGAGTTCGTTCAGCTCATTGTTTACAAATATTCGGAGGGCTTGGAATGTCTTGGTAGCAATATGGGTGGATCTCTGGAGCAAGTCTTTCCTTTCATACAAAGCAGCAGTAGGAAACGCACCTGGAGATACATTTGGTAAGGGGTTGGGGAGAGGGGTGGGAAGAAGAGAAGGAGAATTGAATTAAAATTTTATTCTATGAACTAATAGCTCTTTGACAAATTTATATCCCTTAAAAGCACTTAATAGTGCTTTATTTGGGCATCCCACTTCCATTTCCATGTTTCAAGTTTTATCTTTCTCCTTTCTTTTGTAATGTCACACATGTGCAGTCTGCCTTTAGAAAAATAAGAGGGGTGAAAATTTCTACCTCTACTGGAAACTCATTTTCTGACTACCTTTAATTCTGTGAAATTCACTTACCTGTTTATGCATATTTAAAATGTTTAAACTTAAGGTATTTCCTTCTTCTGCCCACAACTCCTCCCTCTACCTTCCCTCCCCGATACTGCCCCTAAATTTCCAAGTTCAGAAGAGTCAATGCAAGTCTTAAATCTGTTCAAATCAGCATTCTAAAAGTCTGAAGAAGAAGGATCATTGAGTTTTGAGAATTATGAATGTAGCTTTAATGCTGTTAAAATCTTGTTGTGAAAGGCTGTTTGCTCCTGAGATATACATTGGTCCCTATTGTTTGACATATTGAACTTGGGGGTTGTGCACCCCAGGTCAGGAAGGACCAGTATGTAGCTTGCCATTGGAAGATACCTGGCCCAAAGTGCAAGACCACTCCCCAAGCACCACCCCTTGCCCAACCTACCACAGAAGGGTTTTGAACAGGAAGCACCATCCCTTCTGGGCTCTTCTTGATTCTGTCTTCTGATCCTGCAGGATGTCTACAACTCTTTCCTTCCTAGGTCATGTGCTCTCATGCTAGGCCCCCTGGTGATTCACCATGGGCTCCCATGCCACATGTCCAGGGCTATTTCTCTCTCTCTCCCTCTCTCACTTAAACTTCACCAGCTTATTCTTAAAATGGTTGCTGCTTTTCTAGTTTAATCTATATATTTGTAATAATTTACTATAATAAAATCCTGATCAGCTTTAACATCCCAGAGAGAACTTGAAATCTTTTGCCTTTTCAGTGGCCTTAAACCTTTGGTCTTCTATCTGTACATCTTTAACATAATCAGCAATATAATACCTTACAACTTGGTCATTTAATTTAGGGGGGGACATAGGTACAGAAAGGGAACTCCTGCCAGATGCTCAAGCACTTAAGGGAAAAGGCACCTCCTTGGACATTAAATGACTTGTCCAGGGTCACAAAGCAAGCACATGTCTGAGGATATATCCTTCAAGCTCAGCCTTCCAGTTTTACTACATCATCTAGATTCTAGACTACTATTAATAGTAATAATAATTAATTACTACTAGTAGGCAGCTAGGTATTGCTGTGGTAGATAGAGCAACAGGCCTGGCCTGAGTTCAAATGTGACCTCAGACACCTGGACAAGTCACTTAGCCCTGGTTTCTTCAGTTTTCTTATCTGTAAAATGAATTGAAGAAGGAAACTAGAAGTTTTGCTAAGAAAATCCCAAATGGTAACAAAGAGTCAGATATGACTAAATAATCACTACTGGTAGCAGCTGTGGCAGTGGTAGTAGGAGTAGTAATGAAAATAGTAATCTTGATGATGACAAAGTTATTTGAATAGCTAGGGAGAAGGAGGTTTTAAAAATCTCTTAAATAAGAGGGAAGAGGAAACACCTGAAGTTTGGAGAAATGTATAGATTCCAAATCCAAACCTCCTTTCAAATGCATCAATGCTTTTTATCCTCCTTATAAACAATTTTATGCCCAATACAACTGAAAGCAATTGAGGGTGGCCATAAATTGAGTAATTATGCCCTTAAATTTGTTGGCAATTGCACTTATTTTCTCTGTACAACTGATTGCATATGGCTAATTCCATCTGGCAGTGTCAATCAAGGTCCTGATTAATCAATGACTTGCACATGTAATAAGAACACCTGCAAATGATTCTGACTGCAAAAAAAGCTCAGTCTTGTGGGTCTTAGTTGTTCATGCTGGATCCCTGTGTAGCCAAGCAAACAGAAAAGATGTCCTATTCAACATGTTTTTCTTGGGTGAATGCCACAGAGAGAATGTGATGCTGTTGCTGCTTCTGCCCTCCAAGCCTAACCCGTTCATCTGTGCCATAGAAGTGCTGGGGGACATGGCAGCCAAATAAGAGCATGCCAAGCCAGGGTGCCCTGAGATCCCTCGAGTTATCTGTGAAGGACTAGCAGGAACCCTGAACACTGGCCAACTGGGTTATGATGAGACCATTGATTGAATTGTCCATCAAAAACTGAAGGCTCTGAAGTCACTGCAAATCTTCATTTAATGCAGACTTCAGATATGACACTCAAACCAAAACTGACGATAAACGCAAAATCTGATATTTAAAATGATTTTGAAAAGGAGATGAACATATTTAGACAGGCTTTCCAAAAAACCCTTTCTGAGTCTGGCAGCATGATTCAGCTAGCAGATCAACTATACCAAAACACAGAGACCAAGTAGAAGAAATCCAAAACATCTTGGTGCAGAATTAGATACATATAGATCCTCCTTATCCTTTGTGTTACTATAGCTGTCCAGATGCTGCTTTCAAAGAGTCTAAGGAAGACAATGTGCTTACATCCCAATGTTATAAAAAATAGATATTATATATATTCCTGCTTAAAAAAGTGAAACACTTATGATAGTATGATAGTTACTGGATCTATCTGAACTACACTAAAAAGGTAAGGACTTTCATATAATAGTAACAACAATAATGATGATAATGTTTCATTGAGGATATTTCCTCCATTGGTTCAAGTTGCAACCAATGCCTTTTCACCTTATAGAGTTTCACCTTATGTTTTACTATTATGGAGGAAACTCTCCATAAAGTAATTATTCACAAGACCAGAGGTCTTTCTTTGCTTGTCTTTAAGTATCATGTGGCTATCATAGTCACATACAAGTGGTCTATCTATTATTATCCCTTGCTTTTTACTCTGTGACCATAGCATAATACCTAATAATAATAATAATAATAATAATAATGATGATGATGATGATGATGCTGGGTGAAAGTTCAATTTCAACACAAAGTTACACCAAGATAAGAAATTCACTGCTTTATAAAAACTATTTCCTTCCTTTCTTCTTCCCCTCAAAGAGGAAAATATTAATTAGAGAAGTCTTATGTACTTTACTTTTGGAACATTTTGGAGTTCCTGAACCACAAGAGATGTCATAATATTTCAAGGTTATAAAACTTTCCCATAATTGATTAGAAAACCTTTAATTGTAATTTTTGCATCTAACAGTAAAGATTTTCTAAGTTAAACATAACAGTCTACAAAAGAAGTAAATGCATCATTCTGAGTGGATACTGAAGGGCTGATAAAAAGGTTCCATTTAGTTACCCTTATTATAGATGCATGAAATGTTAAGTAAAAATCTGACCTTTCAATTGGACCTTCAGGGTAGGCAAAGAACTTTACATACATTATCAAATGTAGTAGTTGGTATTGGTAGTCTGATTTTAGAGATGATGTGCCCTTGATCAAACAGGTAGTCGGAATCAGGAGCAGGATTTTAAGTCAGGTTGCTCCCGCCTTCTAGTCTAGTGGTCTTTTTCTACCATAGCACTTTTAAAGAACCATTTTCCAGTACATTGAGTGGCACCTCTAAGTACAAAGACTGTACTGTTTGAAGGGAGTCTTCACAGTGATGAGATCAAGGATTCACTGAAGTATTAGAGAGGTAATAATATTTACTATTAAAACATCCAACAGAACTTTGGGGAAATTAAAGATTTATTCTCCTTTCTGTAGTATGTTATTGGTGATGCAAAATAATAAGGAGTGCCTCTTACTGACTTAGGTAAGTTATTATTTAATTGAAATGTGAAAATTTCAGTGTTTTCCTCAGTTAGATCAATCTAAACATTCATTAAAAAAGATTCGCTGATGGTCTCTTAAGAAGAACATAATATCAATAAAAAAAGCATTTTATATTAGTGTAGTGAAATGAAAAGAATATGACTGTAAGTTAGAAGATCTGAGTTTTAGTCCAAACTCTTCAATTATGTAACTACAGATTATCCATACCTAATTTACCTGTCTGGGTCTCAGTTTCTTGGTTCATAAGAAAAATGGAAGTTGGAAGACAGCTGAACTCTGATCAGTTTGGGTCCAGGAGAACATGTAGTCAAATCTATTTCCTTTTTGTAGAAAAGACCACGGAATGGTTCCCACATGTTGCCAGAGGTGATAATTGTATTGATAGCTTTTGCTTAACAATTTTTTTTTTACTCCAAGGGAGAATATAGGAAAAATGTATGTCAGGAAGTGACTATAATATAAAAACAAAATTTTATTAAAATAAGATAAACATAAAAATGTGAGAGGAATACAGTTATTAATCTATTAGTCCCTTTTAGATATAAAATTTATTCTAGAACTCACTGACAAGTCAAGAATCAGATATGAAGATCTGTAAAGCTCAGATTGACTAATTATGGTATCACAGACTTTTAACAACTGAAAGATCTTAGAGAACATTTCATTTAACTTAGTCATTTTGCTGAAGGAAATTGAGACTTGGAGGGGTTAAGTGATATGCCAAAGGATATATATATATGTGTGTGTGTGTGTGTGTGGCTAATAAATGAGAGAGCTGGAACTAGATCCTAAGGTCCATTGATACCAGTCAAAATTTCTGGTAGGCATTAGAAGAAGCATCTCAACTTTGAAATAAATTGATTCTGGGAAAATTATTTAAATGCACTGTGTCCCAGCAACTCTAGGACTGTAAATTACAGGTGAGTTGTTCCTATATCTTTAGGAGGAGTTTCCTAATAGTGGAGAAATCACAGTGACAAAAATGCTCTCCTGAAAAAAATAAGAATAAAAGTTTCAGGAATGCAAGAGGAACTATATTATGCCAATTAATTATATAGTACAATAAATTATTTGAATACAAAATAATTTTTCATTTGTGAATAAACAAGAATAAAACTAAGGTCTAAGAAAACAGGAAATACAGAATGAATGAGGAACCATTTTCTAGTTCAATAGGAACTATTTAGATAGATGATATCAAGTGGTGAATGGACCTTGACTCTTCATTAACCTAAATTCCAAAAAGGACTAACCACATGGACACAGATTATTTTCCATAATTATGCTTTGGCATCTCCCTCCTGCCCATCCTCCCCTCACTAACCTTCTGCGCCTTATAATTCAGACAACCTGTGTCCTGACATTTTAAGTCACTACATTTAGTTTCTATTCCCTTGCCTCTCATTTTCACAGACTGCCCATAACTGAGCAGGTGTCATCTTACTAACCATGGGTCCACAAGGTTAATGCATATTTTTAGTCCTTTTAACCATTTCCTTTGCTTTCCTAGTCCTTAGGGAGCAGTTTACTTAGTCCATTTCATGCTGCAAGACATGCCTTTCCTAAGAGGGCTTGGAAGGTGGTAGTGATTAAAACTGATATCAAGGTTGTCTGAAAAGTGTGGAGAGAAGAGGGAGGGGAGATACTTTCATATTAAATCAGCTCAATTCCCTACTTCTCAGACTATAATATTTTTTAAAGTAGAAAATGAGGGCTTTTTTTTTCTGATGAAAGCCACTTAAATTATGACTAATGGGACTGCAATGTAGTGCCCTCATTAGGAAGTACAGATCTCTTTCATTCTGATATTTTGGTTCAAATGAATTATTTGAGAATGATATAATTTACTTTGTCACTTCTTTAAAATTACCAAAGATTTCCTAAGGATGCTTAAAATGAGATAGTCATTTTAAGAAGTCATATTTGTCAAAGTATTCCATTAACCCCTCCCAGTCTCAATTTTCCCAATTCTTTTTGGCATTTTATTCATCAGGTCCTTTTTGAGAGAGGATTGTAGAATCTTCAATGCCATGCTTGAATGACCTCATATTGATAGATGATTTAATGGAATCCAAACCACTCTGCATCAAGTTGCAATACTTTGGCTTTCTAGCTCCCTTTCCCTTGGGGGAAAGGTACATTGTCAGTCTACTATGCATCTGGTGAAGGAGGGAACTCTTCAGTCTCTTATCCTGGGAACTGTAATGAATACCACCTCTTTTGTACTGTTTGGTCTATTGAAAAATAACTTATTGTTAACTCAGGTTATTACACTGTGTATCTCTCTCTGTCTTTCTCTTTTTCTCTCATTCTCTTTCTCTCTCATCAACTTTTCTTAAGGCTTTAAAAAAAAAGAAAAAAGGCATTATTGTTGCCATTCGCAACAGAAATACAGACTATCCAACGGTTTACACATGAATGTTTTCTTGACTCATTGTGTAGGAGTACAAAATAACTAAGAAACAAACCCTTCACATTTGTTTTTATCTAATAAAAATTAGCTCTTCATATTTTCTATTCAAATAAATAAATGGAAGATAGACCAGGGAAGCTCTGTAAGTGAAGGGCTTAAAAAATTACTGAAGTACATCTAAAGATGATCTCTAAATCCTGAGAACTTGAAGAAGAAAATCTTTTGGAGAAAATGCTCCTTGAGAATAAAAAGATTTCTCAGAGATGGTGTTACATAATTCTGGTGGACATACATTTCAAGAACAAAACAAAGTGTTTAGCTATGTAATTTGAAGGCTCTGTTATGGCAAATACCTATTGAAAACAGTTATCACTGTTTCCTAGCTGAGAGAGATCTTTTAATGTCTTCCAGGTCACTGATCTGATATGAAATGTCCAAAGTCAGGCAACTTTGTTGGGGAAACTTCATTTATTCATTCATTCATTCATTCTTATTTTTGTACAAATGATGTTTTTTATACATTACTAAAATATTCTTGTTTAAGAGTAAACATAATACTCCCTCCCCCCCAAAAAAATTCCCCTCCTGAGAAATAAAGTAAAGGAAAGAGAAAAAACTGTGCTTTGGTCTGTGTTCCAACACCACCAGCTCTGTCTTGGGTGGATCACGTTCTTTATGATAAATCCATCATAAAAGCTACTTCCATTTTTCCATTGTTGCCATTGCTGATCGCAACTCGCTCCATTCATACCTCCCCACTACCATGTACTATATCCTCTCCTTTCACTCTGTCCCTCTTCTAAAATGTGCTGTGGGGTAGCTGAGTAGCGCAGTGGACTGATCACTGGCCCTGGAGCCAAGAGGCCATGAGCCTACATACCACCCCTAAGGCCCAGCAACCACCTAGCCCCATGGTCCTGGACAGGCCACAATCCCAGACCTTTGCAAGAAGTAAAAAATAAAATGTGTTATTTCTGACCACTTCCCCCCATGATCCACTATCTCCTCCATCACTCACCTACCCCCGTTCCCCCATCCCCCTTCTCTCCTTTTTACTCTAGAAGTCTATACCCCATTGAGTGTATATGCTGTTTCCTCTCTGAGCCACCTCTGATGAGAGAGATTCCCTCAATCCCCCTTGCCTTCCCCCTTCTATATCATTACAATAAAAAATCTTATATGAAATATCTTAGCCTATTCCACCACTCCACTTACTCCCAGTTCATTTCCCTTTTAGTCATTGACTCCATTTTTACAATATATTATATCTTCAAATTCAGTTCTCTCCTGTGCTTCATCTTTATAAGCTCCTTCTACCTGCTCTATTAAATGAGTTTTATATGAATATTATCAGTATCATTTTTCTATGCAGAAATATAAGCAGTTCATCATCATTAAGTCCCTCATATTTTCCCCTTCTCCTCTATTCTCTATGCTTCACCTGAGTCCTGTACTTGAAGGTCAAACTTTCTGTTCAGCTCTGGCTGTTTCAACAGGAACAACTGAAATTCCCCTGGTTCACTGAAAGTCCATCTTTTCCACTGGAAGAGGATGTTCAGTTTTGCTGGGTAGTTGATTCTCAGTTGCATTCTAAGCTCTTTTGCCTTCTGGAATATTATATTCCAAGACCTAGGAGCCCTTCCAGGTAAGTTTTTTTTTTCAATGAGATGTTTCACATTTTCTTCTAATTTTTCATTCTTTTGGTGTTGAAGTATTGTGTCTTGACCTCTTGTAAAGTCATCAGCTTCCTTTAGCTCCACTCTACATCTGAAGGATTTGCTTTCCTCAGAGAGCTTTCTTATCTCCTTTTCCATCTGCCCAGTTCTGCTTTTTAAAGCATTCTTCTCCTCAATAACTTTTTGAACTGTTTTATCCATTTGACTTTTGCTGGTTTTTAACTTCAGCATTTTGACTAAGCTGCTGACTTCTTTTTCACATTTTTCCTCTATCTTATTTCTTTTCCCATTTTTCTTCTATCTTCCTTACTTGATTTTCAAAATCTTTTTTGAGCTCTGTCATAGCCTGAGCCCAATTTTCATTTTTCTTGGAGTCTTTAGATGCAGGAGCTTGTACTTCCTCATCTTCAGATTGAGTATTTTGATCCTTCTTGGGATCATAGACAATATATTTCTCAATGGTGTTCTTTTTTTTCCTGTTTACTCATTTCCCCAGCCTGTGCCTAGTTTTGGGGTGCTTCCTGAGCTTTTGAGTCTTATGGGGACCACCCCCCACAAGGATCTCAGTGTGTGAAGTTCTGACTTCCCTCCTAGTCTGTAAATGACCACAAGCGTACCCCTCTGCCACGGGTCTGAGGTTGGGGGGGGAGGTTCCTGTTCTATGGGGGCCTAGACTGCGATCAGGATCTGAATGTGGTCAGTCACAGAGTCCTATTCTAGGTACAAAGGACAGACCTCTGAAGTCTTTCTCCACCATCCTATTTTTGGTGGGCTGAGCACTCAAGGCTCATTTGCCTAGAGGCTCCTGCTTACTGGCTCCACTCCTGCTTCCATTTCCTGGATCTGGGCTGCCCTGTGGCTGCTGCTGCTGAGCTGACCATGCTGACTGCCGCAACTGCCCTGAGGACCTGGGCTTGTGTGCTGGCTCTGGCAGAGGTCCCCTCCACTGATCCTCCAATTTGTGCCTGGTACACCCTGGGGTGTAGGTCAGGAAACTTCCCCCACTGCTGTGAGCCCTGGGGCTGCTTCCAGGAGGCTGAAGTTTCTTCATTCTGGTGGGCTGCCTCTCCAACCTCGTGGAGTGGAGCCTTTCCACTATTTTCCAGGTTACCTTGGTCTGGAGAATTGCATCACTGGAGCTTTCTGTGGGTTCTGTCTCTCAAAAATAATTTTACGATTTTTGAAATATTATGGAGAGAACACCTAGGAGAGGCTCTTCTTTTGTCCCCATCTTGGCTCCACCCAGGGGAAACTTTTTAAACAAAACAAAATAATCCAAATTCCCCAAAGTTTTATCAACTAAAAATGATAACTAAATAGAAGTCTAAACATAAATAAGGTAGATTTTTGGATGAATGGAAGGATACCATGAATATCTATACTTTTATTAAAATTTATACAATAAAAAAGGAAAAAAATTGTAAAGGTATAAACATATACATTGATATAAATATAAATGGAAATCTTCCAAACCACTAAAACAAAATGCTGTCTTCAAACTAGTATGTACTGCCACAGTTCAGGCAAACATCTAGTCAAAATTTATGATTTCTTACTAGCCAGTGGTTAAATATATCCATTATCTAGTGAACTCTCTGAATCAATGAGCCTTTTTCAGTGAAGGCACAGTCTACTAATATTACTTCTCCCACCCTGAACCAGTTAATTCTCCTTGAAAAGAACATACAATTTTCATAAGAAATAGATAAAACTTTGCACACATAACAATCACCAATAAATATTGAGTCCCTACTCTCTACTAGTTGCTGACAATACAAAATGATACACCATTTCCCTGGCTGTACCTCATTGCCCAGAATTCTCTCCCTCAGCAAGTTCCAGCTAAAATCCCATTGTCTTCAAGAAGCCTTTCCTGATCCTCCTTCATCCTTCCCTCTGTTTGTATGTGGTAATTTCTATGTTGTCTCCTACCTTAAACTGAAAGCTCCTGGAGGGCAGGGTCTGTTTTTAGCCTTTCTTTGTCTCCCCGGCACTTAGCACTGAGTCTGTCACATAGTAGGGGCTTTATCAATTTTACTGATTGATAATCTGCATTGAAGATATGACACATCAAAATAATTAACAGATTTGCCAAGGAAGTGATTCAGACAATCACTGTGTCCCATGGCTATCCAAGTTCAGTGACTGCATGGCTCTGGTGAAGTTATTCAACTTTCTTGGGTCTCAGTTTCCTCAGCTGTAATAGGAGGGACTCCAAACCAGATTATCTTTAAGAAATTCTCAGTGTATTATTTGTTTTTGTTAACAGGTTGCCAATTTTATTTATGAACATAAAAATGTCAATGTACTTTAGCATTAACATGCAAAAGTACTAAATTTTAAGAAGTTGAGGCAGTGATGTGGTGCAGGGATAGAACACTGGCCCTGGAGTCAGGAGGACCTGGGTTCAAATCTGGCCTCAGACATTTGACACTTGATAGCTGTGTGACCCTGGCAATTCACAAAATCCCAATTGCCTAGAAAGGGAAAAGTTGTGTAAGGTTATTACAGAAGGTGATTTTATTTTTGGAACTATCAAATAATTTATGTACAGTATGACTGGTCATCAGTGGGTCAAATTCCTCTCACTAACTGTGACCAAAATATACACTTTCAAAGAGTTATTTAAAAATTTAGCACACACACATATCTTACTTCTCTGGTAGGGAGGAACTGAAAATATATTTGTGCATATAAATAATGTGTCTGGAGGTAGCTAGCTGGCTCAGTGATTTGAGTCCTGGGTCAGAAGTCAGGAAGATCTGAGTTCAACCACCCTGAGCAAGTCACTTAACTTTTATTTGCCTTAATTCACTGGAGAAGAAAATGGCAAACCACTCCAATGTCTTTGCCTTGTAATCCTCATGTATAGTCCACAGGGTCATGAAGAATCAGAAATAAATGAATGACTGAACGACAATGTGTGTGTGTGTGTGTGTGTGTGTGTGTGTGTGTGTGTACACATATAAATATATGTGCACACACACATCCATATTTGATTGGCTGTTCTCATTCAAAATCAATTGGAAAGAAATTTGTATTTGTTTTTTTTTTCAAAAATTATCCTCATGAGTTGCAGAAATTTCTTAAATAATTTCAAAACCAGACTTCCGGCGAAGATGGCGGAGAGAAGACAGGCACAGTTCTAAAGTATCCTGATCTTTCCCCATCTATCATATGAATTAAACCTCTTAACAGAAATCCGACCCACAAAACCCAGAAAGAAAAGCCAGGAGAAAGAACATCTACCTCAGGATTTGTCTCCCTCAGCAGCACTGGATGAATTCGGGTGGGTGAGTCTGGGTTCAGAGGGAGGATCAGCCCCAGATCAGCCAGATTAGCAACTGAATTAGAGCGGGGAGTCTGAGGGCCCAAGAGATGGACTGGCTGAATGAGCGGTGGGGCTAAAACAGCAGGGGCTTGAGTCAACTAAGGAGCAGAGGCACTGGTGTTGGTGCTGACCTCTGGAGTTTGCAGACAGGGCTGGGGGGAGAGTTCCAGTGCAGGAGAGCTGCAGATACCATCCCTGGGCTACTCTGGTCTGAAGAATTCAGAGTCCGCACCTGCATTACAGCTGAGACCTCTTCCCGCACAAATGCAAACTACTTCTGCCTCAGACCCAGGTGTGTGAGCAGAACCAGCCCAGCTGACCAATGATCTCAGGCCAGGGTAAAGAGCACCATTGATTGAAGGAAAAGAATTCAATAGCTCCAACTCCTCCCTTCAAGCAAAGGGAGAAGACCTCAATCAAGGTCACAGACACTCCAGAGAAAGCAACCAACACCTCCTACTGTCCAGCCAGAGAAATTGCACTCAGTGAGTAAAGCCTCTAGTGATCCCAAGCCCAGGTGAACCAGCCCCTCCCCAACTCAAGGTCTTAGCAAAATGAAGAAGGGTCAGTGGAAAAGTGGATCTATAGAAAAATTCTTGAAAGGGAAAGACCCTAACTCAGAGAGACCTGGAACCTCTGAGGAGAATACAATCTGGTCTTCAGCACAGAAAGACTTCCTTGAAGAAATAAGGAAGGAGCTTAGAAATCAACTGAAAAATTTGGGAGAGACAACTAATACCTTGCAACAAGAAAACAAATCCTTAGAAAGTACAATTGGGCAAATACAAAAGGAGAATAAATCTCTCACATCATCAATTGGACAAATACAAAATGAGAATAATTCTCTCAGATCCTCAACTGGCCAAATGCAAAAAGAAAATAATTCTCTCAAAACCTCAATTGGTCAAATAGAAAGCTCTTTCAAAAGCAGAATTGACCAATTGGAAAAGGAGTTGCAAAAGAGTAATGAAGAAAATTCCTCCCTTAAAAAAAAAAGAATGGAGTCTGCAGAAACTAATGACTCCATGAGACAGCAAGAGCCAGTTAAACAAAATAAAAAAAATAGAATAGAAGAAAATGTAAAATACCTCATCAACAAAACCACTGACCTTGAGAATAGATCAAGGAGGGGCAACCTGAGAATTATAGGACTTCCTGAAAACATTGAAGAGAAAAAAAGGCTGGACTTAATATTACAGGATCTAGTGATAGAAAACTGCCCTGATAACATGGAACAGGAGGGCAAAGTAGTTATTGAAAGAACACATTGGGGCGGCTAGGTGGCATAGTGGATAGAGCACCAGCCTTGGAGTCAGGAGTACCTGGGTTCAAATCTGACCTCAGATACTTAATAATTACCTAGTTGTGTGGCCTTGGGTATGTCACTTATACCCCACTGACTTGAAAAATCTAAAAAAAAAAAAGAATACATCGATCCCCTCCAGGAAAAGATCCTGAAATGAAAACACCAAGGAAAGTTGTGGCCAAATTACAGAACTATCAGATAAAAGAGAAAAAGTCTGCAAGCAGCCAGAAAGAAACAATTTAAATATCAAGGAGCCACAGTAAGGACTATGCAGGACCTGGTTGCATCAACTTTAAGGGATCGAAGGGCCTGGAATGAGATATTTCGAAGAACAAGGGAGCTTGGAATGCAGCCAAGAATCTACTATCCCACAAAGCTGAGACTTCTCTTCTAGGGAAAAAGATGGACATTTAACAAAATGGAAGAATTCCAAAAATTCCTGATGAAAAGACCAGAGCTAAACAGAAAATCTGGACATCAAACAGGAGGTTCAAGAGACATAAGGTTAAAAAAAAGGGTGGGTGGCAGTAAAAGGAAAAAAACTTATCCAGTAAGTTGAAACTGGCTATATCCCAGCATGGGGAAAAAGATTCTCATAAATCTTGAGAATTGTAACTCTAACAGAGAGAATATACCTAGCCAGAAATGATAGACATTCATGATCTATCCATGAGACTGCTATCTACTGACTTTAACCCCACTTGGGAGAAAGACTCTAATAACTATCAAGAATTTTAACTCTATTCAATAGAATATACTGAACTAGAAGTGACAGACACTCAGAATTTTTCTATGACTTAGATAGAATGATTTAAAAAAAACACTACCTACTTAAAAAGGGGGACAGGAAAGAGACAGGAGGAGGGAGGGGATTGAATAGGGTAAATCTCATTACACTAAGAGGTACAAAAAACCTATGGTAATAGAGGGGAAGAAGGGAGCAGATGAGAAACACCTAAATCATCTTCTCATCAGACTTGGCTTAAAGTCAACCTACACATACTCAGTTAACTTATAAAACATCTAACCTTTCAAGTATTTAAAAGGGGGGAAAGGGGAGGGGGGGATGGAGAAAAGGAAAGGGGAAAGAAAGGGGAGGGGGTGATATAGGATGGCAATAAAGAATTAGTAATCATAACTTTGAATGTGAATAGCAGAGTGGATTAAAATTACCAGAATCCTACAATATGCTGCTTAAAAGAAACTCATTTGAAGCTGAGAGATACATAGAGTAAAGGTAAAATGTTGGAGCAAAATATACTTTGCTTCAGCTGAAGTAAAAAAAGCAGGAATAGCAATCCTTATCTCAGACAAAGCAGCAGCAAAAATAGATAGCATTAAAAGAGATAAGGAAGGAAACTTTATCCTCCTAAAAGGTACCATAGACAATAAAGTTATTTCAGTACTGAATATATATGCACCCAGTGGGACAGCACCCAAATCCTTAGAGGAGAAGCTGAAAAAACTACAGGAAGACATAGACAGCAAAACTCTACTAGTGGGAGATCTCAACCTCCCACTATCAGATCTACATAAATAGAATCATAAAATAAACAAGAAAGAAGTTAAGGAGGTAAATAGATTGTTAGAAAAATTAGATATGGTAGACTTATGGAGGAAACTGAATGGGGATAGAAAGGAATATACCTTTTTCTCTGTAGTGCATGGAACTTATACAAAAATTGACCATGTACTAGCACATAAAAACCTAAGGATCAACCACAGAAAGGAAGAAATAGTGAATACATCTTTCTCAGATCACAATGCAATAAAAGTCATATGCAATATTGGGCCAAGGAGATATAGACCCAGAACAAATTGGAAACTGAATAACCTCATTTTAAAAAATGAGTGGACTAAAACACAAATTATAGAAAGAATTAATCATTTTATCCCAGATAATGATAATAATGAAACAACATACCAAAACCTATGGGATTCATTCAAAGTGAATCTCAGGGGATATATTATAGCTTTAAACCCTTACATGAATAAATTGGAGAAAGAGGAAATCAATGAACTAAACATGCAACTAAAAAAATTAGAGAAAGAACAAATCAAAAATCCCCAATTAAATACCAAATTAGAAATTCTAAAAATTAAAGGAGAAATTAATAAAATCGAAAGCAAAAAAACTATTGAATTAATAAATAAAACCAAAAGTTGGTATTATGAAAAAAACCAATAAAATTGATAAACCTCTGGTCAATTTGATTCAAAAAAGAAAGAAGAAAACCAAATTGCTAGTATCATAAATGAAAAAGGTGAACTCACCACCAGTGAGGAGGAAATTAAATAATTTGAAATTATTTTGCCCAACTCTATGCCAATAAATTTGATAATCTAAGTGAAATGGATGAATATTTACAAAAATATAAGTTGCCCAGGTTAAATGAAGAAGAGATTAAATACCTAAACAACCCTATCTCAGAAAAAGAAATTCAACAAGCCATCATTGAACTCCCTAAGAAAAAATCTCCAGGGCCTGGTGGATTCACAGGCGAATTCTACCAAACATTTAAGGAACAATTGGTTCCAATTCTATATAAACTCTTTGAAAAAAATAGGGAAAGATGGAACTCTGTCTAACTCTTTCTATGAAATCAATATGGTGCTGTTACCTAAACCAGGAAGAGTTAAAACAGAGAAAGAAAATTATAGACCTATTTCCCTGATGAATATAGAGGCAAAAACCTTAAATAAAATCTTAGCAAAACAACAAGTTATCACTAGGATAATACATTATGATCAAGTAGGATTTATTCCAGGAATGCAGGGTTGGTTCAATATTAGGAAAACTGTTAGTGTACTCAATTATATCAACAACAAACCTATCAGAAATTACATGATCATATCAAAAGATGCTGAAAAAGCTTTTGAAAAAATACAGCAGCCATTCCTACTAAAAACACTAGAGAGTGTAGGAATAAATGGACTGTTCCTTAGAATAATTAGCAGTATCTATCTGAAACCATCAACAAGCATTATATTCAATAGGGAGGGGCTAGAGGCATTCCCAATAAGATCAGGGGTGAAACAAGGGTGCCCATCATCACCACTACTTTTCAATATTGTATTAGAAATTTTAGCTTCAGCAATTAGAAAAGAAAAAGAAATTGAAGGAATTAGAATTGGGAAGGAAGAGACAAAACTCTCACTCTTTGCAGATGACCTAGAGAATCCCAAGAAATCATCCCCAAAACTACCAGAAACAATTAGCAATTTTAGTTGCAGCTTATAAAATAAACCCTCATAAATCCTCAACTTTTCTATATATATCTAGCAAAATACAGGAGGAAGAGCTAGAAAGAGAAATCTCATTCAAAGTAACCTCAGACAATATAAAATACTTGGAAGTCTATCTGCCAAGACAGACTCAGAATCTTTTTGAAAAACAATTATAAAACACTTCTCACACAAATTAAATCAGATTTAAATAACTGGGCAAATATCACCTGCTCATGGATAGGTTGAGCTAATATAATAAAAATGACAATTCTACCAAAACTAAATTACCTGTTTAGTGCCCTACCAATCAAAATTCCAAAAAATTACTTTAATGAGTTAGAAAAAATTGTAAATAAATTCATATGGAGAAATAAAAAGTCAAGAATTGCAGGAGCTTAATGAAAAAAGTGCAAAAGAAGGTGACTTAGCCCTACCTGATCTAAAATTATATTATAAAGCATCAGTCATCAAAACTGTTTGGTATTGGCTAAGAAATAGAGTGGTGGACCAGTGGAATAGACTAGGTGTAAAAGAAGGAGATGATTATAGTAATCTGCTGTTTGATAAACCCAAAGAGTCCAGCCATTAGGATAAAAACTCCCTCTTTGATAAAAACTGCTGGGATAATTGGAAGTTAGTATGGAAAAAACTTAGATTAGACCAACACCTAACACTCTTTACCAAGGTAAGATCCAAATGGTTATAGGACTTAGACATAAAAAAACAATACTATAAGCAAATTAGAAGATCAAGGACTAGTTTACCTGTCAGATCTATGGAAAGGAGAGCAGTTTATGACTAAGGAAGAGTTGGAGAACATCACCAAAAACCAACTAGATGATTTCCATTACATTAAAAAGCTTTTGCACAGATAAAACCACTGTAACAAAGATCAAAAGAAATGCAGTAAATTGGGAAACAATCTTTACAACTAATGATTCTGACAAAGGACTCATTTCTAAAATATACAGAGAAATGAGTCATATTTTTAAAACAAAAAGCCATTCCCCTATTGACAAATGGTCAAAGGATATGCAAAGGCATATTTACAGATGAGGAGATCAAAGCAATCCATAGCTATATGAAAAGTTACTCTAAATCATTAATTATTAGAGAAATGCAAATTAAAGCTTTTCTGAGGTACCACCTCACACCTCTCAGACTGGCCAATTGACCAGAAAGGATAATGTTCATTGTTGGAAGGGTTGTGGGAAATCTGGGACACTATTACACTGTTGGTGGATCTGTGAACTCATCCAACCTTTCTGGAGAGAAATTCGGAACAATGCCCAAAGGACAACAAAAATGTGCATACCCTTTGACCCAGCAATACCACTACTGGGTCTATACCCTGAAGGGGTGATGAAAAAAGGGTAAAAATATCACTTGTACAAAAATATTCATAGCAGCCCTGTTTGTGGTGGCAAAGAATTGGAAGTCAAGTAAATGTCCTTCAACTGGGGAATGAATTAGCAAACTGTGGTATGTGCATGTCATGGAACACTATTGTTCTATTAGAAACCAGGAGGGATGGGAATTCAGGGAAGCCTGGAGGGATTTGCATGAGCTGATGCTGAGTGAGATGAGCAGAACCAGAAAACACACTGTATACCCTAACAGAAACATGGGGGTGATGATCAACCTTGAAGGACTTGCTCATTCCATCAGTGCAATAATCAGGAACAATTTTGGGCTGTCTGCAAAGGAGAGTGCCATCTGTATCCAGATAAGGAGCAGTGGAGTTTGAACAAAGTTCAAGGACTATTCCCTTTAGTTTAGAAAAAAACAGATATACTATTGTCTGAACTTGTTACCTCTTAGACTTCTTGTCTCTTCTTTAAGGATATGATTTCTCTCTCATCACACCCAATTTGGATCAAGGTACAACATGGAAACAAAGTAAAGACTGACAGATTGCTTTCTGTGGGGGTGGGGGGGAGGGAAGTAAGATTGGGGGGGAAAATTGTAAAACTCAAATAATATCTTTAATAAAAATAAATTTAAAAAAAAGAATTTCAAAATCACAGGCAATTACTGGTTAAGGGTCAAGACATCTAAGGTATTTTTCCATAGAATCACAGAATCTCAGAACTGGAGGGGATTTCAGAAGTCACCTAGTCTTCTCCATAATGAAGTGAGCACAAACTGTCAGTTATGGGGTCATGTGGTTTTCATTTACTTTTGTTCAGCTCTTCATTGTTTTATGGGTTTTTCCTTCCTTGTAGTCACCAATCTGACTTTTCAGTAACTTTCTCCCAATGCTCCTCCTTCTACCTTCAGGGGCTATTGTAGAGCAACTCTATTCCTTCTTCCACATGACAGCTATTTAAATATCTGAAGACATTCTATCTTCAGTGGGTTACCAGTCCTGTGTTTTTCAACTGAGTGTTTTAAAGAAATGAACTTAAGTTGGAAAACCTGAATTACACTCTTGACAGTACCAGTGATTTTCGAAGTAGACATTTACCCCAGAGCAGGACTGAATTCGAAGAGGTGCACATGCCCTTCTCTTGGGTTGCCTTGAAATGACACTTAGGTTTAAATAGACTTATGTTTGTGACACTGAGACTTCCAATGATTGGGATAAAGGGGAGCGATGGCAGTGCCGTGAGTGGCACCCATGCCTGCAATCAGTAGGAGACCCTTTGCAGGTCTGCCCAGAGGGCAGATGATAGATGAGGAGATCTGGTGAAGCTTTACTTTGATCTTACCATCCTTTAAACTCATTTTACAAAATAAACAAACAGACATTTAAGATTTTTTTAAAAAATAAAACTATCCTTCAGATTTTTTGAAAGAATAAAACTATCTTATCAAAAATAATATTTAATATTGAATTCATCAAAAAAGTTAAGTAAATATTTCTATAGAGTTTATGCTGAGCCAAGGACTGTGCTACATACTTTCTAAAGAGGATCTCATTTGATTTGATTGAGTTACCATTTGGAAGATGGGAAGAAGTGGACAATATGATGGCCAACACTCAGTTTCATCCTTATTGAAAAGGAAATTCATAGTAAAAAGAAAAGAAAACCTTGCTGAGTAACAGTTTGCATAATATATAATAATAGAACACAATTTGTACATATTTGGCTGAAGAGAGCCTGTAAGATATATTTCATTCATAAAAAGCACTATGCTTCTGGCTAGATAAGTGATTTGAAATTCCAGAGAGAAATGATCATTTTGGGGCTCCTGGATACTTTTATACTACTTATACTCCTTAAAATTTAATAGATTCACATATTAAAGTATATTGAAAATTTTAAGGTTGTGAATGAAATTAGCAATGTGTTGTGGCTGTCAATGTGATGCATTGCAATCCCCCAAGTGGTTAAGTTTAAAAATTAATTGAGATCTTGCACCTGTTTGCAGGAATTTATCTATTGAGTTTGTAGCACATTTAATAAGTCTCTGTGATGCAACTTGTATCCTTTTACCTAGGCCCCCTGAATATAGCATTAAATTCTAAATGTTAACTTAAATTCAAGCAATAATACAAATCTCAAACTATTCACTAAAATTTTAGATAATTCAGGATTAAATTTGCTTCACAATGAGGTGTGTGTGTGTGTGTGTGTGCGTGTGTGTGTATATATGACTTCTTCAATGTTTCACGTAACATCTAGCTCCTATTAAATCAGATGATAACATGCTCTCACCTAGAGGTACCCAAGGATTACAATTTTAACATGACTGGGAAACATCAAGTTGTGTAAGCTTTAGAGAAAAGGGAAGAAGGAATATTACCTACCAAGGTGAAAAGCAATATTTTTTAGTAGCTATACTCAAATCCCACTCTAATACCATGGGGTTGATTCTGGGCTTTCAAGAGGAAACTGTGGTCAATGGTCTGACCAAGTCATGGAGTTGGACCCAGTGAATGCTGAATTCTATGACATCTGGAGATGAATCCAGCCTCATATGGAGTACACTGTCATCAAAGAGGGCCAGCCAAGAATCCATGAACTCTTTTGGTGACAGCAACTCCCAAAGAGTGTGTGTAAAGAGGGCTGCCTGCACTACCAATAAGAATGTTTCTATATGGTAAAGTCATAGATACTTAAAGCGATGACAAATTTTTTCTTAAATTTTTGAACATAAACTGTATGACTCAAAAAGAACCAATTATCTTATTCGCTAGTCTAAATGGTCAAGATGAATTCAATTTTTGGCTCTTTAACAAATGGCAAGATGTCTGACGAGATCCCTTGAACATGCTGTTTCAATCATGTCCGATTCTCTGTGACTCTATTTGGGATTTTCTTGGCAAAGATACTAGAATGGTTTGTCATTTCCTTCTCCAGCTCACTTTGCAGATGAGGAATTGAGGCAAACAGAGTTAAGTGACTTGTCTACGATCACAGAACTAATGTCTGAGCCTGGATTTGAACTAGGGTCCTCCTAACCCCAGGGCTGGCATTCTATCCACTGTGCCACTAGCTACTGCCAAGCAAAAGTAGAAGTCTATCCAAGAGGTGCCAGCATATTGAAGACTCACAGTGAGTTTAGTTCAACAATTATAAATAGTTTGCAATGCATCTGTGGTATGCTATTCTGGGAGATGGGCTCTTTAATTTTTCTCTAAATATCTGTCATGACAGAGGAGCTTTGAAGAGAATGAAAAATAGATAATTGATAATGTTCTTATATAATAGGCACTCATTGGTGAGGTCACTATTTGTTCCTAGTACTAACATGGTTTTGTTTATGGGGTGAGATATAAACAATCAAAAGGCAAAGGCAGTGAGATAGATCTGTTACTGCTACTGTTTCTGATTCTCTTTTCCACATTCAAACTAGTGTTACTATTTGCCCATTCCCTTCCAGTCTCCCCACAAAAAGTGGATGACTTCTGGATTACATGATGAACTAGACAGGGGCTCACTATTTTCTCTGATCTCATTTCTCCAATCTCTCCAAAGCAACAAACACAAAGTAACTCTAAGGATCTCTATGATTTAGGCAACCTAAGGTGCAAAAGAAAGTTCAAACAAGTAAACCCATGAACTTACTCCTCTCTTAGCACACTTCACCAACAATGAGGTTGAATGTAGGTCACCGAAGGATTGGAACCAAGACCATGCTATTCCCCCAGTGCCATGGAGATCCTGCTTTGGGGGGAGGGTTGGTCGTGACTTGACAGTAACTTCAGGGTCAGGAGCTTGAAGCAGGATCAAAAACAGAGCGGCAGGATGCTCCAACCCAACCCAACCTCCTCCAAGAGTCTGAGATCCTCAAACCTCAGAAATCAACCCTAACAAACCAGCCAAGCAAAGCTCTGATAGCTGGATAAGGGGCAGAGAACTGAGGAATGGAGGGAAAGATAGAGCACACTGTGTGTGAGAATGATGAATCTCTATGAAGTTGGAAGGAAAGAGCTCAGCATCCAACTAGGACTGATTCTGTCACCATAAAAATCACCTGGGACAGCAATATCAGTTGGTGAACCAAAAACTTCATAGCAGGAGAGGAGGCTGAGGCATTTTGAGACCCAGCCTCCAACCTTGATCAGTGAGGAGGGAGTTAGACAGTGAACAGTAGGGGTAATATAAAGAAATCAAAAACAAAAATAAAAAGAGCTTAGAAAGAAGAAAACTCAAAGACCTTGAATTTAAGTAGATAAATCAGCAAGAAAAATAATAACAATGGAAAGAAATATGGCCTCTAGATCTTGTAAAAGAGTTAAGGTATTTTTGAAAAAATACTGTAAAAAATAAACAGGCATATGTATGTGTGTCTGTGTATGATGTATGTGTACATATGTATATGTATTTGTGTATTTATGTAAGTATCCACAGTACCTACATATGATTGTCCATTATGTCCTTGAAGGAGAATTTATCCTAGTCCATCATCTAAAGGATAACAAATTTGGTAGGTGTGCTATTGGTTTAAATGAAGTATATTCTATTACTGCAAGGTCTTCATGTTGCATGAGTAAGTCTGATTAACTCCTCCTTTACTACAGATAGTTGAACCATGTCTGGTAATGATCCAGAAAAGATAACAGGTCTTTAGAAGGAAGAAAGTTAAAAAAGAATAGTGAAGGAAAGAACAACACAGTAACAGGTCAGGTGTGATAAGCTCTGAATCTGGCATCTAACTCCATCTTAGATAAATAGAACATACATAATAAAGTTGAAATTCATGAATCCTATCAATTGTTAGACTAAAGGTAATGCAACTGTTCCATATGGATTTGGTATAATTTTTAATAATTGAAGAGGTAATAACAGTAAATACCTACAAAATCATAAGAACTTGGCAGAGGATATTGTTATTCAGTTATTTAATAATCTTGATTTTTCCCATAATTTATTAATAATTTATTTTGTTCTTCAAAATCCCAATCTACAATCTGCAATGGGCTGAAAATGGGAGACACAACTCTTAAGACCAGTATCTCATGAATATGTTGTCAGATCATTTTGGAATTTTTAAGTTCTGGTAAAACTTAAAAACCAGGAAAATTTAAAACTTAAAAACCAGGAAAACAACAATTGAGTAATTAGTAGGATCCGACAAGGAGGAAGGAACAGTGAAATTCAACCAATTAAAAATAATAGCAAAAAAAAGTTTAGAAAAAAAAATTCAACCAATTCAAGGTTTTAAAACAGCAAGTGAAGACTGAAACATTCAAATAATCATGTGAAACTAATAACATAGTATATATTAGATTATTAGAAACTGCTTCTTTTAATTAGAAAAAAGCTATCACAAAGACAAAAAATAGAAGAAAGTGTCACTAAATATTCAGATCTGACAATGCTTTATAATGTAGGAAAAATATCAATTTAGAGATAGAATACTGTGAAAGCAGGCCTGGTGTTTGTAGCTAAGTCATTAAGTGAGAAATGTAAAAGGAAATGGTAACTAAGAAATGATGGAAAGACAACTGTAGGGAAGAAAATTTTATAAATGGAAACTATACTTTTCAAATATTAGAAAATAACAGGAGAAAATAACTTATTCATCTAGTCTTTCATTCATTTAACAGATTTTTATTAAACACCTATCATATGTACAAGGGCATTGTGAGGAATCAAAAAGGATGCAGCAACTTCACTCCTGTTCTTAACTTTCAGTTTTGGAGAGAAGATAAGACAAGTACATAGGGTCATAATACATAGAATATAATACAGGAGGGAATACAAGATATTTACATAAATAACTATATATTCAGAATGCAAAATGAATAAGAGTTTTAGAGGAAGAATTAATCATTTCTAATTGGATATATGGCAGTCAGGGAAATGCTTCAATTTTCCTAATAAAGAAATCAAAAATTTAGTTTTGGAAATTTATTCACTGCAAACACATTAAACTTGATTCTCCCTTTTGTACTGTAGAGAACGTTACTGGTAAGGTCACCACTAATTTTCTTCCATAAAGTTGGGTCTGTATTTATCTCAGAATAAGAGTTGTGGAATTACTGGCTGTTGTTGAACATTTACACTTAGGACCAGAAAGATGGCTGTATAAACAATGAACTGAGAGTGATGTAAAAATAAATATTAGCTCACTGGCTGGTCAAAAACTGGAGGTAGCTCCCTCATGCTGTCACTGGCCGACCTCTGTTTTACACTTGGTTCAAATATGCCATTCTAGGTCACTGTGAGAGAAAGTTTCAAGACTCATCCATGAATTTATAATAGAAAGACCTTGGATCCTGAAGATAGAAGGCTTGGGTTTGAGTTCTAGCTTAAACATGTAAAAATTGTGTGACCCTGTATGAGTCACATGACCTCCTTGAGAGTCCTCATCTGCAAAATAAGGATAACACTTAAAACCACATGTAGGCCTGTGGTGAGGAATAGTCTTTGTAAACTTTAAAGCACTATACAAATATAAATCACTATGTACTACATGCACTATATTTAAAAAAGGGAAATCTATAATGTTGTGAGGGAGAGCCTAATGTTAAGAAATGTCATCTGAACTAAAATCCTTAATATTCTTTGAATCAAAAAAGATTCAAGATGAAGAGCTTGAGAAATAGTGAAAGAGTTGATGTTTTTACTTGAAAACTACTTAAAAGGAAAACAGAACATATGGAGAGATGACCTTCATTCCTTAATTTTAAAAAAATGTATCCATAACTCCTGAGGGGTTTCTTTTCCAGATACCCCATAATTTTTCATCTTCAATCTCTAAAACAAAAGGAACCATATACAACAATTCAGGGACATTATTCTCGATTCTTACAGTTTCAATTGCATTTCAGTCATCAAAATTGCTCTTTCATCCATTCTCCCTCCCCCAAATACTATCTTTGATCTATGTGACCCCATTAACATTGGGGGTTTTTCCTCTTGACATTCCTTTAGGATGAAATAAACATTTTAAACTTTGTAAAATGAAAGCAGATGTCTTTAAAGTGTTTCCATATAAAAAACAGCTAAAGTCTGAGCAAAAGCTCTGAAAGCATTGCCTTCGGAACTTAGCCATCAGTACCCTGACCGTCCATTTAATTCACTTATTCATTCAAGAAATATCTATTCTGCACCTATTCTGCACACGCTGTGAGGTAGGTATCCTCAATATTTTTGGGAGGTATGCATTATCTCTATTACAGAAAGGATGGAAAGCATCTAAGTCTCAAAAGCAAGTAAGTCTATGAAAATGCAGTTATGGATCATTCTCATTCCCAAACTAGATGCTCTCTTTCAGATCTATTGCCATGTTAGCTACCACTTGAAGAGTTCTATAGAATTGATCTAAGTAATAAAAGGAAATTATTTTTAAAAAAATAAAGCAGAACGGTAAATAAGTTTGTAAAACTGAACCAAAGTGAAAACCATGAGGAAGTAGAATTTAATATATGGAATATATCATTTCTAATTTTATTTTAATCAGTAGAAATGCACAAAAATTCCTGGAGCCAGGTTCCAATTCAGCATGGCTGGGGAGGCCCCGGGGCCATGGCTGTGGTGCTTAGTAAGAGTACTCCAGAGCAGTCCACTTTGTTCTGTATTTGATTCATACTCCCTTGAGTAATATTTACTTGTGTATCTTGTCCATCACAAGTCAATGAGCACCTATTAAAATGTTAGTGTAGGTTTTCCTTAGACTCTTCCTTTAAAGAACATTATATGCCAAAGGATTCATGCACATAAGTAAGGTACATACAGGACAAACACAGTGATTTAGCAGGTAGCATTGCATTTCAAGATTGTAATCAATCAGTAAGTTCTTATTAATGTTTTACAAGGTGCCAGGCATTCTACTAACTGCTAAAGAGTTTTAAAGAGAAAAAAAGGCAAAAACAGTCCCTTACCTCAGGTAGTTTACATTTCTCCCTTCCTAGGGAAATAATGAAAGGTAACCTCAGAAGGGAAAGCTCTAGCAGATGGAGGAAAGAAAACTAGGGAAGGTCTCCTTCAGAAAGTGGCATTTGAATTGGTCTTATGGCATGAAGATGAGAAACAGTAAGTATGGATAGATCATAGAGTATATGATGGGGAATAAGATGTAAGAATCCTGTAAAGGTAGGAAGGGATCAAACAAAAGATGTCACATGCAATCCTGGAAGAAATAGGCAGCCACATAATTTTATTGAATAAGATGATGACCAAGTCATACTTCTATTTTAGAAAATCACTTTGGCAGCTGTGTGGAGGATGTGATGTTTCTGGGTCCCCATCATTTGTTTGAGTTGCCTTCACAACTTGCAATGGGACCTTGAAATACCATCTACCATAAGGGTTGGGAAGAAACCATTGTGGACACTTATTTTATTCAACTTCACCCTTAGAAACTTGGACCAGCCAGAGCTAAAACTAAAGGAGATATTCAATTGTTTTCTTTTTTTTTAAATTCAGTGTTGAACTTTCTGTACAGAATGGCTCCTAAAAGACTTATTAAAGGGAAGAAATGTCTCCTTATGAAATGTCACTTGATAATTTACTTGGCATGATGTACACATAAAAAATGCACAGTATACAATGGATTGAGCTCAAGAGGCTTGAGCTGACAGAAGAATAAATGCATTATCATACACAGTAACAATTAC
Source organism: Macrotis lagotis (assembly GCF_037893015.1). Lineage (NCBI taxonomy): Eukaryota > Metazoa > Chordata > Mammalia > Peramelemorphia > Peramelidae > Macrotis > Macrotis lagotis. The sequence goes on along the minus strand of NC_133660.1, from coordinate 252,593,010 downwards.
AATTATGATTCATTGGTAACCCATTCAAATATTGCTGTAGGTAGGACCATCAAACTTCACATAGAACTGGTAATTAAATGTCTTGACAATTTTATTTCTTAATAGTGGCAACATTAGTAAGAAGAAATTTGTGGTGGTTAGGTTTTGAGGTACAGAGCTTACTGAAAAGAATGGGAAAGTATATTTAAAGGATTTAAACAATGGCAAAATAGTTTAAATTTCTTGGAAAGATGTATGCATCTTGAGACCTTATTCAATGATGCTGAGAGTGAAGAGCACTTAGTGCATGTTCCTTATGTGCTGGGCAATGTGCTAAATGCTTTATATCCAAATATGAAAAGGGAGATAGTCCTTGTTCTTCAGGAGCTTACATTCTAAGAAGGGAAAACAGTCCAAGGAAGGGATCAGGGACTACACAGTGGTGGTGGTGTGCAGGGGTCCAGCCTCTGCGGGGTCCTTGGAACCTGACAGGAGGGATAGAGTTAGCGAAATGAGTTGAGTCAACAAGTGGGTAAAGGCAGGAGCAGGTTGACTGACTGTCAGCTGCTTGGATTTATTTTTATAGTCTCAGAATCATATCAAACAAGCAAACTAAAATCATTTCCTTGGTTACAAAAGTGTACAATTTTTATCATTAATCATATAGTTCATATGGTTACAAGTGTGATTATCAATCATGTAGTTAATTTTCTTGTTCCCTGCTCAGACCGTGATGACCTCAAACTGCCTGTTGCCTAGTTTGTTGCTGCATAATAAAATTATTAATTAAACAGAACTTTCCTTATAATAATCTTTGATATAATTTGTTTAATGGAATGCTTTTATGATTTTGTGCCGCATATGTAATGTTTTTCGATATGCTCCCTTGACAACCTATAGTGAGGGTAGTTATGTTTGTCCACCTGTCCGTTGACTCCTTTAATAACCAATTTTCCTTTCAGCCCTTGTTGGTAGATGCTACGGTTTCTATGACTTTTTATTCTTTCCCAATAAACTAAGGCTGTTAGAGTTCACATATTGGTTACCTATACTAACTATTCTCTCACCATCTTTATCATATATTCCTGTGTATGATAAGGGGGGCAAAGCTGTTAATTTCCCTGGAATTCTAGCTAACCCATCTTGGATCTGTTTTCCCTGTATATATTCTGACGTCTCCCTGGAACTACCAGTACTGTATTTTCCAAAGATTTCATAATGTTGAAGCCTTTTGTATGCCTCAGGGAGAGGCAGTCCTGTTAAATTTGGACTGAGTTCACAATCTATTTTATTCAAGGAATTTCTCTGAAATCCTTCCTTTATAGTCATTCCACTATTAGGATGAGTAAGTTTTGCAATCAATAATAGACCTATAAATATGAGTATATATGGAATCCCTATATATATATGTTGAAGAAGGAAATGTTATTCCATCAGGCAGTATGACTGCCTTGAGTCTTCTTGCTGCGACTGTATCAAACAGCTTAGAGACCCTGGCTCCCAACAGTGTTGCAGGAGGCAGGTTGAAAATACAGATGGGTGAAGAGGGAAGGCAGGATATATGGCACACTGTGAAGATGGCCAGGGAGTTGGGGGGTGGTGGGGGGTTGCAATCAGGATAGAAACAATAAGTGTCCATCAAGCAGATGTGTAGGTCACAGTTCCTAAAATCTGATCAAAATCACTTTTCATAGCAGTTACCCAGGTCTTATGAATAGTTTACTTTCTATTCTCCTTTATCTTGATGCTGAATCCTCCTTATTTCTCTAGCCTATCTCCCTGTACAACCAGAGAGAAAGCAGTACCATTCACACAGCACCTACCACGCACCAGGAAACACCATCCACATAGTGCTTACCATGCACCAGGCCACATAGCACCTACCACATGCCAGGCAGTACCATCCACACAGTGGCTACCATGTACCAGGCACCACCATCCACGTAGTACTTACCATGTGCCAGGCCATGCAGCACCTACCACATGCCGGGCAGTACCATCCATGTAGCACCAATCATTAGCCGGACAGTACCATGCACACAGCACCTACCACATGCCAGCTAGTACCAGCCATGCACCGGGCAGTACCATGCAAACAATGCCTACCACACACCAGGTAATCTGCTGAGTGGTTTTACAAAGATTATCTCATTTGATCCTCACAACAACCCTGTGAGGTAGGGTCCCCTTTTTATTATGGGGAGACTAAGGAGAAGAGGTTTACTCCAGGCTCTACAGCCAGGAAGTATCTGAAGCTGGATGGGCACCACAGCCCCTCCTGACTCTCTCCCCCACGGCACCACCACCACTTGCCTCCTCCAAATAAGTCCATGCTCTTTCTTCCAAATTTCAAGGGCTGAAGCCAGAGGAAAGAATACTAACTTGAGAAATGGTTAGCATGGGGGAAGAGAATATTCTTTCTTTGCACTCCACAAAGTACATGGGTGACACATTCTAAAAAAGTGAAGGAAATAATTTAACTGATTGTCAGTAACTACTTTCAACTTAATTGCTTTTACATGAACTAAATTTTATCCTGAGAATATACAAATCTTTCACTGATTTATTCTTTAACAAACATTATATTTCAAACATGTATCTAGCACATGAGCTACAATAAACCTTACTTAAATTATTTTTCAGGTGCTAATCACACCATATATTTCAATTCAACAGTCTCAACCAACCTTGAACCAATTCCTCATACCTCACACAAGCTTTACAACCGTGTAATTTCAGTCTACTCTAATCAGAGCATCAGAGATTCTTAAAGGTTGAAAGGGACTACAACCTTTATCTGGTAATAACTGCACAAGGACAAGATGGAGAGATATAGTTGGAAAACAGACTCCAGTGCCAAAGACATGAGAAGGCCGGTGGGCTGTGAACACAGTAGGAGTGGAAACTATAAAGTGGCAACAGAAAGAACTAAAATAACTGTAAATTGCCTTAATGGAAATATATGGCCAAGAATGAAGAGGCTTATGATCCCAATCTATTCAGATGGAGTCCAACTATATTTGCCCAATTCTGGATACCACATTTCAAGCTGGATTTGTTTCTAAGGAAAGGGACTAGTAGAGTAAAGACATGAAACCAGGACACAGTAGCTGAAAGAATTAGTGATGATTGAAAATAGCCTGGAATTGAGAAGATTTGTGTGGGATGTGATGGCTCTTTAAATATTTGTCACATGAAAAAGTGACTGCTCCTGACAAAGGTGGAGGGCAGACTTCTTGATGTTCTGTCTCCCTTTATGTTAATAATCAGAGGGGATACTGAACAAAGTTATCAGTGATAAACCTGTCAAGAAGTCTGGTATAACTGTAAAATATGCATGGAAGACACCTTGTTGGAAGAGAGCCTGGAAGTGAGAATTCTGGTCTACCAATATGCTGATTACAAATTTTGATTTTCACCCCCCTCAAGATCCAGCTGGATCATGGTTTTGGATCAATACAATTTACTATAGTAAAGAAAGTAACATTTATACCTATGGATTTTAAGTCTCTCTCTCTTTTATTTTAGCATAAATGGATGCTGCATATTCTCAAAGCCTTTTCTCCATCTATTTAAATAATGTGACTTTTATTGTTTTTGTTATTAATATGGTCTATTATATCCATAGTTGAACTAATTTTACATTCCTAATAGGCTATTTCTAGCCACACTGCAATCCTTTTGACGTGTTGACATGGCCTTTTAAAAAACATAAAAAAATTTTTATATTGATATTAGGAATATTGCTTTATAATTTTTTCCTCTTTGTTTTCATCACTTTAAGTATCAAGATCATTATTTGGTAGTATCCTTTCTTTTTTCTAGTGTTTCAAAGAGTTTGTGTATGTGAATTATTTTTGAATCGACCTATAAAACCAACTAGTCTAATTTAATGGTTGTTCTCTTTTTGAATTTCATGAATGGCTTTTTCATTTTTTTTTGAAATTGGATTATTTAAATTCCCTATTTCTTATTCTATAATTCTATTCTAGTCATTTTATATTTCATAAGTATTTATCCTTTTCATTTAAATGGTCGATTTTGTTGACATGTGATAGTAAAAGGATAATTTTGGAGGGTAGCATGGTAGAATTCAGAGACCCTAAACTGAGTCAGCAAATCAGGGCTTAAATCTGAACTCTACCAACTAATACCTAGGTAATCTTGGGTAGGCCATTTCATATTTCTAACCCTCAGTTTCTTTATCTGTGGGGATTGGACAAGATGGTCAGTTCTAAAACTAGGCTCCAATAACCCTTTTTCCTTTTTGTTTGTTGGAATTCCCTCTTTAATTTTTTTTATACTAGCATCTTGGTTTTTCTTCCTTTAATCAGACTAGCTAATGACTTTTCTGTTTTTTTTAAACCACTTTCTTTTTTATTCTTCAGATTTTTTCTCTTTTAATTTTGTTCAACTTTGATTTATTACAGATTTTCTGCTTTTGTTTTTAGTTGAGGCATTAAAATTTGCTGTTTTTTCTACTTTATTTTAGTTTTATGATCAGTTCATTGACTATTTCTCTCATTTTTTGCTGATCAAAGTATTTAGGGTTCTACATTTTCCCCTCAGGAATGCTTTGGCTATATGCTAATATGCTGTAAATAGAGGGGCTTATTGAATCCCTTATAATATTTCTTTTCCTCCAACTTCTTTGCAATAGATGGTGAATCATAGGTTGCGTTTATCTTTCTGACAGTCCTTTTTGCAAGTGTTTACCATAAAGCACTATAATATAAGATGAATAACTAAGTCATAAACAAACCTTGTTGCTTTTGGATGAATAGAAACACAACTCTACCAATTCCATTATTTCTCTCATCAAAAAGAGAGCTAGTGAGCCATCCTTTCATTTAGCTGTAATTTGCTTTTTTATCTTCTGATTTCATTCTTAGTATAAATGCCAAGATTGATAGGATTCAGAACTAACTAGCTATCGCTTAGTAAAATCCAATAATACTGTAATGACTCCTTTCAAAGGTGTATATTCCAATACATGCACACCTTCTCATCCATGTCTTTTCATAAATCCTCTAAAGCAGATCTAGTCAATGTACAGAGATGTTCATCGGATTCTTTCAAAATTCTGTGGAACTTGTGAACTGTCCCACTAGTATAGATACTAAGAGCAAGCATTTTACTAGCTTCACAGTTTGAAAAGTGCTCTGCATGTGCTTTCTGGCATTCTTTAATATAATATTTCTGGTGAGGACATTGAGACCGAAAAAGATGGCACACTTTATTTGGTCACCCAGCCAACAAGATCTGAAAGCACAATTTTAACTTGAATCTTCCTGATTCCCAGTCTAGTCCATTAGGCTACCTTAAAAGTCACACTGGAAAAGAGGCATTTTCTAATCATTCCAATCCCTGATGATAGATGGATAGATAAAATCTATTATCTTTTATAACATGCCTAAGGCACATGTAAGCTAGTAGTAAGATGCTGCATCCTACATATACCAATTTTACATCTGTCTATTGTCTCTCTTAAATCACTTGTAATTTAGATTATTCTGAAATTGTGAGGTTATATGTCTTTCAAGAACTGATGAGTCATTTAGCTTTACTTTTATCCATTTCCAAGGTTGTTTTTTTTTTTAATTAACAATTTCTTTGAAGAGACCAGATGTTCCAAATTCATAGCAGGGAGAATGTTAGTATTTAAAGGGTAGATTTTATTTAAGATATCTTAAAAATTAATCTCTAATGTAAAAATTCTTGTAACACTAATATCAGAATTCCTTAAAAATCCTGTTGTCTTCAGAGATTTCAGCTCTATATAAATGACCAGAGCTAGATATTTGTTCTATTTTCATCTTCACCTGTATTTTAATGTTGTTTTCTCATATATTAGTACCTAAGGGTGACAACCAAACAAAGTCCTTCTACTATAATCATAGATGAGAACAGAATATAAAAGAAATTCTGGCAAATCTGCTTCATTTCACATCTATTTGTTGTCTTTCCACTTTTTTTTTTAGTTTTAGCAAGGCAAATGGGGTTAAATGACTTGCCCAAGGTCATAAAGCTAGGTAATTATTAAGTGTCTGAGGCTGGATTTGAACTCAGGTACTCCTCACTCCAGGGCTGGTGCTTTGTCCATTGTACCACCTAGATGCCCATCTTTCCACTTTAATTTACAACTGCTTTCATGATGATCCGATTTAGTTGGCTTCACACCAAACTCTTGGCAGGCTCATTTCCATCATCTGCTTTTCACTGTTTTGTGATATTCCCTGCTGCTTTGGGGTGCATATAAAGGCAAATCCTTCAATAGCTTTTAAGAAATTGCTATGATCTATCTTTTCAATTTAGCTGGTGTCGTCTAGCCATCTACTGATGAACTTGATATCTACTTGTTCATCACTGAAAAAAGATCATCTATTCAGAATGACAAGTTAAGTTAATTTGTGTGGATGGTCTAAAATTTATGTTATCCTTAATATCTTCACCTTTTCTGGAAATCTGACTACAATCATTGCAAAAAGCAGAAGTGGGGGGGTTATTCTTTATTTTTTATCTATTTTCTACATTTCTGGACAAAAATTCCACCTATTGACCAACCTCTTGTAATGAGCCTCTGGGAACTTAACCTTGAATAATAGACACAGAACTATATATTCTAAATATTCTATAACCAAAATTGAACTGACAGGTTTTCTAGCTGGGTAGAACCAGCTAGAATGTACACTTTGCTGGCCAGACTATGAAAACTGTGGTTAACCTCAATATCATTATGAGGTTCTAAGCAGAAATTTTAGAAAAGGTCTGAATCTGGAACTCAAAAATCATATTCAAGAAATGATACCAATTCAGGGTTTAAGATAATCACTGTTTCCCTGGATCCCCTAGAGTAAACTGAACTGCCTTCAACTCCCTAGTGTCCTGTACTCTGCTTTACCAGGCTAACAATGTTGCTACTATCTGCAGATCATGAAAAGAGAAGACAACCTCTCTTTCTTACAAGGGGCATCATCAGATGGTACAGACACATTGAGAAGGTAAGAGGCAGGATGAAGAGAGTCATGAAATCAGGAATACCTGAGTTCAAAATCTACCTCTCATATTTACTGGCAGGGCAGGTCACACAACAATCTTTAAAGCTGTAAGTTACAGAAGTGGGTGATTATCTGCTTAGTGGAAGGAGTTCATACAAATAGTGAAGTCATGGGTCTATCACATGTTGACCTAAAATCACATTAGCAAGGAGGAATTTGTATATACAAGAATTAAAGATCACTTTAAAAGTGGAGAGAGAATTAGAAAACGTGTAATTTTTAAGATTCTATAACATCAGTTGTGCTTGTTGTTAATCCATTCTTTTATTTATTCAATCAACACAGATTTATTCCCTGTATCTTATGTCATGAACTGTATGAGGCTCTGAAAATTAAAGAGAAACAAATTTCTGTGCACAAGAAGAGTATAACTGGGAAGAAGTGATAAGACAAGTAAATACAAAATCTATGCCAAGCGAATACCAGGTAGTTTAGGAAGGAAGGCATTTAAACCTGGGAGCATATGCCATAACCTTTAGAAAGAGCAGGACCCAAGCTGAGTCTCATGGAAGGCAAGGACTCCAAAGGCTGGAACTGAAGAGGAAGGCCACGAGGTGAAGTGCTTTTTATACAAAGTCACCCAAGTCATGTGAGACAAAAGGAGGTATGTGAACTCAGTCAGGTCTTCTAAAACCATATTCAGCCTCCTGTCCATTGCACTAGACTGCAACCCATTTTTCTTCATCAATTTTAATACAATAATACATGCCTTGAGTCTGTAAAATGACTCTTTAGAGGGGGTAGGAGCAGATATTACTTAAATGTTATGGCCATTCTCCCCCAGGCCCTTGGGTTCTCCCTGGGGGAGGCTGGGTTCACTTCTGTTTCTACACCCTTCACACTTAGCAGGACAAGCATATCAAATAATGCTTTCATGAAAAACACTTACAAATGAGCAGGACCTTCCAAGTATATGTTCTTTAGATTTTCTCATTCAGCAGAAGGTCTCATCTACAAATAGTGAAGTCACTAAAGTATGGGCTGATGCTTCAGCAGAGATACAGCCTCTTTTTATCTGGATTTTCTTCTTTTTTTAAATCTGGATTTTTCTTTAGGGGTCTGGAGGGTCCATTGAAATTATTATTATGATATACTTTGTAACATACTAGAGAAATATCAGTTGTGATTATTATTTCTGAGAGCAGGATTCTAACTGGGTTCATATAGAAATTCTTTTTTTTTAACATGTTGATGGATTCATTTTTTTTTTTGTACCTTCATATGACTGCTATACTTTGAGCATTTGATTCTATCATAGATGGAAAGAATATTCCTCACAAAGATCATAACCTGTTAACTTGGCAGGAGTCCTTGTAAAATTGCTGTGGCTGAAAAATTAATTACTTTTCAGCCAATCTGGTGATGAGGTTCTCAAAACATAACTGAGCTGGAGTTTCAGTGGGATTCATACAGTCCATCTTGAGGACCAGGCCCTTGGGAAGATTTTCCAGCTCACTGAGATCTTCAAGAGGCTGGCACAGTCCCTAAAAGTCCAAGCTCATCCCATACCACAAAAAGGCCTTCAGAGTAGGATGTTTAGTGAGGATGACTGAAAGATCTGGATTGTTCCCAAGTCACAAAAGTAGGACTTCAACAAAGATGATTCCCATGATATTGCTGTAAGATACAAAAAACTTGTCCATTATTTCTCTCTAGATAAATCACTTCGACGATCTACATGTTAGGCAGAGAGTAAATTACTTCTCAAGGACAAGTTAACAGTTGAGCTTAGAATTCCTGAGTTTCTGTTTTCAAGCCTAGTCCTTAATTAAATATATAACCTTGAAAAAGTCAGTCTCTCTGAGTCTGTTTCTTTAGACAAGAAGGGAATGAAGTACATAATCTCTAAGGTACCTTACAATTCTAACATTTTATATTTTTATCATGTAAAACTTTTATTCCTCATTGGCTATATTCGAAGTAGAGTACTCAGCCCTGGGGACAGACACATAGATGAAATAAAGCTCTAGCCTCATGTGATTATGTTTTTCCCATGGGGTAAATGCTTGACTTTTGGTTATTTCACTTTCTGAGATGGAAGACAGAAGAATACCCAGCTTGCTGAATACCAGAAAGGACCTGAGTAGGACAGGGTCAGTGGGAATGAGTGGGAAGAGAGAAAGCTCCTTGAAATTGAGTTTGACTTAATGCAGTCACATCTAAGGCACTACTTCTACTTAGGAAAGATACCAGGGAATAGAGTCCACAAGACTTACTGGTCTAAAAATAATCTCCACATTAAGGAACATGAGGTAGAGAGCTTAAAGAAATTGAAGTTGGAGTAAATGATTTTTATTGTGTAAGCCACAATCATCATAGGTGGAACATGATCTTATTAAATTATGACAAACAAATGAAATTATCTCTACCTTTTAATGATGTGATTTAATGAAATTAAAATTAAGTTGAGTTCCCTAAATGATGAGTAATTCTAAGGTAGAGGCAGCCAATCTCCAGTTCCATTTATAAAGAACTCAAATACACCTCCTTAAGTTTTCTAGTTCTTTTGGGAACTGAAGATACAACAATGAACAGAAACTAGAATAAAATTTCATTAGTTTTTTTTTTTGACTCCTACTAATGGCAACTACAAGTTGTGTGTTTCAGAGTTCCAACCCAAACTCTCCATTCTCCATTAGCATTTAACTACAGCAGAGGTATTTTTTGCCTTGGAAAACTTTTATCCTGGGACAAAGCTGTGAAACTACTTTGGCTTCAAAAAGGGAGCCTATAATAAAGCGTCTCCTAGCTAGATTTTGGTTCAGGAGGTTTAAGATGGGGAACAGCAAAAGAGATGAAATGTTTCAATAAAGCCCTCAGGCTGCCTTAGTTAGCATTCACAAAGTGAAATAACCTATACATCACATACCCTTTGTTAGCTGGTCGTTTAGAATAGAGGTGTGAGTCACTAGATTTTATTTTAGGAACTGGGCAATGTGATGTTACTTTCTTCAAAATATTAAAATGCAGAAATTGAAAAACTAAGGCAGGCTATGTCATATCTGATACTGGATGCTTATCAGCTTCATGAAGGGATCAAGAATTCCCTCTGCTCTTGTCACTCCCTGTTCCCCACCTTGGTAGGCACCAATGATAAATCACTTCATGTAAAATGGGTGCTTACAAAACAAAAATAAAACTGACATCAGAGAGGGAGAAGTAGAATTAGATCCTGTATGATCTCAAGAACAAATAGATCCCTCTGGGACTTTGGGGATTAATATATATATATATATATATATATATATATATATATATATATATATATATATGTGTATATATGCATATATATATACACACATATATATATATATATTTTTCCCTCCCTTCTCAGACACTGTTTGGAATTAATGGGGATACCTGAAACGATGCTGGCAAGCTGTTGGGTTCTGGTGATAGGGTAGATGCTGCGTGCCTGAACAATTGCTGAAGCGATTTTCTTGGCATACTTCTCTTCCCCGTATGTTCTCAGGATCAACGCGAGTGCCTGTTGATCTAAGGCATTCACAACATCAGCAGCGGTGGGCATGTCAGGGTACCTATGCACAACAAGAGCCAATTAGTTCACTGACGTCAACCTTCATTGACAAGAGGTAAAGCTTCAAGGCTTGGAGACATACAGCCTTTGTTTTAAAATAAGAAAAAAAGAATTTTATATAAATGGGAGAGATATTCCCTTTATCATCCTTCATCATCATATCAAATTGTCCTATTTACAATATTAACAAGAAAATAAAAAAAATAAAAAGAGGACTGCCTTTGCTCCTTCCTGGGGGGGGGGGGAATACAAATTCTGAAGGTGACTGAAAAAAAGATACAATTGGTCAGTTTCTGACATGTGAGCTTATTGAAAAACCACAATGACAATGATATCCTTTATCACCAAATAATATTAGGAACTACAAGTAGCTACACCAAATTGAAACGCTAAAACAATCAATAAGTATTTATGAAGCACCTATCATATATGTTCTGGGTACTGGGCTAGTCATTGAAAATAGAAGACAGGGGTGGCTAGATGGCGTAGTGGATAAAGCACCAGCCTTGGAGTCAGGAGTACCTGGGTTCAAATCCAGTCTCAGACACTTAATTACCTAGCTGTGTGGCCTTGGGCAAGCCACTTAACCCCATTTGCCTTACAAAAACCTAAAAAAAAAAATAGAAGACAAAAAACAAAACCCAATCTCTTTCCTCAAGGAACTTGCATTTTATTTAAGGAAACTATAAATATTAAGCATATATTCATATACAAATATACACATGTATATATATATATATATATATACATACATATACGTATACACATATATGTACAGAGAAAAGAGCTACAAAACAAATGATAAAGATTTATTCCACTAACAAAACCAAAATGCAATCAACCAAACAGTTCTCAGCATGGATGGGGGTTTAAAATGTTGAAGAAAAAAAAGAATATCAACATTTTAGGATATCTTAATAGGCTATAGAAATGGGTCATAAGGGTGACAAAAACCTGACTCAGTTTCTTGTTGGGATGGATTAGCTAAGTTGGCACTTATTACATACTAATGATGTATCAGATACTGTCCTAAGAACAGTATCTAAAAAAATTAAATAATCCCTGCCTCAAAGAGCTGATATTATCCTTGAGGGGGAAGCAACAAATACACAGAAAAGAAAATAGAAAATATTTATAAAGTAAGCGTAAGCTAATTATAGATGTAGCTGTGGTAATGAAGGTAAGTATGAATAACTAGGGAAGATAATAGCCAACATTTATTACTTTAAAATTAGGAGAGCACTTCATACACGTTGTCTCATGGCACTTCACAGTAACTAAAAAGAAAGCTGCTGTTATTATCCCTACTTTAAAGAAAGGGTAACTGAGGTTTAGAATGGTTCAGCTCTTTCCCCAGGGTCATACAACTAGTAAGAACCTGAGGTGGGAGTCAATTCAGAGGTCTGTCTACCTGACTTGAACCTGCAAGGCATGCTTGGGCTGATGAGGTAGAGCATTCTAGCCATGGGAGATGGTCTAGGTAATGGCACAAAGTGGGAAATGAAATACTATATATGGAAAAGAAGGTAGGCTAGTTTGGAACACAGTAGACATGATAGGGAGTAATGTGAAAGCAAGTTGGAAAGATAACAGCTGGATTACAGAGGATTTTAAGTGCCAAAAAAGGATTCTGTGTTTTGTACAAAAGACAGTAGGGAGTTGCTAAAACTTAATGCATAGTGGAATGACATAGGCAGACCTCTGTTGCAGGAATATTGATATATCAATTGTCGGGGAAGAGGGGGATGGATTTGACTGGGGAAGGTAAGGGCTGGGGAAGAAGGCCATTAGAACAGTCCTATGACAGCCTAAATTTGTGTCATGAATAGCAAGAAATGTGGTAGAAGGTGATAGAATTGATACAAGTTGTTAATTGACTTGATATGGCAGATGAAAAGTTGAAGATTACTTCAGGATTAAAAACCTGTGTCTACCAGAAGGAGAGTGGCAGAAATAGGAAATTAAGAAAAGGAATGGGTCTAGTGGGAAAGGTAATGGCATCTATTTTGGCCATACTGAATTTGAAATTCCTATGGAATTCAAATGGAAATGGAAATATCCAGGAGCAGTTAGTAAGATTGGGATCGAGATGATGACTAGATTGCAGATCATAACTGAACCCTATGAAAGCTGATGAACTCAAAAAGAGTAAGAAAAGAAGAAGGTTCTGGACAGAGTCCACCCATAAGGTATAAGACATGAACAATGGTCCAGTGAAGGAAACTGATTAAGTATGGCAACCAGATAGGCTGGCAAATTATCCATGTAGCTTAATAAAGAATAATGTCATAAAAAACCAGGAAAGAGAGCATATCCAAAAATTATGGTTTGTTGCTAATATTGTAGAATGTTGTAGCATTTTCAAGAGTGAAGGGTTCAAACAAAGAATGTATTTAACAATTAAGAGATAGAATCTTGCAGAAAGTAATTTCAGTTGAGGGGTGGAGTCAGAAGCCATGCTGCAAGGGGATAAGTGAATGAGATTTGGGGGAATGGAAGGAACCTATGCAGATAGCTTCTTCTAGAAGTTTGCCTATTGTTTACTATGTAGATCAAAGTAGGACTCCTTTACAGATTTACTTACACAGCTTATCTGTGTGATCTTTTTTTCTTCTTAGAACTTTTCTTTCTAATGATCTGAAATCTTATTTATACATGCTCTTAACCTTGCCTCTTCAAAGAATCAATGGAGCCCACCATATTCCTTTATTTTTACATTACTCTTTTATCTGAGTTGATACTCATTAAAGATAATTAGGATTTAAATTTGATTATATTGTATGTTAAAAGGTTTGAAGCCTCTTTTTGCATAACAACTGAAAAGCAAAAACTTACTGGCCATCATTTTGTTATTACTACTTAACAACCTTAATTTCCAAACACGAAAATATGTTGATTCTTTTTCATTAGTCACTCAGAGGATTGTTCTTCAGAAGAATCTTTTAAAAAGTTCTTACATTGCCTGTCACATTCTTTATATTTCCAGTCATCTATTACTAAGTTCCTATTGGACATTGAAACACTGGATGTTTCAAAGAAATCTTAAACTCAACACATTCTAATGGGAACTCACTATTTTTCTCCAACAACTCATCCATCTTTCAATTTCCTTATTTATGCTGAGGATACCAATATCCTCCTAGGCATTAAGTTCACAACTATGAATCACTGAATGCTACTTCTTACAGACCTGAAGAACACTCAAAAGCTATAGAATGAAAATAATGACAAAAATGACTTAATTACCCCACTGTGAGAAAATTACTTACAATATTCAAAAATAAACTTCACTAATATGACATGACTCTTAACCTGCTGGTTTCTTCCCAATATCTTTTGGTATTTATCTTCCATGTCCTGCTGCCTGAATTGGACACCCTCCCCATTCTGCTCTGGGATATCTTCTCCCCTCCCTTTATACTCTTCTCAATGATCCCATAAGCTATGACTTCCAAAGTTCCATACTAAGCTCTAGTCTCACTTCTCCTGGACACATTCACTGAGATGTCTCATAAGCATGTCCTTTTCAATATGTTCAGAGCATAATTGATCTTCCTAATCAAACTTTTCTCTCCTCATCTCCTCATTGTCAAGGAAGCCACTCTCCTTTTTGTCTCTGGGCTTCATAACTTTTGCAGTTATCCATGTCTTTTCCCTCTCCCTCAGCTTCTGTACATGAATTTGTCCAGTCTTGCTGATTCTCCCCACACACCTCTCCCCTCAGTTCTCCACTCCCTCATTACCTCTTGCCTAGACTACTGTCATCCTGCAATAATGAACAGTCCCTGCATTGATCAGGGTTTACACAGCCTTCAAAGTTTTGTACAGCCCTCTTGCTACTCCATGAATTGTTGTCCTGCTTCTGCTCTCCTCATTCCCTGCAGGCCTCTCGGGGTAGCCAAGCTTTCCTTTTTCCAACTCTCCACCCAGATGATAAGAAGAGCTCCCAATGGAACAGGTCTGATTGGCAAACCTGGAAAGCGCCCTGTCACTTGACTGGCTTTGGGCCTCAGGCTGAAGCCACTTCCAACTCTAGATCCCTAATCCTAAGAGCCATATGACTTCCCTACACAAGAAATTTTAGTGTCTCCCTACATTACCTTGAGGATAAAAACAGGTAGCTAGCTGGGGCAGCACTTCTAGGTATGTGACCCTTGAGAAGTCACTTCCTTCTGTTCTGCCACTACAGTGAATGGTCCATGGGATCACAAAGAACCAGGCACAATTGATTGCCTGAATAACACCATCCGGTGTGATGGGCAGAGGGTGAAATCTGGAGTCAGAAAGACTTGCCTTCAAATACTGCCTCACATACTCACTGGGAGATTAGCAAATCACTTAATTTCTGATGGCCTCAGTTTCCTAAACTGTAAAATAAGGATAATCAGAGTATCTACTCACAGGGCTGTGGTGCAATGCCTGGTCCAGTGTGGGTAGCCAAGAAGAGCTTATTGCCTCCCCTTTCTGGGCTTGGCTTTCTGCTGCCCCCAGCCCTGGAGGGGTGCCTCAAGAATTCTGATCATCCTTGAGGAAGAGCTGGTGTTAGTTCAGTTCTTGTGGTAAACTATGGAAAACCTTTCCTCTTCTCTCCAGGGCCTTAGAGCTTAAACTGGCTTCCCCCTGTTAGTTCCTTGAGCGTTACATTGAAAACAAAGACTAACATTTAATTGATTTCAACAGGATCAATTTCATCATAGAAACTCCATTGGAAATATAAAACTAGAGATTTTTATGCATCTAAAACTTCATTTTAGCTAATGTAGAGATAAAGATTTTAGCAGTAAAGTCAATCCATTCCTAGGTAAGTGACAGTAGTAAAATTTTTTTTTCTTTTATTTAAAAATTTCAGAACATTCATTTTGAAGATGAACACTTAAAATATAAAGACCAAAAACCAAAATACTAAGACACACAGAAGTCTCTAGCAGGCAAAAAAAAAAAAAAAAAAAACAAACCAAAACCAAAACTGATTTATTATGTGTATGTTGTTTTAGGTTTGGTTGTGTGATGGGAATTCTGCAATCTTAAAAGGAAATTAAATTCTGAGTGTTGTTGAGAAATTGATTTCTTGTTGTGAGAAGTGTTTTATCAATACTCACCTGCCACCATCCATCCTCATGTCCAAGGGGCCATCCTTTCGAAGGGAAAAACCTCTTTCAGGAGTATCAAGTTGCATGGAGGAACACCCAAGATCTAGAAGAACTCCATCAACAGTCCCAGGCTGTACTCCAGCTTTCATTAACATGGTTTCAGCTTGGCTAAACTGACCTAGCAAAGCTCGAATCTGTTTTCTGGAAACAAATCATATACATAAATAGTTCTGTTAATATTAAAGCATTTCCTTTCTTGTGCCATTAATGGACAGAAACTCATTTTAACATATCAAAGAATCATAGGAAGGGCCTGTGGATCAATGAATCAATACTTATAAGGTAATACTATCCAGTAAATATCAACATACTGTACCAAATGATAAAATATAACAAGGAGAACAAAATCTAAACATAGTAGTAGAAAATTTCAAATCTGTAAAAACTTATCTTAATCTCTTTGCATGAAAACATAACATTTGAATGTTTCTTTATAATAGTGGGGGGGGGGAAGCCGTACAGAATCTTTGATTGGTAAAGAAAAGAAAAAAGTCAGATATATCTTTAGTATCTCCCCACTTAGCCACATTTTAAAGGTTAAGTATATGGAGTATTCTCTTGAAGCATGACAAAGCACCAATAAAACAGAATGATAAGTTACATTTAGGTTGGAAAGAATATGTGCACTACCTTAGTAAAATTTAATAAAAAAGGGTCACTGTGACTTTTTTGTTTCTTCCATGACAAAAAACAAAATCTATATTTCATCAAAAGTAACCCCATCAGGACTAATCATTAGTCAGAAGACTAAAGAAAAGCTATTATGTTTATTATTTGTACTATTTTCCTTCTTTTTTTTCTTTCCCTCTAAATAACTAAAATAAACCTCTACATTCCTGCTGATAGAACTTTATCTGAGAGTTGAATTACATTATGTCTATCAACTTAAATGAATAATTAAATAAAATTTAGTTTTAATAGACATTTCAACTGGAAGTCTTAATATGCATTAAAATTATATATTGTGTTTTTATGTACACTTTTACCAAAAATCTATTTCACACACACACACACAGAACTACTTCAGAAACTTCAAAAGTTTAAAATATCAAGTAAGCAAAACAACAAGGTTCAAAATATTATACTTCAATTGGCACACATCCTTTCTCAAGATATCTTAAAGCATGGGTACTACCAATGTAAAATTTTTGTAGAAGGAGATCATAATATCAACAGAACAAGAGTAGAAAGAGGCAAATTGGAGAGCCACTAAAGTCCCAAGAAAGAAGTACAAAAGAGAATTGTCTAAGTAAACAATTAAGAGTGAAGCTAAAGAGAAAGATAAGATGTAATGTAAGAAGAAGAAAGTGGTGGTAGAAGTAAGGATGAGCAGACAGTAAGAATGGGTTGAGCCAGTCACTGGTCCTTTCTAAGTCCTCTCCTTCTCCTCTACTCCCAGGTCATGAAATTAGCAGTAATGTTATGAAACAGAAAGTCTACCCTGAATAGGGAGGGTGATGATCACATAAATTGTGAGTATGACCATGAAGGGAGAAGGATGCTACACAAGTATTAAAACATGAAAAAGATTGAGAATGATTGATTTACTAAGACCCTGTTACCCAAGCATTCATTTAAAAATTATACTTGGAATGATCTTGTAATTAATATTCAAGTTTTATTTTATAGAGTTTAACTTATTTTATAAATCTACCAGCTCTTGATATTTAACTTTATTAAATGTAAGAAAACAGGTTAAACTAAAAGAACTTAAGTGAAGACAATTTAACAACTAATAATAACTACAGAAATCACATTTTTGGAATGGCATGAAGGAAAGCAATGTTTTATAATGCAAGGCTAAAAGATGAAACAAAGTTTTTACATCTTACTCCTAAAGTCAGGCTTAGACCAAACATCCAATGCTCCTCCAATACCCTATATTCACAATGAAGAGCAAATCTACTCACTCACTATGATAAATCACATGTGTCTTAAAACATTTTCTGTTTTAATAACTTTCTTATTTTCACACAACAATGATTTCACAATTCTCCCAATACCTGTCCTTTTAGAACACCTCTCCATCAGCCCTCTCCTTCCTTATAACAAATACTTAACACTAGTTGTCTACATTTATAAAATCTCATATCCTTAATTCCTTAATTCTTAACTGAGAAGAAGAATATTTTGTTAGTATTCTCCAGATCAAAGAGGTTGCTCCAGTTTATTAAGATTTGGTGTTGTTTTTATTTACATTACTGCAGGAGTAAGGCCTGTTGTTTTCCTGATTCTGTAGTTCACTCTATATTAATTTAGATTTCATGCAAGTCTTCCTATGTTTCTCTTTATTCCTTATATTGTTAGAACACAATAGTATTTCATGCCACTTCCAAATCACAATTTCATCCTTTCCTAATCAATAGATACATTCTTTGCTTATAGATGTTGCTTATATTAGCATAAATTTTAGAAAATTTCTGAGACTTTGTGTGTGTAGTGCAGCGGAAAGACTTTGGAGTTTCAAATCCTGCCTTGATGGAGTGCTGGAAGTGGAATCAGGATGGCCTGAGCTTGAATCCTGTTTCTGTCAGTAGTGTGCATCTCTGGACATATCACCTAATCACCTTCAGTCTCAGTTTCCTCATTTGTAAAATATTTTAAGTTCCTTGACCACAATCAAACTTTTAGGTTCATTAATCCTTCCCAAGGATAGAAATAATGCTTTCCCCTACCCTACCTCATTGTCTTTTTTCATTTATTTTGAAAGTAAGGTGTTACATTGATTTTTAAGAGTTTAGAAGGGATTAATTAATGGAATTACACATATTTGTACATTAAATCTGATAGATTATTCCAGCTGCATGTATTATGTTCTTTAAAGTCACATTTATTTTCTTTTGAAAAATGAAAGTCTTCAAATTGGGGGGGAAATTAGAATTACAGGCTAAAATAACAAAATGTCACTTTCTAATACTTATAAATAATTGTTTATAATAATTCATAAACATGATGATAATCTCATACATTTTCAGAAGCCTTATTAGAGGAAGAAGAAGAAGGGGGAGTTGCAGGGTGGCTAGGTGGTGTATTGCCTTACAAAAACCTTAAAAAAAAAAAGAAGGGGGAGTTGCTTTAAGAATAGTTTTTTTGAATGACATCAAGCATGGAGATTTTCTTTTTATGGCAGAGATAATCCAATCCAAAAACTGCTGGTATGCTTTCCTTTGATACTATGTCAAATATCAAAGAATCCTGGAACTTAGAACTAGAAGGAACTGAAAAACTATCCCGATTCATTTCCCTCATTTTATAGACAGAAAACAAGGCCCAGGGAGGGGATAAGTACTGAGCCACAGTGGTCAGTATAGGAGGATTCCTGTCCAGACCCTCTGATTCTAAATCCAGGGCTCTTTCCATTCCTTTTGCCCTAGGGAGCTCTTTCAGAATGCCTTACACTTAAACTCATTACCAAGGATTGGATACTCTCTTTCTGGTTCTTTCCTTTACCCTTTGATAAATAAATATTTATTAATGACCTATTATGTATAATCAACTGTGCTAGGGACCCTATATTATTGTATCTCCCACAAGAAGCTTAAAATCTAATAGGGATGATAAACCCCTGAACAGAGGTAAGGATAATATGATGTCAACTATTTTAAGTTCATAAGAAAAAAATATAAAGTGCTAAGAGATCACACAGAGGAGAAATCATTCTTAGTTGGAGGGATCAGGGAAGATATTTCATGTATGTAATCATACAAAAGCTAGTCTTTCAAGATGGGAGGTGGGCAGGAAGGGAGTGCAATCTAGGAAGAGGGAATGACAAAATCCCAGTTATGGAAATGGGACAAGAGAGGAGTTTGGAGGATGGTGATAAGGTCAGTGTACATCACATCCTGCAGGGACCAAGAGAGGGGATCTGGTGGGAGAGAAAGCTGTATCTTAAATGACTGCTTCATTAGTTACCACTTTAATCAGCAGCCACAACACGTTTTATGGTACTTTACTCAAATCTTGTAAGAGAACATTTTTCTATAAAAACCTCTTCCATTTCTCTTTTCACACCATACCTCTGCCACAATGCTAACTCTCTAAGATCTCCACAGGACAGCCCAGAATCTAAAACATTCCTTGTGATTAAAAAGAAATGTACATATTTGGTAAATTTTTGTAAATTTGGGACACAAAAGGCAAAGATTTAATTATAGAAATGATTGCCTTAAAACTATTTCATGTACGCAAGTAGGGTATAAATATTAAATGAGTGATGATACATTCCTGATTGTCAGATGAGAGAGAGAGGAGACTGTATTTTCTTTAAGTAAAACTTAGCTTGATGTATCTGTTGTATGGTGTTAGGATCAACTTGTTTTCTCCATATTTTTCCTAGGTTCCACAGAGTAACTATTTAAGAATGAAACCTATGTTTAATAACTATTTTCTTGCAGAGAAGCACTGAGAATTAACAGAATACACAGAGAGACACAGATCTCTTGGAAGTTGTGTTAATTCTTCCGCTTCTCAAAAGCCTCAGGGCAACAGGAATACCTTTATAGGGGGAATGAATGTGGAGCAAGAAGAATCAGGATTTCATTCTCTCCTTGGAGATGAGTAGAGTGAGTGGGGATTTTAGCAGTTGGATTAGAAAAATTACCGTGAGGAAAAAAGTAAATTAAGGAAATGTTAGATGATAGGGACTTTACAATGCATTTAATCTAACCCATTAATTTTACAAAATATATGTTTTTACACATGAGGAAACAGACCCAGAGATACTGATCCTCAATGGTAGAGTCAGGAGAATCTGAGTCTAAAGCTTTCCATTATTCCCTGTGGATGCTCTATACTGAAATTTCTATTAATGCAATCCTGGAAGCAATAGTCAATAATAAGTATTAATATCAAGTATTGATAGATTTATTGTAGATGTAAATAATGCATGACATTATGTAGATAATATAAAGCCCTATGATTGAGAGAGTCCTAAAACAGATCTATAAATTCTCAGAATATGATTTGTCCATCCAAACAGGAAAAAACTTAATGAATTCAGAATGTTTATTTCTCATATTTCAATGTGAATTTGGATGGATGCTATAGAGCAGAAGTTCTTAATCTTTCTGTGTGTCATGGAGCCCTTTGGTAATCTGGTGACATCTATGAGCATCTTATCAGGAAAAAAGTTCTTAATTTGAGGAAATGCTAAATTTCAGCTAAAGGTTAGTGAAAATAAAAATGTAATTTTTCCCATCTAAATTTATTTTCACGCTTGTCTGAGATTATGAATATCTGTAGACAGTAATGATAGCAAATGATCTGGACCCAAAACTGAAAAGGTGGAGAGCTTTGAGGACATTGCTAAACCCTTTTAACTGACTTAAAGCTTGCTATACAGCAAAAGTCAGTTATTTCATTTTAACATTTTTATCAGTGCTTCCATTTGGCAGCAATATGTAGAACTCTACTACCTCTTAAGATCTAAAGAGATGAGTATCACACAGAGAGCAATGGAAAGGGAGATATAATGGGTATGAACAGGCTACAATATAATCAATGTGGAATTGTAAAGAGCAGCAGTAAAATGTGTCAGCAAGGAATTGTATGACAGAAGGAAAAGATGGGCAGCTCACATGGTAAACAACTACAAGACAGTGGAGAGAAGCCAGGAACTCCCTGAGCTCCTCCCAGATCCCCTCAAAAATAACATTAATCAAACCTCTAAAAAGACAGAGCAGACAATTTCCAAGCTTCAGATCCTTGGAGGGTCAGTCTCATTTGGGTGAAGGGTGAGAGTAGCCCAGCATGGGCAGGTATGGCAGAGGCCAGCCCAGGTCAGCAACTGTGGCCCTGAGATTCCAGTTCTGCGGGCCAGTGGCACAGCAAGCCAGAAGAGAGGCCTCTAGGTCCATTGTAGAAAACAAATTGCAGCCAATGTACCTAAACCAGGCAACTCCAGCACAGGGGGGAAGCTGCTAGCATCTGAGGGCTCAGTGTGCGGGGTTCTGACCTCCAGCCCAAGATGCTTGTGACAGTGCTCCAGGAGCAGTGCTCAGCTTTAAAAATCTCAAACTAAGCTAAAAAAAAGAATAAGAAACAGAACAAAGCCCTAACAAAAGAAAGCTACTATGGCAATAAGGAAGATCAAAACACCATCTCATAAGAGGACATTAGAAAAAGGCTTTATATAAGCCCTAGAAGGGAATATGAATTGGTCCCAAAAAGTCCTCTTGGAAGAGCTCAAAAAATTTAAAAATCAAGTAGAAACATTGGAAAAAGAAATGAGAAGTGGGCAAAGGAGAATCAATAGCTTGGAAAAGGAAGCACAAGAAATGAATGAAGAAAATAACTCCTTCAAGAACACAACTGGCCAAATGGACAAAGAAAACAACTCTTTAAAAAAATAGAATTGGGCAAGTGAACAAAGAAAACACCTTCAAAATACAATTAACCCAAATGGAAAAAGAAAACAATTCCTTTAAAAACAGAAAGAAAACTATAGACCAATTTCCACACTGAATATTGATGCAAAAAATTTTAAATATTAGCAGAGAGATTACAGCAATTTACCACCAGAATAATACACTACAATTAGGTAGGATTTAAATCAGAAATGCAGGGTTAATTAAATATTAGGAAAACAATCAGCTTAATTGACCATATCGATAATAAAACTATCATAAATTTGATTATCTCAATAGATGCTGAGAAAAGCTTCTTTATTTTTTTAGTGTGCTTCAGTCTGTATTCAGATGGGATGGATAGCATTTTTTTTTAAATCATAAGTCCATCAGAGAAATTGCTTCCTATCATCCAATTCCTTGATGACACATTTTACTGCTGCTCTTCACAATTCCATGTTGATTATATGTTGTGTTGTGTCTACCTTTTCATTGCTCTCTGTGTGATACTCATCTTTAGATCTTAGGAGGTAGTAGAGTTCCATATACAAGTTGCTATTGCTAACTGTATTTCCCTTTATCCTGTTTCTCCTACCTCTTTCATCTTGTCCCTCCTCAAAAATGTACTATATTTGACTACCCTCTCCCATGATCTTCCCTCTCTTCTGTCCTCTACACATCCTTTCTCCTCTCCCTATCCCCTTCCTTTCCTTTTTTCCTCTGAGCTAATATAGATTTTTATACCCTATTGAGTGTGTATGTTTTCCTCTCAGTCACTTCCGATGAGAGTAAAGGGTCACTCACTTCTCCTTACCTTCTTCTCTTCCACTCCATTTCAAAAGCTTTAAAAAAGCTTTTGACAAAATACAGTAACTATTCCTATCAAAAACACTAGAAAACATTGGAATAAATGGAATTTTCCTTAAAATCATAAGTAGTATCTAACTTCTAAGCAAGCATTATCTATAACAGGGATAAAATAAAGTATTACCAATAAGATCAGGAGAGAAATAAGAATGTCCATAATCACCACAATTATTCAGTACTGTATTATAAATGTTAGCTTTAGCAATAAGAAAAAGAAACTTAAGGAATTAGAATAGACAATGTGGAAATAAAACTTTCACTCTTTGCAGATGACATGATGTAAAGAATCCTAGAAAAATCAACTAGAAAAATACTTGAAACAATTGACAACTTTAGCAAAGTTGTAGAATATAAAATAAACCCACATAAATCATTAGTAATTTTACATGTTACTAACAAAGCCTAGCAGCAGCAAGAGAGAGAAAGAGAAATTCCTTTTAAAGGAACTATAGACAATATAAAATACTTGGGAGTCTACCAGATAAGACAAACCCTAAATCTATAAGAATAACAAAATAACTGGAAAAATGTCAATTACTCATGAGTGGATTGAGCTAATATTTTAAAAAATGACAATTCTACCTAAATTAAATTATTCAGTGCCATAATAATCTTACAAAAACTTATTTTATAAAGTTAGAAAAAATAGTAAAAAAATTCATCTGGAGGAACATAAGGTCAAGAATATCAAAAGAATCAATGGAAAAAAATATAAAAGAAGTTACCTAATCACACCAGATCTAAAACTATTATTATAAAGTAGTAGTCATCAAGACAAGTGTAGGACAGCTAGGTGGCACAGTGGATAGAGCACCGGCCCTGGAATTAGGAGTACCTGAGTTCAAATCCGGCTTCAGACACTTAATAATTGCCTAGCTGTGTGGCCTTGGGCAAGCCACTTAACTCCATTGCCTTGAAAAAACTAAAAGAGACAAGTCTGATACTGGCTAAGAAACAGAGGGATGGATCAGTGGAATAGATTAAGCACAAAAGAACAGTAATGACTACAGTATTCTACTTTTTGGTAAACCCAAAGACTTTAGCTTCTGGGCAAAGAACTTAATATTTGACAAAAATTGCTGAGAAAATTGGAAAATACTACTACAGAAACTAGGCATTGACCCACATCTCACATCTGATTCAAAGATAAGGTCAAAATGGGCATATAACTTACACAATAAAGGGTGATACCACAAGCCAATTAGGAGAACAAGAAATAGTTCATCTATCTATGGAGAGGGAAGGAGTTTATGACCAAGAGTAAATACAATAAAATACAAAACAGACAATTTCCATTACATTAAATTTAAAAAGTTTTGCATAAATAAAATTAATGTAACCAAGATTAGAAGGATCTGCAGAAAGCTGGGAAATAATTTTCACAACTAGTGCTTCTGATACAGGACTCATTTCTAAAATACATAGAGAACAGAGTCAAATCTATAAGAATACAAGTCATGCCCCAACTGATAAATGGTCAAAGGGTATGAATAGGCAGTTTTCAAATGAAGAAACTAAAACTAGCATGTTTCCCCCATGTATGAGACATACCTTAATTTTGGGGCCCAAAATTAAAAAAAAATGTATTAAATAAGGTTACTGAACTCAAGTTTTATTCATCATAAAATTCAAGGACTTCTGCTCATAACTTTTAGGCATCTTTTGGGCAAGTATGGTGCATGAATGCACACTTAGTCCATTCTGTTTCATGAACCTGAAGCACCAATTGTGTCCTTTGAAATAAGTAGATTCTTTTTCATTAGCAATTCTTCTGGCCTCCTGCTGAACCATCTTAGTGATACAGGAATTCCAATGGCCCTCTGCTCTTCAATCTATCTTTTCAATTCCCTCTCTAAATCAGCCCATTTGGCTGCCTTGACTCTCATGGTCTTCTGACATGGTGTTTTTCAGTTGAGTTTCTTCTTCCTGGGGTCAGTCTTGGATTGTTTTCTCAGTTAGAGGGGACCAAACAATTCCCATTCACTTTTTGCAAATTGGATCACTTTGAACTTGAATTCAGCACTGGATTAAAATCTTTTCTGTGCCATTTCTGCACAGAATGTGGCAAAATGTGACCTAATATACAGTAACAAATACAAAACAATGAGCGCAGACACCAAGTGCAAAAAAATGGGAAATGCAAGTAAAAAAATCTACAACCACTGTATAAGATGCTCCCATATTTTAGACACCAAATTTTTTGAAAAAGGATGCATCTTATACATGGGGAAATGTGGTATCTATAATCATATGAAAAAATGCTCTAAATTATTATTGATTAGAGAAATTAAATTAAAACTCTGAAGTGCCACCTCATACCTATCTAATTGGCTAATATGACAAAAAAGGAAAAAGATAAATATTGGAGAGGATGTGAGAATGCACAGTTGGTTGAGTTTTAGATTGATTCAACTATTCTGGAAGGCAATTTTGAACTATGCCCAAAGGACTATAAAACTGTGCATACCCTAGGGTCTGTATCCTGAAGAGACTGTAAAAAAAGGGGGGTGGGAGAAACACATGTACAAAATTATTTATATAGTAGACTTTTAGTAACAAAAAAATGGAAATTGAGGGGATACCCATCAATTGGGGAATGGCTAAATAAATTGTGGCATAAATTGTGAATGTGATGGAATACTATTGTTCTGTAAGAAATCATGAGCAGATGGATTTCAGAAAAACATGGAAAGTCTTAAACTGATGCTGAGTGAAATGAGTAGAACCAGGAGAACACTGTATACATTAACAGTAACAATGCATGATAATCAACTATGATGAACTTAGCTCCTCTCAGCAGTTCAATGATCAAACACAATGCTAAAAGACTTGTGATAAAAAATGCCATCCACATCTAGAGAAAATTTGAATGTAGACCAAAGCATACTATTTTTGCTTTTTTAAAATTTGTTTTTTTCTCCTTTTTTCTCTTTTGTTCTGAGTCTTCTTTCACCACATGACTAATATGTAAATATGCTAAGCTTGATTTTACATCTATAACCTATATCAGATTACTTGCTGACATGGGGAGAGAGAAGGGAAATGAGGGAGGTAGAAAAATGTGGAACTCAAAATCTTACAAAAAATGAGTTCTGAAAACTCTTAAGTAATTGGGAAAAAAAATAAAATTTAAATTAAAAAAAACTTAGGTAGACAGCTAGAGTGCTTTAAGGGCACCCTTTTGATCTTAGGAGAAAGCAAGGAAGGCCTGCATATTTGACAGATTTCCTGAGGCAAATTTGTAGAAGAACATGGCCAAGAGTCACACAGGAAAAATGGCATGGATGGAAGTGATCTGGATCATTGTGGGGAACAACCTGAATCAATGATAACACAATCCCATCAAGTATTTGAATCTCTATAGATATTATTCATAAATGTAATGGTAGATTATACAATGTTAACTTTTTAAAAATGCAACCAAAGTAGTTATTTCAATTTTTATAGAAATGATTTTATCAATCAATTACAATTTACTTATCTCCTTACTATATGTAAATGGCTCCTGAAAATTATCTAATGAATTAGTGTGGTCAAATACAAATATTCTTATTCTCAATACTTAAAAAAACAAAGTGATTCTAATTCTCCAGATATTGTGATAACTAACAATTGCTTCCCAGTAACAATTCACATTTTTGGGATTTAAAATATTTCCCTCAGTTATCAAGAACATCTTCACTATCTAAACTATTGAAAAAATCTACACTACCCTCATTCATGATTCTAAGTTCTCTAGAACTAGAACATTAAAGTCTCAATTAAAATCAATGTAAAGGGTACAATTTTAAATTACATATTCTTTTAGTTAATAGATGCATTCATAATGTGCACTAAAATAGAAGTAACCCAAGATAGCAATGATAACCAGAACTATAACATTTAAATTATTATCATTTGTCATTTTATTCCTCAGAGATTTCTGTAAAATATGATTCTCATATAGTACAAAATGAACTAGCTAAGTTTATAAACAAAAATTAACCCCAGTAGATTGACCACTCAGTGATGTCTTCTTTAACTATGGTAATCTCTGACAGTTGCAGAGTTGTGGGAAAGTATCTATAAACAGTGATTTTAACTATAGATTTTCTAAGTCTGGCTTCCAGTTCAAATCCTAACTCAGCAAAAGACTTTTCTTTTCCTTCTCTATTCAGGAATACAAAGAAAGGCAAAAACATTATCCTTACTTTCAAAGAATTCACAGTCTGAGGGAGGAAACAAAGTGTGCTTAGTTCCTATCACTATTTCCTGTCAGGAATTTGATCCTTTCTATCAGTACCAGCACACAAGGCTGAGTTGTGTGAGGGTGCTAGTATTGGTGGGAAGAAACAGTGCTACAGACTGAGTAGATGGAATTTCTGGTTCAATGAAAGACATAAAGTTCTCTTAAGTTGTGTAGAGTTCCCTGCAGTGTGTTGGGTGAGAGGAGGAATCCTCTCCATTCCCTCAGCTGGCCAGCTTTTGGGATTTTTCTGCATACAAGTATAGACCATAGGGTCATATATATAATCTTTTCTCTGACCTGTGGAAATGTGCTCTGCCCAAGTCTAGTGTATGCTTCAGACTATGCCAAGCTTTCCACTGCTCAAAACCCTCAATGCTGTCTATGTCAGGTGCAGTTCCACCTGCTTTTTCTCTGGAAAGGATATCTTAGGTAGTGTGAGCTGTGGCCTGTATTGCTCCAGGCAAAGGTATGATACAATTGAAAATATTTCTTGTGAAAATGTACTTGTTCTGTACTAATAACTCTCATTAAGGATTATGTGACTTTGTATAAAAACCAGTCATGTCAAGATTTTGTATAGGTAGGACAGCAGGCATTTAAACTGATAGTTTTTAATATTTTCTTCACCATTCTTGGTATCAATAAGGTTCAGGAATGTTCTTCTGCCTTTATCCTTCTCTGCTTTAGATATATTGAGGGATACATTTACTCCTGAGGCACATAATCTCCTTTATGCAGTCTTGGTCCAATCTGGTACTTTTTTCCTGCTTCATTAAATGATACTGCTCATTACTGCCCTTCATTCTTCTTTTTTTTAAGATTTTGTAAACAACCATTCTTGATTTTACCTACCATCTCTTTCTGCTTTCAACAGAAAATAGACTAAGATGTTTCCTGAGTTTTTTTGTTATAAGATTAAAATTCTATATAAAGTTAATGTGATTGATATCAATGTCATTTCTGATATCTGTACACCAGTTCTCACTGCTAATGTAAATCATTTACGATAGAGTTAACTCAATTGTACAGGATTAGTTTTTCTCATGAATATCTTTATTCCTTTTTACTAATTCTAATTCTTGTCCTCACAAGTCAGGGACCTTACTGTATACCAAGAGCTGATTCAGAAATAACTGAATGATAACTGATTCAGAAATAAATGAATGATAAAAAGAATGTCTTTTTGGACTTGTTAAAATATAATCTATTTGAGTGCTAATCATGTTTAACAACTTAATTCATAAGCATCTACCAATGCTTTTCTCAATGAAAGTGTTCATGGCCTTCTGTGCCCTTTAAGTCTTTAGTCTTTCCCATTTCTTTTTCTGGAAACATGCTTTCCCACATTTCTCATCATCATCATTAGTTTTCATCTTTCAACTGAAAGTATGCTGATTTAATATGGAGAACCATCTCCAGTTTGTAGAATTATTTCTTCTCAACTCCCTTATTTAAAGTCCAAGGAGGATTTATGACCTTTCTTTTCACTTATTCACAACTTCCTTCTTATTTCAATGATAGCAAGAAAATCAAGATTGATAGGATATAGTTGCTCAAGTCATATGTCCTTTCACTGATCACTGGGCAAGGACTTCATTTTTAAAGTACCAACATTAAAATGAAAATATATTCACAGTTTTTCATTCACCATTACTAGAGAAGAGAATTGTGCAGGGCAGAGGACCATTTTGTATTGTTTCATATGGCAAAAAAGAAATCACAAATAAGGTTATTGGTGTTAAGATAGTCTGCACTGCTGTTCTTAAGGCCCTACTGAAGCTTGATAGAACATGACAGAACCTGATAAAGCCTACACTATGCTAGCATTGCCTTTTAGAACCCAGGGTCACTTGAACAACATAAACAGACATCAAGAAGAAAAAGAAAAAAGGAACCACAATATGTATATATGACATCAAGTAAAGTGTGAAGTAGGCAAAAGAGAGTTTTATATAAATTTGAAAATACAGGGTATATTCTTACTGGAGGAATCTGGGAAATGTTTTTGGAAAAAGTGGCTTCTCACTTGAGCAGTCAAGGAAAATAAAGATTCTGACAAGTAGAGATGAGAGTATGAATTCCAGAGAGACAGGAAAAGATGTTGAATTCAGGAAAAAGTGAATTTTCTATTTCCACTGAATTACATAGTATAGAGAATAATGTGAATTAAATTTAGGAGGATAGTTTGGAGACAATTTTTTTTGGAGAGGGGGAGAGAGGGGGGACTTATATATCACATCGAAGAGGCAAACCGAGGCTCAGAAAATACAGGACTTGCCCTTGGAGACATGGCTAGTAAATGAAGAAGCTGGTCATAAGTTTAATTTCCCGTTTTTGAGTCCAGTGCTCTTCACTCTATTATAGGTATCCCTTTAGGGATCCATCCATGTCTGGGTTTCAAAAGGTGTTAAATATAAGCAAAATACTTTTTATTATCAATAAATGCATTGTCTTTGAATTTTGACACTGTAGAAGAATAGTCCTATAACATAAAATAAAATCACTTAAAACCAACCAAATATATTTGCCAATTCTATAAGATTTAACATATACTTAATTTAGAGGAAAACTATGCATTTAAAGAAAAGCTATTTCTGTAACTTCCTAAGAAAGGTAAAAATCACTATTATATTTAGTCACCTACAGAAAAGGTCAACAATCTGTAATGCTAGAGATGAATCTGTATCCCTAGTCTTGCGTATGATAATGGCCAATGTCTCATACACACAAGAATAGAAAGAGAATCCAGATATAAATGACCTAAAGTAACTGCCTCCCACAAAGTCAAATTAGGATACTACTGCTATATCCTAATATATAATGCTTGGAATATTCTTTCTCACCTTTGCTTTTTGGGAAACTCTAGCTTCTTTCAAGGCTCAGCTCTAGTGTCACTTCCTTCAAGAGGAATTTCCTGAGACAACCAATTGTTAAATCTTGAGGACAAGGACTGTCTTACTTTTAGATATGTGTCCCCAACACCTAGCATAGTGCCTGTTCCACAGTTGGTCCTGAATTTATTGACTGATTGAGGAATACAGAAAATAAGAGATATACACACATATTATTTCAAAGAGTCAATAGGACATAGAAAATTGGATGGAGGAGCATAGGGAAGAAGGAAAAGGAATCAAAAATACCGAGAACTTGAAGTTAGGTGAATAGAGGAGTCAGATTAGTGTTTACAAAAGAAATTGAGAAATGATGCATATCTATATTTCCAAAATTGAACTTAGCATTTTCCCAAGAGTCTGACATCCTAGTAATCAGGAACAAATGTTCAGGAAGAATCTGGAAATAAAATTTCATTACTCAGAGAAGAGGGAAGAACTGGAAGTATAGAATGCTCTGTATATCAATAAGATCATCAAGAAAGAAAAAAGAGGAACAAGGAAGAACTCCTCAAAGAAGGTATTCAATGAGAGAATTAGAAAAGGAGCTGACAAAGGAGACAAAGAAGAAAAGTCAAAGAGGAAGGAGAACCATGAGTATTCAGGGGAATGAAAATGAAAGGGCAGAGAGTCTATCAAAAGGTCCCAATTGTCAATTGCTACTCAAAATCTGTGAAGTATTACCAAAAAACCTATTGTATTTGGTGATTAGCAAGTAACTTAGAAACATAGTTAAATGGTGCCTTTCTCAATAATTCATAATATTTCCATATCTCTTCTTGCTGGAAGATGGAAATGTTAATTTAATGCTATATGTGGGCTTATTTTATATTCTGCAACACTGCTGAAATTATTTGTTTCAATTAGTTTTTTGATTGATTCTCAAGGATTCTCTAGGAATCATATCATCTGCAAAGAATGGTAATTTCTTCAATGACTATTATAATACCTTTAAATTATTTTTCTTATCATTTCTATAGTTAACATTATAAAAATGATAATAATGGACATTCTTGTTTTACTCCTGAGTTTACTTATAGCTTATCCCCATTACAGATAATACTGACTGATAACTTCTAGAGAGATACTACTTATAATTTTATAGAAAGTTCCACTTATTTTTCTTTTTTTTGAGTTTTTAGTAGGAATGAGTGTTGTATTTTGTCAAAGGCTTTTTCTGCATCTATAAAGACAATCCTATGATTTTTCTTGGCTTTTGTTTTTGATATGGTTAATTAAAATAAATTTCCTAATATTGAACCAATCCTGCATTCCTGGTATAAATTCCACCTAGTCATAATGGATAAGCCTTGTAATATAACCTAAAATCTGTTAGTTAATATTTTAGCTAAAAATTTTAGCATCAATATTTATCAGAGAAATTAGTCTTTCTTTCGTTATTTTTACTCTTCCAGTTTAGGTATAGAAGGAATTTAGTAGAATTCCTTCTTTATCATTTTTTCAAATAATTTATATAGAATTGAAATTAATTGTTCTTTAAATGTATGGTAGAAATCTCTTGTGAGGGGTGGATAGGTGGCACAGTGGATAGAGCACTAGCCCTGGAGTCAGGAGGACCTGAGTTCAAATCTGACCTCAGACATGATAATTACTTAGCTATGTGGCCTTGGCCAAGCCACTTAACCCCATTTGCCTTGCAAAAAAACAAAACAAAACAAAACAAAAGCTAAAAAAATAAAGTCTTGTGAATCCATATGGCCATAGGAATTTTTCTTAAGAGAACTTATTTATCTCTTGCTTAATTTCTATTTCTAACATTTTTTAAGTATTATATTTCATCTTCTGTTAATCTGAGCAATTTATATTTTTTCTGAATCTTCATCTTATTTTACTTAAGCTGTTAGATTTATTGGGCAAAAAACCCAGCTCCTATTAATTGCCTCAATTTCATCTTCATTGGTGGTGAATTCAACTTTTTCATTTTTGATACTTGTATAATTTGGTTTTCTTTTTAATCAACTTAACCAATAATTTCTCTATTGTTTTCCCTCTTAACCAGTTCTTATTTTTATTTATTAGTTCAATGGTTTTCTTACTTTCAATTTTATTGATCTATAAATCTCTCCTTTGATTTTTAGGATTTCCAATCTTGCGTTACTTGATGATTTTTAATTTGTTCTTTTTCTAATTTTTCTTTTTAGTTGTATACTGGAATCCATAGGTCTGCTCTTTTTCTCTAGTTTATTGATGTAAGTATTTAAAGATATAATTTTACCCTAAGTACTGCTTGGGTTATATCCCATAAATTTTGGTTTATTGTGTCATCATTGTCTTTCTCTTTAATGAACCTGCTTCTTGTTTCTATGATTTGGTCTTTGACACATTCTTTAGGATTAAATAATTTAGTTTCCAATTAATTCTTAATTTATATCTCCAAGGCTCTTTATTAAAAATAATATTTTTATTGTATCATGATATGAAAATTATGTATTTAATATTTTTCCTTTTCTACATTTGGTTGTGAAGTTTGTATGCCCTAAAAATTTCACATATTGAGAAGATGCCATATACAGCTGAGAAAAAAAATTCAATTTTCACCAGAAAATATCTAACTTTTCTAAATTTCATTCCAAGAACCTCTTTTGGTTCCTCTTAATGCTAGTGCTTGTTCTCTGTCCATTATCTCCAGTTTATACTCTATTGTGTTTGTACATAGGTGTTTGGATGATGTCTCTCCTATTAGACTGTGAGTTCTTTGAAGGAAGGAACTTGTCTTAATGGATTAGCTCATTCTAATTTTCAGGAAGTTTATTACCTGTAGAAGGTGCTGTCCTAAGTTGTTAATTCTCCCTCCAAGTTTTTCCTCCAGTACTTTCCTGATGTGTTTTTTGGCTGGTCTAATTTACAGTATTATTCTTAATATTTTAAAACTCTTACTTTATTACTTAATTTCAGGTGAGCTTGTGGCCAAACTCTTTATTGTGAGTCTTTTTTGTTCATATTCTTCTACAACTCAGCTCTGAGGTCAGAGCCTTGCTAACTCCTGCTCTGGTTTTCTGGAATGGAAAAAGAACTCTTTGTGTATTTTCTTCTTGGACTTTTTAGTCCTCTTCTGTATGATGCTTTTCTCAGAGCTCTGCTGATATATACTCATGTGGTAGAAGCGGACTCTATTGCTTTTTGCTCATCCACCATGGCTGGTCTTTCGAATGCCTTTCATCTCCATCTTTGCTTGATAGACTGTTACCAACTCTTTTGAGCCCACTTCATTACCAAATCCTCCAGGAAGCCTTCCATGATATCCTGAGCTCACAGAGTACTTTGTATCAAAACTCTTCAGTGGAATTTTAATGTAATTTTAGACACTATACTTATCCATGTTTGTGCCTTATTCTCCTATAAACCTAAGTTTCTCATCACAGTATAGTGGAGATAAAAGTAATATTAATAAATGTTTTGTTGACTGTCACCTATCACTGTTTGTCTTTCATTTTTTAAAATATTTATTATCATTTTGTACAAACTGTTTTTTATACATTAATAAAATATTCTTGTTTAAGAGTAAACAAAATACCTCCTCCCCCCCAAAAATATAGACTCACTTGAGCGATATAGTAAAGGGTAGAGAAAAAAATTTAAATTAAAATAAAAATTAATAGTAATAATTGTAGGTATGGTCAGGTGGCGCAGTGGATGGAGCACCAACCCTGGAGCCAGGAGCACCTGAGCCCATGTTGGGTCAACTATCACCCAGCTGTGTGACATGGAAGTCACTCCAACCCCACTGCCCTGTATAAAGCCAAAAAAAAAAAAAAAAGACCTAAAATAAAATAAAAATAATAATAGTAGGGGCAGCTGGGTGGCAGACAGAGCACTGGCCGTTGATCCAGGAGCACCCAGGTACAAATCTGGCCTCAGACACCCAACGATCACCCTGCTATGCGGCCCCAAGCAGGCCACCCAGCCCCATTTGGCCTGAGCCCCCCCAAACAATAATAATAATAATAATAATAATAATAATAATAATAATAATAATAATGATAATAATATGTGCTTCAGTCTGTGTTCCAACACCACCAACTCTGTTGCAGGTGGATCACATTCTTTATAAGTCCATCACAAAAGTTACTTCCATATTTTTCCACCGTTGCCATTGCTGATCATAACTCCCTCCTTTAGTATTTCTCCACTACCATGTACTATATTTTCTCTCTCCTTTCACTGACTCTGTTGTAGGGTAGCTGAGTGGCGCAGCAGACAGATCCCCGACCCTGGGGCCAAGAGGCCCCAGCCCCCATACCACCCCTTAGGCTCTGCATCCACCCAGCCCTATGGTCCCAGACAGGCCATCCAATCCCAGCCCCTTGCAAGGCATAAAAAAGAAAATGCATTACATCTGACCACTCTCCCCCCATGGTCCATCCTCTCCTCCATCACTCACATCCCCCCCCTGCCCCCTGCCCCACTTCCTTCTTCCTCCAGATGTCTATACCCCATTGAGTATATATGCTGTTTCCTCTCCTAGCCACCTCTGATGAGAGCGAAGATTCCCTCACTCCGTCTTGTCTTCACCCCTTCCATATCATTTGCAATAGTTCATTGTAATAAAGAAAAATCTTATTATATGAAATATCTTGGCCTATACCCCCTCTCCTTTTTCTTTCTCCCATTACATTTCCCTTTTTTCTGTTGCTTCCATTTTTACACCATATTTTATCTTCAAAATCAGCTTTCTCCTGTGCTTCAACTGTAAAAGCTCCTTCTACCTGCTCTGTTAATTGAGAAGGTTCATATGAGTATTATCAGTGTCATTTTTCTATACGGGAATACATGCAGTTCATCATAAGTCCCTAATATTTTCCCCTTCTCCTCCAATCTCTATGCTTCACCCGAGATCTGTATTTGAAGATCAAACCTTCTGTTCAGCTCTGGCCATTTGAAACTCCCCTGGTTCATTGAAAGTTCATCTTTTTCCCTGGAAGAGGACATTCAGTTTTGCTGGGTAGTTGATTCTTGGCTGCATTCTAAGCTCTTTGGCCTTCTGGTATATTATATTCCAAGCCCTACAAGCTTTTAATGTAGTTGCTACTAAGTCCCGTGATATCCTGACTGCAGCTCCACAATATTTGAACTGTGTCCTTCTGGCTGCTTATAATATTTTCTCTTTGACTTGGAAGTTCTGGAACTTGGCTATAATATTCCTGGGGGTTGGTTTTTTGGGATCTTTTTCTTGGGGGGATCTGTGGATTCTCTCCATTTCTATTTTGCCCTCAGCTTCTAGGATGTCAGAGCAATTTTCCTGTAGTAATTCTTTGAAAATGATGTCAAGGCTCTTTTCCTAATCATGACTTTCAGGTATTCCAATAATTTTTAAATTATCTTTCCTAAATCTGTTTTCCATATCAGTTGTTTTTTCAATGAGATGTTTCACATTTTCTTCTAATTTTTCATTCTTTTGATTTTGAAGTATTGAGTCCTGATTTTTTGTAAATTCATCAATCTCCCTGAGTTCTATTCTTTGTCTGAAGGATGTATTTTCATCAGAGAGCTTTCTGATCTCTTTTTCCATCTGGCCCATTCTGCTTTTTAAAGCATTCTTCTCCTCAATAACTTTTTGAACTGTTTTATCCATTTGACCTAAGCTGGTATTTAACATGCTATTTTCTTCAGCATTTTTTTGGATTTCCTTGACTAAGCTGCTGACTTCATTTTCATGTTTTTCCTGCATCTCTCTCATTTCTTTTCCCAGTTTTTCTTCTAACTCCCTCATTTGATTTTCAAAGTCTTTTTTTGAGCTCTGTCATAGCCTGAGCCCAATTTCTGTTTTTCTTAAGAGTAAAGACTCTTGCAGGAGCTTGTGCTTCCTCATCTTCAGACTGAGTGTTTTGATCCTTCTTGGGCTCACAGGCAAAATATTTCTCAATGGTGTTCCTCTTGTTTCTTTGCTTGCTCATTTTCCCAGCCTTAGCCTGTTTTTGGGGTGCTTCCTGAGCTTCTGGGGCACTAGCAAAAGGATCTCAGTATGAGGCTCTGTCCTCCCTCCTGGTCTGTGAATGATCATATGCGCTCCCCTCTGCCAGGGGGCTGAGGTGAGGGGGGAGCCCTGCTGTTCTGTGGGGGGCCTAGACTGGGATCAGGCTCTGAATGTGGTCAGAGCCCCAGAGTCCTGTTCCAGGGGCAGGGCTAGGCAGTCTCTCTCTTCACTCCCTTCCCTAGCTTCAATGGGCTCATGCCCGGGGCGGGGGGTGTCTCCTGCTTATGGCTGCCTGCTTCTGTTTCCTGGATCTGGACTTCTTGGCCATGCTGCTTGCTGTGTGCCCTGAGGGCTGGGCTTCACATGCTCTCTCTGGCAGAGGTCCCCCTACTGTTCCCCCAATTTGTTCCTGGTGCTCCCCAGGATGTAGGTCAGGAACCCTCCCCCCCCCCCAGGTTCTGTGAGCCCCTGCTCCCAGCGCCCTGGGGCTGCCTCCGGGAGGCTGAAGTTCTTTCACTCTGGCGGGCCACCCCTCTGGGGGGCAGCCCCTCCGCCCCGGGGAGCAGAGCCTTTCTGCTCTTTTCCAGGTTACCTTGAGTAGGAGAACTGCCTCACTGGGTCCCTCTGTAGGTTCTGTCTCTCAAAAGTTTAGTTAGAGTCCTTAGTTTCAAATATTTATGAGAGAGCTCCTAAGACACAATCCTCTCTTGTCGCCATCTTGGCTCCGCCCCCCTGTCTTTCATTTGAAATAGATTTTTCCTTTCTAACGACCTAGGAATCCTATCTTGCAGTACAATCCCTAGAGTAGCACATAGCTACAGAACTTTAGGACAGTTTGTAATTAAAAATCTCTCAGAATGGCTTTCCTCAGCTGCTAGCAAGTATTCACCTATCACTGTCATAAATGATCTTACTTTTAGACTATCAGATTCAATTAAAAGATTGACAGGGTCTCAAAAAACAACAAATTGCAAAGGTCACTCCTAGGAAGTGCAACATCAGAACTAGGAAATTCAAGGGATTCCAATGCCATCTCTCTTGGCTAGGGAGACAAGGTTATAACAGTTACACTAAGTTTAGGTCAGTTAAGAATAAACTCCTGGGGGGCGGCTAGGTGGCACAGTGGATAAAGCACTGGCCTTGGAGTCAGGAGTACCTGGGTTCAAATCCGGTCTCAGATACTTAATAATTACCTAGCTGTGTGGCCTTGGGCAAGCCACTTAACCCCATTGACTAGCAAAAACCTAAAAAAAAAAAAAGAATAAACTCCGGAGACTATACACTGATGGAAGTGTAAATGAAAAGGATGCTTTATGTGGCAAGGTGGCATGTTTGATTTCAGAAATGCTGAATTTAACATGCTTTGGTTGAATGTAGGGAAATGTTATATTCCAAAGAGAAATGCAACTTAAATTATGAGGAACAGAGATAATGAAGGGGAGACAGAATAGGTTTGAAAAATGTTTGCATTTAAGCAAGCATCTTTTATCATTTCTTAGCAAACTACTGATTTTGCCTTTTCTTTATGGTTAAAATATAATCACAAAAAAATTGCTTTTTTCATTTAAAAAATAGCCAGTTTCAGGTAGTAATTCACCTGAAAATATATAGTAACTTCCACTCACCAATTCTTACAAATGAGAAGGTATCTTAAACCAAGATTGGCATATAGTATTATTTTATTTTAATAATGATAAAGAATCCTTGATATGTAAATAATATATTTAATATAATTATTCTAAGTTACATAAACTTTTCAATTAAACATAATTTAAAATTTTCTATATAGGTATAATCTTTTTTACTCTGAACAATGTTCTGCCAAGAGGTAGATTGGTTACCCAGTCAACACCTTGAATTTCTTCAACCTCCTCCCCCACCTTTCCAATTTCCTCATTAGAAATTTCCTACTTGGGGGCAGAGTTGATCTTCCATTTGTATACCTATTTCTCTTCTTTTTTTTTTTTTGGTAAGGCAAATGGGGTTAAGTGGTTTGCCCAAGGCCACACAGCTAGGTAATTATTAAGTGTCTGAGACTAGATTTGAACCCAAGTACTCCTGACTCCAGGGCCAATGCTTTATCCACTACGCCACCCCCCCTTTTTTAAGGTTTTTTTGTATACCTATTTCTTACCACAAAGCCTGCACATAATAAAAACTCTCACTCTCTGTTAAGTCTTTGAGGAAGGAAGTATTATTATTGTTATTATTATTATTATTATTAA
This sequence comes from Macrotis lagotis, assembly GCF_037893015.1. NCBI lineage: Eukaryota > Metazoa > Chordata > Mammalia > Peramelemorphia > Peramelidae > Macrotis > Macrotis lagotis. The sequence goes on along the minus strand of NC_133660.1, from coordinate 252,554,795 downwards.
TCATTATTAATCTGTCCAGATGAAAAAAAAAAGAATAATGCTCAGTTTTCTTAGTGTGTTATGACATTGCTGCTCATTCATTCTTTGTTATACTGTCTCTGACAATTCAAAAATCACAACCTTTCAGGGATATGGAAGGGCATACATGAAAATATGATACCTAACCCTTCACCTTCAGTCAGAACAACAGCTCTTGGAAAAGGATCAGCAAAGGGCAATGTTATTCGCTAAGGCAACATTTTTCTATTATTAACAGTTAGACTTTTGGGGGGCAAAATATAATCTTATCTCTTAAAACAGTGGAATAATTCCCTTCCCTGCTTCCCCTCCCCACCCTGCAAATATAACAAATGTCAAATTTGGCAAAGAACTTGTAATGAAGCACATGCTATTTTGCCTCTAATCTTTAGGAGATGTAATGGACTTAACCTATTAAATCTAGGAAAAGGAGATGTGACTAGAACCCAACAGTAAGAAGGATGTCAGGAAGCAATCCAGTCCTGGAGAACCTTGGCCCCAGGGACCAGAGGAGCAGATTTTAGCTCTTTATTTTTTTGTCTCCTTTTTGTCTGACCATATCAAGAGTCACAACTTTTGTAGGTTTTCTTTATGGGACTCTCTTTTTCCTTTCTCTCAGCCCCTCTAACCTAAAAGATAATCTCTAATTCCATTAGTGAATTTATGTTTGTGTATCTCTGTCTTTAGGGTTATTGCCAAGGAATTAAATTCTCAAATTCTAGGAGTCACTTCTGATCAATTTGCACATTTTAATTGATCTAGAAATTCCTCCCCTCTCATTTTCCTTAAAATGTTTAAGTCCTCATTAACTTTTCTACTTCTTGCCCCCCCAAGTTGTGCCTGTACTGTGAGATTCATCTCAATGAGCAGCCTACTATATACTCTGCTACTCTCTGACAATGCTAGCCTGATAGGAGACTTGGTCCTCTTCATTTCTCCAGGCTGCCTTCCTGACAAACTTATCAGGAGAAGACATTCTCTCCGGTTTATCCTGGAACCTCACTCTGCCAACTTCTCATATTGGATAAGTCTCTCTCTGACTGGTGAGTTCTCCCAGAAGTTCCAAGTTAAGCAGGAGGTCCCTGTTAACCAAGACTTCATGTTTTTCTGGGTTGCATTCCCTCTTCTCCAGACCTTCTCCACCATGGCCTTAGGTGTTCCCCGCACCCCCCCCCCCCAGCCTCCCCACAGCTCTGCTTTATAGGTTTCTTTTCCTCATTAGAATGGAAGCTCAGGCTGCTTGTATTTATATTCTCAATGCTTACTACAGAGCAGGTACTAAGAGTCCTTTCAAAGCATGCTCTTCTACTTGACCCAACTCTTGAAATTCCTTACTAGAGCAGTGTTCATGATAAATTGTGAAAAAAAATGTCATCACAGAATTTTAAAAAGAATTAAGCATTAGTAACATTTGACCAAAATAAGGACTGGAAGTAAAGCTTAAACCCAGTTCTTTCAGGTAAAATTTAGGGCTCTTGCCACACTACCTCGCCCATAAGTATTGTTTCTTTTGCCAATTTTTAATCTCAGAACCTGGCTCATGACAAGACCTCAATAAATGTTTGTTAGTGAATTCAAACAACAGAAAGATGTAGACTTGGTAAGTCATTTTTAATAGAAATATCTATATCTATATGTATATATGTAACAACTTAGATCTTAGACCTAAGAAATCTTACAGAGAATTTATTTAAAGCTACCATTTTCCAAATGACAAAAATGAAGGTCAAATTATTGAGGTGACAGATCCAAAGTCACAAAAAAGAGAAATGATGGGTTCTGTATTTGAATTGAACCTGGGTCTTCTAACTTCAAAGGTAGTACTTTTTCCAAGAGATGCAATTTACCATCCTACATATTAAGAAAAGGGAAGAAGAGGACAGATAGCATTAAGTGATCATAATACGGGAGGTTGGAAGGGGGAAAATGGGTCCCTGTGATTTTATAAAGTATGCTTCACAAGCACGACTGAATAATAGGACAAGGACAAAGTTTTAAGTACTTATTTTTATATGTATAATGGATATAAGAAGATATATAGAGTCACTGTTCAACTGCAGGAGATCAATTTAAAAGTTTTTTAACTGAAGTTTTGTTCATGGAACCCTGCCACATATAATATCACAGCAGAACTTAAATAAATTCAGAGGTAAAGCTAGTGCATGTTCTAATAACAAAGGGAATAACATTCACGACTTAGACCAACTAAAGCCAGGAAATTCAGTTAAGGCTGACACTCCATCTTTAACTCACAGAGTGTAGAAAAAACTTTGAAGTTCTTAGCTTTGAAGGTTTGTATCACAATCACAATGCTATTTAAGCAAAATTCCTTTTTCAGATTCTTTTTTCTTTGCTTTTCTGGGGCATTAGAAAAGTTACAGAAACACAATTCATTTCACTTCATTTCATTCTCAGAGAAACTCATTTATCTTTATTCTTATCTTCTCTGAATTATAATTATCACAGGACATTATGCAAAATCCCCTTTAAATTTCCTTTTTCCTAATGTTCCAAGTTCTGAGAACCTATATGTTCAATAATCTCCTTTTCTTCCTCCAACTTCTCAAAGTTTCCAAAATTTTGATTTAAATAAGCAGAACAAGGTACATCCATCTCTTAATCATCATTGTCAAATAATCATGCAACCCAACATAGTTCATATCAATAAATATAAACTACCACATAATCATTTTACATCTACTGTTAAAAATATTTTGGCAATTAAATCAATAATATCAGTTAACTGGTATATTTAGCATTATAAAGCAATGTACTTGTATAATTGGATAAATTTTTAATAAATTTTTTTCTGTATGTAGTAAAGAAATGTCTAAAAAAGAAACTTATGAGTTCCTATTAATTATATTAACTCTTTGAAGGCAAGATCAATTTTTATGAGAATAATAACTAAACATTAAAAACTGGGTAGAACAATAAATGAAAATTTAGTTTAAAGAATTATTGTATGTTTGAGCTGAGGTCAGAGGTCATCTAGTCCAATGAACTAATGTTATACATAAAGAAAATAAGACTTAGACTGATTTGTCAAAGGCCAGACAGTGACAAAGATAAGAACTGATTTCCTGACTCCCAAGAATTTATTCTTTCTACTGAAATATGCTGATTTTTGTGACATTTATTGCATTAATGTGTTACAGTATCTGGCATCTGAAGATGAGTAGTCACAGTCCAAGCTGCAAGTATCTAACAGAAGTTAATGAATATAAAAGAGTCACAAGGAAACCCTCTTCTACTGGAGACTGGTCCATTCATTCCAGTACCTGAGATTTGGAGCAGAGTTTTCCCTTCCAGGAATAGTACTAATACCATACTTACAAAGAATAGGTTCAACAATTTGTAAAAGTATTTGTGTCATGGGACAGCCTCTTAAACTTCACATGCAAAAATAAGAACACACCAAAACTCTTTAAGCAGGCAGCCATAGGTAGAAGTAGGAGGTACTGAGGAAGGACTGTTAGCAATATTTCAGGGCACGGATGCAAATTTCACTTTACTAATCCTTAACTTATAAGGGAAGAAGACTGCATGAACCAAATGTAAGCTCTCAATGGTAGATTATCAGAATTTTCTAATGAAGTAAAAAATGAAAGAAATTCCAATGTGAGCAAAGTACAATATGTAATTTATATTCAATTTTATTGGAATATTGATTTACCTGCTACTTTATTGGAATATTGATTTACTTGCTACTTATTAATAGTCCCTTCTGAAAACTGATTTGCCTTTAAAATAAAAAGCTAAAATAAATTTTCATTTTTAGAGTTCTGATTTTTTTTTCTTCAACTACTATTAATTCTGAACCCTAGACCTCAGAGGCTGGTCAGAATGATGAGGCTACTGAAAAGTATGCTGTATTAGAATCATGGGATACAGAAGAGAAAATAAGATTTGAAAATTGGTTAAAATATGATGGTGTATGGGAATGAAATTTAGATTTCTAAAACAGGCTCTTGAACAAGGGTTCAATGTACCTAGTAAGAATATATTTACCTAGGGGTGGCTAGGTGGAGCAGTGGATAGAACACTGGCCCTGGAGTTAGGAGTACCTGAGTTCAAATCCAGCCTCAGACACTTAATAATTACCTAGCTGTGTACCTTGGGCAAGCCACTTAACCCCATTTGCCTTGCAAAAACCTAAAATGAAAATAAATATATATATATATATATATATATATATATTTGCCTAAAATCTTGAAAAGCTAATCAAAAAAGGGGTAGGGAGCAGGAAAGAGAAAATTACACAGATCAACAAGGTATCATAGAGAAAAGCTACACTGGAGGAACAGTAGCAGTTAAGAAACCCGTAACTTCACCCAGCATAAAATTCAAGAAAGAATTATCTAGCTTAGCCTTAAATCAATGATAGTCACAGCTAAACAGATTTGTTTCTTAAAAGACGTAAGCTTTCTGACCAAAAAAAGGGAAAGAAGAGAATTCTTTTTAAAGCATCATTCTAAGCACTACATAAGGGATAATCTGATTTTGGAACTTGTGCCCTTTTTCAGTGCTGAGGATCTAGTAGAAACTTAAGAAAATTCCTTTCACCTGACATAATAATAAGTCCATCACCACAGTATCACGCTGTTTTCCCCCCCCAACCTTAAAACTCCACGGAAAAGATAAGGTCATATGAGAAGCAGAAAGTTGAGCTGTATCAGTATCAGTCTTACGGGGAAAGAATATGAGAGTCCCAGAATGTCCAGGAAAGTTACCAAGTCAGAAATTATTCTTCAAACATAGGCAATGTGTTCAGAATTACGTTATGTGAGGAGAGGCAAAAGAAAAAAATATAATTCTTTCCCTTTAGATCATGGCTATTTGGCTGGAGATGCAATATATGAACCCATACATGAAACAACTGCAAACAACAGAGTAATTAATTAATTAAGATCTTGTAAAACATGAGCTTCCTAAGGTCAGGCACTCCTTTGTTTTTGCACCTATAGAAGAGAGCCTACCATAAAGAAGAAGCTTAAAAAAATACTTGAATCATATATTTTGGGGATGAGTTAGCTGATTTTGTTTTGTTACATTGTGAGGATAGTATATGATATGAAAGTTTGAAGTTAATGTGTTATTTTAAAAATAAGAATTATTTTTTTACCTTTTATACCAAATGAACCAACCTACTGAAATGTTCTTATAAGAAACGTTTTCATGGAGGAATTTGCAGCAATCATGCTCACAGGCTGACCAAAATGATGTTGTCTTGATAATTTTATAGATAAATAATACTTTTCCAAGGAAAAAAATACCATATTCAGTATTCTTAGAAGATTAATGGCCAGGCCAAAATGAAAGATTACAGAGATTTAGCTCTCAAATAGAAGACTTTAGAAAAGTGGACAAATTAAATTAAATTAAATTAAATTAAATTAAATTAAATGCATGGACCTCTTCATCCAAAATAACAAAATTATTTCATAACTAAAGGTATAGAAATGTTTGCTTAGATGGTTTTAAAAGACAGTCAGGATACTAGATGAAAAACGGAAGTATTTTCCTTTCTCTGTCCAAACAGTGGTTTTTTCATTGGTCCATCTCTATTCTCCCCCCCCCCCCCCCCACTGCTGGCTCAGGTGTTGGGGGACATGGGCTTCATGCTTGGATGCACTGTGCAGATTCAGTCCCTGGGGAGAAGGTCAGTGAAAGCTAAGCAGGAGGAAAACCTGTCTGTAACAGATTAAATTACATTTGTACACAATGGCATTTCCCTCCTTAATTTCCACCCATATGTACCACTGATAGTAAGCCAAATTTAAAAGGATAAAAAAAGAAAAATCCACCTAATTTCAGCCTAGACAAATGTGACTTGTGATGTTCAAGAAGGAAACCTTAATCCAGTTTTTGAGAAGGTTCAGGTAAAAAAGACACATACACATAGATAGATGTACATTATTCATATATATATATATATATATATATGTATCGATAGATATATTCTATGCTATATATTAATGTCAAATTAAAAGAATAGGTATAGTTGTCATTGTATTTTGTAAGCACAGATATGGAAGTATACAGATATGTTTTCTTTCTTGAACACACACACACACACACACACACACACACACACACATATATACAAACATAAAACTTCTTATTTCTGAGAGAGAAGAATTCTAATTGGTCAAAACTAGTCATAAAATTTTAACCATGTCTCTGAAAAACAGCAGTGCCAAAGGGTAATGCATCGCTAATGGTTTCCAGTGGAATAAATAGCTACTTTGACGTCAAAACTTTGTTACACTCCAATAACTGGCTCACTTGGGGCTTCAGGTACAGCAAGTTACATGTCAGTTTTAAATAAAGTTATAAAAATAGAATGCTGGCAAATCATATTGTCGCTATGCAACCTGATACGATATGATTTATATCCAATAAAATGTTAACAAAGGTGATAGATGATACCAAAATAGTATCTGTTGGCTAAGGATGTCCCGGCTTCTTAGATTTTAGATAGAAAAATAAAACATTATATTTTGCTCGCTCGCTCTCTCTCTCTCTCTCTCTCTCTCTCTCTCTCTCTCTCTCCTGAAAAAGTCTATGAATTAGTTATCTACTGTTATAAAGAATAAAATTCAGATTTACATATTCTCAAAATCCTTACTAATGAGCTACAATAATATTCTAACTAGCCATAAAGAATGATAAAAGAGAGAGTATGCTTCATAAGAAAGGTTCAAACAGTTGTTCTCAGAAAATCATTTCCTTTCCAAAAAGGAAAAAATATTTCTAATAGAGTACTTAACAACCAAAGTTCAGGAAATTTCACTTGTCCTCTCCTCATCCCTGAAATAGATGGAGGCAAGCTTTAAAAGAAATGGGATATTTATTCCAAACATACATCCAAAATTAGAGTATTCATTTAGCAACAGCTATTCTACAAAGTTTTGCCTGAAAGGATACATAATTGAGAAAATGGAATACTTGAACAACTATCAAGCAAAATATGTAATTACTGCATTTTAAGGATATTTTTATATCAGTGCCTTGTTCCAGGAAGGGGAAGATATTTAGTGTATTGATTTGCTCAATACGGATACTTACATGAGTTGTACTGCAAATGCAAGGAAGGGAAGAAGCAAAGGCCTAGTTCCACAGGCAGATTGGGTCAAGCTTCCATGGAGAATTTATGAATAGAGAGATAAGAAGGCCTGACAGTTATAATCTACTTCAACAAATAGTATATCTAAAATAATAACAGCTTACACCAAAAGTCTGTTGAATTAAAGTTCATGAGATATAGGATCCTGAGACTAGAAGGAACGCTATTCTAAAGATGAGGAAACTGGAAATTACTGCATATCAGGGAATGAGTTACTCACTGATCAAGAATGAGATCCCACATCTCTCCTTTTCTCTCCCCCCATACATTTTATACTATATATACACATACATTAATATGTATATACATACATATACATATACGCACATACATGTTATATTATATACTCAACACACATGCATATATACTATATACACACACATATATATATATATAAATTATAGGTGCATATGTATATAAATCACAACTCATCCATGCCTTTTCAATCTATAAAACATTTATCCAAGTCTATTCATAATTTTTTTTTGCAGTAGATGATCAAATAGGGTTTTTAATCTTTTGTAAGTGCCAGGAATATGGAGACAGAGATAGAGATATAGATGTATGCAGAAATGTGTGTGTGTGTGTGTGTGTGTGTGTGTATGTATATATATATATATATGTGTGTATATACATATATATATATATGTGTATATATATATATATATATATATGTATATCTTTGCTTGGAAAAATGGGGACTAGCTCCAATAGTATAATTCTTCACAGGTGGGATATATCTCCAATACTGGGATGCAGTACTCCTTAGATTCTAGCATGTCAGAAGGGATTTAGAAAGGGAAAGGGTTAGAGAAAAAGACAAGTTGTGTGTATTCAGAGTGGTTTGGTTTGGATTTGTTCTAATTTTATCTGGTTTATTAAACTTTCCCCAACTTTTCACCTCAATCCTAGAGCACAGGCCGCTCTGTGAGGATACATTAGTACAAATGCATTTTCCTGCTACTGTTTTGGAATAGGAAGGGGTGCTTGGAGGCCCATGAATAGAAGGAGTGTCCTTCGAAAATGCAGAAGAGAAGGGAGTAATCATTTAGATAAGTCCTATTAGGTTCTAGGCACTGGTCACTTTTTAGAAATATCCATTTTTTTCTCCTGCAAGGGAAAGAAGCTTATAACAGTTATTTTCTAGGACTGGAAAAAAATTTTTGATAAATATTTAAATTCCCTTAAAATGTGATGTGTTTTATTTTATGCCTTTGACAAATCCTGAGAAAGGGCTTAATAGGCTTCACCAGACTACTGCCCAAGGGATCCATGACACACATAAAATTAAGAACTTCTCATCTAGGGACATGGGTCTCAAACCTTGGAGACAACATGGTTCAAAAATAAGGACACTAGAATTAATGGATCTGAACAAAAGCTTCATCACATAATGAAAAGAATCAAACTGATGAGTGTGATCTTTGATATAAAATGTGTCATTTTCATATTAGTTTCTTGTAAAAACTGGACATAATATTTGCTTTACTTACCTCACAAATATATTATGATGATAAAATGAGACAAAATTTATTTTAAAAAAGATTTGAATGTACTATGTATATAAGAGCTATTATCATTATCATTCTTATTATTTTGCTTTGTGGATAGCTATGATCAATCAGTGGGCCTAAGGGTCACTTATTACCCTATGCTCATTTGTCAACACAAAAAGTCATCAGCAAAATCAGTGGGGGAGAATGGTAATTTTTTTTATGAGACATTAATGAAGGTTCTCATAGATGAGTTCATTTGGACTTGAATAGAAATGCATGAATATTCATTAAATATAATAAACTAGACTATAGAGAGTTATATCAAAATCATGGAAAGGATAAATTTTGTTAAAAATATTCTCTTTTAAAAAGATTTATTTTTAAGGTCTTAATTTTTATTATAAAATTTAAATTGGGGACAGTGGTGTGTTTAAACAAAATTGGGAGTATTGGACTTGATTCTACATTCTCTAGGTGATGCTTGACCATTTTTTATTTCCTTTGTCTAAGCCACATTATCCTTTCCTATAAAATAAAAATTGGATTAGATCATCTCAAATGTCCCTTCCAAATTAAATGTCTTATGATTTTAAGAACGAAATTCAATTCAATAGAAATTCTCTATGAAATATTTAGTTTGATAGGTATGCTGGGTCTATGGGGTTTACCAATGTTGCAAATGACAATCTTTTGTTCTCAAAGAGTAAAAAACACTGTTGGGGAGACATAATTTGTAAACATGAAACAATTAAAGAATAATACTAATAAATGCAGAAGTTAGCTGGCTTGAACAATGTTCTTAAGAATCAAGAAAACCTTAGAGTCAAATCTGACCTCAGTAACATTGGTCAAATTACTTAACTTTTGCCTTCTTCTCAGTTTCCTCAACTGTAAAATGGGAATAATTATACTATCTAGCTCCTAGGATTGTTTAAAGGATCAAATGTTTGTAAACCTTAAATCTAGCTTGTATTATTATCATCATCATTATCATCATCATGTAGTCTGAATTTGACAATTCACCCAATTCCTGGGTGATCTGATATCCTCATGTACTGCCAAAGGTCAGATTACATGACTTTGAAAGTCTCTCTTGTAGTCTTCAAAGACCTGAAAGGTAGTCAGATGGAAGGATGGAAGTACAACTGTTTTTCTTTCTGTTTTTTTTAATTAAAGATATTATTTGAGTTTTACAATTTTTTCCCCAATCTTACTTCCCTCCCCCACCCCCACCCTCACAGAAAACAATCTGTCAGTATTTACTTTGTTTCCATGTTGTACATTGATCCAAATTGAGTGTGATGAGAGAGAAATCATATCCTTAAGGAAGAGACAAAAAAGTCTGAGAGATAACAAGATCAGACAATAAGATATCTGGTTTTTTTCCCCTAAATTAAAGGGAGTAGTCCTTGAACTTTGTTCAAACTCCACTGCTCCTTAACTGGATACAGATGGTACTCTCCTTTACAGACAGCCCAAAATTGTCCCCAAATGTTGCACTGATGGAATGAACAAGTCCTTCAAGGTTGAACATCACCCCCATGTTGCTGTTAGGGTGTACAGTGTTTTTCTGGTTCTGCTCATCTCACTCAGCATCAGTTCATGCAAATCCCTCCAGGCTTCCCTGAATTCCCATCCCTCCTGGTTTCTAATAGAACAATAGTGTTCCATGACATGCACATACCACAGTTTGCTAAGTCATTTCCCCAGTTGAAGGACATTTACTTGACTTCCAATTCTTTGCCACCACAAACAGGGCTGCTATGAATATTTTAGTACAAGTGATGTTTTTACCCTTTTTTCATCACCCCTTCAGGGTATAGTCCCAGTAGTGGTATTGCTGGGTCAAAGGGTATGTATGCACATTTTTGTTGTCCTTTGGGCATAGTTCCGAATTTCTCTCCAGAAAGGTTAGATGAGTTCACAGCTCCACCAACAGTGTAATAGTGTCCCAGATTTCCCACAACCCTTCCAACAATGAACATTATCCTTTCTGGTCAATTGGCCAGTCTGAGAGGTGTGAGGTGGTACCTCAGAAAAGCTTTAATTTGCATTTCTCTAATAATTAATGATTTAGAGTAACTTTTCATATGGCTATGGATTGCTTTGATCTCCTCATCTGTAAATATGCCTTTGCATATCCTTTGACCATTTGTCAACTGGGGAATGGTTTTTTGTTTTAAAAATATGACTCATTTCTCTGTATATTTTAGAAATGAATCCTTTGTCAGATCATTAGTTGTAAAGATTGTTTCCCAATTTATTCCATTTCTTTTGATCTTGGTCACAGTGGTTTTATCTGTGCAAAAGCTTTTTAATTTAATGTAATTGAAATCAACTAGTTGGTTTTTGGTGATGTTCTCCAACTCTTCCTTAGTCATAAACTGCTCTCCTTTCCATAGAACTGACAGGTAAACTAGTCTTTGATCTAATTTGCTTATAGTATTGTTTTTTATGTCTAAATCCTGTAATAATTTGGAGGACCCAACTGTTTTAACCCTTGTGACCATGAATGGCAGAAGTGAGACCAAAGAGCAGAAGGTAAAAGGAGGCAGATTTGGGTTCTACAGAAGTATCTGGGTTTACATCCTTCAGCACTTTCCATCATGTGGTGGAAAGAAACTGGCAGCCAATGTCTAAGAACAAGATCTATAGAACTAGAAAAAATAAAGTAAGATAAGCTCTGCACATGATAAGTTCTATCTAAAAATACATGCTCTATCTATACCTAGCACCTGGATGGTAGACATCTATGTCAATTGGTAAATATACAAGTATTTATTAAAGGCCTATGACATGCCAGGCACTATAAACCAGAACCTTATTTACAGGTTTTCTTATATTCTCCTAAGTCTGAAGTCATTTAACCTCTAGTGTTTTGGTTACAGCAAAAAGATTCTCCTCACTCTAATTCCCCAGTTTCCCTCAAGGCAATGGAATGCCTTAGTTTTTCTATGAGTTCTACAAAAAACTATGGTATCCAGGCAGCTAGGTGGCCCAATGGATAGAGCACCACCCCTGGAGTCAGGAGACCTGAGTTCAAATCTAGCCTCAGACACTTAATAAATACCTAGCTATGTGACCTTGGGCAAGTCACTGAACTCCACTACCTTGCAAAAAACAAACAAAAACAACTATGGTATTAAATGTGTGAGGTGCCTGCCACCTGGATAATCATTGGGGTTGCTGTGGCTCTGGGCTAGTTTTACTCAAGGACAACTGGTGATTTCTAACTCACATATTTTCCTTGAGAAACTTCTGCTTTAACACAATCTTGCTAAATGAAATGACTTTTGCCCTTATTTCAGTATGATTCCTATTCTTGCAAAATCTTGAACTCAGCCAACAAAATAGGGAAAATCTCTCTATTATTCTATCCAGAAATAGAATGGGCTGCCTCCATCACTTTAAGTCTTCAATCAAATGCTGAATGTTATCAAAGGGAACTAAGCTTTAGGTAATGAAGGGCAAGAGGATAAGACCTATGAGGTGCTACCCAAGTCTGGGAATCAATGCCCAAGGCTTTAAGTATTATGATAATAATATGCGAATATATTAAAATTAAATGAGCTGTAGAAAATATATTTGCTAATAGCTCTAACAAATTTACTGTTTTCCCTAGTCACAATGAAAATTTTTAGTACACAAATGTCATTTTAAATAGCATGAGAAATAGTTTAACATTTTTCTAAATGTTTAGAGCTATCAGAATTCTGTGCTTCCAATCTATACAACTATCCCCTTCAAAATTTAATATAATGTGAAAATTTTTATTTTGAAAAGCCCCTATATAATTTAAAACACTTGCCACTCCCCTCCTCTCCCAACTTTGCTCCTAACTCTCGGGGCTTCTCCACTCCACCTGAGCTGTCTTCTGATCCTAGAACATCCTCCCACCACTCTGGGCCCCTCCCCGATGGGTGAGGAACTTCCATTTTCAGGAAATGGCCAGTCTAGTCCTGGTCACTCCTTCATTCCTCTCTTGCCTTTTCTCCTGCATTCCCTATGTTCCATGCTGGCATTTTCCCCTTACCTTCTGACCCAAATGCTTGCATTTATTTCTGTAGTCTTTAGCACAATGCCTGTTGTCAGATAAATGGTTAATAAAAGTATCAAATACTTTTGATTTGACATTTAGTTTTTTTCTCTAAGTTTCATTCTATTCATTCATTTGACAGGCATTTACTTAGAACCTACCAATAAATGGAAGGTTCTGGGCTTTGTGCTAAGGTATGCACAAACAAGCACCGAGTCTCCAAAAGGAGAATGACATGAGCAAAGGCATAACATTACAGGATACATACAATGTAATTTCAGGAATCTGGGAGGGAAACAACAGCTGGATAGATAAGAAAAGTCTCCTCTAGGATTCTGTCCTTCTCTAAGGTGGAGAGGAGACAGGTCATTAATTCCTGGCATGAGTTTGGAGATGAAATATGGCATATGGAGAATAACTTTTAATATATTTCCTTTTAAATAATATGTGAAGAAAGTCCTGGTTTCCTCTTCAATAAAATGTGTATAATAATATTTGCAAAATCTACCTTAGGGGCCCATCATGTAGAGAGCACTTTATAAACCTTAAAATGCTATATAAATGTGTGCTGTTGCTGTCAATGCAAAAAGTATATACTGAAGAAATTTATAGGAAAGGTGACATAATCCTAAAGGCACCCAGGAATCACTGTAAGATATTTCTAAGAGGAATATATTCTAAGCAGGGAAAAAAAGGTCAGGGGGGGAAAAAGGTCATGGACAGTATTAGCATCAAAATAAAGCAAATGAGAAGATACCCTAAACCATGGATCAGCACACTATGGCCCAGACTAGCTGCTTTTGTATATGACCTAAGAATGGTTCTTACTTTTTAAATAGTTATATTGTCAATAAAAGAAAGAAAGAAAAAGAAAGAGAAAAAAGAAAAAGAGACCTTTCCCTGACTCCAGGTGTGCCTGCTATAAAGATAATAAAATTTTATTTTAAAATGCAAAAACCATTCTTAGTTCATTGGCCATACAAAAAACAACTAGTGTTTGCTGCAAAAACAGCTCTAGTTTGCTGACTCCTGTACAGAATTTCTCATCTCTCTTAAATTTTAATCTGCCTTGCACAAGTATAAAGAATGCATTCTTGATTAAAATATAGACAAGGAAGAGACTGAATTGGAGCCCTGATTTTCTGTAACAGACCATGTGAATAGTAGGGAACACAAGACTTTTCTGTGAATTGTTGCTAATAAAAAAAGCATTTGATTGAGTAGAGTAAAACCTGGGATTACAACAGTCTTGCCCCACAAAGTGGTTTCCAAACATCTATTAAGAAAAGTTATTCCTTTACAGTGCAACTACAGAAATACACTTGCTGAAGAATCCTTGAAGTATGACCATCAAAGTTAGGCATAAAACGCATATTTTGTCATTGTTGTACTAAAGCCACACAGAAAACATATTCCTTATAGAAAAGGGTCTTATTGGACTGCAACAGCTCTGGAACTCTGTGGAGTTGCTATACAAACCTGAACGACATCAGAAATGAAGGCAGCCAATTGCTTGGATGGCACCATGGAGGTGGTGAGGCTTCAGTCTTGGACAAACCTTCCTTAAGGGTTTCCTATGTGCCTGCCCTTCAGCATGGCATAGACTGGGGGAATGGTCCAGGGGGAGGAAGAGCATGAAGGTCATAGTCACCGGCAGAAGACAGATGTAGAGGACTTGACTTGACTCAGGACTTCCTGAGGTGAGAGGGGCCACTGGATGTTTTTATGAAAAAGAGTGGTTAGAGGGCCTGCTATATGCTGAGTAATGAACTAAGAGCTTTTTATAATTATGGTTTCATTTAAGCCCCATCAGAAAATGAGGCAAACAGATGAGGTGACTTGTTCAGGGTCATTAAGAGTCAGAATATGTCTGAGGCTGCATTTGAACTCAGGACTTCCTGACACAAGGCCCTATTTTCTATTTGCTGCTCCACCAGATGCCTTTCTGTGATGAGTGGGAGGAAAGAAAAATCTCTGGAAAGCTATTGAAAGGGTCTAGACAAGAAAGGATGAAAGCCTGCCCTAGGGTGGCAGAGGGCTGTGTGCAAAGAGTAGGGTACATGGATGCTCATCCTTGCCCTGAAGAGAGCCATCAAGACAAGGCTCTGCATTTGCAAACTCAGCAGCACTTTTGGTCACTTCACTGGCTGTCCCTAAAGCCCATTTAAAAAAAAGACTAGAAATAAACTACTTATAGTAATATGAATGTGAATTGTGGCATAAAATAACCCCTGAGAAATCAAAATTTCAGAAAAGGGCAGTGGAAAGATGCCCAATAGGGAGACCATGCCTGCTGTCTTTGAAAAGGGGAAAGTCGTGTTCTTTCTCCGATGAAAGAGAGCAGAGCTGGTGTCAATGGATAGGAGGGATAAAGAGATGCTTTCTAGCAGTAAAGTAGTTTCCCCTGAGATGATGGTGAGGGTTAGATGCTGAAATCATTCAAATTAAGACTTGATGACGATCTGGAGAAGGATATTATAAATGAGATTTTTCTTGTGTTAGAAGTTGGATCAAAACAGGTTATGATTCTGCTTTATCTTTTCCAGTGAAATGTGGGTGGATGGGGGTAAAGTATCTACTTTGAGTAGGCAAGTCAAAACATTATTAATAATGTCATTCTATATGGAACATTAAGTTCAGTGTTCCTTCTTATGGAGTCAGATTTTCTCAATGCTCAAATAACTTTTTGAGAACAAGGTAAGCACCTTCATAAATTGCAACAATTCCTACATTAAATGATCACTTTAGCAAATTTTTAAAATAACAGTATCTTAAATTTATATAGTACTTTAACTCTTCAAAACAGCTTGATATTTATTAACAAAGGTCTGCAGAGGTGCAGTTAGGCAGTAAAGTGAATAAAGCACCAACCCTAGTGTCAGGAAGATGTGAGTTCAAATCTAGCTTCAAGAGACTTTATAATTACCTAGCTGTATGACCTTGGGAAAGTCACTTAACCCCACTATATTACAAAAAAAAATTTAAAAAACTATCTTTTGAAATGTCTGTTTAATTTTATTTAAAGTTGGTCATCCATGACCAGAAAATTAGATAAATTCTATACAAAATGTCTAAGCAGAAGCTTTGCTCTATAGATAAGATCACCCTTACTAGTGCTCCAACATCTGCTTTATACTCTATCCAAAATCATAAACTAGATAATTTAAGTATTTGTGACCTTTAGAGCAGCATGTAATAGTAGTAGTAGTAGTAGTAGTAGTAGTAGTAGTAGTAGTAGTAGTAGTAGTGGTGGTGGTGGTAGTAGTAGGTTTGGAGGAGGAAGAAGAAAAAAAAAGAGGGAACAAATGTCATTTTTGTTTTGTTTTGTTTTGTTTCGTTTTGTTTTGTTTTAAGGCAAGGAAATAGAATAGAAAAGAACATATCAAAATAGGTAGTAGCAGCAAACTGAAGAGCAGGTTGGAAGCTCCAATGTGGTACTGAGAACAAAAGAAGAAAAATCAGTGATAATCTCAAGGCCTATGAACAAGGAGAGGACCACAACCCAATAGCAGAGGGTCTGGAGTCCTCACACATTAACTAGTACAAAATAATTATTTTAGGTAGTTTGTAAGGTAGCCTCAAGTTTTTAAACAAGAACCTCTGAGGGCTAAAGTTATGTTCACTCCCATAGCCCAGTTGTCTTTGGCTACATAGGAAAAGAGAGGGATGGGAAGGAAATAAGCATTATTTAAAAAACCTACTATGTGTCTGGCACTTTTTAACAAAGTTTCTTTCAAGTGGGCCTAACAATAGCCCTAAGCAGTAAGTTTTATTATTATTGTTCCATTTTATAGATATGGCAACTGAGGCAGACAGGGGTGAAATGACCTCAGCGTCTGAACTTGAATGAGAGCTCAGGATGCCAGGTCCAGCCTCTTCTTCACCAGTCCCCAGTTGCCTCTTTCCTGAGTATATAGCACACCACAGAAAACTGAGGTATAATATGAATGTACAGAAGACAGAATGGGGCTTTGATTGTGAACACTCACTCCAATCCAATCCATGTGCTTATCAAGGCATCAATTCCCTGATGTCATGGTCTTCTTCAAGAACAAAGGACAGACATCATCATCATCATCATCATCATCATCATCATCAGCAGCAGCAGCAGCAGCAGCAGCAGCAGCAGCAGCAGCAGCAGCAGCAGCAGCAGCAGCAGCAGCAGCAGCAGCAGCAGCAGCAGCAGCAGCAGCAGCAGCATCTATTATAAGATACTGTTGTTGTTCAGTTGAGTCCAACTCTTCAGGACCCTATGGTCCAAGAGTCCAAAGGGTTCTCTTGACAAAGACCCTGAGGGGTTGGCCATTTCCTTTTCCTTACTCAGACAGGGATTCAGTGACTTGCCCAGGGTCACACAACTAGTATATGTCTGAAGTTAGATTTGAAATGTGGTTTTTTTTAACTCCAGGCTCAGTATTCTACTCTGTGCTCCTTCACTGTCCTATTATAGAGTAGATTTGAGCAGCTAGGTGGTATAGCAGATAGAGGTTAGGGCTGGAGTCAGGAAGACTCATCTGCCTGAGTTCAAATCCTGCCCCTGGCACTGCCGAGCTGTGTCACCCTGGGCAAGTAACTTCACCATGTTTGCCTCCATTTTCACATCCGTTTCATGAGCTAGAGAAGTAAATAGTCAACCAACCCCAATGGGATCATGAAGAGATGAAAACAACCGAAATAACAACATATCTATTCCTATATCTATAGCTATCTCCATCTCAATCTATAGGGGGTGGGGTGGGCTGGAGAATGGGTTTTGGAACTTAGTAGTTTTAGGCAGCACCAGGTATATTAAAGTAGACATTCAACTAGTTCACATTTGAATTCCAGGAGTCAAGGATTTCAGAAACAATAGATGCTATCACCTAATACTTATACTTAAGTATTCCCAAAGACCAAAGGAATCTAATTTTCTCTTCTCATCCTCTAGAAAATCATCTTCATTTCTGTTTTTCCTTTTGGCTTTTCAAATATCAAGAAAAAAATTATTTTTATATAATTAATAAATGTCACAGCATCCCCCTTTCCATATCAACCATTCACTCTATCATCTCTATTGTATTTTCTCTAGGGATATAACTGAAGACTAACTCTCCCTGTTCAAGAAATTTGTTCCAGGGAGGCTAGGTGGCGCAGTGGATACAGCACCGGCCCTGGAGTTAGGAGTACCTGGGTTCAAATCCAGTCTCAGACACTTAATAATTACCTAGCCTTGGGCAAGCCACTTAACCCCACTGCCTTGCAAAAACCAAAAAAAAAAAAAAAAAATTTGTTCCAATGTTTTGGGATATATATATGTATATGTGTATATATATATATATATATATATATATGAAGGATCTGCACCTAATGCCAAGTTCAAAGACCTATATTCCTACAGAAAAAGATTCTTCTTCAAGCTCAAACAATAGTTTCTAGGAATCAAGGATTTCTAGAAAAAGCACTACCCAATGCTTCTAGCTTTATATATTTACTCTTTTTCATCCTTTCTGTTACCTGACATAAGCTTTCATAACAAAAGATATTTTTCCAAGTTTCATATATTAAGAAAAAAATAAGAACATATTAGGACTGGGAGTTTCCTCAGAAATCCTATGTAGTCTAAGAACAAGAACTCCCTTTTCAACATATTTGACAAATGGTCATCTAGATGTTCCCTGAAAACTTTTAGTCATCTGAAAGAATACACTTATTCTTTAACAACTCATTATAATCAGAGTACTAAAGATCAACCAAGAAATGAAGGAATTAAAAAATATAAAAAGGCAGATGTAATAAATGGCTTATTTACAAATTTTAACACAATAAATGTTATTTTTATATATGGGGAAAAATACAGATATAAATGGAAACTACATATAAATGATTGGGTTAATTAACAAATTTAAAATAAACTATAAATGAAGTTTAAGTCAGAAAGATTTATTAGTAAATTTTATCAAACCTACAAAAATTATTCCACAAGTATTCTAACAAACCTCTTTTGAAACAAGTAGAATCAGAAGAAAATGACAGGAGTAATTGGTGAAAACAATTTACTATTACAAAACTGGATTCATATCTAGGCTATAGGGACAGTTAAATATTGGGAAAAAGAAATTATTCATATAAATAACAAAACAACATAATTGCATCAATAGATTTAGTAAAAGGATCTGACAAAATTCAGCATTCATTGAGGTTAAAAACTAAAAAGCAAAGGTCTGGAAGGGTTCCTCTTTTATATAAAACCAAAGAAAATATTTTACATGCTAATAAGGGTAGGTATTGATTTAAGTGGAGAAACAGAAGCTTTTCCAGTAACACAAGTAAAGCAAGGATGCCTATATATATATATATATATATATATATATATATATATATATATATATATATATATATATATATGTTCCTAGTCTTAAAAGGCAGATTTTTAGAGATATCTGATCCATAAGAGAACAAAATCAAAAAAAGGCAGAAACATCAACAAAACCTCTCCATTTAAAGATAACCTGATGGTATAGTTAGAAAACTCAAGAGAATTAGCAATGAAAATGAAATAATAATCATAGCAAGACTGCAGGACACAAAATCATTCTACAAAAACAATCAACATTACATATATACATACATCCACATATTTATATATAATGTATATTTACATATTATATAATATATGCATTTACATATAAGTAAAAAACTAGAATTATAATAAGTGATATTCCATTTAAAATGACTATAAAATATATAAAATTTGGGAGCTATTCTATCAACAGGCACCAAACTTATATAAATACAACTAAAATACTCTTTAAAAATATTATTTTAAGAAATGAAGTAAAACAAGTAATTGAAAAGATACATACTACTTTTTGTTTCCTAAATTAATTTATAAAGTAGACAAAATACTATAAAAAAATTTGGAATAATAATAGACTTTAGAATTTCAAGTAGCAGAATGAAAAAAAGTACAAATGAAGGAGGCAATGCATTACCAGATTTTAAACTACAGAATAAAGCTGCAGTCATCAAAACTAAAACTCATTTTTTTCAAAAGAGAAAATTAGGTCAGTGGAGGTGACAAAATAAAAAACTCCCAGAAGCATTACCAGACCCTAAACCTGTATTTGATAAATAGGAGAATAGAGACTACTTAGGAAAAAATTCCTTTTGGCCAGAGTACTAGAAACTGAAAGAAATTTCTTCAAAATTACAATTAAACCAGTATCTTATACTATATAGTTTAAGCTCAAAATTGTATACACAATTTGAATACAAAAGTTAAAAATATTTTTTAAAAAATCTTAAGAGTAAGTTCTGATAAGACTTAACAACTATAGTTGGAAAGAAAATTCTAAATGAAACAAGGAATGAAAATTATAAAAGATGAAATAGGCAATATGAACTACGAAAAAATTTAAAAACTTCCATATTATTAAAAGAAAATCTTGGCCCTGGTCAAATAAGGTAAAATCAGAAAATGACAGAGGAGTTTGCTTGCAGACCAAGGCAGTTTGGGATGGAATTCAGCTAGGTAAATAACTTTCATATAAGGATGAAAGCATTTTGATGGATTATGAGTAGATGGGATTAGCCATCTCAGCTCCTCCCTAAGTATTCTGATTGCTAATTATGAGTTGGAATTAGTGTGCAGGTGCATATTCATGGGGCAAGCTGCCACAGGCTCAAACTCTGAACAAAGTTTTAAAATGGAGTCACTCTAACTCAGTACAAACAGCTGACTTTGCACAATGTGGAAAAAAATCATTGGAGAATAAATAGGAAAAGAACTAGTACATTGGAAAAAAATGTGCATTGCACATACTAATAAAAACCTGAAACTAAAACATCATAAAAATTAACTAGCTGAACCACAACAGAATAGTGAACAAAGGATAGGGACACTTTTGAAAGGACCATCTGAAAATTTTAACTCACCAAAGGAAAATATATTTCAAATCACTTTACTAATAAATGTGCAAATGAAACTAGTTTAATTCAAATGAGTCTTCCTTTTTCCCAAAGCCACTGCAGCAAGAGTTGCAAAGTTTACACTTCCCCAAGATCAGGTGGTAACAAAGACTATACAGCACTGTGCTGATTGACGCCCATATATGGAAGGATATAGAATTATCACTCTGATAGGGTAAAATGAATTATCTCTCATTGATCAGGTAAAACGGAATCTGAGTAATTATGCCAGTGCAGCTTGAAAATATTTTGCTCTGATTGGTTAGATATTCCGGGAAAGATTGTGAGCCAATAGGTGGTAAACCAGGGGGTTGGGACTGCGTTAGGGACTAGGATAAAAGAGGCTTGCACATCTCCAGGTTTTCTGATTATTCTGTTTAAGGAGAACTAACTTTGTGGTTCTGATCCCTCAGAGGTACAATTTAGTGGCCCTTGTTTCTGTTTGAGTTTGATTCCATTGATCAAAAGGAATCTGAATTCTGAATAAAGGAAAAAAACCGAAGAAGGTCCTGTGGAAGAAAGAAAGAAGTAGATTTCTTCCTTTATTGCAGAAAAGTGAGAAACAGCTAGGAAAGAAAATTGACTTCTTGTTTTCCCTCAAACAAATAAAATTCAATCTGGGGGAGTAGGTGGGAAATGATTGAGAAACATTTTTTTTTAAAGAAAATATCTAGTGAAGGAGAATGCATTACTATCTCTGGAACCATACCATTGCAGTTTTGGATAACTACACTATGTTAGAAAGTTGCTTTTGGTTTTTTTAATTTTTTAATTTTTTTAGGTTTTTACAAGGCAATGGGGTTAAGTGACTTGCCCAAGGCCACACAGCTAGGTAACTGAACTCAGGTCCTCCTGACCCCAGGGCTGGTGCTCCATTCCTTGCACCACCAAGCCACCCCCCCCCCCCTTTTTTTCCTACAAAAGCACATTATCATCTTCATAAATCATACTCATGGTTTCTAGTTTAGCCTTCAGGCATCAGGCAGGCTAGACCTTTCCATATAAATCCTATCATATGGAATCCTGACTATGACAGGCATTGGGCTTCTTGATGCTCAAGATCACAACTGAATGGGAAATGAAGATATGCACAAATATGTTGTGCCAACAATCTATTCAGTCAATAAACAAGCATTTATTAAGTGTCTTTATTAAGTCACTGTGCCACGTTCTGAGTTGGCAAAGGCAAAAGATAGTCCTTGCCCTTCAAAGAGGTGACAATCCAAAGGAGAAAAGAGCAAACAATTCTGTAGAAATAAGCTAAATAGAAGATAATTAGGAAACAATGGGCAGAGGGAAGACAACTAGGAGATATTTGGAAAAAGTTTCTATAGAGGGTGGGATTTTAGGTGGGACTTAAAGGAAGTCAGGGAAACCAAGAGGCAGAAATGATGAGAGATCATTCCAAGCATGGGGAACAGTCAGTTAAAATGATGGAATTGAGAGATGGACAGCCAGGAGGCCAGGGTAACTGGATCAAAAAGTTGTTGCTGATCATAATTCATTCTTGAAGAGGACCACAGACATCACTGGTGACTCGACTCCCTGGTGAATTGGAATTAAGTCAGATGGAGCTGTACCCTCATCCAGACTCATCCAAGTCCAATGGCAAAACAAAACACAAGATGACTGGCATTGGCACAGTGTGAGGAATGTAGGGTGTTTGGCTTCTACACAATGTAAGAGGAGATTGTTAGTGTAAATAATATATATATATATATGTGCAGCATTACAAAGACTGGGATCTGCCTGTGGTTATGCCTACATGCAGGTATGTGAGTATAAGACAAAAGAAATTACCCTGACCAATGATTGAGCTCAATAATGTCTCCTCACCCAACATTAAGCCTCCTTCCAGGGGAAGGTAAGAAACTAGCTTCAGGTAGTCAGGGGTTGACCTAGGATCCTCATCCTTTACAAGTGTGCCTGCTCAGGGAAGGTCATGCATATTACTGTTCATTCCCTGTGCTCAACAGTATAATGACCAGGACAGGGAAAACATATTAGAGGATGGCATTGATTAGACTGTAATCCTGATTGGGGTTATCATGACTGGCATAAAGGGGAGGAACAAGTCTTTCAAACTGCCTATAAGATTGGACATTGTTCTAATTCTGGGTCTTTCTTGCTAGGAGAGATAGCCCATCTGCAAAGAAGTTAATAAAAAGCTAATTTAATCACTCTGGATTAAATTTTATAATTACAAGCCATTTATAACAGCAGTATGCAGTGGATGACCTTAGCATCTTCAATGTTTGACCAAGCAGTCCCTGCTTCTGTCATCTTCATTACCACTAGAACAAATAATTTTCATCTACCCATTCCACTAGGGGAGGTCTTCACATGCTTGGGCTTAGCATTCCCCTAACTCACTGACAGGTTTGAAATCTGCCAGTTGCCACCAACCCGGTCTAGCCCATCTGTCAAATGGTTGTGACTGCTACACATGCTAAATCTCCTTGAAGCCACAGGTGAGAGTTGAGTGCCAGGTGAACACCAAAAGTGTATGAATAGACCTGAAAAGCACTTGGTAAGTCCTTACTCAAGAGGTGCTAGTCCTCCCTGAATACCAAGGAGGTATAAGAACACTGGAAAGGTGAAAGGAGTTGGTTATGAAAAGTTTTGAACACCAAACAAAAGGATTTATATTTGATCCTTGAGGTGACAGGGAACTACACATTTATTAAGTAGGAAGTTGATATGGGCAGACTTGTGCTTTAGGAAAATCTTTTTGGTGATTATGATCTCCCATAATATAAAACTTTATCTTGAACACTAAGTTCATTTGATGAATAAATTTGATTAGGTTGAAAGAATTTAGAGAAAGGTGACCAAGATTGTGAAAGCTCTCAAGACAATGTCAAATAGGAATTGAAGGTGAAGAAAAGACTTCAAGGTACAGAAGGGTTATTACCAAGTATCTAAAGGACCCTAAACATTAAAGCAGGAACTCTTCATAGAAGGTATCGAAAGCAGATTTAGACTTGATACAAAGAAAATCTTGCTAACAATGAAATCTCTCACTCCATAAAAGGGCCATCTCAAAAGGTTGTGCACTAGCCTTGAAGGGGAACTCAAGTAAAACATGGAGGATCCTTGGGAATGTTGAAGAGAAGATTCTTAGCTAAATACAGTTTGAACCAGATGGTTTCTGCATTCCCTTCCAGGGCTAATATTCTCTAATTCCTCAAAATTTGGTTGCTATGATACATTCTGTTATGTGATGTAGAAATAATATTTCTTTGAATGTTGCTGACCAGATAAGAGAAGTAAAGATGAAGTTCTGAAGGGTGAAAAGATAGAAAATATTTTT
Organism: Macrotis lagotis; assembly: GCF_037893015.1. NCBI lineage: Eukaryota > Metazoa > Chordata > Mammalia > Peramelemorphia > Peramelidae > Macrotis > Macrotis lagotis. The sequence goes on along the minus strand of NC_133660.1, from coordinate 252,530,856 downwards.
GGTTTTTGTTCAATAACTATTTTTGCAAGGGGCTATGTTACACTACCTAATAAACCATACATGACTTTTTAATGGAAAAGAGGCAAATGGCCAAAAAAGCAAGCAGAACAAATTTTTTTTAAGAAATCAAAATCCATGACTTTCTTGATATTAGTATCTGTTCAGTCCTAAGTTCTATTCTTTGTATGAATTACATGCATATCTAAAACCAAAGCATAGTACAATTGATTTTCATAAAGATGACTATGAGTCATCAAGAATAGGATATATGTTTCAAGCAATCTGTAAATAGTGCCGCCCTAAATTAATGATGAGGACTATACAGTTTAGAAAATGCATATTGAACCTAAATGTACAGTCAAATGAAAATATAGAAGATGTAGTAGAAATCAGGTATTAAATAACTAGTAAAGATAATAGTAAGAAAATTATAGAATGATTCCATATGTTTCAAAATTTGAACACATCTCATAAGTCATCTATTATAACATCTCTAATCACAAATCCTCTAATCACAAAGAGGTCTACTGCCATTTCTGATGCCTTGAATTGAATATGATGCTTTAGATATCATCTTAACAAGGCAGAATAAAAGAAAACTCTTCAATATATCCTAAGATCATATTAACTATCTTGTCTGCCAAAAGTCAAAACTTGACCATTGTAGTACACTAAAACCCGAAATCTGCCCCTTCCTTTTTTTTCTTTTAAACATGAATTGCTTTCTAGCAACATTCCTCTATCCTAAAATTGCTCAGGTTTTACTTTATACATAACACTGCTAAAAGTAATACATAGAGCTTTATACTACTGTTCCAATCTGTCCAGAGCTATATTTATATTTCCCAACTTACTGAAAAACAACAAATTTGATAAACATGCCAACTATGCCTTTATCAAAGTCATAAAGAGGCTCCATCTCTTACTCCTGAAAAGTGTACCTAAATGATGTGGTGGACAGAGCAGAGGGACTAGAGTCAGGAAGACCTGAGTTCAAATAGGATCATGCAGAGTGAGATGTGACTGAAACAACTTTACAACCACAAATTCCCTGAGACCAGGGACCATTTTCATTTTGTCCACTAGCACAATCCTCAGCACACATCAAAATTTTAATAAATGCTTGTTATGAGAAATGTTTAAGAGGATATGAAGTTTTCAAAAGAACTGTAATCTAACAGCCATAATATTAAAAGGTGTTCCAAATCACCATAAAGAAATGAATATCCAAAATGCTCTGAGCTTTCATCTCAATCCTCTCACCCTCAAAGTGATGAAGATGGTTTAACAGTCATGTTGAAGAGGTGAAAATTCTAGACCTTTTATTCTAAAAGTGGAGAAACTAATCACTAATTTCAACTAGAAGAAGGGCACATTTAGTGGAAGCACTTTTTGTGGTAGCAAAAACTTGAAAATGATAAAATGGATGGCCTCTCAACTGGCAACTGGCTAAACTAACTGGTGAATGTGTGAAATGGATTATTACTGTGCAATAACAAAGGGAAAGCATAAGGAATTCAGAGAAATGTGTAAAGACTTGAACAAACAGATCCAAACAAGCAGAGGAAAAGATGCAATTACAATACCATAAGCAAAAATAAGGTTAAAAGACAAATGAACATTGAACTGGAAATGACTGATGTTGGGGTTAATAATCTAGAATAATAAAACAATTCCCTCTCTTCTCAGTATAAAGGTGGGATATTACAGAGGTAAAATTTACCATATGGTATCATAGGAACTCATTCTGTCAGTTGTTTGGCTCAATTGTTTTGGTGTTGTTGAGGGTTCAAAGGAAATGACGGTTACAGAAACAAAAGGGAGCCATCAAACTTTGTAAAGTCTAGGGTTGGCAAGCAAATGTGTCATTTCCTTTGTACAGGGACCTCCCAGGTAGGGACAGTCACTCTCCCCATGCTATCTGAAAACCTGAGATGAATGGGGTTGGCCAGAATTGCAGGGTCATGTGTAGTAGAGACAGACTTTAATATATCTTCCCTGCATAGAGGCCAATGCTCTACCTACCATGCATAATATGTAAAACTATTTTTAAAAGAAAAAACAGAAAGAAAGAATTTTCTAAATGTCTACATTGGTGAAGTTCTCTTTTGTGGCTTGATCCTGACTTGTTCCAGAGAGTAATCCTGCAATCCCCTGGCTGAGATGACCAGCTATTATCCACTGCTACCATGCCCCTCCTGGGATCCTTCTCCAGATGACCTGTGTTGTGTTTTGCTTGCTCAGTTTCATGGTTTTGATCTACACTTGATATACAGTGCTGCCCTGCTGCCTCTATCTAATTTTTCTCTGAAGGAGGAGTATTCTTCTATTGACATCTTGCAGTCATGAGACACATTATAGTGAGACTCCATAATAATCATTAAGCCATATGCACTTTCTCATGTCAAGACCGAGTTTGTTAGTTTCTTCACATTCTGTTCCCAGAAACAGAGACTGTGCCCATAGTTTCTGCTTCTTCTTCCTTGTCACAGTCTTCTATGAATTGCTGACCTGCTCTACAGCTATTTTTCTTCCTATGTTATTCCTGCTATTCTTCTCTAGGATATCTCAGTTACCAAGGAGAGTCTGGCTAGTATCTTTTCTCCCCCTTTCCATTCTAGTTTATCCGTCGAAAGAAGCTCACTCAGTTTCAAAGCACATATATTCTTCTTTGGTCTCATTAAATGCCTTCTAGCACTGGCCCAAAGCCCCTCGTTCTTCTAAAGGTAAGTTTTACAAAAAAACAATTACTGTTCAACATCTAAACATTTTTTTAGTCAGAATTTCACTTCCCCAAAAACTACCTTCCTTTAAGGTTCTTATTTCTCACAGAGAGCAAAGATAAAATAAAACATTATTCTATTCTAAGACCTTCAGTTTTCTTCCCTTGTCTTTCTTCTGTCTAATAATCTTGCCAGTTCCCTATTAGAAAGAGTGTGAAATCCTCCTAAGCAGTCTAGGAAGGTTCCATAAACAAGTTGAGATAAATTTAGTGTTAAAAAATGGTTAAAAATTAGGTAAGCAAAAGGGAAGGAGAGGATAACTAAAGGAGAGGTAATTTTAAAGGGAAAGTTGTCACAGAAACTAGACAACTTTGGTTGGTAGTGACCACTGACTTAATCTATATATATATATATATATATGTATAGCTAGTCACTACATGCTGTCTATATTGCTTTGAAAGATAGTGTAGCATAATTATTTTAAGCAGTATTAGACACAATCAGGAGAGGCCTGGGTTTAAATTTTACCATTTTTTTACTTATTAGTTCATTTACAAAATAGAAATAAATATTATGATTGTTAAGAAAATTTTAAAAAGATAGGGAATATAATACACTGGAAATTTTACTATGATTAAGAGGAAACAAATCTTTTTTGTAGAATCACATTGATAGGTCTTCCATCTTCAGTTTTTGACAGTTTCCTCAAGCAATAAATGCCAGAACCCTTGAATTTCAACAGCTTAAAGCTCTACTTAAAATACAAATTTAAAACATTTAAAAATAAATTTAAGAGACAGTGAGCAGAAAACACATTGCAAATCTTCAAAGTACTTCACAAATATTACTACAATATTTATAACTTTTGAATATTTTTACATTTAAATAATATGACAATTTGATAAGCAAACAAAATTTTATATATTTTAATTCTGAAAATTAAAAAAAAAAGACATTGGATCTGTAAGGTTGCTTTTCTTTAAATATATGATACCAAGGAAAAAGATAGTCTTTTTAATTCGCATGGCTTTAAGTTTCATACATTTTACCCTTTCACTTAGGAGAAAACAGCAATGTCCAGGTGCTCGGTGACATGGCTCAAAACAGGAAAGTGATACTGGTAATGGGGGAAAAAAGGAATGCTGTTTTATTACAGTAGGTACAGACTGATACAATGAAAAAAGCAAGAGAATTAGTCAGGAAACATGAGTTCAAACTTTGAGTGAAGAACCTCTTTTCTCTAGGGTATTTCTAATGCCTAGCATAGGATTTTTATCAGAATCAAATGAAATAATCCATCCAATAAACATTATGTTTTTAAAGGGCTCTATAATAAATGGTCATTATGATCATTTCTTTTTGGAAGATTTTGTAACTAAACCAAGGCTTCCCTGTCTAGACCTTTGAAGGCAGGAATTGTCTTTCTTTTTGCTCCTATTTAGAGTCTCACTGCTTAGTACAGTGCTATCACAGAGTACACACTTAATGACCTATCCCACCAATACCTCAGGGGAGGAGTGAAAGCTCCTTCCAAAAACTGAAACTTGGAATATGGTCCTAAAAACCAATCTTATGTTGTTTCAGTTTACCTTAGTGTAAAAAGGCTTACTCTTGGAAGATTGGTCATGAAGTAATGAAATTTTTCAACTTGATCTGCACCAATGCAAAGGGTAACCACAGTCAAGATAGCAGATACTTGAAGTTTCTTAATTATCTGTATTAAAATATATTTCAAAAGAAGAACAAATTGACCTAAGTGATTAACTGAGTAGGAAAAATAATGGTTGGATAGATTATAAGCTCCTTGAAGTCAAGGTCTGGGTTACTGTACTATTTCCAGTTTTGCAACCCCAGAGTAGCATAGAGCCTTTCAGTGGATTGATAATGTTTACCATAGTAAAGTGAAGATGAGCTTTAGTGGTAAATGATAGCTAGATATACAACATTTATTGAATGCTTAGTCTATGCCAGATATGGGGGCTAGGGATACAAATAAAGTAAGACAGTTCTCTTTTTTGGAGTTTACATTCTAATGGGAGGAGACAATACTTAAAGGGGAGCTGGAAAGTTGGGCAGCACATCATTAATAGGATCAGGAAGAGGAAGCCTGGTTTTTGACAAGGACTATCAGATTTGGGTAACACAGGACCCACTGGGGTAGATGAGGATAATGGCCAAAAGGTAAGCAATACAATGAAGAGATGACTGCAAAGTAGTGCCCAAAACTTTTAGGAAAAGATATTTTGGGATAAAAGGATTCAAAGAGAGAATAATTCAATCTTTAACACATTAATGGGACATCAAAATACCTTATATTCATTAAGATATTCAAGACAAGTCAATAAATTAAAATGGGTAAAATGCTGTTTTCTCCAGCTATGTTGATAATATGTGCAGGGAGTTAGGCTCAGCAACTCACTTGATCTAGTAATAAAAAGGTAATACAAAATTAAATGAGAATAAATCCTGGCCAAAGGTCCAGCTATGGTCTGATAAAATGAGGCTCAACAACTAATACAGCATCCCTGCTCTTATTCCCGGTGTTTTCCATTTCATTTTTCTCATTATTACTTCTTCCTCAGGTTCTCTTTGGTTATTTTCCTGGTAGATTTCAAACTCTTGGGAGACTTGTTAGCAAATGATTTGGAAATAAATTGTGACGCAAAAAGCTGTGTAAAGTCGTATTAATTGTAAACTCACTCTACCATCAAGCCACCTGCTGTACTTCTAAAAGTTGATTACGGGGCAAAAGACGTCAGAAGGCCAATGAGAAGAGAAAGTATGTTTGGTTCCGGATATGCAGCACAATGCATTATTTCAGGAAGTTCTTTCCAAATTGCCTGAGCCTTAGTTCTGACCTTATGTCTTGACATGTGCGTCAAACTATACCAACTACCAAAAGATTGACTTACAGCAGTTAAATATAGACAAAAACATTCCACATTCCACTCAAATATGTTTATAAATGGACTCCCTATTTTGAAAACTTTATTGTTTAGTAGAAAGTAGTATACTTAGAAAACTCTTATCTGGTAACTGGATTAAAATATTTATTTTCAAGCAGCTATAAAAATAGAAAGATATTTATCCAGCTTGATTTGATATGACTTATTACCTTTAGTGATTAGTTTGAAAGTGAAATGCTTCTATTCCATATATAAATAAGTATCAAATACATATAATGGTCAGTTCTACTGGTAAGATTCTTGATAAGATGATTAAAATATTAGGAAGCAAAACATATAAGGATATGTTATGGTTTTTAAATTAATCCAATGGCATTTAAAAGAGGGATCAAATTAAGATAGACTGACAGGCAGGGAGACAGACATATATGTTTTAATGACATTTTATATTTTTTAATGATTTCAATGATATTTTACATTTTTAGAACTATAGGGCTTATAAATCACAACAGATGTCACTCATTTTAAAAGGTTTTTTAATCAAAAAGTTGTTTTTGCTTTTAAAAGAGTAGGTTTTTCAAATTTATGAGGAATGTTTATTGTTATGTCCAAAAATAACCTGTGCGATCATACAGTATTTAATTAGACCCTGAAAACACAACTATTGTGCTACACTGAAGTCTAGAAAGATAAAGAAATAAATAGTTCCAGTGAATTTTTTGAAAATAGAAAGGTTTCAATGTAAAGACTAACAGACTGCCTTCTGTGTGGAGGGGGGAGCGAGATAGGGAAAAACTGTAAAATTCAAAATAAATAAATAAAATTAAAAAAACAAAGGTTTCCTGTTGCAGTCACAAAAATTTGAATGTAGGAAAAATCCAAGAAGTTACTGATAATATAAAAATAACAGGACATAACCATTGCTTTCATCAGAATTATGAGTATTCATACAAATACTAAAATTATGTATTATTTGTTATTCAATCAATAAATTTTAAAGTGCCAATTATTTGCCAGGCTCTGTGCTAAGCAGTGGGGATACAAAGGCTCTTCCTTTTAAGATGGGTAAAATGCTTGTAGTCTAATGGGGGAGGCAACATGCAATTTAATAAAATTAAAATAAATACACATATGTAAATACAAATTAATACACACATGTAAATAAATGTATATTATTTATATAACTTCTTCAGCTACTTCCCAATTGATGGGCACAATCTCAGTTTCAAATTCTTTGTCCTCATGAAGAGATCTCTTTGATCTCTTTAGGGTTCAAACCTAGCAGTAGTATTGCTGGATCAAGAGAGATATACAATTCAACAGCTTCTGAGGAAATAGTGACAAATGGCTCTACAGAATGATTCCACAGCTCACAAGTCCACCCATAGGCTCTCCAGAATTTGCATGAGATTGTGGGTTAAACATGTCTTTAAACTTATATGATCTGTGTAGATATATTTTTCTTACTTTGAGAGGGTTTTTAGGAATCATTTTGTCTTGTGCTATGATTAATTAACACTGGGTAAGTGCCTAATAGACCCCAAGCCCTCTGCCAGGCTCTAGAGATACAAAGCCAAAACCTGCCTCTGTCTTCACAGCATTAATATGGGAGAGAAAGTGATTAGAATGCAGGGAAAATGGGGAAAAGGAGAAGCCCAAAGCCCCAGGAGACAAAGCAAAGACCTGAAGCTGAGGGGATGGCTAAGTTGAGTTATGGAAGACACTATGGAGGGGAGTGGGGGACAGGGGAAACCACATCCTGAAGAAGTAGAAGGAGGTCCATGAGCCAGTTGGGGAGGTAGAATGAACAAAACATGGGTAAGAGTCAGGGACAAGTTGGGGTAATTCTGAGCTTGTGAACCTGGGTGATTGAACTTAAGCATTTCATGAGATATACTATATTTTGATGAATAATCCTGAGATTGAGGATTATTATTGCTAATTCTTCCCCAATATCTACTTAAAAGGAGGCATTGTTTGTTCCCCCCCACCACAAAAGCAAGGAATTTAGGTTCAGAAACAATTATTTAAAATGAAGATGAAATTGGGAAAGTTAAAAAAAGTGGTTTTATTTTAGGAATAGGAGCTAGACCTGTGATATGGTAATATCGGCAACACCTCTGTAAGAAAATTTCTACCTATACTAGTTGGCATATTTTTGTAATTTATAATTTTAAGGGAGTTTCTTAGAATATTGAGATGCTCACTATCTTGCCTATGGTACACACACAGCTGGTATTTGTCAGTGGTGGACCTTGAATTAAAATCTTACAGGCTTCAAAGCTAACCCCACTATTTTCCACTGGATCCCAGCTAAAACTCCATCTGCAAGAAGCCTCTTCCAAACTCCCTTCATACCAGTGCCTTCCTTCTGAGATTATCTCCAATTGAGCCTGTAGAAATCTTGCTTGTACATAGTTTTTACCATGTTGTTTCCTTCAATAGGCTATGAACTCTTTGAGAGTAGGAACTTGTTCTTTATATTCTCAGTACTTAACATAGTGTCCCGGTCATGGTTAAGTACTTTAGCCTTTGTTTACTAATTGATGAATATCAGGATTGGAAGCTAGCTAACCCAATCCTGGGTCATGGATCAGCAATCAGAATCTACCAACTATTACATGGCCTAAGGGATGGATGGATGGATGGATGGATGGATGGATGGATGGATGGATGGATGGATGAATGCATGGATCAGTGGATAGATGAGTGAGTGGATGGATGGATAGATCGCTGGGTGAGTGGGTAGACAGATGAATGGATGGATGGGTAAGTGGGTAAGTAGATGAATGGATGGATGGATGGATACAAAGATACCTAGATACCTAGACAGATACATAGATAAACAGTAAATGCAAATTATGTGACAGGAATTGTGCTGAGAACTAAAGATAAAAATATAAACTAGCAAAACAGTCCCAGCCATAAAGAAGTTTATTTACATTCTAATGGAAGGCATCTCCATGAAAGGGAGGTGGGGAGAGATATGAAGTCAGGTAAGACAATAAGGAGGTCTATTACAAATCATTTTCTTACATCCAATTCAGAATTATCAGTCAGCAGACTTAGGGATGGGGTCCAGGAGAGGAGGAGGAAGAAATGATGCTCTTAGTAAAGAAGGCTGGGAGTGGGGCAGGTTGAGAAGCTCACATGGGATTGGTGACTTGAACTCATCAAGAATAATCTTGTATTGGCCTCTAACTTACCTTGGTTTTATACTCCCTAGATACCATTTTTGTTCTGTCAATTAAGGCCCAAATAACGTTTTCCTTATAAAATATTAAAAAAAAAGTGTGCTGCCCTTTTGTTGTTCATTGGAAGCTCCCCATGGTACAGTGATTAGAGTCAGACCTGGGGTCAAAAAGATCCGAGTTCAATTCCTGCCTCAGACATTTACTATGTGACCCTAGTCAAGTCACTTAACTTCTGAGTCATTGTGAAACAGAAGTAATGATAGTTCCTAGCTCCCATTATTGTGAGGATCAAGAGAGGTGATTGTAGAACTATTATCTGGCCCATAGTACTCTCAAAAATGTTTAGTCCCTGGCATATAGTAAGGAATATATAAATGCATATTCTGGTCTGATTATCTTCTTTTCCCCTTACAAAATAAAACTAAACAAACTAAACAAAAAAACCTAGATCACCTTGTCCTAAGTTTCAGCTCCTTGGGAGCTTTAGTCTCCTCTATTTGCTATCCTTACCAGCTTCTTTACCTGCTTCAGTTGGTGGATGTGCTCCCTGTGTGATCTCATTGGTTAGTCAGTTGGTCAACAAGCCTTAAGTGCCTACTCTGTGGCAGGTTCCAGCATCTACTAGAGGAAGATAATACAAGAATAAGGAAGCAGAGGAAGAAAAGGACCCATGGGAAGGGGGTGGAAATGATCATGGCAGAATCTAATCTGCAGGACTGTGGCTGTCTGGGGAAGGAAGAAGAGGAGGCTGGTCTGGGAAACCTCTTGTCTTTTTTTAATTTTTCTTTTATTTTTCCAATTTCAAAATCCATTTCTGTGAAAATTTGAGTTCCACATTTTTCTACCTCCCTCCCTTTCTCTCTGCCACAACAGTGACTAATCTGATATAGGTTATGCATTTGAAATCATTGCCACCACAGTGGTAATATTGTAAAAGAATTATCAAAACAAAGGAAAAAAATACAAGAGAAAGAAAAAAAACAAAAAACAAAAAAAAAAAACCAAATTTTTAAAAAGTGAAAATAGTATCCTTTGGTCTGCATTCTCTGAACATGAATGGCATTTCTCATCACAAGTCTTTTAGAATTGTGTTTGATCATTCTAAGCCTATTATAGTCAATCATCACACAATGTTGCTATCAATGTGTACAATGTTCTCCAGGTTCAGCTCACTTCACTCAGCATCAGTTCATGTATGGAACCCTCTTTTAATAGAGGCTTAGTGAAGAAATTTTTTTTAGACAACCCTTCATTTTCCTCCTCAGTGGAATTGTCTTTGAGAATGTATAAAATGTATTTATAGCTTAAATTTAGTAATAAAATATAAAATCATATATTATAATGAATCAATGAAAATAATTTATGCAACAAATGAAAATATTTTAAACAGAAACAGCTAAATAATATTATTAATTTTAACACAGGTCATTAACTTCTGATTAAAAAGATGACTCAGTAGTTTAACTAAGATAACTAAAATAGTGATTAGGACTGATATTGAATATAGCATTCTACAGTTGTAATCCCCCACCAACCTACCAAGGGAAGTATATTTCATTATCCATTTTCCAGGACTGAGACAATAAGTCATTATGATTACTTAGATATGGGGTTTTATTTAATGTTCTTTCATTTATACCACCATGGTCAGTGAGTATATTGTTTTAATGATAAGGTTAGACTTGGAACTTTACTATAGGGATATCTTGAGGCAGGTTCTAGGTATGAAATATGAGATTCACAAGTGGAGGAATGGATTTAGGAAATGGACTCCCCAGTGGTCAAGGTCTTTTTTCAGCTGGGAAAAAGATCCATTTTTTTTTTAATTTTTACTTTATAGAGGCTGTGTAGACCAGGAATTCTACTGTACGGCTCCTACAACCAAACTTATCACAATACCAACAAATGAGCTTGACAAAATGATCTTAAAGGCAATGTCAGTGACAGAATTAAAAGTTGAAGAGTGGGTGTCACAGTAAAAAGTCAGAACATACAACCTGGCCCTTTGTGTAGCCTAAAGATGCCCTTCAAGGATTTCTCTAATACTTGTTTCACCTCTTTCTTGATGGTACTATATTTGGTATCCAATCTGGTTAAATCCATTGGCCTCCTTTGCCTTATGCCTCCAGGATGCAGTTGCAGCAGCAGTTAGAGAAGAGCTGAGAGGACTTCAGAAGTCATCAAGTCCAGCTAAGTCCAACCATGCTGCATAATAACATTCCATTATATTAGCAATACCACAGTTGTTCAGTTATTCCACAACTGATGGTCATCCTCTTTATTGATGGGTCTTTGCTGCTATAAAGAGGGTTGTGAGTATTTTGGCATACATATGTCCTTTTTAAATTTCTTGGGTTTCCTTGTGCTATCTGCCTGAGAGAGGTGAAAATTTAGTTTTCCTCATAAAGACTAGTGCAGAACCTGATCAAAGGTATACTAGGCATGCCTGTCTTTCCATAGTCCTTTCAATAATGATTATTTCTGGATTGTTTGGTTATCTTTGACTGTTTGATGAGTAGGAGGAGAAATCTCAGTTGTTTCAATTTTCAATTCTTTTCCTAGAAATGATTTCAAACATGTTTTTCCTTTGATTATTGAATTTTTTATAATCTTTTTGAAACTATTCAGCTCCTTTAGTATGTGTTTATTTGTAGTAGGAGAAGCCCATGCATTTTATTACTTGATCTTTTGCTAGATTTTATCTCCTTTGAATTTCTGGCTCTCATTCTTCCAACACTGATACTCCTCTCTATGGTAGCTAGCTTGAGAAATATAGGCAGTTTTCATACACAGGCAGATTTTGCCCATCTTGTTTTTGGTCTAGAGTCCTTTGAATCACATTTGTAGAACTCAGGTGGATGCGCTTTGAACACTCCTCTCTAACCATACTCCATCTTTGGCCAGGAACCCATCTCTGGATAGAAGTCTGGATCTCAATCTTGGTCACCATCTTTTTAACAGTTATTTCCCAAGGCTGCTTTGTCTTCTCTTCTCAAACGATATGACTTTGATTGGTAGAGTAACAGTAACAATAGGCATGTTTCTAAGGTCTTCAGGGTCCAGTCCAAGAACACAAAATTTTAATGGAAGTGTCAACAGAGGAGTGCTATAAATTTAAATAAATAATTTGAACTTGAGATGACAAAATGACCAAAAGACCTAAGTTTCTGGAATTATGGACTTCAGAAAAATGACCATCATTCTTGTTTTGAATTAAATCTACTTAACAAAGGAGAAAACTCAGAGATTTCATGTAAAAAAGTCACAAATTCCTATACTGAACTCAGTGAGCAAGGGTCAAAGAATCACAGAAACTTGGAGCTAAAAAAGACAGCAGAGATTATCTGATTCAACTCTCACATTCAGAACATATCTCTTCCACAGAATCAAGTGAAGACTCCAACCTGTTGGTAAAAGAAATTTTTTTTTCATTGAAAAAGTCTTAAGATTCCTGATGGGGGGGGAGTGAGAGTGCAGTCCTGGTTATGGGGCATGGAACATTCAGAGGAGGGGGAAATATATGACAGAAGGGGGAACATGAATAATACTCTGCTTTGAGTCTGAGACTGAGACTTTGAGATATACAAATATCTACTGATAGGGAATGCCATTAAATAATAGAGAAGATTCAGTGTTGCCATTTTGTATATATCTTGCCTCTGTTTCTGCTGTATACCATAGTTATGAGATTTTTCAATTACATACATTATACCACTCTTCTAAATTCAAACAGATAGTTCAAGAAAAAGACACTATTGATTAAATAAAGAAAATATTAAGTTGGAAACAGAATGGCTGACATAGGAATTCACCACTCATTTGCTGATCATCCTTAGAAATTGGCTAGTTGCTAGACAACTCCATGTCTGCTGGGACATACATTAGGGTGTACCTTTTTTGGTTAAGTAGGAGGGGACATTTCAGTCTTTCATGTTAGTTGCTCTTACCATATAACATCGAAAGACACCATAATAGGGAAAACACATTTTACTTAATTGAGATGTGATGGATGAAATCACAGGGAGATTTCTAAATGGATAAAATCACAGCTATGGGCCAACAACAAATCATCATTTGAAATGTGTAGAGGAAACTATCTCTAATTTGATCCTGTCTACCAAAGTAGGATAAAGAATCCACTAAAAAAATCATTTGTCACTTTCACAACAAGATTCTCAGGAGCACTTTTATTATATTAGGTGACCGATTAAGCAAGGAGAATCTTAAGAAGTATGAGATTTCCTTTCTTAGCAAGAATTAGACTCATGTTTTATATAATAAAGATAGCCAATCCCAGAATACTACAATTTTTTTATTAGTTAAAGGTCAACATGAACATTATTTGAGTTGATAGTTGAAGAAAGTAAACTTATTGGATAAGGAGAATATTAAATTTTTTTTTCAATTAAAAAAAATAAGAACCTGAAAATTTCAAGTTACTATAAAACTAAAAAAATACAAGAAGAAAATTGTGTTCCATGTATATTAAAGATGCTTTCCCTCATATTTTTGACTACTTGCTTTATTTTGATCACAAATTACCAACAAATATCATATATTTTAAAGATACTTTCTCACCTTTCAGTCTTAGGGTTGAAATATTCTATCATTTTCCCTGTCTGATAATTTATTAGATGGAGGTCAGCAAAAGGTCAATTTTATGGGTATTTGATAGAAGGGAAAAAAAGGAAGCCCTGTAATAAAGTGTTCTATCTCATATGATACACAATTATGTGCCAATCATGTGCAACCTAGCTTGTGTCTCTCCTGTGTCCACCTCCTCAGGGAAACATCATCTTAAAATATGAATTCTTATTAATATTCTTAAGAACAATTTGTCTAAATTCCAAATGTTCATTCCTGTAAGACAGTTCAGCCCATAGAGTATGACTTAAATCTTAGATGATTTCATAGAAATTCAGAATTTGTATCTGTCAATTGGACTCTCAAAACTTCACTGAATCTAATTAACTGAAAGTGAGGTTAAAGTTATTAGGAGGGTTTTATGGACAGTACAAATTCAAGCAGTGATATCTCTGGTTCAATATAATAAGGCAAATTGTCAGATGATAATCACTACAAAATTCATTGCATGTTCTCTCCACTAACCAACTCTATTGTGATTTCTAGATTAAGGTGCTCAAAGACAGTCACTTGAGATCTGCAATCTGCAAATTATGTAGAGGAGTTGCTATATAGAACTGTAGATGTGAACTGGAGGCAATTTCTTAGAAGGACTTGAAGAAAATTCCATTAAAAAGAACTGCAATGTTTCTATTGATTTCTTAATTTTCTCTCTTTGTTAGATTTTTCTTCTACTACAATGACTCAAATTCCCCAACTAAAATCAACCTTTAATTAGTAATCAAAGAAAGAATAATAAACTGTCAAAGGCATTATAAAATCAAATTATTTTTAAAAATAGTTATCTCCATAGCAAGTCAACAGTATTTGATTACTTTGGGAAATTTGACAGCTTTAAATTTTACCAAATGCTTTTTTTCCTAACAACCCTGAAAGGTTGGTAGTACAAGACAAACCAATACCCATTTTACAGATAAGAATATGCACTGCACTGGTTAAATGACTTGCCTCAGGCAGAGCTAGTCTAACCAGTCATTGTAAAACCAGTTTCAATTGTATCTGACAGTTTTCTTATTCTAGTACCTAAGGCAGTTTAGATAAATGATTCCAAAACTTTTTCAACTGATGAGATACAGAAACACCCTCATTTCTATTCTTCATTTAACAGAGAAGCCAGACAGTAGTCTTTCCTTCCATCTGTCCTATTATATACAAACATTCCAGCAATTTATGATTATCATAATGTGTATCACAATACAGTATGAAAAACTGGAGATTAGAATGAATTTCATATGTTGTTGCATAACCATCACCTCATAATGCAGCAAAGTGTCCCAAATGCTTTAATTGGGAAACAGGATTTAATTATTATAGTTTCAGGGTTAAACATATCATCAAAATAGAGTAAAATCTCAACTTGCCTCTGGAGAAATGAGTCCACTGCTCAGTAGAATATTACCTCTTTGATGATTTATGTTTTGCCTAAATATCCCCCTCATATCTCCAATGCTCAGCACAGTATCTGCCACCCAGTAAATAATTAATAAATGCCTGTTGAATTGAAGTGAATCTACCAAATCTCCTCATCAATAGTGAAATCTGATCATACTTGAACTCTACCCAGCACCAGCCTTTATTTATTTATTTTTTTTAGATTTTTCAAGGCAATGGGGTTAAGTGGCTTGCCCAAGGCCACACAGCTAGGTAATTATTAACTGTCTGAGGTCGGATTTGAACCCAGGTACTCCTGACTCCAAGGCTGGTGCTCTATCCACTGCACCATCTAGCTGCCCCAAGCACCAGCCTTTAAATTACTATTTGCTTGAGGTCGTTTATTTATTTATTTACTTATTTTGCCATGTTTGATAGCATAAACTCAACAATGAAATACTGAACATAGCATTGCATTGCATTCTGTATGACAATGATTTTAGGAAATAGAGATGCTTAGCTTGGAGTCCTGAAAAAGGAGGAAACATGGTGGTAGATTCCTTCTCAATGGAGGTCACCAACAAGAGGCTTAACAAATGATGTCAGGTATATCAGAGGGAATTCTTTTGAAGTACGTGTTAGACTAATTGTCTCTTCAACTTTAAAATTTTGTAATTCTGGTTGTATCTGTCAACTTTTGTGATTTTTGTTATGTGAAGACACCTCACTGGGGAATATTCTTTAAACCTACGTTTTATAAAGAAACAAAAGATATAGAGGGTTCTTATTCCCCTATTCAGAAAAAATGATCCCTACACTTCTCCATCACGAATTTTATCTGTAAACACTACCCTTCCAAATTTCATCTTTCAAAAAAAATTTGATACATGTTGTTTTGACACAACAGATAATTCCCAACAAACACCTAAATAAGGCCCCTAGGGGAATCCTGTGTTAGCACATGGCATCAGATCAGGGCACTCATGTTCCATGGTACAGTGGAGAAGCTGTAGTCTCAAGGGAGCAGAAGGCCTAGCAAAATAAGAACCAATATATAGACCAGGAGGGTAGTTAGCAAACTGGACCCCCAGACTTAGTGGTGAAAGCAGCAGAAGTACATAAAAGACTGAAGGTCAGAGTAGAAATCCCTCTTTTTAGCCCTGTGAGCCCAACTCTAACATTAAAATCCAAAGTCAAGAAACAGGCTGGAAAAATATGGCCAGGGAGTGGGGGGGGGGGGGGGGGTAAGGGAGGGAGGAAAGAATGGAAATGACATGGAAACTACTATGGTGACAGGAAAGTCCAGGCAAAGTCCCAGAAGAAGACTTGAAAATCTGCATAAGCAAAATCTCAAAATAAATGCAGTTTGGATACAAATCCAACAAGAATTCCCAGAAGAGCTAAAGAGACTTGAAAAAAGAAAAAAATATTTTAAAAGTCAAATAAAAGTGGCAAAATAAAAAGGGAGAAATTAAAATAATACAATAAAATTACAAAAAAATTAACAATTGGTTAAAAAAGCACACAAAAAAAGAAAAATCCTTAAAGATCAGAATTGGCCAAATAGAAAAAAAAGAGGTCCAAAGGTTCATTGAACTACTCAAAGTTTAGAATTAATCAAGTGGAAAATAATGACTCCCTAACAAATCAAGAAACAAAAGAAATTCAAAATACTGAAAATGACAAGAAAAATGTGAAATCGCTCATATGACAAATAAAATGACCTAGAAAACAGATTGAGACAAGATAATTTAAGAATTGGAGAAGTACTAGAAAACCATGATCAAAAAAGAGCCTAGATAAATATATTTCAAGAAATTATTGTCATTATAAAGGAAAGCTGCCCAGATTATCTTAGCACCAGAGGGCAAAGTTGAAATTGAATTGATCACCTTCTGAAAGAAATCACAAAATAAAATACCCCAAATTCAGACTTTAATCAGAAAGAAAGTCCAGTTTTAGCAGTTAGCATGTAAAGAAACAGAAGGTTTGGAATATGATTTTATATTGCTACTCATAGGCTTTGCTTTTTTAGTTTAGGTATGATTTCATAGAAATCTACATATTGATCAATTCTTATGGCTCAGTACATCTATTGCATTATCAAATCAAACATTTTTCAGGCATTCTGAATCATGAGACAAATATTTTATTTTACAGACCTTTTTTTTGCTCTCTCAAATAATACTGACATTAATATATGTATGCACATATGTCTGTGTGCATGTGTACTCATTAGGACTTTTTCTTATTATCAAAAACTTTTATGGATTATATTCCCAGTTATAAAATCATTAGATCAAGCAATTCAGTAAAATTTCCTATTGTATATCCCTTAATTTTATCTTTTTGGTCCTATTTTCAAATCCTAAATAGTATGATGACAGGAATAAAGGAGTCTAAACAAGATGGTTTTGATAGCATTTGAGAAAATGTAGAGCTATTGAAACATTAGTAGATTAGATTGATTTTCTATTTCTGTCCTTCCCATTTGCTGTTCTTATGATTTCCTCAATAAATGATACTAGAATGATCTGACTTAATTTCACATGAACTCTCTGTAGGTTCTGTAGGTTCTACTACCTCCTCCTAAAAATTCACTCTTTTTTGAGGTGATATTTTTTTATAAACTTGTACTATCTTCTTTTATCCTATTTTGCAAAGAAATTATACTGTTAATATTACTATTAAACTATTATAGAATGATGATCGATATTAGAATCAAAAAATAATTAAGAATGGAGTCTCAGTATTGTCTTTAACTTATTCTATGTCATCTCCATATGAGCAAATGTTGTGAAATGAGCATATTGAGTGGAATGTGAAGGCTCAGAATGATTCACAGAATTAAGTTTGCAATGACACTGTTTAATTGCTAGATTTTAGTAACCTTTTAATTCAATCTCATTTTTTTAGTGGGTGTGAAAGTGTTTATTTGTAATACATATTGCAACTGACGGAATTTATTTTATTCTCTTGGAATCTCAGCAGCAATTCCCATGTTAGAGGTTTCCCCAGAAAACTCGTCAAAGGATTTCCACCTACACACTGAATATCTAAATAGGAATTGACCTATTTTTTGCCTTATTAATGCACCAGTATACACAACATAGGGGGTGGGAAAGGGATTAACGCTAGTCTGAGCTTTAAATAAAAAGGAAAAAATTACCAAGTTAGGAATTGAATGGGGAACTTTTTTTCTGGCTATATTTTAATTCTGGTGTATATTAAATAATAATCTAAAATTCTACCCTCAATCAAGGAATCGCATCTGTTTTCAATAGCACAGTTTTGTTATTTAGTTTTTAAAACTTTATATTCATAAGCATGAGAAAAACTGAATTTTAATGTTGAAAACAAAATACCTTATAAATCAGCCATATATCTTTCTTCCTGTGCCTTAGGCAACAGAATATATTACTTAAGGGTTAAATAGCTCAATATTAAGAACATAATAAAATAATTAAGTAAAGAATAAAGATATTATATGACTATACTATAAAGGGAATCAAAATACTAGCTGCACAGAAAATATTTTTCTTCTAAAAATATATATCAATAAACATATTTTTTCTATGACACAATAGAATCATGGTTTTTAAGAGTTTGATAGGTCCTTAGAGGCAATCTATCCTAAATTATATAAAACTAAAAATTAATCCTTTCTGTAGCATCTCCAACAATGAGTTTTACTTGAGTATTTCTAATATGGTTCTATTAAACTCTCAAGGCAGCCTCATTACTTTGTTAATTCTGAATGTTTTTTTTAAATTTAAGGCAATGGGGGGGTTAAGTGACATGTCCAAGGTCATACAGTTAGCTAAGTGTCTGAGACTGATTTGAACTCGGGTCCTCCTGATTCCAGGGTCAGGGCTCTAACCACTTGACAACCTAGCCACCCCCATTAACTCTGAATGATATTAAGTTTTTCCTTAAAGGAAATTTACCTCTGTAACCTTCATTCATTTTTAAATTAAATTTTATTTTCAAACAATTTAAAATCTTTTCCTCTCATTCTCCTTCCCACTTCCCCCTTTCCCTTATGAAAGCAAAAAGAAAAAAAGGTTGAGGGGTGGGGGTGGGGGGAAGAGAAGCTGGATCAAATCCGAATAAGCAAGAAACACAAATTCCTTGCACTGATCATTCCTCACCCCCCCCCAAAACCCATCTTTCAATCTTTACTCTGAGTACATCACCTATTTCTCTACAAGGAAGATGGCAGCATGTTTTCACCATGAGTCTTCTGGAATTGTGGTTGGTCATTGTGTTGACCAGATCTGTCAAGTCTTCAAAAGTGTTTGTATTTCCTACAATTTTTATTTTTTTCTCCTAGGTTCTAGAAACTCACTTCACATGGGTTTCTCTGAAACTGTCCCTCTCATCATTCCCTTTAGCACAACAATATCCCATCAAAACCATTCACTCAATGATTTCTCTTTCAACCTCCAATTCTCTACCTACCACAAAAAGTACTGAAACAAATTTCTTTGTACATATGGATCCCCTTTATCTCCTTTCCCAATCTGTTTGGAATACATACCTAGTAATAGCATTGCTGAGTCAAAGTGTATCTAAAGTTTAATAACTTTTAGGGAGCATAATAGAATGACTAGGTCAATTCACAGCTCTCCTATCAGTGTATTAATATGCTTCTTTGCCCACAGTTTCTCCAAAATTTGATAAACCTCCTTTCTCAACCTTGTCAATGGGATGAGTGCAAAGAGGGATGCCAAAGCTGTTTTAACATGCATTTCTCTTCTAGTGATTTAGTGCATTTTTTTTAAAATTCAGCTATTGGTAGTTTGAATTTTTTCCACTTAAGTCTACTTGTTAATAGCCTTTGGTCACTTATCAATTAGAGATAGGGTCTCATTCTTATAAATGTTAACCAGTTTCCTACCTTCATTCATTATTCCTGACTCTGATTTTTGGGGACAAGTTAGCATGTTTTAAAAATACTGGAATTATCATTGCCCAACTTCAAGTCCTCTTCAAGCTAAACAGACCTAGTGTCTTTTATTAATCCTCCTATAGCATGAATAATTTAATCACCTTCCTCAGATGAATGTCAATTTATCAATATTTTTTAAATCCCATAACTAAACACAGTATTTCAGCTATCTTCTGACCATGGCAAACTGCAAGATGACTTCTTTTATTCTATAAATGGGGGTGGGGAAATGACACTTTTCTGTCATGGGCCATCTGTACATTTACAAGATCATTTGGAGATCATACAAAATTCTCAACTTAAAAATTATTCTGCTATATTGCTCCTAGATTTATTGAATTTTGTGTCCCATCTGAAGTTGCCTTGGTAGCCCAGTCCAAATGTGCAGGCTAGACTCCCCTGCTCCTGTTACACTTGTTTTTTCTTTTTAGGTTTTTTTTTTTGGCAAGGCAATGGGGGTTAAGTAGCTTGCCCAAGGCCACACAGCTAGGTAATTAAGTGTCTTGAGGTCAGATTTGAACTCAGGTACTTCTGACTCCAGAGCCAGTGCACTGCACCAATCTAGCCACCCCTATACACTTTCTTTTAATGTGGCATAATTTATAGTGGCTTTGTTTTTGGTTTCTAAATTGAATTTAGTAAGCTTATAGTCCTATTTTTTAAAATGATTGTTTCATTAAACTCTTCCATTTTATAACTGTAAAGATGATTTGCAAAACCCAAATAAAGATTTTTAACTTCATCCCTATTAAATTCCATCTTATTCAACTCACCTAATATCGAGGACTTTTTTTGCTCTCGCCTGTGTCATACCTTTAGTTAACTTTCCTTTCTAGCTTTGGACCACTTGCATATTTAGCAAGTACAAATGTCATCTATATCTTTAACTGTTGATAAAAATGTTGAAAAGCATAGATCCCTAATGGTTTCCTTCCATGATTTTTGAGCATGTCAATCTACTAGTTCTAAATCCCCCTAACTAATCTATCCTCTAGCATACACATCACCATCATTTTCACAAGAATAAAAAGTGAGACTTTATTAAATGCTTTGTTAAAATCTAGACATATTATATTCATGCCATTTTCCTGTTTTACTAATTTAGTAACCCTTTCAAAAAGAAAAAAAAATGTGCATAGTCTGGCATGACTCAAGCTGTCTCTTTGTGATTTTACCTTCAAGAACAAGAAAACCCATATCATTTCCTGTCTCAAATTAAGAATTCCTAGCTAGGAAAAAGGCTCATCAGAAATGTGGACATTAGGGCATCACTAAGTTTATCTGAAAATTCCAGAAAAGCAATTCATGTGGCCAGATAGGGATTTTTATGCCTTGCTAACTCCAACCCACACTGATTTTCCCATCTGTGAAGTTCTATTGCCGTTCTTGTCATCACCACACAATTGAATACATTAATTTTGTTTTATGATTGTAGACTTGTCTCCTTACTTAGGTTGCAAATATTTTAAGACCAAGAACCATGTCTTATATTTCTATTGTATAACCATCTTCCTACCTTTTCTCTCTCTTTAGAATATATAGCACATATATGATGGTTGGTAGATTTTGTTGCACTCATCCTAGGGACAATGGCCAAAGTCTAAGCTAGGAAAATATTGCCTTTGGCCATTTCTAAGACTCAAGAGAATTTGGAGTCTATAACCAAAAGAGTAGAACAGGAATTAGTTTTTACTGACATTGTTGTTTTTTTAAACAGTTTAGTCTACATTCTAGACCTTAGTATATGACAAGGATTAGGGGCAATTTATTTCCTATTTTAAAATGAGTAGGTAGAGCCCCAATACCTGAGAAAGGGAGGAATCTTACAAGTGATATTGCAAATCCTCATAAATTGCATGGGAGTTTCAATTGACCTTATAAATGAAATATAAAAACAAAACATGTCAAAGAGTTACATAAAAGAAATCTCAATCAAAATAAGTATCTTAAAACTATTGCTTTCCAAATTTAGCATATTTATACTATTGCTTGCCAAATTAGTATCTTTTAACAGAATGGTGAAATATAATACTCAATATATCAGTGATTGAACT
This sequence comes from Macrotis lagotis, assembly GCF_037893015.1. Classification (NCBI taxonomy): domain Eukaryota; kingdom Metazoa; phylum Chordata; class Mammalia; order Peramelemorphia; family Peramelidae; genus Macrotis; species Macrotis lagotis. Next base: position 252,509,013 of record NC_133660.1, on the reverse strand, counting down.
GATGTACCTTCTCAAGTTAGATAATGTCAGATGGTCATTTGGTTCAGGTGGTATTTAATAATACTCAAATAGGATAAACTATAATAATCACTATTTTGCATGATGCTAACTAAAAAAGTAAAAAATCATGATCAATAATTAAAGACCCTGGCTAGTTGTTTATAATTTGGGGGGGGGTTATTTGTAAAGAAATTCATCTACTTTAATGTCACCTAGCAGAAATGACCCCATATAACTAGTGAAATTTACAATAATTATGTGTTTCATATGAAAACATTAGGATTGGAAAAAAAATTGCAGGAAAAAATGTGTGAATATTTACCAGGAAATCAAAATTTTGAATAAATATTTGATATATTTTCTCAATACCACCCTGCCCCACACACATACACAAACTTTTAGCAGATAATTCAACAATAAAAGGTGGTAGGAGGATATTGGGGAACTAATAGGATAAATTGCTTCTTTCTCCCTCCTCCAATTCAGCTAAATTTGGAAGCTAGCTGTTGAAAAGGGAAGCGTATTTCCCCAACAAGTAAAATTTCAGTAGTTTTTGTCAGAGCAACTAAGCATTGCTATCACTTTTTTGAGTGATTTTCCTTACAGGAAATAGGGTTATTCATCCCCCTTTGACTGTTCCTAACAAAGCTAGGCATTTAAAATAGCTTGTCAACAGAAAAATAAGGTAGACAGATTGAAAAAACAAATCAGATATTTCTCAGAATAATGGGGGGAAAGGAGGCGAAATACATGAGTGGGATAAATATATAAGATTTAAAATATACCTTTTCACTTTGGGTGGTAAAAGTTGGTTCATATCTCTCTCTTCAATGCAGTTGTTAAAACAGGAAATGCTAACATTGAGTATAACCAGAAAGCACTTATCTGTGTTCAGTACTATCAAAATGGAGATTACAATGGATTTTTTGCAATAAAATACTTCAGTACCACAAGGCTCTTTACCTGAGTCAATACAGACCCTTCCCCAGCCTCCTTAAAGCAGATCAAAGCTCAACTAGAACAGATAAGATGGTTTCTGAGAAGAGATATGGGAAATGGGAAGCAAAAAATGCATCATCTTGCCTGGTGAAGAACTAGGTAAAGAAATCAGAACTGATAAAAGAAACCAGAAATGATCAAGTTTGTCCTCATACTAGGCCAGGTAGTATGGGGGATAGATGCTCGGCCTGGAGTCAGGAAGACCTGAACTCAGAACCTGGTTCAGACACATACAAGCTGTATGATTCCAGGCAAGCTGCTTAACCCTGTTTGCCTGAGTTTCCTTAACTTTAAAATGAACTAGGAAAGGGAAAGGCAAATCACTCCAGTATATTCCCCAAGAAAACCCTAAAAGGGTCATGAGGATCAGATATGAATAAATAATAATATCAACACCACACCAAAGCCACACAGAGACTCATCGGAGACATGGTAGAAGCTGCTCCAGCCTCATAGAACTTGCTTTGCTTTCAGTCAGGGGACATTTCCACTTCAGCCTGAAGCACAAAGAATAGAATGGCAGTACCGAATGTTTTCTGATGGAAATTTAGAATAAATCCTCATGTCACATATATCAATAGTATACTTTTCTAAACCATGGTCTGTGGACCCTCAACAAATCGACAGTTTTTACAATTCTCAAACATCCCTATTTTTCCCCCTCCTCTATTGTGTGTATACTTTAATTTGAAAGGGATTTGGGTCAATGATATGGGGTATATAACAGATAAGGCAAAAAATAAGAAAGAAGAGGTTTAAGGGTAGAGCTAATAAATTAAGCAAAAAAACCCATTAAATAATATAACACAGTACAAATAATAGTCCCAAAAGACACAAGAAAATTAGAAGCAAATGTATGTCACCCACTTAATTTTATAAAAGCTTATATATCCCTATGTACATATACCATTATTAATGTCTATTTTATGTGTGTCTGTTTATAGCCCTGTACAAGTCTCCACATGCTATTAATTTTTACTTTTGCAGAAGAATTTATTTCAACTCTTTTACTTTTATTATTTTTAAATTATTATTTTCCCTCAATTACATGTAAAAACAATTTTAACTTTCTTTTTTTTCAAATTTTGAATCAAAATTTTCTTCCTCTCTTCCTCTTCTCCCCCCTCATTGAAAAGACAAGCAACCAAACTTCCTGTTGTTCTAATGTATATTTTGTTTCCTCTTGTCTCCAAAGGAGAATGACTATGTGGGTTTCTGACAACATATGATTTGATATATTCTTGCCTACAAGGGATTTTAAAGTAGTATGAGTTTAAATGTCTAGCATGAGTTTAAACTTCAGCTTTGCCTTTTAATTACCTAGCTTTTTGGTTGCCATCATTGATTAAGGGTTATCTATGAAAATCCAAAACATTACCTTTTAGAGTACAATTGTTTAAGTATCATTAAAAAAAAACTTTAGATATGACAAGATATTTTTCCAAAGGATTTCATATCACTTAGTTCTTTGATAAATTAATTACAAGCTACTAAAATCTCAATTCTTGGAATGGAGGAGACATAGGATAGTTAAAGGCAGGGCCAATTCAAGTTCCTAAGGCTGTCCTCAGGCTTTCCAACCTTACACCTGGTAGGTCATGTCAAGCTAGAAAGATTTTGAATATGGGCCCTGTGACAAATGGTGCATCTGTTGTTATATGACAATCCTATATGGAAATGACCACCAGTGATTTAGTCACCATGAGATCAATTTTAGGCAACAGTGATGTGCAATGATTGTTGATTAAAGGTGGGAAAAAGCTGAGTTCTCTGACAATGAACCCAAAATGAAATGGAAATACTGAATTAATTTTAAAATTAGAAGACATCACCCAATCCAATCAAAAATAAATGGCTCAATACAGTTTTACTGAATGAGAAGATATCTTGATATATTCCATTAATTTGGTGGGTGACACTTAAAGCACTCAAACTCTTGAGGCTGAGTTTTCTCATACAAAAAAAGGAGGGGATGGAGGTGTAAGATTGTGGATGATGTTGTTAGAGTTTCTAAGGTCCCTTTCTGTTTTAAGTAAGTTCAGGTTCTATGAGGTTCAAGTCCAAAGCATGGCAAGAACAAGGAATAAGATGGATCCAAAGAATTAAGAAACAGTAATAAAAAAAAAAAGAAGAAATAATATGAATTTCAACATTTCCACAAATAACTCCAAAGATGGCTCGGGAAAAAAATATGAAGTAAGAGAATCTGCAACATTGTAAGAAGGATTTTAATTGATTTTTTAAATATCTTTAAAAATAATCACAAAATGTTCTTGAAAGTTGAACAATTAGTATAAGTAGGTTGGGAAGAAGAATCCAGAAAGGTTGAATTGTTTAAATTTATTTATAAATAATAGCAATTGCAACCACAACTTCAAATTTCTAAGTAAAGGTATAGAAATAAACTTCAAATATCTCACGTCCCAAGTCTGAGCCTATATAATTCCTGAGCCTATAATTCCTGATACAAAGAATGATTCATTGATCCAATAACCATTCATTACATGTCTACCTTGTAAGAAATTTGGAATTCATCATTTAGTATAATTTCTAAACAAATCTAATCATGAGATATACCTTACATATGGTAATCCAGTCTGCTATTCCCCATCATGGGAACTTTACATTATTTCAGGGTGGTTCATTCCATTGTTTAGCAGTTCCATCTTTAATAAAGTCTTTCCTTCTATTGAATTTCCATGTAATTTCAAATTCTACTCTAGAGGAAAAAGGTGTTTTTTTTTTACTCACCTTTTATGAGTAATAGCTGGCCCTTCAAATATCAGGATCAAGCATCATTTCCTCCCTAAGACTTTTTTTAATCTGTGCCAATGTCTTTTAAATAAATTTTAATTTTGATTTAACCTACTTTCCATCTAAATTTTTTCAAAGAAAACATTATCTTCCATTTTTATCAACATTTTCTACAACTCCAACATATATTATTAAAATGGCATTGATTTAGCTTATTTAGAGGAAAGTCTGAATAGAAAAAAAAATAATGATGGGTAGTGATATTACTCTGAAGCACATATAGTAGAAATTCTTGCAAATTTATTTGTATTTTCTCTTGCTTGTTTCTCCCCAGAAAATAGTATGGGTTCTAGTACATTCTTGGAATCTGAAACCATTAATGTTCTTACTTTTTTTAATTGACAAATTGATTTGCCAAATTGCTGTTCAGTTATTAAATATGTCTGTGTATGTATGTGTTTCTTTGTTTATTTTTGGCAAAAAACAGTTATTGTATTTGTATATCTAAAATGGCAGTAAGAGAAAAAGGTAACAGAAAACATGTAAATGGTATCAATATTGCAGATAACTGCATTGATTACTGAGGGGAAGATGAGAGAATTAATAGGAGAGACAGCAAAGTTGTCACTATTACACAGCATAATAGAACCCAAATCAGAAGATTTCATAAGAATTTAAGCACTTAAACTATATAAAAGAAAAAATATAATACTTACGGGTACAATTCTGAAAGCTGTTGAGCTATGGCATAAGCTGTTGGATCTCTGTCTAAAACATATAAGGTAACATCCACTTCTTTCTGTAAAATGGCTTTTGAGTGGCCTCCTGAACCAAATGTCATATCAAGAATATTCTAGTGAACAAAGAAAAAAAGCAAAACCAAATTATTTAAGTGCAAATTTTAAGTCTTCATTGGTTTCTTTTTCAAGGAGCTAGTCAATTTCTAAATACATATAGTGATTTTTTTCCCCCAATAAAAGTAATTATATAACCTGAATCCAATTTGCTTTATGTGAATTCTGGCTCAGGTTAGATAACTGCCTGATGAAAATTGGGATCAAGTTATTTGTTTCATGAGAATATTTATCTTTTCTTGTGTCTTTATAGGACACCAGAATTTAAATCCAGAAAAGATCTGAAGATATCTTCAAGTCCAGTGCATTCAATTTTATAGATGAGGAAATTGTGACCTAAGTGACTAGTCTGTAGAAAAACTGGGGATCAGAACCCATACTCCCACTGTTTGTGAACAGCTTTCTGTGTGGGCCATTTTATTTCAATGTTCAAAAATGTTGCATACAAATGAGAAAAATATTCAAGAATATGAAAATAACTCCATATCCCAGAATCGTCCAACTACTTCCCTAAATTTTTTTCTTTAAATATAGGAAAACACAAATCAAGATAATCCTATTGATATAGTATGAACTCAAGTCAATTAAGGTATTGTCAATAAGCAATATGCTTATAAGCACGTGTACAAGGCAAAGTGTTAAGAAAAAGGATCAAAGTCCTGGAGTTGAAAGAGACCTAATGACTGATTTAACAGATGAGAAAACTAAGGCTGAGAGAGTGCTGCTTTGATCAAGGTTATAAAGGCAGTAAATGAGAAAGCTGGTACTTGAACTCATGACTCTTAACTACAGTTCATTTGTGTATCCCCAAGGTCACTGTTCTTTGCATAGCACCACAGTGCCTCCCATGGAAGATCACAATTGAATAGTGAATTAATTACACTTGATTCCTGTGTAATCTAGGGCAAGTCACCATCTAGGGCCTTACTTTCACAAGTGTAAAATGAGTGTAAAAGGGTATAGTAGACCTCTGAAGTTTCTTTCAGCTCAAATCCTACACCTGAATGATTTGTTGGAGATTCCAAAAAACTCCCTACAGACCTCTTCTTAGGTAATCACTAATTTTGTAGGGTCTTAATCAAAACTCATTTGGAGATTTATTATATGCTACAAGATACAATGCTTCCTATTGGAATACCTAAAATGTTCTTGGTGCCTCTTCTACCTCAAAAAGGGGAGGTATCACTCTTCCCCATAAAAAACAAAAATAAATATTTAATTATGTAGAATAATAAATGTAACAAACCCTAAAATTAAATAAAGGCATAAATTCACTATGTAATGCCACATTTTCTTCCAAATATATGAAAACATAGTAACAAATATGGTTGTGTCCCTTGACAATTCTCACTGTCAACCTTCTCCAAAGTGGAGAAGTGGAAACAGTGATCATACCACTAATTTACCTTGTAGGTAAACTGTCAGCACAGTTTACTAAGGGGGAAGATAGAGAATTAATGAGAAAGCAAAGTTGTCACTATTATACAGCATAATATAGCCCATATGTTTTGAGCAACTTAAACCCAATCAAGTACCTTAGATGGGGAGAATAGTAAAGGAAAAAACTCTTCCCTACATCATTTTTCTCTTGAAAAAGATTGAGATGAGAGAGGAATATGAGTGAGAAAAGAAATGAGCATGCATATAAATAAATGCTTTAAAGTGTCAATATTAACAGACATGCAACAAATAAATAGTGCTGGGGTCTGTGAGAAGGTCGATTATTATTTCTGATCCTATTAAAATAAAAGAAAATTTCTGTAGGGTACCTGATCATTCTGTGGCTCTTTAAATCCTACATCCTTAACACCTAAGAAATTCCTTTTTAATTTGTGTCATCATTTCTTGAACTGAATCATTAAAATCTCTGCTGAAATTCTTCCCCCCTCTTCATTTTTAAGGCCACAAAGTGTTTAGTTAAACTACAGGAAAATTAAAACTATTTTCTATACCAACTCTAAACTTAACCACTGGAATTAAACAAGGCAACATTTAGAAAAAATACAACGTTCTCTTGAGATTGCTTGTTACATGTTCCAAGTCAGAGCAATCTTAATCAATATAAAAATTCTTCATTAAGATTTTTCCAGAAAATAGCAGATTACAATTTACATGATTATTTTTATTATATCATGATTATGACCTTGGAGATGTGCTGAAAAGCAAGTAAATTTCCAGGAGAACAATCTAGCATTGCCAGTTAGGTGTAACACATCAGTCCCAAAGAGGAGAGAAGGAGCAGTATCAGACACAAAGTGGAGACCACCACCCAAGTTCTGAGATTATCTAAAAAACAAATTCATCTCCATTTTCAATTCTTTTTTAGTTTAACAATGAATCTAGGTCATAAAAGGAAAACTAAGAAATGTGCAGTGAAAGACAACAGAAAAACCTTCTTCCACTTGTCTGTTAAAACCTTCTTCCACTTGTCTAAAATCCTGCAGACCCAAATGGACACCAAGATGTAATTATTTAACAATGAATTTCAACAACTGTATTACATCCAAATTATTTAACAAACCCTAAATTTAAATAAAGGCATAAATTCATTATGTAATGCCACATTTTCTTCCAAATATATGAAAACATATTTGTTACCAAGTGTGTCCCTTGACAATTCTCACTGTCAACCTTCTTCACCAAAGTGGAGAAGTGGAAACCAGTGATCATACTGCTAATTTACCTTGCAGGTATTAGGTGCCAGAGGGATAAAGATAAACATAAAACTCTTCCTGCCCTTAATTTTCTAATGAGCTACATCAGAATTTCACAAGTATCTCCTTTTCAAAACTGTCATAATAAAAAGATATGTTGTAATGTCAGCAATGGGTGCCCTGTTTCAACCATGCTGGAAACTTCTGACATTGGCCTTGGAAGTCAGGTGGTATGTAAGCACATAAACCTTACCAATCATGGATCCAAAACACTTTTGGATGGATCAGTATAAGACAGATTCTAAAATGTTAAATACCTGTAACTGCTGAGGTTACTCAAAGGAAGGTGATACAGGCTCTGTAGGCAACTCATAAAAACTACCTCTGATCACCATCAAATCTTGTTCAAACAACAGAAGCATCAATGCAATAGCCTCTCAAGCTGAATAGGAAGGCACTGTGGGACTGTGAAACACCCAGAGGGCCTGGATTGAAAGTCCAGGTTCATTGCAACCTTAAGCAACTCATGTTATTTTTCTCCCTCTCATATGTCACACCAGAAGTTTGGACTAAATGACCTCTTAAGGTCCTTTTTAGTACTAAATCTAGGGTAAGAATTAAATTCTTGTGCTTTTTCAGGTACAACATTCATTATGGATATACAAATAAATTCTAGTGTATTTTTCAAAGTCTGCATCATTAACTTATAATCACTACTTAGTAATGTCTGTGTGTGTGTTAAGAAATTCTATAAAAAAGATGCTCAGCTACTCAGTGCAACCTACATAAATTCATTAATTTGACTAAATATTACATGTTAACTTATTCCTAATTATAAATATCCCCTTCTTGATGAATAAACCTTTTTTTTTTTGGAACATTACCGATTTCAACCACAGAATATGTATTCACTCTTCAAGTTTTCTTTACATTTCAAATTAAAAATTTAATCTTTCTGCCACGAAGAGCCATTTAGCTGTGTATTTAAGTTCTTTTGATGCTCCCCCCCATTTCTTAAATTAATCTCATTTTTTCTTGTGATTTTATATACATATGGATATATATACTTATATAAATGAAATTTTTTCTTATGGTTTTATAACTACAATAAAATGACCTATTCTTTTGAGTCATATTTTGACAAGACATGTCTGCTTACCATAAAATCATAAGACTTTGTAAGGTGGAAAGCTCCTTACAGATCATCTTTTACAACCTCTTCATTTTTAAGATTAGAAGAATTCCAGAAAGATGAAATGATCTGATGATGGGTAATAAAATGAGTGACAAAACTAGGACCTGAATTCAGAGGCTCTAACCCCAAGTGTCATTTCATTGTGCCTACAAAGCACCTTCTGATATAATACACTTTGATACTGTAGATCAATCTTACTGTCAATCTGGTCCAATACTTTAATTTCTGATGATAAAGGAATAGAGGCTCACGGGGAAAAAGTGAGTTGTGTAAGTTTACATCCTAAATTCATTGCAAATTTGGGCTTCCAGGTCAGACACTTTGATTCCCAGTTAAATCTCTTCCTATAATACTAGATTAAATTCTCCTAGGGGATTGCTTGAATAGAAACTGAAATGAAAAATTAGGTTAGGATGGAGGAAAGTCACCAACCTTCAGCTCTTCCTATAATGTTCAGTTAGGAACATATGGCAAGATTAATACTGGGAAACTCAGAACTAGATATATTTTATCATAAAATTAATAAGAAAGAAATTAAGGAAAGTTAAATATAATAAAGTATGCTAGAGAAAGTTGAGTGGGAATAGAAAAGGATATATATATTTTTATCTGCTGTACATGGCACCTTCACAAAAATTTGATTATGTATTAGGTGTAAGAACCTCACAAGCAAATACATGGAATCAGAAATATAGTTGAATAAAGTATCTTGGAAGCTTAGATTAAAAATCAATTGGAAACTAAATAATCTAATTCTAAAGAAAAATTGGGTCAAAGAATAAATCATAGGAACAAAAATGAAATAATACAAAACAAAATGAGTGAGATGCAGCCAAAGCAGTACTTAGAGGAAATTTTATACCTTTAAATGCTTATATCAATAAAAAAAATAGATCAGTGAATTGGACATATAATTTAGAACAATAGCAAAGGAACAAATTAAAATTGCCAATTAAATAGCAAACTGGAACTCCTAAAAGGATAAATTAATAAAATTTATGGCAAAGAAAAAAATTGAACTGAAAAATAGTAGTTAATTTTGTGAAAAAATAGAATTGTAAAACTCAAAATAAAACCTTTAAGTACAAAAATTATTTACTTAAAAAATATGAAAACCAAATTACCAGTATCAAAAAATGCAAAGGGTGAATGAATTTCCTGTGAAGATAAAATTAAACTATCATTATGGCTTATGGAGAGCTATTTGCCCAATTATATGCCAATAAATAAATTTTAGTGAAATGGGGATTCTTACAAAAAAATATAAATTGCTCAGGCTACAAAGGAGAAAATAGAAATTTAAGTCAAGAAAGAAATGGAAAAAAACCATAGGAACTCCCTAAGAAAAAAATCACAAGGACCAGAAATATAGGCAAAGGAGTCCTCTTATGACACAAATGTAAGCTGATTGCCATAAATTTGGAAGTGATTGAACAAGTTCTCCTAGATAAATGTGATGGAATTATGTGCTATAAGAACTGATAAAGAACTGATAAAGGATTATCTTATCAGAAAAACCAGAGAAGACTTGTATAAACTGGTCCAGAGTGATAATTGAAAGCAAGAAGAACAAAACCAGAGGAAAAAACAATAAAACAATTACCCTAATTAATATCAGTTAAAAATTTTTCAATAAAATACTGGCAAGGAGATTACAGCAATATATTAAAAAATATCATTACTGGGGGTAGAGGGGTTTATATCAGGAATGTAGAAATGGATTAATATTAAGAAAAATAACCAAAATAACCTTATCAGTGACAAAAACAACTAAAATCATATGATATCAATAACTGGGGAAATATTAATTGCTCATAGGAAAATTGAATCAATATCATAAAAATGAAAATTTTTAAAAAAATTTTTATTCATTTAAGGCAATGGGGTTTAAGTGACTTGCCCAAGGTCACATAGTTAGTGTCTGAGGCTGGATTTGAACTCAGGTTCTCCTGACTCCAGGGCTGGGGCTCTGTTCACTGCACCACCTAGCTGCCCCCAAAATGATAATTCTATCTAAATTAATCTATATATTCAGTGATATATCAAACTACCAAAGAATTATTTTATAGAGCAAGAAAACATTGTAATAAAATTCATCTAGAAGAACAAAAGGTCGAGACTATCAAGGGAATCAATTAAAATATTAAGAAACTGTATGAGATTTCAAATTGTACTATAAAGAAGCAATCATCAAAACATTATATTATACACAAATAGATATACATTCAGTACTGATCTGAATATGTCAATTTTCTCACAAAATTAATTTTTCTAAAACTTCAGTATAAGATACTGATTAAGAAGAATGGAATAGATTAGGTACACAAGACATACTAGTAAATAACCACAATAACAAAATGTTTGATAAATTCAAAATCCAAACTTTTAGGGTTAGAACTCAATATTTGTCAAAAAATGCTGGGAAAACTAGAGCACTTTGGAAGAAAGTAGTACAGTGCAATTTTTAATACCATATACCAAGATAAGGTCAAAATGTTTATAAGATTTAGACATAAAGGTTGTGAGAGGATGGTGCCTAGGAAGCTGAGGGGATTAGTAACTTTGGAGTACAAAAATAAGTTGAAGAAATGAGCAATGTCTAGCTTTTGAAACTCTAAATATTTTAAGAACTATCATAAGGAAGAGAGAACTGTTCTGACTGGTCTCAGAAGGGCAAAATAGGATTAGGTCAAAGCTTGCAGAAAAGGCACATTTTGTTTCAATGTACAGAAATACTCAGAAATAAAGAAGATTGCTTTGTAAATCAATGGATTCCTCTTCCCTGGAATTCTTTCCAAAAGTGCTAGAAGATGACCACTTAGTAGAGACATTGAATGTATTCCTATTCAAGGGCAATGTGGACTAGATTGACCTTTCAGATCACTTCATGCTTTGAGATTCTGCGCTGTTACTGAATTCTTAAATCTTCACATTGAAGATGTAATTGATTAGTACTTACTACTTTGAATCAAATATTGTGCAAATACCATTTTTATCAGCAATAAGATAGCTATTTCCACAATGACACATATTTAAATTGATCATAAGTTACAAAATGTTTTTTTACCTATTAGATGACAAAATACTTCTTTTCAATTCAGTGGTTAAAATACAATTGCTGGGGACAAGCTAGAAAATATTGTTAAAATTGGACATGGAACCATTTTTAGATATGAACAACACCAGTACAGATTTTCCCTTTTTTATTTCCCTAATGTTGATTAGTCATTTCCAATCTGTGCAAGATTTTTAATTAGTAAGTCCTCCTCCCATTTTGGAAACAATATGGCCTTATTTCGCTTTAAGTTTTCCTCCTTTAGCTATATTTTACTTTTTTGTAAATTACCAATTTCTGATATTATAAAATAACTTTTTTTCCTTTTAGCTCACATATTTGCAACATTAGACTCATTTATAGTAAAATTTAATAGTGTATCTTTACATGAAAGACTGAATTTCTGAAATATCTTAAATAAAACCAATAAGCACATCATTTTTAAGAGTTCAGCATTTAGTTAATAAATTTATTATACACAAATAGATATTCAGTACTCATCTGAATGTCAGTTTTCTCATAAATTTAATTTTTCTAAAACTTCAGTATAAGATTCATTTTTGTTTCTTAGCCTTTAAAATTTTTTTCAATCAGCAAAAATCCATCTTCTCAACTTCCCTACCAATATTCCATCTACAGAAAAATTGAATACAAAAGAAAAAAAACAAAACTCATTATCAACATGCAAACTGTCATACAGACAAATGTAGAAATTCCAAAGTCCAAAAAAAAAATCTTCACATAATCTCTAAAAGGAGATGCTAACATGTTTCATCATTAGTCTTCTGGAATTATGATTAAAGTCACTATCCTACCAGAATTCCCAACTCTCTTACAGTTGTTTGTCTTTACCTAAATGCTATCATTCCTATTAATTGTTTACTTCACTTGATTCTGTTTAACTTCACTCTGGACCAGTTCATGCAAGTCTTCTCAGGTTTCTCTGAGGAATTACCTAGCTATGTGACCTTGGGCAAGTCACTCTTTTTTTGCAAGGCAAATGGGGTAAAGTGACTTGCCCGAAGTCACACAGCTAGGTAATTATTGTCAGAGGCCAAATTTGAACTCAGGTACTCCTGAATCCAGAGCCAATGCTCTATTCACTATGTAACCGAGCTGTCCCTGGGCAAGTCACTCTTAACCCTTAAAATAAAAATAAAAATAAAAATAAAAATAAAAATAGTTTATTGTTTACCTTGTATCATTATACTGTTGGAAGTACACCCAAATATAGCCAAAAACAGGTTTAGTTCTTGATATATCCTTTGCTCATAAATCAAGTTCCCTGTTCCTTTATAGTTGAGGCTGTTAAATTATATGTGATTCTGATGAAATAATTTGAATTCTTTCTTTCAGGATGTTTTCTTTAACTTGGAAACTCAATTTTAGCTATGATGTTTCTGGGACTTTACATTTTGGGGTTTCTTTCAGGAAATGTTTAGTGGATTCTTTCTTTTTCCACTTTGCCCTCTAGTTCTAAGAGATCTGGGCAGTTTTAAGTTTTAAGATTAGCTTTTGCACTTGTTTTCCAGTGTTTAGATACCTTTTCCATTAAAAAAAGACCAATTATTAGCAATATAAATTTTATTTTAAAATAGCTTAATTTTGGATGGTTTGATAATACAGAATGAATTGAAAAGCATTAAGTCTCTACTATGTACCAGGCATCATGTTAAGCACTGTGAATGTAAAGATAAAAGTAAAACTTGGCCCGCTCTGAAAGAACTTCTATTTTAATAAGGAGGAGAATACCTGATAAATCCTGATTGATAATACTTTATATATTACTGAATTGGTCCAAAATAAGCTACCAGAAACAATATTTATTCTATATATTATTTGTATACACACACAGAATAGAAAATGAATAAAAGGTAATTTGGAGAGAAAGAGAGAACTAGGAACCTAGTTCCTCTTAATGAAGAAAGGGGTGTTTACTGATACATTGTTGGTGGAGCTGTCAACTCATCCAACCTTTCTGGAGAGCAGTCTGGAGCTATGCCCAAAGAGCAACAAAAATGTGCATACCCTTTGATCTAGCAATACCACTACTGGGTATGTACCCTGAAGAGATGATGAAAAAGGGTAAAAACATCACTTGTACAAAAATTTCATAGCAGCCCTGTTTGTGATGGCAAAGAATTGGAAATCAAGTAAATGTCCTTCAATTGGGGAATGGCTTAGCAAACTGTGGTATATGTATGCCATGGAACACTATTGTTCTATTAGAAACCAGGAGGGATGGGAATTCAGGGAAGTCTGGAGGGATTTGCATGAACTGAAGCTGAGTAAGATGAGCAGAACCAGAAAAACATTGTACACCCTAACAACAACATGGGGGTGATGTTCAACCTTGATGGACTTGTTCATTCCATCAGTGCAAGAAATCAGGAATAATTTGGGGTTGTCTGCAATGGAGAATACCATCTGTATCCAGATAAAGAGCCATGGAGTTTGAACAAAGTTCAAGGACTATTCCCTTTAATTTAGGAAAAAAAACCATATCTTATTGTCTGATCTTGTTATCTCTTAAACTTTTTGTTTCTTCCTTAAGGATATGATTTTTTTCTCTCATCACACTCAATTTGGATCAACATACAACATGTAAACAAAATAAAGACTGAGAGAATGCTTTCCATGGGGGGAGGGAAGTAAGATGGGGGGGGGGATTGTAAAACTCAAATAAAATCTTTAATAAAAGAAAAAAGGGGATGTTTGAGCAGTTTTAAAGAAGATAAGGATTCTAAAAGGCAGAGATGAAGAAGGAAAAGGATTATAATCATGGGGGACTCCCTGTATAAAGGCACTGAGATTTAATGTGTATGTCAGTAATAAAACACTAATTTGGAAGGGAGTAATCTGCAAGAACACTGGAAGTACAAGAAATAGCCAGGTAGTGGCAAAGGATATGTGAATATATTATCTAAAACTTGAATACAAGATTAACTTTTAACTTAATTTTTAAAAAATCACTTGTCATTTACTAAACATATGCCAAGTAATATGCTAGGCACTAGGGATAAAAGCTCAAAATAAACAAAACTATAATCTTGAGACTCAAGAAATCTACTTTCTATAGGGTGAAATACAATGTACATATTTAAATTAATACAAAATACATGCAAAGTAAACATAAGGTATTTTCAGGAGAGGTCACAAACAGTTAAATGATAAAAGGTCTCAGGAAAATGTGATGGTTGTGACCATGAGTTTCGAAGGAGGTTATAGCTATGTTCTAAAAGGGAGAGATGAGTGAAGATTTCATTGCATGGATATAAGAGACAGAATTTCACATTTCAGGAAAATCAAGAAGTTGAAAGAATGATACACTTGATAGAAATAGGGAAGTTTGGAAGAAGGATAAGATAATGAAGTGTATTTCCAGCATGGTAAGTAAAATACTTGCATGCCTTCTACTTGGAAATTCAGAGTAAATAATTCAATAAATATATATCAAGTACTACTTATACCCTTGCTTAGAGCCTGGTTATTCAACACCTTATTTAACATCAGAGATTTTATCCAAGTGGATAAAGATGCCAAAAATGTAAAGGCCACACCTCTATACCTTAGAAGACAGTGACCAATCCCCTGGAAGTGAGCAGCTCTAAATG
Source organism: Macrotis lagotis (assembly GCF_037893015.1). Classification (NCBI taxonomy): domain Eukaryota; kingdom Metazoa; phylum Chordata; class Mammalia; order Peramelemorphia; family Peramelidae; genus Macrotis; species Macrotis lagotis. Next base: position 252,493,888 of record NC_133660.1, on the reverse strand, counting down.
AAGTTAGGCTTATCTTTAAAGATATACTTTATTTTCATAATTTTCTCTGTATATATTGTTCCTCCCAAGCCCCCATTCCCAGTAGAATATGAGCTCTTTTTAAAAAAAATTATTTATGGTAATGGAGTTACGTGACTTGCCCAAGGTCACACAGCTAGGCATTTATTGTTTGAGGTCAGATTTCTACTCAGGTACTCCTGACTCCGGGCTGGTGCTCTATCCACTGCACCACCTAGCTGCCCCAGAATATGAGCTCTTTGAGGACGTGTTTTGCTTATGCATTTCTATTTCCAGTATCACACACACACACACACACACACACACACACACACACAGAGATATTTGACAAATTATTAAGCTTTTAAATTTGTAGTACCTACATTGAAAGATGAAATGTGTTGATCATTCATTCAGACTGCTCATCATCACCTAGACAGTGGGTCTTGTTCATTCAGTGAGTATTTCCTATAAAGATAGGTCAACCTGGCTAATGTGATGATGGATTCACTTAGGAACCTCTGTATAATATTTTAGGGGTGAATTACATCAATATAATATCATCTGTAAAACAGAGTATCCTCCTGATCTCTGAGGCCTGGTCTCCTTTACAACAGTTGCAAGTATTTTTAGTAAACATATACTTTGAAATTTTTATCTGTCTTGATATTAACAATCAGATGTTCATTGAATAAGCTACTCTATGTTGTTATCTATTTCAAAGAATCATCTCTAAATGTGACACATGCATGGAAAGTATATTTTATGGGATATTTATGGGATATAAGATAGTTGGCTCTACTGAATTAAAAACTTTTTATCATCATCATCATTCAAAAAACTGAGTAGGCTCTTGCATTCTATTTTTAAGCCAACTGTACAATGATGAAGATGGTTTCCTATGGAATGTCTCTTTGAAAGCCTGGCTCCTCCTGATGCCCCTGCCCCTATCAGGAAAGTCCTACTTATGTATATAGATTTGTTTTTATCATAATCTCATACCTTTGAGCAAATAGGCAATAGATACTAATAGCTATATTCTCCTTTTCTTTTTGGAAAAATTTTAGCATCCAACATTTCTTCCTCCCTGTTATCCTTCTCTCTTTTGAATTAACTTGTTTTTTTCATGGCCTCAAAATTATGTCACTTATATACACAAATATACACAGCTCATCTTTATGTATATTTAGTCTTGCTGGACTGCTTTTCTCAACTGTTTTCTTCAGCATTATCTTTTCTACTTCTAGAAATAGTCCAGAACTGTGTTGAGTCCAAATGTAGTGATTCCAGTGTCCTCAATGGTGAAATTTTTTGTTACAAAAATCTTCATAGAACTTTGCCTTCTCTTTATTATCCTTTTTCTAATGTCTTCTTATACTGAGACTATCTCTATTGGTGAGGTTTCTTTTTTAAGTTTTTTTCCTTATTATAGCTTTTTGTGATCTTATAAGAAAGTGTTCTTTGTAATATTCCATGATCTTTCTCCATATTATTTGAAAAATTAAGTTTATATTCTAATGTTGTTGTCTTTGTCTATCTTTGCTGTCTACTTGGCAAGCAGCTAAGGGGCTTTTTGAGTTGTGTCAGTCTCATGTTATTAGCAAATGATTTATGCCAGTCAAAAACTGTATAAGAAATCATAGTTTCTATATGCTTTCATAATCTAATTCTTATCTTTCCACTTTAATAACTTCTTTAAATAGGTCAAGATGGAGTTATTTTAATTATATGTCTTATCTTTTTTTTCATTTTTATTTTTCTTCTAGCTTTGTATTAATTTTGATCTTTGCTCCAATAAGTCAGTGATCTGAATGCACATGGACAGCTGGTTCATGAATGACTCCTACATCAGTAATGAATCATATCCTGCCTGTTAGTATTGATTTTGGGCTTTTTGTGATGTTATTTGGTACTCATCATGTCTAGGACTTTTTTAGTATTTTTTAAAAGTATTCATAAAGCCTTTCTGGTACTTCACAAGTCCTTGACCTCTTCCACTTTCTCTTCCTGAACTATATATTTCAACATTATTTTCCCATCCTTTTTATTTTCATTTTTATTTTAACACAAAGTATATATGTTCACATTCATGTTTATATATACAATTTATATATAAATCATATATGTTTATGTTGAGTTAAGTTGTAGGGTCCTTGTTTATTTTATTATTGATTACCTCTTCATTCTCTGCAACAGATTAAATTGCAATTACTTTCATGGTGGCTTTTTTTTGTCAATAATTATAATGAGCATTGTAATTCAAGATGACCATTTGCCCCATAAAAATGTTGGTTTTGTACAATTTGTACAATTCTTAACTCCTTTGTCTTCCCAAGGAGAAGTAGTCAGTAATTATCCTTCTACTTTATAGGTTAATTTATGGTTATTAATGCCACAGGTGATACAATTCAACCTCTCCAGCAGCTTGCCCATTTATTGTTCCTATGAAAAGGATCCCAGATTTAGTTTATTGTTAGATTAATGTTTATATTATTTGAAAATCATATTGTTTTTATAACAATCTGCCCTATCACTGTAGAAGCATTAAAGGGATTAGGGGCTAAATATGACTGAGGATCCCTTTGATATTTTCCTTACTTCTTAGATTGCCATAGTCAAAGAATTAGCCAGGTGGCCAATTTATTGGTGATGTATTCTGAACTTTGTGAGACTGGTCAATAGAAGGCAGTCTTTGCCTGGGACCATACTTAAAGCCTTTTTGGCATGGAAGAACCTACCAGAGAATACTTCACTGAGAAAGTCTTCAAGAACTCAGGATTACCTTGTAGATCAAGATGAGTTATCAGAGTAGGACTTTGTCAAAACATCTTCCATAAGGGAAAATAAGCATTATCTCTTTTGCAGATGAGATTGGGTATCTAGTGGATAGAGTACCAGGCCTGGAGTCAGTAAAACCTAAGTTCAAATCTAGTTTCAGACACCTACTAGCTGTGTGACCCTAGGCAAGTCTATTTAACTTCTGTTTATCTCAACTGCTTCAGCTATAACATGGTAATAATATAATAATAGTAGTGTTTATTTCCCATGGTTGCAGTCAAGATCAAATAAGATAATGGTTGTAAAGTGCTTAGCGTGGTGCCTGGTTGGTTATACAAAAGGTAAATACTATTATTCTGAGAAACTGAGACTGAGTGAAATTAAAGTATGAATGTCAGGTCACAATGAGTGGCCCCAAGTTGTCAAGGTCAAAGATTTTTGTCCTTCATAATGGAAGAAGACCATGCCATCATATGAATGATGGCATGATTTGCACATTATGTTGATTATAGCAAGGGAAGTGTTGTGCCTCTTCCAGAACCATTTTCATGCCAAGGACTGATCTAACAGGAAAAGGACTTCTGGTGAGGGTCTTGATTCAGAGGGAGAACTGGGACTTTTTGATGAGGTCTTTTACATGTTATCGAGGTACCACAGTGTTACCAGAATGCTGAGCAGAATGTTGATATGGTAATTTTATGTCAAAAAAACAATAAAGCTAAACTGTCTCTGATAGTCAGTATGGTAATTTTTTGGCGATAGTCTTTGGACAGTAAAGTAAAGCCAACCCGTCTGGCAGTATTGGTACTTGAACGAAAACTTCTACTCCAAGGTCAGGGATTCTTTCCACTACCTTGTACTGTCTCCTATAACTTATCACTTCTAAATGTCTATTACATAAAGATTATGATCCATAATTGAATGAACTTACATAGAGGGAATCAGAACCTCAGAATAGGAAGAACAGATTCCTTGCAAAATAGGCACTGTAAACTTGGAGTTGAGGAAGACTTGGATTTAAATTCTGCCTCAAGTACTTGTGAGGCAGCAGGATCTAGTGGATCTACCTCTCCTTAAAACTAAAATTCAAGTCCTACCTTTAGGGCAGCTACGGGGGTGCATAATGAATTGAACACTGAGCCCAGACAGGAAGACCCAAGTTTAAATTCAGTCTCAAGACACAGTAACTGTGTGACCCTGAGCAAATCACTTAAAATTCTGTTTACTTCAGATTGCATATATTGAACAAGGATAGGAATAGCAACTTCCTCTCAGGATTATTGGCACACAGCAGGTACCAAATAAATGTTAGTTCTGTCACTGAACTTTTCAACATTCTATTTTATTATTCTCAGTATTCTAGGCAGGTGGCTAAGACTATCAATTGCAGAGATAGTGCCAATATGCACTGGTGAAGAAAATTTCCTTTGGGGAACTCCATGTGATTCTCAAATCATATGTACACTGTCTTTTCCTTCCTGGCTGTGTGATCATGAGCAGATCTCTTAGATCTTCAGTTTATTAATCTAAAAAAGAAAGAGAACTATAAACTGTGGAGATGGTTTCAACTCACATTATGGAGTTCCTTGTTATTATAGGTTTAGTATACATTAACTACCTCACAGGATAATGAAAGTGTTATATAAATATAAGTTCCTATTATTGTTATCTAGTTCTCACTCTCACTTGATGGAATTTAGATTGAAATAGTGCTGGGGTCACTCATTATTCTATCAGTCTTTAAGACTAGATAAAGAAAAGCTTTTTCTAAATGAATAAAATTGTTGATTTGAAACTATATTGTGTAGGCTCACTAAAAACCTTCTTTGAGACTCCCCTAGGAGAAGACAGGAAGATGGGGATGAAATGTATATACTTTATCTTCTTTCTACCTAGTATTGATTTGTTCCTCTAGGCTTCTATTTTGAAATATTTTGATGTTGTGTATCCTGGAAATTATAAGCATTCACATGGCAACATCTATCTAAAAACATTGTTCTTATATGGGTCCAAGCAAGTGTGGACAATAGACTTGTCTAGGAAAATGTTCCTGTTCCAGTATATTTGTTTGTTGAATTCTCAAAGACATTTTGAAACCTTTATTTGCAATACAGGGATTTGCTATCTCTCAGTATATTATTGAAAACAAACTTTTGACATAATTCTGGCAATAAAATTTTCTAGTCAGTAGCAATATGTCTCATAGTCAATGTTGTTTCAATTGGTTTCCACAAGTAATCATCATCCATTGTTTGCTAGAAGACCACTAGTGAAGGGGAATGAACCACTTCCTCCAGGGAGTTATATTCTACTTGTGAACAGTTTATAATTATATATAATTTTCCCCAACATTGACTAAATAGGTCTCTTAGAAATTTCTCCTTATTGCCCCCTTCCCTATGATATCCCTACAAATGATAGCTGTCATGGTCTTCTATCTCTTTTTTCATGGGCTAAATATTCAGCTTTGTACTTAGTCAAATTTTGCATGACTTGAAACTAAAGCCCTTCGCCACCCTGGTGGCCCTCTTCTGAACACACACACCAGAGAATCATATAAAATAAGAAGGCATGAGTAAATTATAATTCACATTGAAATGGGCACCCAAGATCATGGATTTATAAGTAAAGAAGAAAAGATTAAGAATTGACTAGATGCAAATAAATATAAATGGCCAATTAAAAATCAGTAGTTAGGGTAACATGCTTCTATTGCAAAATACATATAAGCATATCTGATTGTGTTTTCTGTTAATAAATACAATACCATTTCCCACTGAATATGAGATACCAAAATGATATAATAATATAAAAGCCAAATATATTTAGTTGTCATAATTGATAATTAATACTATCATATGTTCAACTTTAAAAAAAGTAGGTCTTTCTAAAGAGTAGCTTTTAGAACAAACAAGCAGGTAAACAAGTCAGTTGGATTCTATGAAATTTTGTTACTAAATTGTATACTAAAACTTAAATTTGGCCATCAATTCAATTCGCAAACTAAAAATGCCCATGATGTAGAAGGTCACATGCATTGATAAACTACTTTTTTAAGATTTTTCAAAGACAAACTATACTGGATAGAATTTTACACTATTTTCATTAATTCTGAAATTTCAACATATTCAACTTACTAATTAGTTCATTCTGGATTTTTAATGTTAATGTTATCTTAATCCCGGATGCATATATTGATGAATAAAAATCTAAAAGAAATAGTTTTTACTTCAACACTAACATTATGTTATATAAACTTCTGGAGATTTGGGACAAAATCAGTATCTACCTCATGTATCTTCCCTGAAAATTACCAAAAGAACCATTTAGATGCAATTAATACAACAAATAAAATCTATTCTGACATGATTATGCTCAATTATTCTGGATGGAAAATTCACTGGGACTAATGATTTGCTTTGCCATGCTACTGACATATTTGCATTTGCTAAGCCCAACAAGTTTAGATTGAATTAGTCAGATATAGTTCACTGACTTCTCTCAGGTTTTTATCTATGTTTCTTGCCTATTACACAGATAAGGAAACATTTGTCACTCTGATGCATTCTACACCTGAAATGATTTACAGCACGTATCTGTGAACACAGAAGGTCAACTCAATAGTCTTAACACTGCGAACCAACAATTTTGCTATCTAAGCACTTGATTTATTATTGCACTGCTAAGCTTGGCTAGGTAGCTGTCTGCTAAGCACTTATTTTGTTTTATTTGTAACTATTACATGAGCTTATGCTGTGGGTAGGGGTAACCACAACCATCAAAGAATACAAAAGTTATATCAGAAACAAAAAAAAATCAATACATTATACTACATTGATCATTTTTTTTACATTTTATTAGCAGTATTGGTGCTACTGTGAGGACTCATCCTGTCATGCTGCAAACATTTCATCTTGCTGTTATTCTTATTCACAAAGTGCCATTTTTCACAACTTATTTTTTCTATGAATTTTTGAAACAAAAGCTCTAAGACATCAAAATGCCATGGAGAAGACAACCTCCATGTCTTATGACTTGTAGCTAGGATAGTTCCTTGGTTACAGTTGATAAATAGTGTGTGTGCCATCATCTTTTCTATAACTGCCTTTTGATAATCTTACAGACAGAGGAAAGGGGACAACAGGGGCTCAACTTGCTCTCTTCTCTGGGTCCAAAAAATTCCCTCTCAAGGGCTTGGCTGGAGCTGCTCTTTCTTCTAAGCTGCCACACACTTGACTAATCTGGAATTTTGAACTGGTTTACTATTTTGTAGAATATGCAACAACATGGCATTAATTTAATGGATTTGATTAATTCGATATCTCTTTTGGTAAAGGCATCATGAACAGAATCTCTTGCAATTTTAGGTGGGGTGGAAACAGTGATCCAATCATCCTTCTTCCCCAGTTTAAGATCTACTGTGCCTAGCAAATCTAATGGAATACGAAGGAATGAAGAGAGCACTCAATACGAACCAAGCACTCAACCAAGGCCAGACAGTTCCTGCTGTCATGGGGCTCATTCTACCAAGAGAGACAAAACCTGTGGAAGGAAAGAAAGGTGCCCTAGTCTGGTGGGGATAGTGGCATAGAAGATGTGAAGGCTTTCCACTCATAAAAACCATGTCCCTTTCCTGAAGTTGAGCCATGGGGCTATGCCAAGGACTCTGGTGACAATAGGAAGGGCTCTACTAGCTCCAGAACCAGTTGCCACATTATAGCTCTTCAAGTTGGAGCTGAGGGTATTGGGCTAGGAACAATGTTCATCCAAAGACTTTTGGATTCAGGAAGTCAGCAGCCCCAATCTTGGAGTCTTTTCCAAGGACTTGGAAAGACTCTGCATCTTGCTATGGGAATAGCAAGGGTCTTGGGCAGCTAGGTGGTGCAGTGGATAGAGCCCTGGCCTTGAAGTCAGGAGGACCAAAGTTTGAATCTAGCCTCAGACAACTGACACTAATTAGCTATGTCACCCTGGGCAAGTCACTTCACCCTGACTGCCTCGCATCCAGGGCCACCTCCAATTGTCCTGATTCATATCTGGCCAGTGGACCTAGATGGTTCCAAAGGAGAAAGTAAGGCTGGTGACTTGGCACAGCAACCCCTCACTCAAATCCGATCATCACATCCCTGATGATTCTTCGAGAATGAAGGACAAACATTAATAATATTATTATTACCTGGTATGTTTGTATTCGAATGCAGGGATTCATATTTTTCAGTGCCTCCAAATATATGATACAATTGAACAAAATTTATAAGATTCTAATTGTCTGTCAGTCCCTAAGCCCCCAAGGGTGAGTCAGTCTTTCCCATTAGATGGATGGTAAATTCTTTTCCCCCATTTGTATCCCCAATATTGGGCACAGTATCTCAAACAAATAGCAATTTCTCCATTTTCTTCCTCCTTGCAAAAAAGTCTTTCTGAGCCCCAAACAAGGAAAGCCAAAAAGGGGAAGTGAAGGACACCCAAGCTCCCCTAGTCAAGGGATGAGGGAGGCAGGTTTGGCTGGCAGTGCCCTCATTCTCCTTGAGCAAAGCTAAGCATAGGCTAGTCAACTCCCCTAAACCCTTCCAGTAATATATCAGGCTTCTAGCTCTAAAGGCTGAGGGCTGGGGCCTCTCCTGTCATGAGCAGCTCCTTCATTCTGGGCTCAGGGTGGCACCAAGTGAGAACATAACTGCTCCAGCATCAGGCAAAAGGAGGTGCTCACTCTCTTCCTTGCTCACTGTGGTGCCTCCCTGTCCTATAAACCCACAGGCTGGATTTAACGGGACTAACTTTCATTCACACTTCAATTGAGAAACCAAGTTAGCTCTGATAAAAATAAAGAAATTTAGGACTACTTAAAAATAAATAAATAAATGAACAATTATGAGCTAGCATAGTATGCTATAGGCGAACTTCTAGGCAGTAATCTTTTAAGGATGCAAAACCCATACTTCTATTTTCAATGCTCATTTTGAGTACAGGAATATAATAGAACAAAATAGAGAAACAATGCTAATAGTCTGAAGACATTCTAAAATGCATCAAAAGATTATGATGGAGTAAAAGTAGGGACTTGCCTGAGCTCTCCCAAATTCCCTTCCAAACATCTTTACGACAAAGCCTCAAAAGAAATTCTAGAATGGTAGAATCAACAATAGGACAGAGTAAAACAATTTTCCAACCCACAACCACTTAAATGGTCAACAGAAAAATTCTGTCTCACTGAGGCAGGGGGAAACCTGAATCAGTAGCAGCAACTTCAGGAGCTCTCAGTCCAAAGACTATTATAAGGTGGTCAGACAAATGGGTCAGAAAGAGATTAAAAAGGACTCTGCTAGCACTGGGTGGAGAATACTGTTTTATTATTCCTGCAGAGGTCAAATTATAAAGCATGTGGTTGGGACCATGGTCACAGTTCTAGATTAGGAAAGAGTGCTTATAGTCATTCTGACCAGAGCACAGGCTGGGACAACAGTGACCACAAATTTCCTTAGATCTACTGAGAACTCACAAAACTCCAAAACTATCTCTGAGAAAACCTGAACTTTGAGCAACAGAAAACCTGAATTTTGAGAAAGTGTTCATTCCAACCACAGAGCAGAGCCCAATTTAACATAAAGTTAAAACTCAAGAAATAAGTGGGAAAAATGAGAAAAAGCAAAACCTGACCACAGGAAGGTACAATGATGAAAGGGAAAATCAAAACACTAATACAAAACTCAGAAGGAGTCAATTAATGTCTTACATACTAATCAAAGTAAAATGTGAATTAGTCTCATACCCCCCAAAAAATAAATTCCTAGAAGAACTCAAAAAAAGATTGTAGAAAAGTATTGGGAAAAGAACTGACCGTGAAACCAGAAAATCATAAAATGAAGATCAACAGCTTGCTAAAGAAGGCACATAAAAGTACAGAAGAGAATAACTTCTTTAAAAAAGAGAATAGACCAAATGGTAAACGCAGCACAAAAAAAATTCAATGAAGAAAAGAATTTCTTAAAAAGTAGAATTGAGCAAATGGAAAAAGGTGGTACAAAAGTTCACTGAAAAAAAAAGATTACTTAAAAACTCAAATTGGGCAAGGGGAAACTAATGATTCCATGAGACATCAAAATACAATAAAACAAAATCAAAATTAGAAAAAAAAAGAAAAAAGTGAAATATGTCATCAAGGGGAAAAAACTGATTTGGAAAATAGATTGAGGAGAAAAAAAAATTGAGAATTATGGGGCTACTTGAAAGCCATGACCAGAAAAAGATTCTAAGCATTATATTTCAAGAAATTGTCAAGGAAAACTGTCCTGATACCCTAGAAATAGAAAACAGAATAATAGAATATAAACTAGAAATTGAAAGAATCTACCAATCGCCTCCTAAGAGATTCTAAAATGAAAACTCCCAAGAATATTATAGTCAAATACCAGGAGTGCTCTAAATCACTACTGATTAAAGAAATACTAATTAAAACAACTCTGAGGTACCTATCTCACATCTACAGAGGTAAAGAAAATATTCCAAGTAATCAGAAAGAAATAATTCAAATATCATGAAGCCAAAGTCAGGATAACATAAGATTTAGCAGCTTCTAAATTAAAGAATGACAAGTCTTGGAATATGGTATTTCAGAGGGCAAAGGAACTAGGATAACAACCAAGAATCACCTACTCAGTAAAACTGAGTATAATCCTTCTGAGGAAAAAAAATGGATGCTTAATGAAAGAGAACTTTTTAAACATTCACCATGAAAAAATCATAACTGAAGAGAAAAATTTGACTTTCAAATATAAGACTCAAGAAATTTCAAAAAGAGGAAAAGAAAAGCCATAAGGAATTCAGTAAGGTTAAATTGTCTACATTTCTACATGAAAAGATGATACTTTAACATTATTAGGGCAGTTAGAAGAAGTATACATAAAGGGCATGGGTGTGAGTTGATATGATGGAATGGATCTAAAAAAGGGGGGGGTGAGGTGAGAAGAGGAATGCAGTAGAGAAGGGGGAAAGAAGAGGCAGAATGTGGTAAATTATCTAATAGAAAAGAGGCAGAAAAAAGCTTTTACAATGGAGAGAAAGATGGAAGAGAGGACAATACTTGAACCCTACTTTCATCAGAACTGACACCAAGACAGAATAACACTCAGCTGGGTAAAGAAATCTATTGTATACCCTACCGAGAAGTAGGAGGGGAAGGAGATGAGAAGGAAGAGGCATGTGAGAGAGAAGAAGGAATAATAATAATAATAATAATAATAATAATAATAATAATAATAATAGAATAATAAAAATAATAATGATAATAATAATAGAAGGAAATGAGGCCGTGGTCAAAAAGGAAAGTATTAAAAAAGAGAAAAGAATAAGCAGGAAAAATAGGAAAATACACAGTAAACTGAAAAAAATTTACAGCAAGTATCCTGATAAGATCTTTAAGTCAAATTTATAAGAATAGTTATTCCCCTCTTGATAAATGCTCAAAGGATATGATTAATTTTCAGATGAAAAAATCAAAGTTATCTAGAAGACATACAAAAAACATGCTCTAAATCACTATTGATTAAAGCTTTGCAAATTAAAACAACTCTGAGGTACCAGCTCACATCTATCAAATTGGCTAATATTACAGAAAAGGAAAATGACACATATTGAAGGGGACATGGGAAACCTAGGACACTAAAACACTACTGGTGGAGTTGCGAACTTGATTGAACCATTCTGGAGAGCAATATGAAACTGTGGTTAAGGAACCATGTCTATCCTTTGGCCAAGGAATAACACCACTAAAAGATTTGTATCCTAAAGAAATGTTTAAAAAATAAAAGAAAAACCTCCATGGAAAAAACATTTACAGCACTTTTTTTTTTTGTGGTAACAAGGAATTAGAAATTGAAGGTATGTTCAACAGTAGAGAAATGGTAGAAAAATTGTGCACTAAGAAATGAAGAATAGAATATTGTCAGAAAAATCTTTAAAGATTTACATGAAAAAGTGAAGTGAATAGAACCAAGAGAACATTGTGCACAATAGCAGCAATATTGTATAATTATCACCTGTGTATGACTTGGCTCTTTTCAGCAATACAATGATCTAAGACAATTTCAAAGGACTCATGTTAAAAATGCTGTCCTTCTCCAGAGAAAGTACTGATTGAGTCTGAGTGCAGATCAAAGACTTTTTTTTAAACTTATTTTAATCTAAATTAAATTACTAAGTTTCTTAATAGGGTGAGACAGGGAGGGAGAGAAAATTTGGAATTCAAAATTTTTAAAAAAGACTATTTAAAATGTTTTACATGACAATGGAAAAAAAATTTAAAACAAAAACAAGAAAAAAAAAGGCCTTTAGTAGATGGACCAGCTAGTATTGAAAGAATAAAAAAAGACAAGATATTTTCAGAAAAACATAGCAAGTCTTACATGAATTGATGTAAAGTGAAAAGAAGCATTACATGGTACTTATGAAACATATTATTAAATATATATGTACATATATCCAAACATCCCCAAGTATAGATCATTAAAAAGTTTTCAAATTTTCCTTAAAAATCTATTTGTAAACCTCACACTTTTTAGATATAATTTTTTCCACTAAGAATGTAGGCAACATATAGGATAAAAATAATAGTTAAAAGTTTAGTTTAATTAGTAATGACTTTTTTGAAAGTTCAGGGGGAAATGTCTATTGAATCACAAATGATAATATTACCTCTTTACAGAACTTATTTTTAAAAGACTTCAAATGGGGGCAGCTAGGTGGCGCAGTAGATAGAGCACCAGCCCTGGAGTCAGGAATACCTGAGTTTAAATCTGACCTCAGACACTTAATAATTACCCAGCTGTGTGGCCCTGGGCAAGTTGCTTAACCCCATTGCCTTGCCCCCCACAAAAAACACCCCTAAAATAAAAAAATTAAAAGTCTTCAAATATTATTTAATTTTAAAAATTATGATCCTTCCATAATATCACTGAAATTTATTTTAAAATAGTACTGGTAACTTGACTTTCTCCTGCAGTCTTTACAATATGTGGACATTCTATAACATAGTATCAGTGACAGTACTAAGAGGTACGAATTCTATTTCTATGATTTTGTAACAAGACAATACCTTTTTCTGAGCCTCAGTTGGATTAAGTGATCTTGGTAACTGCTTCCAACTATAAATTGATGACTCTCATCTATACAATGATGGGGCTGAGCTAAAAAGCATCTCAGGTTCCCCCCACCCCCCAGAACTAACATTCTATTTTAGGTTTTCTATAATCAATACCTATGCCTATGTCTATGTCAATATCCTATAATCAATTCTTGTCCATCCTGGTATGCCAGTTCAACCCCACTTCATGCTCCAGTCCCAACAACCCAGCCCTTAGAGCCAATCTTTAACCTAAAGTGTCAGATCCAGCTTGCTGACTTCCCTTAAACATACCAGAGGTGTTCATCTTGGAGACCTGTTGCAGATATGGGTACTGCCCAGGGCTAGATTTACACCCTCTGCCCAGAACACAATGCTTTTCAGTAGAATGCCATTCTGAGTCTGAACCTTATGATGGTGCAAAGAAGATAGCCTCAATGTAGCAGAAAAAAATCCCTTCTCTTCTAGCTATAGGGCAATGAAGGCCAGAGCAGGAACTTCTTTCCCCATTATATATACTATACTTGGTCACATGTGTTTTTCTCCCAAGGTCCAGACTGGTGCTAGAGCCCAGCAGAGAATAAGAAAGATGGGCTCCACCGTAGATTCCTAACAGGGTGTGGGCTTGCTTGCTACCCATTTCATGATGATGGTCTTCAATAAGGATATTTCAGTACTTAGGAAAGACTGTAATTGGCCTTAGTTTAACTAGGATCACAGCTGTGACAGAAACAGATCAATTCTCCAGATGCATAATAACCAACTGTCTCAAAGAATTTACAAGGCGAGTGGGAAAGGCTATTTGTTTCATATGCTACTCTATTTTTGAATCAGAATAGAACAAATATGCTCCTGTGATTTTAATAAGGACTCTAAAAATTAGGCATTTACACTGTATCCTTGAAAGCCTTGATAGGATGGAATTCTTATTTTAGTACTTTAAGTATAGGATTTGTATGAGTAAATTCTCTAATAAAAACAATTTACATCTATAACATGTGTTAGGAGTTCATAAGGTACTCTTCTCACCACAGCCCTGTGAGCTGGACAGAACAAACTATAACTTTTTGCAGATGAGAAAGTCAGAAACAGAAAGATGAAATTACTTGCTCATCTAGCATTTCTAGCAATTAAGAGCTCAAATCCACATCTTCTGATGACAAATCCATTATTTCACAATGTAGATAATTTAAGTATAGCTTTAAAAGAATTGATTGAAAAAAAATTTTAAGTAATTTCTATAATAACTTAGTGCTTAGACTTTAGAGCTACAAATACAAAAATCAAGACAATCCTTTTTCTTAAGATACTTCTATTCTAACAGAGGGAAACAAGATATATAAGGAAATAGTGGCCAAGAAGTCTGTGCAATTGATTGACACATATTTTACAGGGATATGTTGATTTGATTACTATTCCCAGAATTAGTGCAAGAAATTGGAGTAGGGAAGATCAGCTGTTGGAAGATGCCCACAGAGCATGACAGTTCTGGATTGGCCTAGGTATGAAGAAGGCAATAAACAAGAGGGTGGTATGAGTACTTATTTCCCTAGTTTTTGTCCGAATTATCTGAGTACTAAAATAGCTTTCTGATTAATTGATGAATCATTATCATTGAATTTTTAGGCAACAGAATGAAAGTTAGAGATGCCATAAGTCTTAGAAATAAGTAAATACTATTCTGATTTTCAAAATATAAAAGTAATATACTTGATATTAAATGCTGGTAAAAAGATATAACATTATTTTAAGATGTTTTAGCACAAAAGAAAGGGAGGAGCTCATTAATGAGAGTCAATTTGAGTTCCTTAACAAACAAAATATTAAACTAACCTCACATACTACCTTTCCCCCTTAAGATGTATTAGACTAGCAAATCAGGGAAATCAAATACACAGATTACATTTTGATTTTGATAAGGCATTTGACAAATTTTCTTGTTATTTCTATGTTCTACATGGAAACTTATGGACTAGATAAATTTATAAGACCCAGGGAGTATTGCTTAAATGAATTCATATCAACTTGAAGTGAGCGGCATGTAATTCTCTTGTTTAGAAGAGGTTCTGGTTAATATTTTTAATAACTTGGATGATTGCATAGTTTGTAAACTTTTCAGACTTTTTTGACTACATATCATAATATAATTAGAATCTAAAAAAAATTCTGAGAGGCTAATACAGTAGACTAAAGTTTTAAAAACTTAAATTTAACTGGAATGTGTGATGTTCTGCATCTGAGATTTAAAAATTAAATGGTACTAGTACAGAATGAGGTAAAAATGGTTCATAGGAAAAATACTGAGGGCTCTGAATGATATAAGCAGTGATGCAACAATCAAAAAACTTGATGGAATCCAAACTGCCTTTGTAGATGTTTAGCAGAGAAGTGACCATCAGCAATTTGTAGTTCATCATGGGATGGTGATCAAGATGTTGAGAAGATATAAAACCACAATAGAAATGAATAATTTGCAGAAACTGGAGAATGAAAAAATTAGAAAGGACAAGATTATTATCTTCAAATATGGGAAGATCTTATATGATGTATACTCATTCTAGTAGCTTTTACAAAATAAGAACAAATCTTTGGAAAGCAGAAAGAAGTAATGTTGATTTGGTAAAAGGGATAATTGTCTAGCACTTAGGACAGTCCAAAACTAAAATAGGATGCCTCAGATGCCTCAGTTCTTAATCACTGAGAAGTCCTCAAGCAGAGATTACATTGCACAATCATTTGGTAAAAAGTCACAAATGGGATTCGAGCCTTGGGCAGTTGTTCTGAGATCCCTTTCCACTTAAAAATATTGTTATTTGAGGTTTTAGGATCTGGCATTTGTCAGTGACAAACAAAAATCTGCCTATATATAAGAGCACTACTTTCTATATAATTAAAAAATTTCTGTCCCATTAGTTATCAATGGTACTGAAATAAATATGGCACAAAAGTAGCTGCTTAGTTTCCTGCCTCTTAAAAGTACTTAAAAGTCACACATTAGGCAATATGGCTTCCTATATCAATTCCCAAGTTCTTTCCTTTACAAAGTTAATTGGAAAACAGACTGGCATAAATTATCTAGACCAACATTTCACATCATCTAACAATAATTAAAGTTCCAAATGGACACATGATCAAAATATAAAAAGTCAAATTATAAACAATTAGGAATAAAAAGAGTATATTTCTCAACAATGGACAGAGAAAGAATTGTTGAGCAAATAAAGGATTGAAAGGATTGTGGGAGTCAATAATTTTCATTATATAAAATTGAACAAAAGAATACAGTTAAAATTAGGAAGCAAAGAATTAACTTGGGAAAAAACTCTGCAGAAAATTCTCATAAAGATCATATATTCAAGTTATATGGAGAATCAAACAAATATCTAAGAATAACAAATAAAATTTATTATTTTTATCAATTTTATTAAATTTAATTAAATTATCATCCATCAATTTTATTTTACTTAATTTATTTGATTGACCTTACAAAATAAAGTAAATAATTTTGATTATAAAGAACTAAAAAGATGTTACATCATGGTAGTTATAAATATAAGGCAAATTTTGTAAAAAATTTTCTCTGATAAAGATCAGCTACCCAAGATATATAGGGAACCAACAGAAATATATAATAACTATGCCCATTCACCAAGAGACCAATTGCTGAAGAGTGAACCAATTACCTACATATTATATATTTTATAGAGGTGTGAGTCAAACAGTATACGAGGTATATTATAAGCAGATACAGTGACTTAACTTATACAAAGTAATACTTAAGCATATTTAATGAAATGTGGGATTGCTTCATCTTCAAAATAAAGATAATACTGGAGAATCCTATACTTGATCAGTTAATCACTTTGAATTTTAAAACCACTATAAAGTTCTTTAAGTTAAAGTTCTTTAAATTTTAAAGAAAGAATAGAAGTTAGGTTCTCATAAACTTACAAATGCAAGGACATGTTGTCAGGTTGATTATTTGTTAGTCAGAGACTACTTTTCCTGAAACAAGTGTCCTAAAACTAAATTTATTTTCTGTTAGGTGTCTCAGTTTTAGAAAAGAGTGCATAGCTTTTCTCTGCCTGGTAACTTTAATAAGACACTTAAAAATAAATCAGCTGTCTTATATGAGTTAATTTCAGACATATAATTGTTAGTTCTTTAAATATTTCTTTGCCAAAATTATTCCACAATATAGTACCATAGCTTGCTTATATTGGAAATTCATAATTAGACACGGCAATATTTCCCACATAACCTGTGATATGCTACAGAATTTATCCCTATACTATCTTTACAAAAGGGAGTGACATTTCAAAATACTCCTGTTTACAAATGATTATATTTTTAAAAATTGGTTAATAAGAGATCATAATTCTAAAAAGGTAAGTTCTCCTAAGTATACATAATTAAGAATTAAATTATAAAAGGTTCAGATTTCATCACCTACTGAATCCTTTATTCTATATTCTCAATTAATCTAATGATTTTCATTTTTTCTGTCCAAATATAAACATGTTACATGCATATGTGTATGTATATATATATACTATTTTTATCTTACAAAACCTGAACTAGAACACAAAAAGACCGATTTGTCAATCCATAATATTTATGATCTTAGTATTTATAGAGAATAGAGAATAATTTTCACTCTGAAATTTCTGAAACAACTTTAAACTAAATTAAGAAAAAATGTCAATTAATGGAAGAGGAAGAGCCCTGCCACTTCTATGGTGATTCTAGAGCTAATCCTGAACAAAGCAATTGATGCAAGCTCAATTACACTTGGCAATCTGAAATGTCAGGGTTGACTTTGGATTACCTTACTATGGTAACAAACAATCTATTAAAAAGAGCTACTGGAAGCAGGATCACTTTTCTTCTGTAAAACATATGGAGTCTCTTTTCTGTCAACTAAAGTTCACTATCGGACTCGGTTTACAAGAGCTTGGTATAGAAGAAGTGTGGCATTCAGATAACTCTCCTCACTGCTACTCTGCCCGTCTCTCTCTCCTCACACAAGCTTCAGGAAACAAATAATTAACAAAAACTGAGCAAGTGTTCTTCCTGTCCTACACCATGATTAACCCATTAGAAAAAAAGTCACTGAGCTTAGGACTTAAGTAAACCTCACCAATCATTTACTTAACAATTTAGAATACACACTAAGAGATCTAGAGTTAGAAAGATTGGGAGGTCCCCCAGTGTGATGCTCTCATTTTAAAAGTAAGGTTTAAATGAAAGTCCAATGAAAATGTACTGCCCTACTTGGAAGAATCGTTCTGAGAGAATGTGTAAATCTGAAACTATTCCACAAACAAGATCTATTGTTACTAAGGACATCTAAAAGATTGGATAAATAGGCAAATCAAACTGTAGCAAAAAAGGTTTGCACAAAATCTAAAAGAATACTTCCCTTTAATAGCCATGAAAATATTTAATTAGATTTGAAATTTAACTATACCAGCATTTCAGTTATCAAATCTGATCCCTGCCTCTCAAAAGGGGATCAAAGTCATTTCTTAAGATGGAAACAAAATTTACCATCCCTGAAAGAATTAGTAGTAGTAATTAATAATACAAGAGGGTTGAACAAATGAAAATAGTCAATGACTCCTGTGAACTTGGAAAAGAACTTGGAAAGTACAGGAATAAAGGCAGTTAAATGAGTTGAAATTCTCTGGGGTTTTTTCCAAACCAAAGATCAACAAATTAGGATGAGAAATAGAAGCTATCAATTTCTTTTCATGAAAATTACCAATTTTAAACTATATTTATGATTATTAATCAATAAAAATTAAAGCAGTAAAAACCATAACATATAGCTAGGAAATCAGTTTTACCATCTCAAAAAGTATGGGACAATAGAGAGAATTCTAAAACAAAATTTCCATGGGATCCTAAAAAAGAGGATTTTTAATCAGTCATTACAACAACCAAAAACATAGGAAATTCATTACAAAGGGTTTCATAACCATGATTCCTTAAGTAAAAGGCAGGTGAGGATGCTGGGATAGTACTGCACCTGAACTCAATGGCCCTGGATTTGAACACTTGTTACTTCTGTGACTGTGGGAAGTGGCCCCTCTGGCGGGGGTGGGGGGGGGGGGGGATCTGGGAAACATCTCTTGCAGAAGATAGAATTTGAGGTGTGATTTCAAAGAGGCCAGACAAGCCCAGTGATAAAGGTGAAGAGGAAAAGTATTCCAAGAATAAGAAAAGGTACAGACTTGAGAGATACAGTATCTGGTATGAGAAACAGCAAGGACACCAGAGTAGCTCTATCACAGAACACGTAGAAGGAATCAAGTATAACAAGTCTGGAAAGGGAAAATGGATCTACATTGAGAAATGATTTAAATACCAAAAAAGGATATTTAATTTAATCCTTAAAATAACAGGAAGACATTGAAATTTTCTAAATGTCTGTGTATGTAATAAGGTCAAATACTACAAATCTTGTCTTTAAAGGATGGGTTGGAATAGGAAGAGACTAGAGGCAGAGATACCAAGCAGAAAGCCGACACTCGAGCAATGACTAGATAAGTGAAGAGGAGATGGAAGCCAGTGGAAACAAAAAGATCCAGCAACAGACTATGGGCAGGGGCAGGGGAAGGAGAAAGGGTTTTCAGTGAGAAGTTGAGGATGACACAGAGGTTGAGACACTGGAAGAATGGTGGAAGCCACCTCAGAGCAAGGGAGAGGAAGGGGGGGGGGGAAGAAGAGGTTTTCTTGGAAACATGTTTGGGATGACTTCCAGGACATCAAGTTTGAGAGTCATAAAGACAGCTGGTAATGTGGCACTCAACCTAGACTAAGGCTAAGGAGGAATCATCTGAATAGAAATGATAAGGGAATCCATGGAAGCTGCTGATATCACCAAGGAAGAAGAGAAGAGGGCCTATAAAAGAGTCCTGGGGTGCCCAGGACCTAAATGAAGATCCAGCAAAGAAGCCTGAAAAAAAAAAGACAGGTAAATATGGCTGGCTCTGGAAAATCAGGAGAGACCAGTGTCCCAAAAACAGAGAGGGCAGGAGAGAGGTCAAAAAGGAATGAATATTAGGAAAAGGAAGGCATTAGATTTGGCAATTATGAGATCATTGGTAACTTAAACTGAGAGTAGTTTTAGATAAATGGAGAGGTCATTCAACTCCAATGAAACTACTGATTTCAAACACAAATTGTTCTTAGTTGATGTGCATTACTAAATTCTCTTCATCTTTGTCTTGGAAGAGATACATTTACTATATTCAAAATTCACCTAAACAAAGTTACATAATATGCTTAGAGAGTTTTCAAAAAACCAGAAGAGATCTTAACTCATATGGACAGTCCATTGGAGGTGGAAGATACTAAGCTGTTTTCCCTTTAATTTCCATATAACAGGCCATCATTTACTTTATTTGTAAGAATGAAATGATGTATATGGCGAGTGTATATGTATAAAAAATTCAAGCTGTAATTTTTAAAAATCGAATTGAAAGAACAAAAAGAAATTGTATGTGGACTAATCTAGAACCAGCAGAAAGGAATGCTATCCCATTATGGTTTCCTTCTCTAATACTAATCTTCAACATATCTACTGAAATCTTACTCTGTCTCATCTTGGAATGGGGATGACCCTGGGATTTTGAAGGTTGAGATGGCAGAGGAAAACTCCTGTATATCTCAATGAACACCAGTTTCTCTTCTGTAGCATAAGGAAGTGATACTAAATGATCTCCAAGATCCCTTCTACCTGATTCTGTGACTCTAATTCAAATTGTGGTTGTTCCATAGGTCTAAAAAGTCTGTGCAAACTGACTTGGTGAAAAATTCCCTGAATTCTAAAAACCATTGCCATTACTTTCCTTTCTTTGAATATAAAACTTAAACTATAAAAAAAGAAGAAAAACAGTATGAGAGTAAATATAATAACATTTTATATTTTATAGTTCAAATTATTAGTAACTTTGCACATATACCATATCCCAATACTTCAGAACAATGGGCAAAGGAAAGGAAAATTGAAATTATGAATTGATAGTACACCATAAAAAATTTCTTGTGGGATTTAGGGGCAATACACACACACACACACATACACACACACACACACAAAACAAAACGCATTTACTAGAATAGTATTTCACCCAATTTATAATTTTACCTGTAAAGCTACATTTGATTCTATATTCACTAATGCTCTCAGAAATCAGAATAAAACATAACATACGGCTAAGTTAAAGCATTTGATGCATATGATATTGCATAAATGTTAATATTAAAAGGAACTGAAATGGAATAAATCGCTGAGAAATTATTTATGTACTTAATAATAGCAACTTATAGAAATAACAGTTTTAGTTCAGAGAGTGACATTTCTTTTAAACACTCAAAGTATTAGTAATACTATTTTCCAATGGAAAAATAGGAGGTGGAAGTAAACAAATTAAACTCTCTAGAATGACATTGCTAGTATTTCCTTTTGGGGGCTACACAGAAAGGAAAAATATAAGAGGTTTTATTTTGGACATATTTGGGAAAACTATGAGACATCTGGTCTGAGATGTCAAAAATTTTAATATTGGCAATTGTGGCACTGGGGTTCAGGGAGTCTAAGACTAAATGTATAGCTGTGACTCATTTGCAGAAATATCAAAAAAGGACACAATGCAATAACAGGCTGCAAATTTTTTTGGTTTATTTTAAATTAGGGCATAACCACAATAATAATGTTAGTCCTCCATTTTTGAAGAAGATCATGATATCAGGGAGGTGATGCCATGACAGGTACATGTACCGGATTTGAATGACGAGTATGCTGTGCTAAGTAAACAGTCTTACTTTCTCCTCCAGAGCAATTTGGGTTGAGTGGCCAGTTAGGGATCAGAACTACTAGAGATGGCTTTGGATGTGAGGCAATTAGGGTTAAGTGACTTGCCTAAAGTCACATAAAGATTGGATTCGAATTCCCATCTTCCTGATTCCAAGGCCAGTGCTCTATCCACTGAGCAATCTAGCTACCCCATAATCACAATAAGAATATGGGGTAGATAATAACACTTTGTGGCTAAGTAGCTGAGTGAAAATTCAGATAAGTTCTAAGAATAAATCTGTTTTTAATATTCTGGTTAGTCTTAAAAGTATTTGACATTCGTATGTACCTTTTATTTACTTCAACTCACTGTAAGTACTGATATTATGAAGTTTTGTGTGTTTTTTCCTTTTGAATCCAATTTTAAGTGCTTACTTCTATCTAATTATACTCTTACTTCAAAGGAGCAATATAAAAGTTATGGAATAAAATCTGATTCCTTATTCCTTCATAAATCTGAACAAAAGAATCAAAGTCAAGCAGAGGCACAATGAAAAGAGAATCAGTGCAGTTTGGGGGAAGGGAAAGGCAGAGAGTCAGAACCACTGGGGTCTAGTGCCAGTCCTGCCACAACCTGTGATGTGACATGACAAGTAACAATTTCTCTAGGTTTCCAAAGTTTCCTCATCAATAAAAATAAGAAAGTCATTAAGCTTCCTCCCTATGGCTAAGGCACCAAGGCCATTCATTCTATAAGGTTCAGTAATATAAAAAACATCACAATAAACAAACCAACAAACAAAAAAATACTGGACGTGAAGAAGACATTAAAACATATGTACACACACACATATGTATGAATATACCAGTTTGTGCTGACTGCTAGATTTTACTTGTTTGGTTTTATAATATTAAGCTAAGAGGTTAATCTTTCGACTAAGTAATTTGAAAACACTTTCAAATAAGCCAAACTAAATGATTCATAAATCTTATGCTGTTTTGTTACCAAACAATAGCTATCGACTGAATTCACTATGATGTGTTCTACAGTGACAGAATATTCAGAAAACATCAATCAGGTGAAATTCTTCAATATCAACATTAATTCTAGTTAACGTTACATCAGGATTAGTATTAACAGTGGTGAGTCAACAATTCTGTTGCTCTATACACACACACATGAGATGCTTGGAGGCAACCCAAACATGTCCAAAATTTCCTGAATCAGGAAAGTTTGCCAACTAGCTAAGAAATGGAGTCCACAACTGCTCACTGAAACCCTAACCAAAGAAAATCTGTAGTTGTTTCCCAGATCCAAACTGAGGTCAGGAGCACACAAAGCTCATATCAGAATAGCAATAATCAGATGTTTTGGGATTTTTTTTTTCACAAGGCTATGGGGTTAAGTGACTTGCCCAATGTCACTCAACTAGGTAATTATTAAGTATCAGAGGCTAGATTTGAACTTGGCCTACTACTTAGCTGCCCCTAGAATAGTCAGCCGAAATCTTGTAGCTCCTTAGGCCAAATGACCTCTTACGCTCTTGAAGAACAAAGGACTGAATCCATGGAGAAAACAGGTAACAAATTAGAAAATACAGATGGAAGAGGTTTCAATATTCCCTCTAGAACAGAGATGAGGAACCATTATTTGAATATTTATAACATCATTCATGGGCCTTACAAAATTATCAATTTAAAAATTAGTGACTATATTTGGTCAAACATTTAATTAATTCACCCCATGTAAGCTGCTAGATTTATTGAATTTTGAGTCATGCTTATGGTTGCCGTAGCAGCACCAGACCAAATGATTTCAAAGGCCTTATATGGCCCACAGGCCAGATGCTCCTGTCCCTGTTCCAGAAGTACACACACACAAAAAAGCCTAACATAAAATTCTAATTTAGAAACTAAGTCTAGAAGACTAAGAACATAAAAAAAGATCCTACAGGTAAGGACCTTCTGTAAAACCAGAGACATCCAAGACAAACTCTGAACAAGTCTTCAAAAAAGAAAAATAAGGGGGGGGGGAAAGGAAAAAGAAAAGAAAATGGAATGGGAAGGGAAGGGAAAAGGGAAGAAAGGACCAAGGGTCAGAAAAGCATTTTAAATTTGCATGAAGAATTTATTGTATGCTTAAAAAAGAAAAGCAAGGGGGTGGCTAGGTGGCACAGTGGACAGAGCACTGGCCCTGAGCACCGGCCCTGGAGTCGGGAGTACTTGAGTTCAAATCTGGCCTCAGACACTTAATAATTACCTAGCTGTGTGGCCTTGGGAAAGCCATTTAATGCCATTGCCTTGCAAAAACCTAAAAAAAAAAAAAAAAAGCAAGTTGTAGATATTGCAAATTTAGGTTTTCAATAAAAATCTCTAAATGGTTAAATTCAGAACAAAAAAACAAAGCAAACAAAAATTATCAAGATAGCCTTTTTTAGGAAATTTGGCTATTAAAGGAAGGCAACAAATAGGAAAGCTTAAGGAGAGGGTAAGGCTAAGTAAAATTAAGGGAGGCAGAAAGAGAGAAAGAGGAAAAAAACATTTAATAAGAAAAAGAGGGAGAAAGGGGAACAGAGAAAGAAGGAAAGAGAGAATATGAAATGTGAAACTAGGAACCAGAAGAAAATAAAAATGAGGTGAAGGGCAGAATCATTTTATTATACCAAACGTAATATACCAAGATCAACATTATTTACTTGTAAAATATGCTAAAGGTTTATTTGAGCAAATAGGTAACATTTGATCAAATATAATAAAACCTCAGATAATTAGCACCAATTAAAAGGAACTTTTCAAGCTATCAAGCACCACAAGAAATTCTATAAAGAGGAATCCTAAAATATTCTAGATAGTAATGAGAACATAAAGAGTGATCTGAGTACTTGTCTAAGTTGAAGACAAATTTCAGGCAAAAATTGGAAGTTATCTTTCAAACTATCAGCGTCCTGAAAAATGAAGATGATGAACTCTAGACCCTTTTCTGGTTTAACATTCTGAGTCTAATTGTGAGCCCAAACATGAAGATCATATTCCAAAGCCTTTCAGTTTAGATTTTATTAATCCAACCAAGAGAACTTGAATAACATGGATTTCTATATACGCATCATCACTACATGTTATTTCTAGTTGTCTCACTTATTTCTAACATCTTACATATTGTTTACAAAACTTTATTTTTATAATAAGGAATTATAATAAGGAATTTAAGAATGTGAAGTTCTGGAAGAACAGTTTTAGATATTTTCAATTTATTCTAACATCATTAGACATTGACTTTATGATGTCTCTCAATGTTGATTGACACTGTCATTGCTAGGCATAGTAGGCATCCCAGATGTTCACATGGACTATTTGTGCCGGACCTGTGGTAGAGCATTCCAAGTGCATATTGGTCTAATCAGCCATAGTAGGACACACTGTAATTTGTCTCAAACATAGTGATGTCATTTTAGTCTTCTTCCCAAACAAAAGACAGTAACCAACTAAATTGAGGATCCCTGATTAGAAAAGTATCTTTTTTTCCTAAAACAAATACAAGAGTTAGATGAATTCAATTTCTCACAATTAACTTTATATACTCAAAAAAAAAGGAAACTCCATCCCTAACCAGTTTTCATTGTATGACAATAAATTCTCATCATGACACCTTCCTCTGCAATAACTGATGTGCTAGTATGCATTAATGAGTAAACTTTATACTTTAAGGCAATCAAGGTCAATACACTTTATTCTGTCATTCTATAGAACAATACAACCCAACTAAGTATCTCTGTGCTGGAAGGGTTTAATGAACTCCAATACACTGTAACTTAAGATACTCATATTCTCATCTGGCATACAAGCACAATACACTAATACATAATTAAAGAACAAGCAGTTATGGTGATTTATATTTATGTGAGGTCAGCTTTACAAAGCAACATGTTTCAGACTCAGGGGGCAATTAAGCAAAGATTAATTTCTTACCACAAATATGAAACTCAAATTGCTAACAAATTAAATCAGTAAGCAAAATATGCTAATGAAGGTAAGAAGTGTTAAAATAAAAAAAATGTTTCAAATAAATATGCATCAGAAATCTTCATTTTGCTATTTCCATTTCAAAAGTCTTTGAAACTTTTTTTAAAAAATCATAGGAAATCAACACAATTATTTTCTTTTTCCGTTGTTCATTAAAATAAAATTGAAGTCAATTCTAGGAATAAGAATATAGCAGGAATAGAAGAGGATTCACTTTTTTTTTAAATCTAGGAACATTATAATGATCAAGGTGATTATTTGGATAAAAATATGAACAATTCCTAAAAGTTATTGGCCAAGTTAATCTTAGAAAAATATAGTTTATCTATACTCAAATATTTTTCAATTATTATGTTCTTTTCAATGGGATATATGTAGTTAACTCCCCAAAAATACAAATATTAAAATTTGTATACAGTATAATCAAGAATATAATTAACAGTGCAAAAATAATGACAGGCTCATTTTACCTACTATTCTTAAATGAATCATGGAAAAAGTGATGTTAATTTCAGGATACTATTACCTCCAAAAAACTACTATAAAAGGGGAACAAATTGAACATCATTACAGTGGGAGCTTATGATTTTATAATGAGATGTGGATAAGCTCTTTGAGAACCTAAGTTTTTCATTGTTGTCTTCATCCCTGGTGTATAAGGCTTTGCAAACAGCAGTTGTTTAATATTTTTTGAGTGATGTTAGCTGGGAAAAACTTGCAAAACTTTCTCATTAGACTGGATGCTTCTTGCAAGCAGAACATGTTCTATTCTTTTTAGGGCACCTAACTTGGTACCTGACACTTAGAAGGTACTATACAATTAGCTGGTTTTAACCTTAACAAACCAAACTTGCAGCTAACTACATCTCATATTATTAGTGAAAATAGAATATAGACAGAGCTCCATTATACAGAGTAAAATTATCTAGAGTTCTTACTACCCATGCATCTTATTTTTTTTCCATTTCATTCCTCTAGAAGGCAGGCAATTAAGAGAAGAAGAAGAAATAAAGAACATTTCAGTTAATCATCTTATATTTTGCTACTGACAAAAAGTCTGAGTAGAAAGTTCAGATAGGGCAGCTAGGTGGTGCAGTGGATAGAGTACAGGCCCTGGAGTCAGGAGGACTGAGTTCAAATTAAACCTCAGACACATAATAATTACCTAGCTGTGTGACCTTTGGCAAGTAACTTAACGCTGCCTTGCGAAAGAAAGAAAGAAAGAAAGAAAGAAAGAAAGAAAGAAAGAAAGAAAGAAAGAAAGAAAGAAAGAAAGAAAGAAAGAAAGAAAGAAAGAAAGAAAGAAAGAAAGAAAAGTTAAAATGAAGGTTTTAGATTAGGTGAGAATTTTATTTTCACATGATTTAATGTTCAAAATTAAATAACTGAAAATTAGTAGTAAATTGCTCAATAACTAACTGATAGTTCATTCTTCACTTGGTTGAAAGCCATTCTAAACTGTTAATTCCTAAAGGCAGACTGTTCCCTGTAATGAAGCTGCAGAATTATATGTTGAGTTGCCTACAGAACCTATGAGGATGTTTCTCTGTCACTTCAAACTTGTTACTTAAAAAGACAAGCTTTCCCTTTTTTTCTTTCCTATTCAATTCCCTTTCCTAATACCTGAATGCTTTTGAAATTTTGGAATCATTTTGATTTTCTTCACACACATATTCAATCAAGAGCTGAAGCTTGGAGATACATAGCATTGTTTCATTTCATTTTTATTATTATCTTTTCTTCTACATCAACATAATTTGTCTGTCCAATGAATGAATGAATGAATTCTAATGTTTAACAAAAACATAAATAAGACCAACAAAGAAAATGATTCAACAAAACCATCCATATATCAATTGAACCAAACATTTAAGTCAATATCCATGGTTAGAGACTCACATCATTTGAATTCTCAAAAACAGAACTATTTTCTTATGCCTTCTATGGGACTAATTTGTATATTGTAATTACTAGACCATTCAGTTGCTTCCTTTGTTGTACTTTCCACTGCCACATCTGTAGTGAATAAGTCTATTGTTTATCTGGTTCCATTTATTTCATAATATCAGGTAATCTAAGTCTTCCATAAGTCTCTGACTTCTTCATACTCATCACTTCTTAGATAGTTGTATTATTCCATCATTTCCCTTATTTATGGCAAATTGCTTACAATTTCTCAATCAATGGGCATCTTTCTGCCAGTTTTCTTTTCTTGCCACAAGAAGTGTTGCTGTAGATATTTCTTTCTAACTTTGGCCACCATAGAAACTCTAGGTCAAAAAGGATGGATATATTAGTTACTTTTTTAGCATTCCCAAATGGATGAAGCCAATACAAAGCTCTGTTAATGCCAATATTATTGGGCCTTTAGCTTGAGGCCAATTGATCTAACATTTATAAAGTATCAAAAATTATGCTGTTCTTCAAAAACATCAATAATATATTTTACTTATTGCAATTTTCATATCTTTAATTATTACTAAAGTCATATAGTCATAATGGCTAAATACAGATGTTAATAGTCATCCCATATCCTTAAAATGGGTTCCCTTCCTTCCCTCTACCTTCTGGAGCCCCTCCCTTCCTTTGACATAGCTATGGTACTATCTTCTGAATGAAACTTTTTCTGATGCCTGCTCAAATGCTAATGCCTTCCCTCCCAAACTACCTTGTGCCTAACTAATTGTGATACATTTGCATTTATCTACTTTATATTTATGCTGTATATTTCCAGATGTATCTGTTCATTTTCCTATTAGACTGGATGCTCCTTGCAGGTAGAACTTGTTTTCTTCTTCATATGATTCCTAACCAAGTGCCTGACACTTAATGGGTGCTAATTATTGATTGATTGAATGGGTTCACACATTAAAATTGGTAAGATGTTACTTTACTCTGCAAGGATAAATTATCTAACAACATTTGTTTTTGCAAAAGAACTGATTGTTAGAACTTGGATTTTGGACTTCAGTGACTCAGAAGTCCAGCATTCTGCCAGGTCTATCATTAGCTCTGCATGTGACATGTGGTACTGTTTCAAGAAGTCCTTATAGAATCAATATTAATACAGACAGACAGGTTCAGGAACTAGCAAGTTGGGCTATTCAAAGGACCCATAATATGTATGTTCAAACTCAAAGGGGGAGTTGTAGTTAAAAATTTTTACATGTTGTTTGATGCCCACCATGCCCCCAAACTGCATGTTATTTTTACAGATATTGCTCAAAATACAAATAACTCAAAATGATGTGAAATCTATAAATCTAAAGCCTCTCTGATTCTTTCTGAATCATGTTTTTCTATATATTTCCTCTACATTTTCACTTTTTCCATTTGTATAATAAATTCACCAAATATCACACTATATGCTGTTTTAAACTTGGTGGAGTCTAACCAGAGTCTTTCTTTTCTTCTTTCTTCATTCTCAACCACTGATGTTAATACCTAATTTCTAGTTATTTTGATAGTGGCCTCGTTGCAAATGCTTATTATTAGTATTGTAGTATATGTTAACATAATAACACTTGAAATGATGTTGCTTGTTGTTTTGAATAAGACAACAAAATATATTTACTCCAATTGTTTTCACTGTCTCCCCAAGGAGTACCTGTGAACTGTCTTTCTATTAGCTATAGTTTTCTTCTTTACTCTTATTTAGCTTAAAGCAAGAAAGTCAAGATTGATATGGTTCATACCCTCCAGTTGAAAACAATAGCTTCTCAAAATCAGAATAGGAATTAGTTATTAAAATTATTTGGAAAATAGTATACATTTCCTATACTTTTCATGAAGGTAAACATGAGTGAAAATACTAGGAAACAGAACTGAAGATCAGATGTTAAATATGCAGAATAGAAAAAAAATGTGAATACTCTTTGCAAAACTATCATATTTCTTAAATTTCCTTACTTTTCTTCTCTTTCTCAATCAATGTACTTTTCTTCATTATTTGTCCACTCCTTCCATCAAGGCAGTGTAACACTAGATTCCCTGTAACAACACTAGGTTTACAACAACTCCCCACATGGACTTCTAATTATACCTGATGATTCATTTCTTAGAACTGCTTTTTGGTCTTTATTGCATGCTATTGAATTGCTCATGTAGCACTAGATTCCTTCAAGAATAATTAAAGAGGAAAAGGCTAAAATGCATTTGAGAGGAAATGGATTTTGGTAACCATGAACAGGCTATTTCAGGCTGGCATTTTTTTGCTGCTAACAGCTGCCATCTTTCACATCATCACCTCAAAGGTGTGTTTCCTAATGAAAACTTGATGTTGAAGCTCATTCTCATGGCCTCCTCTGTGTTTATATTTCTGGTCATCCTAGAAACTAATGCATGGCACTGAGAAGCACCTAGGTTTTTTAATGTAAAAATATGTAATACACTTTTTTTAATGTTCAAACACCCAAGGGATAAAAAGCACACAACTGATCAAATCTGTATATATCTGTCCAACTGGACACAATTACAGACAACACACATGTGTGTGTGTCTACATATGTTCATGTATACTGTAATATACAAAATCAATGGTGATCTTTCTTGATCTCTCTCTAGAGTATTTGGCACTCTTGATCACCCTTTCCTTCTAAACACTCTCTTCTCTCTGGGTTTTCTTTGACACTGCTCTTCTCCTGATCCTCTTCCTCTTCTCTGACTGCTCTTTCCTGGTCACTGTTTCTCATTAATCCATGTCTCTCCCTGAGTGAGCCACAGGTTTGTCTTAGGTCTTCTCTTTACTTTCTACACTTTCCCACTTGGTGGTATCATTAGTTCTCAAGGTTTTAGTTACCAACCCTAGGCCAATGACTTCCAGATCTTTATATCCAGGCTTAATCTTTCCTGAGTTCTAATCTAGTACATCATAAAATTCTTATTGGACAATTCAAACTAGCTATCCCACATAGAGTCTCAAAATCAACAAGTTCAAAATAGAAAAGTTTCTTTACCTTAAATCTGTCCCTACTTAACATCCCTATATACATATACTTATTACATATATATTATATATCATATATTATAACATACATATTATATATATATATGTATAATTGATTGTAAGTATGTGTATAAATATATGTATGTATGTATGTATGTATGTATATCATGGCACTATAGATGTTAGAATGAGAGACACTAGAGTATAAATCTTGGAATCAAAAAGGCCAGGATTTAAATCTGCCTTTGACATACAGTAGTATGACCATGGGCAAATCACTCAGGCAAATCTCTAAGGCTTTAAATTACAGAGGAAGTGGGGTGTGTGTGTGTGTGTGTGTGTGTGTGTGTGTGTGTGTGTGTGTAATTTTGACTGCACAGAAAATATTTAACTCAAAACCATCATAGTATGTAGAACATTTGCCGACAAATAAAACATCTGCTTTACTAGCAAATGTCTCAAACATTTGTTTCAATCATTTTTAGAGAAATCAGCATTTTCTTTGGGTTACTTCCAAATATTTTGAAAAAAAAAACCTAATTCAGTCTATTACTTTTGCTGTAGGAATATTCCCTTTTATAAAATAAGTGAATACATTTATAATAATATGGTTGGGTTATAAGAAGGTACATGAGTCTTTGCACAAAATCTGCAGATTTTTCAGTAAAAATTTTTTCTAAAATTTTTGAAAGGTTTTACACATTCTTTTTCAGGAATTTAACTTTTATTTTTCTGTTTTATTTTATAGAGATGCTCATCTGATACTGGGTTCTCATATAATGATGAGAAAGAAATCATAAATTAGAATGCATTTATTAGTAATTTTTTAATCAGCCCTAAGAAATGCTATTAGAATATTTAAACTAAATTGCAAAAACTACTGGCAAAGATACAGACATGTAACATTCCCACATGATTTACTCCCCAATTTCAAGAATTTGTGACTATTTTACAGTATATATGTAGTCTCTCCACAGAAACAACTGACTATCATTCTATACTGTTTTAATGAATAGTAATCCTAAATTATTATAACTGAAAAAATGTCATTTAAAGACCAATTTAATGATCAACTTCCCTAAGATTGGTCATGGTCATAGTAGCCATAATTTGGCCCTTCCTCAAACCCTTTCCAACTTTGTAAAACCTACTAGAGCTCACAGTTGTGTCCAGACACAGAAATAAAACTTTAGTAAAGAATCAAGTATCTTATATTTCTCTAATTTCTTAATAGTAAATTTAATCAATCAAAAATGTAATAATATTTGTTCTTCAATGTCACTTAATAATTTTGAGTCATCTATTCAATGAAGATTAATTCCTAAACCTAACCCCATTAGAATGCTGAAAAGGATAAGTGAGATCACAGGAAAAATATATCACCAACATGAAAAGAAAACTTGGAATACTAATGATAATTTTAGTAATAGTAGTGAAATGCAATACAGTCACAAACAAGCTGGTCATTAGAGACACAGAATTCAGAAAAAGGAACTTAAGTTGATATGTTATGATCTTTTATCATCATACCAGTGACTTAACAAAGGCTTTCCCTTTCCAATTTGTACAAGAAGCATTTGACTACATGGACTGGTGAGTTATAACACAGTGTTCTATTAATAGCATTTCAATATATATGAGTTTTCAATAGTTTTAAAATCTATTAAATATTCTAGAAAATGCCTACATTTTTAAAAAAAATCTAAAAAATTCCAATGTTTGGAATACACAGTAACAGAAAAATGGAAATGCAGCTGGAGAAAATAAAGCTTGCAAATTTCCATAGAGAACTACTGAATAGGAAAAAAGGAAATATACAAAAGTATACATTCTAAAGAATTATTTTATATTGAATGTCATATAACTGAAGCAATGTTTTCAAAGGAAAGTAGTATCATTCAAAAAAGCACAGTAACTAGATTTTTTTATTATCTGACACTTTAACTGATTCAAGTTCATTTCTTAGTTAACATTTTATGAGGAGTTGACTTCTCTAAGTCAAACTGCAAAGCACTTATATGTTTTCTATATGGCGGGCACTGAATAAGCATCAGGGCTAGAAAAATAGAAAAAAACATAGATCTTGTTTGCAAAGAGGTCATATTATTTTGGTGGAGATAATATGCAAACGGCTCTGTTCATTAAAGATGAGGTAGTTAGATGGTTTGGTATAAAGAACAGGAAAAATTGAGTTCATATCTGGCCTCAAACACTTACTACCTATGTGACTTTGGGCAAATCACTTAACCTCTATTTGTCTTAAAACATTGGAGAAGGAAATGACAAACACCATGGTCATCAACAAAACCCCATGGTCAAATGGTCTTTGGGGTCACAAAGAGTTGGATGCGACCGAACAACAAAATGTTCATTAAACACATATGTACGAATATACAAATGTATTCAGATAATGAATTGCTTTCTGCTGGAAGGGGAGCTAAGAAAGTTCGCCTCCAGAAAGTGGAAATTGAGTTGAAGACATTCAAAAGTGGAGGTTAGTGGGCAGAACGTTGCAGTCAGTGTGCACAATCAGAAGCAGAAGTGGACCTGTGCTGCAGGATCATTGAGTTAACCTCACAAAGAATTGCATATTTGATACTGGCAATAACAGAAAACCAATGGAGTTTATGAAATGTGTTAAGGGAGAGAGCTACCTAAAACAGTGAAATCTTTTTTGCTTTAGGGAAATCACTCTAGCATTGAATTAAAGAATGGATTAGAGTTAAGAGATAATAGAAGAAGAAAGGTCAATTAGAAAGTTATTGCAGAAAAAAATCAAAAATAAATGTTACAAAATTATAAAGAATAAGTTTTGGCCCACAAAGAGAAATGAGAAAACATTGCCCCCACTAATATTTTTTCCAGAGATGTGGGCATGTGTCAGATATTTTTCAATATACTAAGTGTTTTCACTCATTTTTTTGTCTTCTTCCTCTTTTTCCTTCAAAAACGGTTATTTGAGATGACTCTGGGAGAAGAGGAATATAGGGACAAATTGGACAAAACAAAAGCTATCAGAAATTAACAAGAGTGGCTGGTTGTAAGAGTAAAGACAAAGATAAAAAACAGGAGAGATACTGTGAAGATACTTTATGATGGATTGAATATTGGGGGGGAGAATATGAATGAAGAGCTAAGGATAATTATCACTGTGGTTGAGTCTGCATTAGTGGTGTCCCTGATACTCATTGCAAAGTTGCCAGGCAGGGAGGGAGGGGGAATAGAGGTATAAAGGGAAAAATAATGAGCTCTGCTTTGAACATATACTGCAATAGAATATCATGGTTTTTATTATTTTTAAAGCAGGCAACTAAATAGCACAATGAGTAGAAATAGCACTGGATCTAAAGTTAGTAATAGATACCTGTATTTATTTAAGCCTTTTTTTAAAGTTATAATTAAATTAGCAAACTTACATGAGATTCAACTGTCCATCCTAAAGATCCATTTACATGACAGTTACCATAATTACTGCCACTAAAATCATAGTTCTTATTGGTAATATATTAATTATAAAAATCTCATCTTAAACAGTGTTACAAATATGATGAAGTACTTTTCTTATTTTATCTCATTTGAGTTCCATCCAACTCCGGTGAGGTGACATGTTGAAGGACTTGTCCATTGGTCACAGAAAGCAAGTATTAGACATGCTCTGAATACAGGATAAATGGTCTGTGAGGTCCCTTAAAACCCTGACATTTATATTTCTAAGTAGGGTAACGGGGGATTCCAAAGAGGGTGCTCTGTTTTCAAATGTAATGTTCTTTGGAGCTTACCACACTGCGCCTCACATGATGATGGCACAGGAGTGGGAGTTCCGAATTCTTAGTTTTATATGTATTCAATTGTAATCAGTATATTTCTAGTAATTAAATCAGCCATGAGGAGAAAAATTTCATAGAATTTATAAAGGAAGATGATGAGCCTGGAAAACTAGGGTCTTAAGATCATTTTGTGAAGCTTTTAGTTCTGGACTGACACATCAGCAGTTCAGGTCAGCTAAGTTTCACTTTGAATCCACTTTAGTTCCATTTTGAACAAAATAATGTAAAAAGTAAATTTCACATACAATAACACAAACGAAATGTGCCATTCTCCAAGATCACTGAAAGAAACTTTAATGAGAATAAAAGTAATAGTTGTAAATGGAAACAAGTTACAGATTTGCTAAGTGCAAAACTGGAATTATTGATTTGATTTGACAATATCAATTTCCTCTTTTTGAAATTATGAAGAAAATAATTATTGAAATTTAATTAGTGTTCAAAAGTGCTTTTCATATATAATTCCAATTGGGCTATCTATGAGAAAGTTAATCCTGGCATTATTGTCCCCATTTTGCAGATGATGAAATGACGTCTATGTTACTATTCTAGTCAGCTCCTGAGAGAAGGGATGGAACTCAGTCCATATTGAGATATATTTTTGGGATACAGTCAATGCAGAAATTTGTTTTACCTGTTGTGAATATGTGACAAAAGAATTTATTTCTATTTTTTACCAAAGAGGTAAAGTGATAAAGGGAAGAGGTAGGTGATAGAGAAAATAAAATAAAATAAAATAAAATTTTAAATTTAATTGTTAAAAAGGTACTAAATAAACCAAAATATCAAGTTGCAAATCTTACTCAAAACAGTAGACTTTGAAAAAAGGTATAATGGAGCAAATAAGAACTACATGATCAGGGCGGCTAGGTGGCACAGTGGATAGAGCACCAGCCCTCGAGTCAGGAGTATCTGAGTTCAAAGCCGGCCTCAGACACTTAATAATTACCTAGCTGTATGTTGGGCAAGCCACTTAACCCCATTTACTTTGCAAAAACAGAAAACATAAAAACACAAACAAACAAAAAAGAACTATATGATCCCATAAGACAACAATAAGTTTTAGAACAAAATGTAAAGCAGAAAAAAAATTTTAGAGCATGCATGATTGCAAACAGAAATAAATGATAGGGAAACAAGATCAAGGAGAAATAATTTTTGAATCACTGTACTCCTTGAAATTCATAACAAATTTTCATTATTATTATTATTTTAATTATGGAAAATGATCCAAATCTATTAAAGCCAGAGGTCAAAGTAAAAAAAAAATAAAATAAAACAAAAAAATGTAGAGGTAACTTCCTAAAACAACTTCAAATTATTTAAAATACACAGAAAATTCAATAAAAATAAAAATTCTAAAAATTGAGATAAACAATGTAGAAAAATATAAAACCACTGAATTCACAAATTTAAAATGATCAGGTTGCTTAAAAATAACCTATAATAGGGACAGCTAGGTGGGGCAGTGGATAGAGCACTGGCCCTGGAGTCAGGAGGACCTGAGTTCAAATCTGACCTCAGACACTTAATAATTGCCAACCTGTGTGATCTTGGGCAAGTCACTTAACTCCATTGCCTTAAATTAAAAAAAAAAAACTTAAAAAATAACCTATAATAGAGGTTAACTGTTAATTTGATCAAAAAAGAAAAAAAAGGAATACTAAATCAACAAAAATGAAATTGAAAGGAGAATCCAAATAATTATGAAATTAAAGAAACCATTTTCTCTATAATACTACAAAATCTGATATCTTAAATTAAATAAATAATTATAAAAATAAAAAAATCATAGAATAAGAAAGAATTTTAATGACCCAATTACAGAAAAAGAAATCAAAGCAAAACATAAGGGAATTCCCCCAAAAGGGAAAAAAACTCCATAAACAGATGGATTCACAATAGAATTCTACCAAATACTCAAAGAACAATTAATTCCAATAATACATAAATTGCTTGCAAAAACAGGTAGAAATTGATCCAACTGTCTCTAAGAGACAAAAAAGAAATAATAACTAGACCATAGAAAGATAACAACAGAATCAGAAAACTAAACATTATTTGCTAGTATTGACATCATAATAATAATAATAATAATGATGATGATGATGATGTTGATGATGATGAATAAATCACTGTTAGGTACTATTGTATAAACAAGGCTACAACATCCTAAAAAGAAAATAAATTAAAAACTAATTGGATTTATACAAAGATCGAAGATTGCTTCAATATTTTGAAAACTATAAACATAACATACTTTTTTAATAGCCAAAAACAAAAAAAAAGATGAAGGAGAAAACTTTTATGAAATATATCAATTTTATGACAATATTGAAAAGAAGAGGAATAAATGCTAGTCAGAGATAATATCATATATAGCTAATAGAGAAATATTAGAAGTCTTTGCAGTAAAATCAAAGTTAATGTAAAACAAGCACTTCCTTCGTCCCCATTATTATTTGATATGGTCTTAGATGGGCTAGTTCTGACAGGAAGACAAGGAAAAAGTTGAGGGAATTAATACAGGCAAAGAGAAAAATAAAACTATTGGTTTTTGCAGATATGGTGGTTTAGAAAAACCTACATAACTGAAAAAAAAATTGAAACAACGTCAATAAAGTAGCAAGATATAAAACAAACTCATAGAAATCATCACTTTTTCTTTATACCAACCAATAAATCCCCAAAGGAAGATCTATAAATAGAAATTCCATTAAATGTTTAAAATTATTTGAGAGTCTAGATGGAATAGCAAAGTACTCAATTTTAAGTCTAAGAAATAGAATCCTGTTATTCAGTCTCTCAGCCTATTTGTTCATCTTCCTCACATGTAGAGAATAATAGTACTTTACAAGATTGTTATGAAGCTTAAATTGACTGATCCCTTAGCTAAATAATAAATACTATATAAATATTAACTAATATTCATATGAATATATACACATATAATAATTCCATTTAAGTACAAAATAATTTTCAGAAGTAAAACTGAAATAACTAGAGAAATAATAATTAATGGTGGATGGAACCAACATAACAAAATGGACAACAATACCTAAATTCAATAATTACAAGGGAAATAATGAAAAAAAGAAAAACAAAGATACTAGTAGTAGTTCTCACACTTTACTTTCTCACACTTTACTACAGACCAATAACCATTAAAACTATTTCGTACAGGGGTGGCTGGGTGGCACAGTGGATAAAGCACAGGCCCTGAAGTGAGGAGTACTTGAGTTCAAATCTGGAGTTCAAATCCAGCCTCAGACACTTAATAATTACCTAGCTGTGTGGCCTTGGGCAAGCTACTTAACTCCATTGCCTTGAAAAAAACTAAAAAACTAAAAAAAAAAAACCCAAACTATTTGGTACCACTTCGAAAAAATAGAAAGTTGTTCAATGGAACAAGTTGGGCACACAAAATATAAAGGAGGCAAGCAAATATAGTAGCATAATATTCCAACTAATGAGATGAAAACTCATTTATTCAATAAAAACCATTGGGAAAATTGGAAAATAATCTGGTAGATATTATGTTTAGACCAGAATAGCAGTAAATCTCAGTCACTCCATCGAAGAGAAGCTCAGTACTGTCAATGACTTGGCTGTATCTCACAAAGTCCTGAAACATCTATAACATTGGATAGAACCCCTGTTGAAAACTTATGGGCAAATATGAATAACAATCAGGAAGGATAGGGAGGCAATCCGCATTGCTGGAGAGACAATTCAATTGGATGAGATCACAAATATATTGTAGTAAATTCAGTAGGTATCCAATCTGACTAATTTAAATTATGAATACACTTTGAACTTCAATGAGCTGCATATAAAATTGAATTGAAAGGAATAACATTTTACAAATAGCAGTCTCTATTCAATTGGTTCTATTATTGATATGTAGTTGTTCGTATTAAAAAAATATGAAGGGGATTACTTTAGAGATTTACAGAGGCTAAAAATGAAAAATAATCTTCACAAATGCAAGTAATTATTATGCTTAGATCATGTTTTCAAATCTATAAGAACTATTTCCTAAACTGTTAAGAGCCTCTGTCCAGAATCATTCTAAATTGGTACCTTAATTGTTTCTTTTCATGAGTCAGTGGGTGTTTAATTTTATCTGCTGAATTTTCTAAATGCCAGTTCCATCATGTTTTAAGCATTTACTCTTGCCCACTCAGTAGCTTGGGTCACCAAGATAAACTTTTATGATCATACTTACCAAGATGAAGTTTTTTGAGTTTTAGTCTTACAAATGACCAATAGATCAAAACATTCCTTGACAGGTTTTTCACTATATATCTTTTTTATTTTTCTAGTCCATTTAAGAGAATTATACAAATAAATTTTTACTACATTTCTTTTTTAAAAATTATTTTCCAAAGCTTAAAAAAGTCACAGACAGTGAGCAATTCTTAAACAATGTCCCAAATAAACTTTTTTTTTTCCTTTTATTCTCCTGGAAATACTACTCATTTAGTTTTTTAAAAAAAAAGTAGTATGGTTGTAGTAAAAGCATTCACTGCACTAGTAAGATATGAATTCACCGATTGAACATTTTTGGGGGCAAAATTGGCTAAGGTCTTCCATGTCACTTTCCTCTAGGAATATGTTAAGATTTGTTTCTATAGCTCTTTCACACATACAAGGGACATATCAGACACACTTTTTTATTTGCTCTCATAACAACTTTATGGGTCACAAATAGCATTTTACATAAAGAAACTGTGGTTAAGAAGTGCTTATGTGATGCTATTCTATTTCTATAAGACAAGTACTAAAAGAGATCCAGAGAAAATTGGGTGGAGACATGTTCCTCTATTTGTATGGCTATAGGATGGCTCTTCTCTGATCTTTAGATTTTTTAAGCCAAGCAACCATAACAAATTTCTTCTAATAGATTTCATCTTGGTAAATCCAGAAAACAGTGAAATCTTTCCAGAATGACCGAAACTGTAGGAATCTTTTTTAGAGCCTGTTTAGTTCTCTACAGCACAGACCAAGTTACCCTAAGTGGCAACAGAAGTCAATGTCTCCCTATCTGATCCTATTGGCTGCCCAGCAAAGCCACTTTCTTTAGCAGCAACTGTTGGACTTGAGTTCTGACAAAGGGACAAGTAAAACTGAAGGAATTCTGGGTAATAATTGAGAAGTACTTTAAGAATTAAACAATTACCAGAGAAAATGCATAAAGAAAATTCTCAAATAGAGAAGGTTAAGGAATACTCAAAACTTTATAAAATTCTTTTATTTAGTAGAATATCACAAAATTAGAGTTGTATATTGCCTAACTGCCTGATATCAGAGTATGCTCACAAAATTTTTGATACCTGAAACAAATTGCACTGATAATACTCTACATGCTGAGCTTTAAATTCAAACATCTAACAAAATAATAAAGGCACTTGCTTAGAAACAAAAGATTAAAGATAATTACATTTCAAATATTTATTTTACCTCAGATAGAAATATTTGTCATGAGAATTGTTTTAATAAATTGATTTAAAAAAATAAATTCATCCTCCACCAAAGAGGATTTTTCCCTTCTTAGCTTAATTTTATCACTTCTCTTTAGTTTTGAGAAACCTGTTCTACCTCTAGAAATTTCAAATGCTAAGTAAGACCTTTATGGCATAGGCTTACAAAAAAGATGCTACATAGCTTTGGATTATTTGAGCAAAAGTTGGACCAGTTTTAAGTCCCTCATTAATTCATGAGACAAATATAGGGATTCAAGTAAAGAAAGCTCAAGTCTCAGTTCTGATGGACCAACAGATCTTGTTCTCCATACATTCCTATTGCAAGGTTACTAAACCATTTCTAAGTAGAAAGTCATTATTGCACAATCTCCTCTGCAAAAATCAGGATATCACCTAAATTATGCACTTCTATAGCATAAGATTCCATGATAAGTCACTGCTTTGAACTAGGGAAAAGAGGCAAATTCTTTCAGAATCTTAAGTATGATCTTTTCACTCTTACATCCTGACTCAATCTTCTTTTTCTTCCACTCTACAATCTATCCAAAAACTAAAGTGGTACAGGACTGGAGGATGTGTGACAAGAGTTACATTGTCTGTGCTGCAGTGGAAGGATCAAAATATCCTCCTGCTTGATACAATCTGTGTACAGAGAAAATATTTTTTTTACTATTATAGAAAAAACAAAATTAAATTAGGTCTTAGAGAGTGAGAGGACTAAAGTAAATACCAAGGTTCCAAAACAGAATGAATTAATGGGTTAAGCAATGCAAAAACCAATCTTTGAGCACTGAGATGAAAGGTAAAAGACAAGTATCAATTTGCTTTGATAAAATCCTAGGGTATCAGAAGGTCAATGAACAATCAATCAAACATTTATTAAGTACCTACTTTGTGCAAGGCTAAAAAATTAGCCAAACTTCTCAACTGGAAATGTACAAGACATAAGAAAAATCAAAAGAGCAACACATAAGCTAAGTAAGCAAATGAAAAAAAAAAAAAAAACAAAGGCATGAGAAACTAAGAAAGGCATCTCTGAGGTTAAAGAGCAGCTAGGTAGCACAGTGGATAGATAGAGCACTGACCCTGGAGTGTCAGGAGATCTGAGTTCAAATCCAGCCTCAGACATGTAATAATTACCTAGCTGTGTGACCTTCAGCAAGTCACTTAACCCCATGGTCTTTTTAAAAAAAAAGAAAAGAAAAGAAAAGAAAAGAAAAGAAAAGAAAAGAAAAGAAAAGAAAAGAAAAGAAAAGAAAAGAAAAGAAAAGAAAAGAAAAGGAAAGGAAAGGAAAGGAAAGGAAAGGAAAGGAAAGGAAAGAAAAGAAAAGAAAAGAAAAGAAAAGAAAAGAAAAGAAAAGAAGGGCACCTTCAGAGATCACTGTCTAAAGAATATAGGTTAATGTAAACATATGACAGAGAAGGCTTCTAGCAAAGGTTGACAAGAAAAAGAAGAACCAAAAAAAGAGATCAGCTGAGCAGAGGTTTTACAAATACAACAGATGGTAAGAGCTTGAAGAAACAAAAGTCCGCAGAGGAGACAGTTATACAATGATGGTGATCATCCACTGACAACAACCCTATGTCTCCCACATCTTGTACTTCACTTCTTCAAGACTCTTAAGAAATTACCTCTACATGGTGTGAGTTTTTATCATCAGAGTTTGCTTCAATAGTAAGCACACCAAAAAAACAAACAAACAAACAAAAAAACAAGTCCATGAAGTCATACTAGCATAGTTCCAGAGAGTGTCTAGGATGAAGAACTAATAATACTTAAAAGTTCAAGTTTCACTAATGCTAGAAGGGGCAGAAGAAAGTTCTAATTATCTATCATTGAAGAAGGGTATCCAATCAAGAAATAGCAAATAACTTCTTAGAAAGAATTTAGAATGAATCAGGATCTAATAAAAAGTAAATGATCAGGGGGCAGCTAGGAGGTACAGTAGATAGAGCACTAGCCTTGGAGTCAGGAGTACCTGAGTTCAAATCTGACCTCAGACACTTAATAATTACCTAGCTGTGTGGCCTTGGGCAAACCACTTAACCCCATTGCCTTGCAAAAAACCTTTTAAAAAAGTAAATGATCAATAGTGAGTAGATCTGCAGAGTAAAAATTCAAGGGCAAAATATTTTTGAGTCCTTGAACAATGCCTCATACATCTGGTCCAAGCAACTGATGACTTCATTTTACTCCCTGAGTACCAGTTACTAATATTGTCTGCAGCACTAAATACGGTGAATTCCAATTATTTTATCAGTCAATTCCCTCAGTGTTCCATTAGCTCTGATCTCTACACTACTTGTATTTGTAGTTGTGTTTAGACAAGATAAGTAAAAGTTAGATGGCTCCTTTACCAAGGTAAACAGGACAAATAAGAAGATACTTGTACTGTACTTCAGCTCTATTTGGTATTCTATTGGTCACAACTATGGGAAAAGAAATGAGAAGAATGAACAAGAATCATGAAAAGCATTTAGAGGGCACTGTAAATATGAAGAAAACATGACTGAATTTGCAAAGACTGGAGGAAAAGTAGAAGGAGGGGGGAAAAAGGGCATGGTATGAAGAGAAAAAGGATTAGACAAATAAACAAAGGGACTCCAGCTAGAAGAGGAGGATAAAAGCAGGGGGAAAAAAAAGACCAGGATGTGAAAGACTTGAGCAGAAAGAGTAGAGGAAAAGTAGGAGAAACTGAAGAGCAGGGAGAAAATCCAAAGAGGAAGAGGAAAAAGTATAAAGAGGACTTAAGAAAAAATAAGGAGTAACTGGTCAAGCAACGTAAGGTAAATATGGTAATAGAAAATAAGAAGACAAGAAATCTTAAAGACAAACAGGAAATAAGAAGGCTGTCAAAATGTCAAGAAGCTACTAAAGGGGTAAGGACTGTGATTACTAGATCTGCAGATATTCACAAATAGGGAAGCTGCAAAGAAGAAAAACAAAGGTTCACTTGCAAGAGATATGCAATTTATCACTATCCAGCACTGGCAATTTGGCATTTGTGACCAAGTATTATCTATCAATGTTCAAAATGAAAATTGCAATTGGATAGTGTTGCTAACTAGTTCATTTGAAAATCAGACATATATAGACACATATGAGTGGGAGAAACTTCTTCATCAAGTAGAATACCTAGATGGCACAGAGGCAGCTAGGTGGCAGAATGGAGAGAGTACTAGGTCTGGAGTCAGGAAGATTCATCTTCATGAGTTCAAATCTGGTCAAGTATCATCCTCACAAGTAACTTAAGTAACCCTGTTGGTCTCATCTATAAAATGAGCTAGAGATGGAAATGGTAAATCAGTCTAGGATCATGGCCAAGAAAATCCCAAATTGGGTCATGAAAAGTCAGACATGACTGAAGCAGCTAACAACAACAAAAAATAAATTAAAATCAGAAAAGAGCTCCAACGTTGTAGTGACAGGCAACATAAGGTTTGTTTCTACAGAATTTTTATGATGGTCCATGATGGCTTCAAAAGGATTCAGGTCGGGGCAGCTAGGTGGCGCAGTGAATATCAAATACGACCTCGGACAATTAATAAATACCTAACTGTGTGGCCTTGGGCAAACCACTTAACCCCTTTGCCTTGCCAAAAAAAAAAAAAAAAAACTATTAAAAAAAGGTTTCACGTACAGCAATATGATTTTCATACAGCTCGACATTTACACAACATCTTGATCACATGTTTATCTAGCTGTTGAGATGTGAACATAGATAATACAGAGGACTGAAGAATGTACTGTGCTAGAGTAAATAGAATGCAAATGAAAACTTGTACATGCATCTCATCAGTAATGCGCAATGGGTTTGAACCATTATGGCAGGCTAGAAACAGTGATACAGGCTGGGAAATCACAAGAACATAATGCTCAGACTCAGAAATGGTCAAGAGTTTAATGTAAGCACTGCAGGATCGTCAAATTCATTGTGGTGATGATCATGATGGTTTCAAATCACTGCTATAACAAACAGTTCAAACCAGCAAATAATTGTTAATACTGAGGAAAAAACATATCCATACATAATTGGGTAATTATTTGCTACTTAAGGTGCCATTAAAGAATTTTCAGCATAAGCCCCCCCAGACCATAATCATGGTTTCTCAAGGGGTGCATAAACTACTAAAAGGAAACCCCTGACTTTTATACATTAAATTATAAGTACAATCCTTACTCTAACAAGCCAGTACATATATGTATACATATATACATATATATGTATACACACATAACGGTTAACTGAATTGGGAATAACTTTAACATCAGTGGCAATAACCTACTCATTAAAATATAATCATTTTTAGGGGTGGCTAGGTGGTATAGTGGATGAAGCACCGGCCCTGGAGTCAGGAGTACCTGGGTTCAAATCCGGCCTCAGACACTTAATAATTACCTAGCTGTGTGGCCTTGGGCAAGCCACTTAATCCCATTTGCCTTGCAAACTATATATATATATATATATATATATATATATATATATATATATATATATATAGTTGGAGAAATTCTGATGAAGAAATTTCTCCCACTGATATGTGTCAATAACTCAAAAGATGTTGCAAAATGTAACTCTTAGAAGGTTTCCTTTGAAAGACATGGAAGTAATTCAAAGTGAAGTTAGCAGAGACAAGAAAACACAATACATGATTAAAACAATGTAAGTGGGAAGAACAATTATGAAATAATAATTTTTTTTAAAAAGAATGTTGTAAAATTTAAAAAAAACAAGCTTGTCACCAAAGG
Source organism: Macrotis lagotis (assembly GCF_037893015.1). Classification (NCBI taxonomy): domain Eukaryota; kingdom Metazoa; phylum Chordata; class Mammalia; order Peramelemorphia; family Peramelidae; genus Macrotis; species Macrotis lagotis. The sequence goes on along the minus strand of NC_133660.1, from coordinate 252,449,165 downwards.
AAAGCTATCTCTCTCTCTCTCTATTCCTTTACAGAGATGTTTGGCATATAGGAGGAGAGGTGTTTAATAGGTATAGAAGCCTGTATATAATGACAGATTTTTAGGATATATTGATTAGTTCACTAATTTTCTTTTTTTGATCTACTGACATTTCTGTTTTCGTCTTTTCTTCTTTTTTTCCTTTCTTTTTTATTGTTGAAGTATGGGATAGCTCTCTGGCAGTGAAGAAGAAATACAGAGGAAACTATAGAATATATCAAATATTTTTAAAAGGGGTTTTCGGATTGTACTAAATGTTACACATTGAAAAAGTATAAGAATAAAAGTACCCTAATATTCAAAAGTAACTTGCTAAATCAAAGAATTAACATTATTCTTAATGGAAAAATTCTGCAAGTTTTCACAGTAAGAACAGGGGTAAAGCAAGTTTTCTCCACTTTGATTTGACAAAGTACTGAATTGCTATTTAAATAAGAAACAGAAATTGAGAATATGTGTAGACACTAGAGGCAAAAATATATCTATTTGCAAATAATATGAAAGTCTACTTTGGAAACCCTAAAGAATCAGTGACAATGCCTTCAGTAAAGTAGTAGTACGCAAAAATAAAACCACAAGAATCATCAGCTGTCAGCACATTACTAAATAACTAGGGAAGTATAAATAATAAAATAAATTACATTTACAACAATTAAAAAGTGCAGGAAATGTGCAATAATCAACCTACAGAAACCCAAGAACTTACATAAATACAACTACAAATTTTTAAAAAACCTCAAATACAGCATTTAAATGAAACATAATCTACGTGGAGATCTGGGCTATATAGCAATACATTAAAAATAGCAAAGAGTATACAAATTACAGATTTAGTATCATGTATCAAAAAACCAAAGATATATTTACAGAATTGGACAAAAAAACACAATTCACTTGAAGAAATAAAAAAATTAAAAATGTAGAAATACAATAAATTAATTTTACAATAATTTTAAATTAATAAAGTATACATATATATATTTGCAAAGTTATATTTAAAAGGAAATATTTTTTCTGGAAGTAGATAAAAAAATTTAAAAAGTTAAACTGCAAGAAAAACCAGATAAGTAAGATCTGAAAACAAATTCACATTTTAGAATTTGATAAGTTAGAGAACACAAACTCCTTTATTCAATAAGATACCGCCAAACAAATTAGCAGTATGATGAAAAATCAGGACAGAAAAGCATCTTATTACATACGCTATAATAAATTCAAAATATACAATCTAAAGAAAAAAGTCAACCAAAAAAGATAAGAATGAAGTATGGCTTATATAATTATAAACTGAGGAAATTTCATAACTAGATGAAGGAAAAAATCCATAAAACACAAAGTTAGATGGTATTGATTAAGCAAATTTTAAAAGATTTGTACAAATAAAATACATACAGTTATAATCAGAAAAAAATGTAAATTGGGGAAATATTTTTACATTAAATTTCTCTATAAAAAATTCAACATTCCAACTATATAATGATGTAAAAACTAAAACTAAAGCTAAGTCATTCCATGTGTGACCATAAAAAGTCAAAAGATATGAAAAAATTTCAAAGAAAATCAATAACTCCCTGTAAAAAAAAAAGTGCAAAATCACAAATATTCTGAGAGATACTAATTAAAATAACCCTAAGGTAGTACTTCAGACCCAAAGATAACAAAGATGTTAACAGATTTAGATGCAGAATACATTAAAGTCAGTAGTCTCAAAACAATAATTCTACATCATAAAAAAGTCAGCTTTATCTAGCATGATAGATTTCTACTTTATGATTCACACCTTTCCCAAAAGTCTCTAGCTCCTTAGAAAGCTTAATAAAACCCCAAACCTCTTGGCAATAATTTTCAAACATCACAATTTTCCCTAAAAAGTCATAAGTTGAACCATGGACTAAAGGAGAAAAAACATAAATTGTTCATATTATTGTGACCACACTCTGGTTATTCAGGAAGCTTGAAATTCATAAAAGCAGCAAGAGACTAAAAGTTATTGATAAATTCAAAATGTGACCTGTAATGAGGTGTCTTACCTATCAATAAATGAATGTCTCAACCATCAAGGACATAAATTTTCCTATCCCAAAGAAGCATGTCCTAAGCTATTCTTTCAATGCAGTTAAAATATTTCAATTTAATATTCCTTATATTCAGTTCTCTTTAGACAAGAAGTTGAGTGTTGATCATTCTTCTCTCATTTTCATGATGGCAGTAAAGTATTCATTTTTTGTTTTGTTTTGTTTTTCTTTTTTGCAAGGCAATGGGGTTAAGTGACTTGTTCAAGGTCACACAGCTAGGTAATTTAAGTGTCTGAGGCAGGATTTGAACTCAGGTTCTCCCAACTCAAGGGTCAGTGTTCTATCCACTATACCACCTGGCTGCCCTAAAGTATTCATTTTCTGAAATGATTATGAATAGAATGTACAAATAAAACACTTTAATGAAGGAAAAAACTTGTTTAAATACATCTTAAATTTATCCACTGTATTCAAATATACCTTACATGAGTCTATAAACATAATACAGTATTGCTTTTCATAAAGTACATATATATATACACACATATATGTATATATATATGATTACAGAAAGACAAATCAATATCACTTCTACGATTTTATAGATTAGGAAAGCTTTCCCTCCTAAGAATCTGATAAATTAGGAGACAAGCAATAAGGTATTAAATGTCTTAAAAAATAAAAAGACTCAAGAAAGAAAAATCCAACACAAATGACCCAGGCTTCATAAACCAGTTTTGAGAAAAATCAATATGATAACTTTAAGTCTATTTACTACAATGTTTTTGTTGCTGTCATTTTTTTTAAGATGTGATAGCAAAAGAGGCAAAACAAAAACCCAAGAACTATTAAAACCAAAAAACCAAATACTTTAGTGGGACGTCAATCAGTAGCACTGGGCTGACAGCTGTGGCTTAATTAATTTTGAAACTGTTTCCAATTAGTTAGTCTAGAACACTAGAGGCTTCATGCTGCAGATGACTCAGGGTGCTGACTCATTCAGCAAAACTTTTCTTACAGAAGAAATATCCAAGCACCCGCCAGGATGCAAGATCAAAAAGAAAGAAGGTTCACCAACCTTCTTAGTTAGAGCCTTGTGATAAATTTAGATGACCGGAAGACTAGGGAACAACCTTCCAGAAAGGTTTAGTAGTCAGAAAGTTAGAAAAGTTTGATTTTTTTATTCACTGACAAAAATATTTCAATATTAGTTTTGAAAAAAAGTATATTTTAAGACAACTATATCTAAGAATCCTGGTTATAGATAAAATAAACCATGTAGGATATAAATAATAATTGATATAAAAAGAATTCTAATAACATCATGAACTTTTTCTCTATATATAATTTTTTAAAATACTCAAATTTCTTCCTATTCTCTTAATTAAAAAAAAAAATTCAAAGGGTCAAGAAAATAACCTAAAATAAATCAGATGGACTACATATCTCACTCTTAACAGCAGACTCTCCTATACAAAGCTTCTGGAAAGAGATTCCACAGAGGCTGGAGAGAGACTCTTAATATCACAGGATAGACTTCAGGGGAAGGAACTTCAACAGTAAAGAGAAACTCATAAGAAGAACTAAAAAAACTACAGATCCAACAGAAAAGGATTTGGAGATTTGACCTATCTTATTAATTCTCAGTTCTATCTTCATAAAACTTTTCATACTGTCCACTCCTTTCCATTCTCCTGCCACCTCATTTGCTCATAAGGTCATGGATTTTCAGATGAAAAGAACTCTGAGAAGCTCCTCACTTTATAACTGTGGAAACTAAGAACCATGGAGATTAAATGATTTGCCCCAGATTACAAACAGCATTAAGGATGTCTCTTAGCTGGGCAGCTATGATAACTTCATAACTGTTCCAACCTTTCTGGTTCAACATGATCCAATTCATCCCCCACAGCACAATTGAAGCAGCCTTGTCAATACCATGATCAGATATGGTCAAAAACCTTTAATCATTTCTCATCTGATTTTGATAATTCATGCTCCCCACAAACTATCTCCAATTTTATTTTTTTCCAGTACTTTCCTTTAAACATTCTATATTCCATATCACCTGGGCTACTCACCTCCCATGTACTTTTCTGACTTGCTATAATACTATATAGGACCCAAAGCTCCTGGAAAAAACACAGAGCAGACTGATTATTGACAGAAGTCCTTCCTTCAAAGAACAGCCCAGTTACTACCCTTTTCCATTAAAAGCCTGCCCCTATCCCTTTGCTTGTCTTTCATCTCCTTCCCAAATCTCTCATATTCCTCTACTGATGTCATTCTACATTTGTCAAATTCTAAAATATTACTCTTATCCGTGTACATCTCACTATACTATACTAAATATACTATGTGGACTATAATTATACTAGCATGAAAATTCCTTGAGAAAAAAAGACTACATCTTTTTCATGAATTTTTGTTTCTTCTCGTTTGGTTTAACTAAGAGGTAGTAGATCCAAGCTTAAGCCTACAAAGGCAGTAGATCAACAACATCCAAAAGGATGGTAGTACTATTCCTATAGTAGCATGGGCAGCATTATCATCTCCAAAGTTATCAATTTCTTTTGAAAGACAAATTTAACAGTCTTTTTTCAATATTCCTCTTTCTTGACCAATCTGCAGGATTTGAAACCACACTGATTATCTTCTCCTTCTGGATATTCTCTTTTCTCTAACTTTTCTAGACACTGATCTCTCTTGGTTCTCATTCCATCTGTCTGATAATTTCTTCTTAGTTCCCTTTACTGATTCTTCCCAGGTCATGTTCACTAACTGTGGATGTTCCTCTAGTGTTCTTTTCTGGGTCTTCTTTACCTTTGACTCTATACTATCTCTCCTAGTGATTTCATCAGTTTCCATGGAATCCAGTTTTTTCTTCACTGCAGCCATTCTTGCCATAGGAACCCAGAAGGCAATCCTAGGAACCATCCTTTCCTCTGATAAATAAGCTTTCATCTTATCTTGTCAGTATCCAGACTTCCAGTGCCAAGATCAATTCCATGCCATTCCAGCTACAAACATGCTCACATTTTTCCAGCTCCTTTTGATGTATTGTCTTCACCCATCAGAATGTGAAATGCTTGAGGAAAGGAGCTGTCTTGCTAGCATTATTTGTATTCCTAATGCTTAGCATAATGTCTGGTAGATAATAAGTGATTAATAAATGTTTTCTCTATCTGTACAAGATAGATCTGTCCCAGATCTATATGTTCACCTCTGTTCTCTCTCCTGAACAACATTAATGCATTACCAAATTCCAATCCTGCCTCCAATGCTAACTATCACTGTCAATATTCAATTCATTAGTATCTATGGACCCTCCCACTTCAAAATCTACTATGATCCTATATCCAAAAGAGAATTATCTTTTCCCCAAAACCCTACATTAATTAAAATTTCCTTGTTACAATTGAGTGTACCTCAGTCCAGGACTTCCTCAACTTTTCACTCTCATTCATCTCTCATGCATATCAAAAGCAGAGCCAACACCTTAGTTCAGTTCCTCATTACCTCCCATTTCTCAGCTTTCTCACTGATCTTCCCAGTCTCATGTTTTTTCCCTACTGCAATCCATCCTCCACTGCCAAGGTGATTTCTGTAAAGCACAAGTCTGACAGTTTCATCTCTCCTCTATAATTCAATAAATTAGACCAGTTAATTCCTTATTACCGGGGCAGCTAGGTGGCACAGTGGATAAAGCACCAGCCCTGGAGTCAGGAGTACCTGGGTTCAAATCTGGTCTCAGACACTTAATAATTACCTAGCTGTGTAGCCTTGGGCAAGCCACTTAACCCCATTTGCCTTGCAAAAAAACCTAAAAAAATAAAAAAATAATAAATTCCTTATTACCTCCATATCAAATATAAGTAGATTTTAAAACTTTAAACCCTGGATTCTTTCTTCTTATCTAGAATTCTTCCACTTGGTTCTACTCCACACCCTCTTCAATTTAGCTAAATAACCTATTTACTTTTCTTTAAACATGATTCTCCCTCTGAAGCTCTCAGGCCTTTGGCTATGGCTGTCCACCAGGCCTGGAATGTTGTCCTAGTCACCTCCCCTCAGTCTTTCAAGATTCAACTCAAAGCCCACCTTCCCTAGGAAGTCTTTCCTGGTGTCTCCTTCAAGAGATAACCTTCTGTATACTCTGCAGGTATTTTATCTAGATCTAGTGATTAGTAAATTGTCTCTCCCATTAGGACATAAATTCCTTGAGAGCAGAAACTGCTTTGTATCCCTAGAACTTAGCACAGTGCCTGAACCAGAATAGGCACTTAATAAAATCCATATTACCTGACTGAATGGCCATTAGTAGTAGTTTATATGAACAGCTAGTTCTTAAATCAAGGTCTAATGACCTAAATAAAGAAATTATGCTTACATCTTTTAAAACTATGGATTTTTACATGATAGGAATTTTTATATTTTTTAACTCCTGCTCTAAGGAAGGTATTTTATGAATTATTTGTAAAAGAAAAAAATCCCATCAAAAAACCTCAACAATTATATATTTGTTCAGGATAGCATTCCTTATGAAAGCTGAAAAAAGCAGTGAAAGAATATTCAATCTATGGGGAAATTAGAAATCAAAGAATGAAGACTAAGATTTAGTTAATAAGAATGAATATTAAAAAAATGTTATAATGGAATTAAGTAAAAATAATAATCACATGTGTCAAGCACTTTATAAATATGATCTCATTTCTTACAAAACCATGAGGTATTTATACCTTTTTTTACCTTTGAAGAAGCTGACACAAAGAAGTGAAGTGTATCATTGCATGTAGCTAGGAAGGGCCTTAGGCAGTATTTGAACTCAGTTCTTTATGATGCAAGGTCCAGAGCAATATCCACTGCCACCTAATTACCTTAAAAATGATTAATTTATTAATAATTTATTACAACTTTTATATACAAATGAGAAAGCAACAAAAACTCAAGAGACAACCAACAGTCAAGAACAGGAATACTGTGCATTATGCACTCACTATGTTCACTATGGAACATGGGAGCTCCCTAAATAAAATGGTGGCCGAGAATGAGAAATAACAAAGAATTCCCCTTCTGTCATCCTCTGGAGTCTACCAAAAAAGCAGTAGATCAGGGTAATCAGAAGTAGGGGTCTTTATTTCCCACATACATTCTATCAGTCATTGACTCTTGGGTTCACAGTTTTCCTTTAAAACTGCAAATATCTAATTGAGGGTTAAGCCTATTATTTATTTGCAATTTACCACAAAATAGATTAGATAATCATCTAATAATGGAATCTTGGAATTAAAAGTTACCAAGTCAAATGTTTATTAAATGGTATTCCATATTTTTATTGTTCTTCAGAACATTTGAAAACTTCAGTTGTTATGTCCACTCTGCTACTAACAGTATCCCCTCATTGACTCTGACACATCTCATCTGGACTACCATAGGAGCCTATATGACTGACTTGATTGTAATGTCTCCCCTCTTTGTTTCATTCCTGTGTTTCTCTTCCTGTTTTTTTTTTGGGGGGGGTGCGGTTTACAAGGCAATGGGGTTAAGTGGCTTGCCCAAGGCCACACAGCTAGGTCATTATTAAGTGTCTGAGGCCAAATTTGAACTCAGGTACTCCTGTCTCCAGGGCCAGTGCTCTATCCACTGTACCACCTTGCTGCCCCACATGCTTCTCTTTCTTCAAAGATCAGCTTGATTCCTTGTAAAATGTTTTAATATTTCCAGATCCTCTCAGCTGAAAGTTATAAACTTAAATTTTCCTAGAACGCTTTGTCCGGATTCGCCCTTGGGAGTCTTCATGCACTACATTGTTATATTTGCATGTATCATATTGTATCCTTCTTAATAGAACCTAAACTCCTGGAGGGTAAAGATTGTGTATCTTATCTTTTGTATCCCTCATCCTGCAACTGGTAACATTTTAAAAACTTTTTTTCTATTCTTCTGTGTTACTTGAAAGATAATTCTTAAAACCCTTTTTTTCTCTAAGGCTTAGAGTTTAGCTATTAGTCTTCCTTGACTTTGAATTTCTATCCCCTGATATATTAAGAACTAACCTAACCCACTGAAGATGAGGAATAATCAATTAAAAGTTGATAGAGTAGGTGACTAGATGGTGCAGTAGAGATAGAGCACTGGCCCTGAGTCAGGAGGACCCAAGTTCAAATTTGACCTCAGATCCATGATAGCTGTGTGACTTTGGGCAAGTCACTTAACCCCCACTGTTCCACCAAAACAAAAGGGTTAGTAGGGACCCTGAAGGTCATCTAATGCACCATCCTGGGTTACATAGCCCAGGAAAGTGAAGTCTACAAAGATCCTCTGACTCTAAAAACCCAATTAGAGAAGCCTAAAGGTAGAAAATATAGGTATTTTATCCATGTAATACAACTAGTACCTCACTCAAATACCCTAACAGTTATCTATTCTTGAGTTAAAGTTCTCATTGTCAAAGAACTAACTACCTACCTTATACTTTAACTCTTGGACTATTCTCACTTTTTTCAAGGTCCCAGGATCAACTAGAGATGCATGCAAAGAGCCCCAGAAGTGATCTCTTCTCACCCCATCTTTCATCCTCTCATCCTCAGGACTCAGAGAGATGACATACTTTGTCCAAAGTCTCCCAAGGGCTAAGAAACAAATCCAGAATTCACACCTATAGGCTGACTCAGGATCAGTGCTCTTTCCTTAGTCAACATGTTTTTCCTTCTGCTGATCTGAAATCCATCTCTCCAGCAACTACTAACCAACCATGGACACTGGTGATTCCCTCCTAAAATGAAGAAAAGTTTAACCCTTGTTTTCCACATCACAGCATATTAATTTTCTAAAGACAACAATCATTACATTCTTCAATTCTTTCTAAGTGTTCTATCTAATTCTAGGATGATATGACTTTTTAACCAGAAATAACAAATAAGAATGGTTTTATGTATATATATATATATATATATATATATATATATATATATATATACATATGTATGTGTATATATATATATATGGGTGTGTATGTATATGTGTGTGTGTGTGTATTTAAGAATTTATGATACTGAGGCTAGGTGGTGCAGTGAATAGAGCACTGGCCCTGGAGTCAGGAGGTCCTGAGTTAAAATTCAGCCCCAGTTACTTACTAATTACCTAGCTACATGACTTTAGGCAAGTCACTTAAGCCCATTGCCTTGCAAAAACCTAAAAAAAAAAGAATTTATGATGTCTTCTTATTCAAAATAACCTTGTGAGCAACATGGCCATATGATTATCTTCATTTTACAGATAAGGAAAGTGAAATTCAGAGAGGCTATAAGGGCTGAAGGCTTGTAAGGGCTGAAGCCAGGATGCCCAGAATCACAGCATCTGGCAGGAATTGAGTGGTCATCCACTATGGGCCAAGTGGGTTCACAGTGGATAGAGCACTGACCTTGAAGTCAGGAGAATTAAAGTTCAAATCCAGCCTCAGACACATAACTAACTCTAAGTGACCTTTGGAAAATCACTTAACCCTGATTCCTATCTGACCATTGGATCCAGATGACTCTGGAGGAGAGAATGAGACTGTTGACTTAGCACAGCCCACCCCCACTCTAATTCATGTGCTTTTCATGGTATTACCTGCCTGATATCATGGTCGTCTTTGAGAATGAAGGACAAATATTATCATTTCAAATGAGAAGCCCTGTTATAATATTAGTGAAAAGTGACAATCTGGTATTTGGTTAAAGATATGGAATTATATGACATCCCCTGCGATAGGCCATCCTACTTCAGGACAGTTCTTATGATTAGGAATTTTTCCTGACAATACAGTCCAAATGTATCTTTTTTGCAACTTAATCTAGTGATTCTAATTCTGTCCTTGAGACCCAAAGTTGTTGTTTGTCCATCATTCTTAAAGACCACCATGACATCAAGGGAGGTGATGCTATGACAAGCAAGTGATTTGGATTTGAGTGAGGGGCTGTGCTAATTCACCAGTCTCACTTTCTCCTCTAGAGTAATCTGGGCCCAGTGGCCACATATGGATCATGAGGACTGAAGATGGCCCTGGATACAATGGAATATCTTTTTAAAGCTAGGTTTTTCACAGGTCATAGTTTGATTGAGACAATGCCCCATTCAATTTATTAAGGTTAGGTAAGAGAGATGAGGCAAAGAGGACAGGAATGACCATTTCCAAAAATGAAGAACAACCAAAGAGAAAAAAGTCTAATCCCTTATTCTTTAATCTCCTAGAAAATGATACCTCACTATTGTGAGTTCTTTAATGAAGTCAGGGCCAACAGGCAAAAAAGCTGAAAAAATGATAATATAGATAAAATAGAAAAAATGATAACAATAATAGCTAGCATTTGTATAGGCACTTTACCAATATCTCATTTGATTCTCATAACAAATCTGGGAGGTAGAGAGTCTTATTATGCTCATTTCATATTAGAGGAAACTGTGATTTAAAAAAAAGGGTTCAGTGACTTGTCCAGAGTCATGCAACTATTAAATTTTGAGGCAAGATTCAAATAGGTCTTCCTGACTCCAAGTCCAGGACGCAGATTTGACTTTTCCTTAACATTCAATCTAGACTGCTAAGCAGCACATGCTATAACATATATCAAATCTAATTATATCATTAAAATCTAATAAAAACCTGAAATTTTCTGAGCCAATTATCAACATATTTAAAATTGTATTTAAAACAACAAAATATCTATATGACAAAAATATTTATATGTTTCTGTATAAACAGAAATAAACCCACTTTAAGATATGAACAATATCAAGTCACCTGCCTCTTTGGGGTTCTAATTAAGAAGGAAATAAATGAAAGAGGAACCACCAACTGCAATGCAATACAAAATAATTTTACATAAATTTTACTATGTCACAAGTATCTGTTTGTTGCATTAACAAGAATCAAAGTATGAGATGGTCATGAAGCAAATATAAAAAAAAGGAAGTCAATTTTTTTCAGAATGTTTATGCTGCTATTTGGGGATTTTTAACTAAGCTCAGTTCACATTTGTCTTACTGAAAAGTCAAAGACATATAGCAGTTGTAAATATAACCAAAGGTTAACTATGCAGTTGAATTCCTTGAAATATTCTATGAATATTTTAGAAATAATAAGATGTATGTGATAAATGTGGTATTAGCCTACCATCTTTGTTTCTTTCCTATATATATAAAGGAACAGTAGTTTGTAAAATAAAAAATATCAAGAGCTTAGTATTTCTTTTCAGGTTGAAGTAAAAACAAAAATGTTAACTGAAGGTTTTGTTCTTTAATAATATACTCCTAAAATGAAATTCTCACATCAACATCTGTTAGCAACATAAACTAATATAAGACCCAAATTTAACTCTATTTAAGCTATCATCATTTAAATATTTACCATCAAATCTGTTTCCTTCTCTGAATATTAATACCTGTTGGTTTCAAATAAAAATAGCAAGCATAAAACAAAAATAAATAAAAATGGGAAAATCAGTAATAAATGCTTTCACTTAAACAAAAGGATTAAAAAAGGGATTAAAATGTCTATATGCTTAGATTAACTACCTGTCTGAAATTCCTAAGCAATAAAATTTTATTTGGAATTGTAAGCAAATTTCTTTATTCTACTTCCCAAACACTCTCTTAGGAAAGCTATAGGAACCATGAATTGATGCTCCACAAGAAAATACCAATGTTAAGTGATATTTTTCTCCCCCAAAATACTGCATATTCATATATAAAGAGAGAAAAATTCTAAGTGATAATTTTTTAACTAGATCAATAAATTATCTCTATTACTTAGTGCCTCTTCTCTTTATCAGGGAGATATTTAACAACCACTCAGACAAGCATCACAAAAGAGTTTTAAGGTCAAATTTCCTTTAAGGAAGATGCCTCCAATCCAATAGAGAATGCAGTGCTCTGGGTCTCTTCCAACTTGCTCCACCTGGTCCCTGAACAAGTACTTTCTCTTGCCTCCTCCCTCTTTTCAGTTTTCCTCTCTGTGCCCTCTCTTTCCATGAGAAGCCCCTTGAGGGCAGGATATGTCTTTCTCTGGGCTACTGTTTGTAAGCCCAGTGTTTAGCATAGTGTTTTATAGTGAATACTTAATAAATGTTTATTCACTTAAAGGAAAATAGGATTTTAAACCAGAGGTTTCAAATCCCAACAACTTTTCTGGGCCTTGGTTTCTTCAACTTTGAAGTAAAAATGAAGCATTCCTTTTTTTCCCCCACTTTCCTAACATTTCTTGCTTTTCAATGATCTATTTATTAGTAACATAGCTAATATGGAAATATGTATTATATGACTTAACATATATGATATAATCTTCCTTGCCTTCTCAATAGATGAGGAAGAGGTAGACAGAAGAGAATTTAGAATTCATAAAAAATGTTTAATGAATTAAACTAAAAATTAAATTAAAAAAACAAACACAAAAACCTATAAGGTGAGAAGTTTGAACTATGATTTCTAAAATCCCTTATATTATAGGAATCCCAAGCACTACCAATTAGGGAAATAAGAAAAATCTCACTAAAAGAGGTGAACTAAGATTTCAAGGGAATCAAGAGTTCTAATAAGCTGGGGAAAGGAAGATGAGCCTTTCAGAAATGAGGGACAACATACATCAGACAGAGGCAGAAATAAAATGTGTGGGGGAAATAGCAAGAAGTCAAGTTTGGCTAGAACACAGAATACATGAGGAGGAGTGATAAGCAATGCCCCTGTAAATGAAGGATAAAGCCAAATTGTGAAGTGTTTTAAATGCCAAAATTTGAAATATGTATCATATTTTATTCTAAAGCAGGAGTTCTTAATCTGGATTTTATGGACTTTTAAAAAATGTACTTTGGTAACTCTATTTCAATATAATTAGTTTGAAATCCTTCTATTTTGCTTTCTTCATTTTTAAAACATCATCCTGAGGAGAGATACACAGATCTCAGCAGTCTGTTAAAGGAGTTCATGACAGTGAACAATCCATATCCTAGAGGCAGAGAAGGTCCTGAAGATTCCCAAGCAGGGAACAAACCCAAACATCAATTTTAGGAATACCAATTTGGCAACTGAGAAAAATGGATTAGTGAGGTGTAGGAATATCAATTAAGCAATTGCTGCAACCCCTCAGACAAGAGGTATTGTGATTCTGAACTGGAATAGTGGCAGAGTGAGTAGGGAAATGAATGGATGGGAGTGAAGGAGATAGAATCAACAACACCGGACAAGTGATTGCTTATGAAGACTGAGCAAAAAAGAAAAGTTCAAGATGACTCCTATGTAGCCAACTACATGTTGGTGCTATAATAAGGAATAAGGAAATGAGAAAGAAAGCTGGGTATAAAAGAGAAGATAGTGAATCTATCCAATTTTAGACAAGATTTGTTTGAGAAGCCTAAAAAACATACAGGTGTAGATTCCTCAGGAAAGAAAAGAGAGGGCTATCTCTCTCAATTTCCTCTTTCTCTAATTTATTCATATAAACATTTAAAGATATAATATATCCCCCGACAGTCACTTTGAGTGAATCCCATAGGTTTTGGTATGTTGTTTCATTATTGTCATTATCTAAAATAATTAATTCTTTCTATAACTTGTTGTTTGATTCACTCATTCTTTAAAATGAGGTTATTCAATTTCCAATTATTTCTGGGTCTTTATCTCCCTGGCCCAATATTGCATATGATTTTTATTGCATTGTGATCTGAGAAAGATAATATCAGATCTTTTTTGAAGAAGAAAAGGCTTTTGTAGAACACAATGTTGAGAAGAGGTTGAGCAGCCAATGAAAAGAGACAGAATGAATGCTTTAGAAAGGTAGGAGAACCACCTGAATATGGTTTCTTTACTTCCAAAACATGGGAGAATATCCAGTGAAGTGTATACAACTTGAAGACTGTTGGCCTAAAGGGAAGGAGAACTATATAGGTGGTGGTTGGATTGGGTAGAATATGTTTGAGTTGTCCTGGCCCTCTCTCCCTCCCATTCCTTATATGTGTGTGTGTGTGTGTGTGTGTGTGTGTGTGTGTGTGTGTGTGTGTGTGTGTGTGGAGAGAGAGAGAGAGAGAGAGAGAGAGAGAGAGAGAGAAACTAAATATGCAACTAAAAAAATTAGAGAAAGAACAAATTTAAAACCCCCAATTAAATGCCAAGTTAGAAATGCTAAAAATTAAAAGGAGAAATAAATAAAATTGAAAGCAAAAAAACCTATTGAATTAAAAAATAAAACCAAGAGTTGGTTTTATGAAAAAAAACAAAAAATAAAATTGATAAACCTCTGGTCAATTTGATTAAAAAAATAAAGAAGAAAGCCAAATTGCTAGTATCATAAATGAAAAAGGTGAACTCACCATCAATGAGGAGGAAATTAAAGTAATAATTCAGAATTATTTTGCCCAACTCTATGCCAATAAATTTGACAATCTAAGTGAAATGAATATTTACAAAAATATTAGCTGCCCAGGTTAAATGAAGAGGAGATTAAATACCTAAACAACCCTATCTGGGAAAAAGAAATTCAACAAGCCATCATTGAACTCCCTAAGAAAAAATCTCCAGGGCCTGATGGATTCACAAGTGAATTCTACCAAACATTTAAGGAACAATTGGTTCCAATTCTATATAAACTCTTTGGAAAAATAGGGGAAGATGGAACTCTGCCTAGCTCTTTCTATGACACCAATATGGTGCTGATACCTAAACCAGGAAGAGTTAAAACTGAGAAAGAAAATTATAGACCTATCTCCCTGATGAGTACTGGCCTTAGAATCAGGAGGACAGGAGTTCAAATCCAACCTCAGACATCTGACATTTACTAGCTGTGTGACCTTGGACAAGTCACTTAACCTTGATTGCCTTGCATCCAAGACCATCTCCAGTCATCCTGATCCACATCTGAATACTAGACCCAGGTGGCTCTGGAGGAGAAAATGAGGCTGAGGACTTAACCCAGCATCCCCTCACTCACTTTTAATAAATGTCAGAGACAGTATTTGAACTCAGGTACTCCAAAATAGCCCTTTTTTCCCCAGTATACACATTGCCTCTCACAGCAGGAACTCAAATTTTACATGAATAAAATCAAGCTCATTAGCTATGATTTTACAATGTCTGTTGGAAGCATCATTATTCACCTAGGTGACCACAGTATGAACAATGGAGTTACCTTTAATTCTTCCCTTTTACTCACCATCCAGTCAATTACCAGGTTTTATGCATTGCTTTTGAAACTTGTAAATCTTTCCTTCCTTCTCTATTCCCAATCAAGCAGAGTAAGGGCAGGTCCTGATTGCCATCTACATGTTCTCAACCAAACATCATTTATCAAGGGCTTGGGCACTGTACTAAACACTTGGAATAAAAAACAATAAAACCCCTGCACTCCAGAACATTGCAGTAGAGGCAAATATAATGGCATGTGCTGGGATAAATACATATGCACATATATATGCACAATTTATATGTATATATGTTTATAAGCAGGTAAATAGCAATATGTATGAACATATATGATAGAGTAAATGAAAAATTGTGTTCAGTTGTTTCAATCATGTCTGACTCTCTGTGACCCTAATTTAAGTTTTCTTGGTAAAGAAATTGGAGTGGTTCACTTATCTTTCTCCACATCATTTTACAGCTGAGGAAACTGAGGAACTCTGGGTGAAGTGACTTGCCCAGGGTCACACAGATAGGATTAGATTCTGGGATCAAATTTAGACCTCAGTTCTCCTGATTCTAGGGCCAACCCTCTGTCCCATTATGTATGACAGCTATCTATTAGTTGTTTTTATCCTTTAGACAGGAGTAAACTTTTTCGAGATATGACTGAAAAAGTATTAGTATAGTTGGTAACAGTTTTTCACTTACACAAAAATTCCCAACTTCTTCAGTCTATCTCATGTACAGGAAAACTATGAGAGACTATTAAGGAATCTCCTTGGCTAATAGTCCAGTGACCCTATGAAAAAGTTGCAATATATTAGTTTAGAATGATGTTCTTTGTCATCTCAAACTGTGAAGGGCTCAAATTCTATGGTCAGTAGAAAGCTGAAGCAGTCAAATCCTTCCACTTGCTACTAACTGGGTCAGCTTGGAAAGTCACTTAACTTCTCCAGGACTACAATGTAAAATGAGGGGGTTAGACTAAAAGACTTCTGAGGGCTTTCCAGTTTTAAATCTATGAGCCTATGTTTAGGTCCTTTCCATGGGAATGATTGGTTCCTCAGGGACTAAAATAAGCCTTGAATATAATGAGCACCAAATAAATATTTCTTAATTGGATTATTACAGGATATAAAATTTTGAGAGCTAATAAACAAAATGGAAAATAAAACTGAATAGAACATATTAGAAACAGGATAATACACATTTTGCAGAAAGCCTTCAAGCATAAGAGTAGAATTTTTAAGTGAGCTTTTAATAAAGCAGAGCCAGAGGCAATGAGCATTCTTGGATATGTAGGAAACCCTCAGAAAAACGAATGGCCTTACAAAAATATTCCCAGTAGTGACCTTCATGAAAAAATTCATATTGCATAAACAGAATTTTAAAACAATTAACCACTCAAAACTCAGCAACCCCAGAACTGTCTCAAAATAAATGATTACTTAAGTTGGCAAAAAAAATCCACTTTAAAGGTTCAATGTTCCACAGCTCTTACATGACATATTTAGCACACTTAAAATCTAAATAACATCAGTATTGGTGACGGTATTGTCTGAGTTAACAACAGAAACTCTTTTCTTCTCCTCTAATTCCATCAATGCTATCAAAAATTACTAAAGATCTGGGTCTTTAAATTGAATTTTTATTTTATCCTCAGACAGGATGGAAAGATTTTAGTGAATTTTTTGATTAGAACAAAAAGTATCTCATTTTTGCTCATTGTGGATCTACTAGGATCAAATTTAGGAGGTCCAAGTTATGAAATAGATATAGTCATTCCCTACCTTCTATTAAAACACTAACTCACTAAAACTCAGATTCTAGAGTAAAAGTAGTTCACATTTACATAACGAGTGTTTGTGTGTGTGTGTGTGTGTGTGTGTGTGTGTATGTGTGTAGAAACTGCCTTTTGAGAAATTATTGGAAATGGATATAGATTTTTAAAAGGAAAAATGGAGACTTTAGATTGGTACTCTTTTGAAGAACTGACACCATGAGCATGATACAGAAAGTATTAGAGAAAACTGGAAGAATAGTTTCAGAAGTTGTGACAATACTATATTGTGAGGAGTTTAGGTAACACAAATGGTTAAAGTATTGAACTAAGTTCAAACCTTACTTAAGACTCTTCTGTATAACCCTAAGTAAAAATCTCATGTCTTATTTTTCCTAACTCAAAAATGAGGATAATAATAGCAGATATTTCTCAAGGGCTATTATGAGGATAAAATGAAACAAAATTTGTAAACTTCATATAAATGCTGTTTATGCTAATAATAATACTTATTATTATTATTATTATTATTATTATTATTATTATTAATTGCTTAGAAAGAAAACTGCAATGCCAACCTGTGCTTTGAAAGGGATATATAAATATGTATTTAAGTATATATTAAAATATAGCTATTATATGCCTTAAATATGTACATATTATAAGACATAATTAAGTATAAAATGTGTATATATAAACTAAATCATATATTTACTTTACATATATTACTGCAATATGAATTTTTCTCTATCAATTAAAGTTGAAAATTTATCATTTAAGTGTAAATGTTTTTATGTAAACACATATTTACTATTTAAATGTTTTATATAAATATACATGAAAATTTTTAGCTTTAATTGATGAGCAAAGGAGAAAAATTAAGAATACAATAATTTGAATGGAAAAAGTATGTTTTCATTAAAAAATTAAGAAAATTATACTAATCATCTGGGTTGAGTCATTCTCACAAACATTTAGTGTCTACCTGATACATAAACGTTACTATGCTAGGTAATACATTTAATTAAGGATAGGAATATGCCTAAATCTAGCTTTGCAGAGCATTAAAAATATCCCTACCTCCATAATTTAAAGAGTAGGCCATTTAATGGATTACACTGCTAAATTCTCTATATTTAAGAATTAGATTAGTTGTATTATAAGATACTCAGAAAAATAATATTTAGAAATGAAAATAAAAACCTTAGCCATCTAAATCAACAAGACCAAGGCTTAGCAAGAGTAGTAAAAAGATGATTCTGGATGGCAATAGCATCAGTTGTGAAGCCCATAATATGAATGTGTTTTTGGTATCCTACCATCTCCCCAATCAATTTTGTTTCTCCCAGTGCTACTACCTTTCAGGTAGCAGTCCTTCAACCTACTCTTCTCCACTGGTTGTCAAATATCTCAACTAAGTGTTAAAGTGCTAAATCAAATCAACAAATCTTTATTAAAAACTACCTGTGCAACTCATTGAAGAATACACAAAAAGCCCAGGACTCAGTCTCTACTCCCAAAGCACATAAGTAGTTGCATTACCTATTAAGGTGTTAGCCGATATTAATAGATAAACATATGATGTATTTAGATAATGTTGTTAAAGGGAACTCTTGAAGCTGGGATCAATGAAATGAAAAGTGGGAGCACTCATATTGTGAAGCTGTCAATCTTAGACAAAGAATGCAGGATTATAAAGAAAGAATACAACCTGTTGGAAAAGGGTACTCCTATTGCCTTTCTCTACTTTCTGATTGTTAATTCATCTTTCAGGAACTCAAACTAGCCTCAAAGTGCATTAATACTTCGATCAATCCATGATCTCCATAAATGTGAATGTTCCTTCATTCAATGCAGATAACAACTCCTCCAAGAATCCCATCAAATATAATGGAAGCCTTCTGATTCTTTGTGTCTTTTTTGAGTATTTGCCCAACACTCAGTTTTCTCCCTTATTTCCTTCACTCTCACTACATGAAGGGACTACCTCCTTTTCAGATCTTACATATATAATTTAATGATTTTTTTTATATTACATCAAACTACAGAAAATTCTTCATTTCTTAAATTGTAATAGTGGCATGCCTCACAGAGAATTCAAAGAGTAATCAAATAGGAATAAATAATAGATTTTTAATATTAAAAAACAAATTACTCTATATATTCACATGTTCTTTTATTATTTCCCTCAATCTTTAAATCAACATCAAGTCCTTAATATCCATGTAAGAGTTAGTGAACTGAAAAATATTTTTCTGGCATACACAGAAACCAAATTGTACTAGTGGATGATATAGCATCAAAAGAGATATCTTCCCCCTTGTTAAGTAGAAAGGAAATAAAAAAAGTACAAAGATACATTCTGAATTATACACATACTGTCTAAATCTACCATTTAACAAAATCAATTCATAAAACCAATTTAAGGTGTGATGGCAGAGTGGAGAGAAACTGTGAGCAACTTCAAGAGTCCAAGGTAAACATGACATATCTATAGCTTAAATGCCTCTTACACAGTGACCCTTATAATCCACAAGTCTGTTGTGAATATGAACAATGCTTCAAGTCTAAGGATCTAGCTCATATAGCCATTTATTACAGCTATATTTGCATAAAGATAAAAAATACCCAAAGCTAATTGATGTACTATTAGCAATGAAATGACTTTCTATTATTCTAAAATATTTTTGTTGTACTTCAGTTCTGTCTAATTCTTCATGACCCCTTTGGAGTTTTCTTGGTAACAATACTAGAGTGGTTTGCCATTTCCTTCTCCAGTTCATTTTATTTTTTTTTAGATTTTTTTTCAAGGCAAATGGGGTTAAGTGGCTTGCCCAAGGCCACACAGCTAAGTAATTATTAAGTGTCTGAGACCCGATTTGAACCCAGGTACTCCTGACTCCAGGGCTGGTGCTTTATCCACTGTGCCACCTAGCCACCCCTCCAGTTCATTTTAAAGATGAACTGAAGCAAACATGATTAACTGACTTGCCCAGGGTCACACAGCTAGTGTCTTAGGCCAAATTTGAGCTTAGGATGAGTCTTTTTGACTTCAGATCTAGTTCTATGCACAGTACCACCTAGCTGCAATATTAACTTTAAATTTTAATCTTAAAGTTTTAACTTTTAAAAAATGTTAATGTCAATTCATCTCCAAATTAAAAAAAAATGAAAATGTTTATAAATACATGGCCTTCCCTAGAAAAACTAATAGAAAAATTTCATCGGGCTTTTTTCTAATTCTACAATAAACCATACAAACTATGAAATAATAAGGAAACAGAGTAAACAAGAAAAATATAGAACTATTAAAAAAAAGAATATAGGGGAAATAATGAATGCTAACAAATGTTTGCTCAGATGTCGAATACTGTTAAATATTGGACATATAAGTTGAGGATATAATTTTAAAAGAAATAATTTTAAATAATTTTAAAACTTTTAGATTAGTTTTCTAATATGTATATTGGCAAAAATAATTTTTATATACTATTAAATGCTCAATGCAGGAGGTTTTATATTTAATTATATAATTACCATTATTTCCCCATATATAAGATGCTCCCATGTATAAGACACACATTAATTTTGGGCCTGAAATTTGGGGAAAAAAGATATTACATAAAGTTACTGAACTCAAGTTTTATTCATCAAAAATTCATGAAATTCTTTATCACTGTCAAAACTCCCATCCATTAGCTTATCCTCATCTGTGTTGGATGAAGAATCACTGTCTTAGGAGAGGCTCTGACTGCTATCCTGCCTGTGCTCTGGTATGTGTTTGACCACAAGCATTCCCTGAGCAATCTGGTGCATTTGATGCATGTTTATTTGCATTTTGTTTCATGAACTGAAAGCACCAATTGTGTCCTCCTTGGAAATCAGTCACTTCTTTTTCATCCTTCTTGCCTCCTGGCTGAAACATCTCTGTGGACACAGGAATTCCAATGGCCCTCTGCTCTTCAGTCCATCTCTTCAATTCCCTCTCTAACTCAGGCCACTTGGTTAACCTGCCTCTCCTGGCCTATTTTCAATTGTGTTTCTTTTTCCAGGAGTCAGTCTCAGATTGTTTTCTCAATTGGAGGAGGACCAAACTTCCATTCAGTAGCATGGTTTCCATTCACTTAGGCAAACTGGATAGCTTTGAACTTGAATTCAGCACTGTACAAAAATTTTTTCCAAGTCATTTCTTGGGCAGATGTATATCTGCTGGTTATGTCTGCCTAGATATGCCTCAGATGTATCTCTAGACTAGCTTCTCTCATTCACCCTTCTCCAGGGGAAACTGATTCTTGCCTAGAGGGGAATAGAAACTGATGCCATGAGATTGGTCCATCTACTCTTCCCAGAGGATGAGTACCAAGTGAGAATTTTATCTATCTATCCAATCCTAAATATTATTAAGTCTCTTAATATACTAATAACAAAGCAAAACAATGAGCACAAAGACATCAAGCACAAAAAAGCAGGAAACAAGTAAAAAAAAAATCTACAACAATGAGAACAAAAACAAGCATGAAAAAAATCAGGAAATGCAAGTAAAAAATCTACAACCACTATATAAGACGTTCCCAGTTTTCAGACCCCAAATTTTTTGAAAAAGGGTACATCTTACACTTGAGGAAATCTGGTAGCATATTCAGTCATATTAAATACATCCAAAAAATATACTCTATTTCATTCTAAAATCTTACAAAAATCCCATTTCAAAATTTTATAGACTTAGAATAATTAATGACTGAATAAAAAATTAAGAGATAAGGATAGGCCCCATATAGCTAATAAATATCTGAAGCAGAATCTGAACTCAGGACATCCTGACTCCAGGCCCAGTGTTCTATCCACTGTGTTATCTAAGATGCATCTAATTTAACACACAAAAAAATAATATATTAAATGAAGGGCTAAGAAATATAAACCAAAGAAGGTCATTTAACACAAGGCCTGGCATCCAGTGAGCAATGAAGTAGTACATTATCTCACTATTTCTTATAAAAGGTTATATTCATAATATTTGACATTTTTTAACTTAAGTCAAAAAAATTACATTTTCATATACATAGCAGGACACAATGAATATGAAACTACTCATATCTATTTCATACTGCTGGTATTAAATGTAACTGCATGTATATAGGTGTTTACTTTCAAAACTATCATATTTAGTGAAGCTTCCTTCTGAACTGCTTTTTCAATCTCTTCTGTATATTTTTAATATTTGGTCCCATGGTCCCTCCCCCATTTTTTAATCTCTACTGCTATCTTTTTCTTCCCTATATTCTCCAATTTAAACAATGAAAGAAAAAACTCATAAAAAATAAGTATAATAAAGCAAAACAAATCCACACAGTAGCCAAGTTCAAAAACATATCTTTTTCTGCATAATGAATCCAAAATCTTCCTAATGGGAATTAGCAAGAGTAACTCTTTCTGACTGCACACAGTAATTTTTTCTTTAACTTGGGCTGAATTTAGACCATAATGTTCCTAGGTTTTAATTTTGAAGTATCTTTTGAGAGATGACCATGGATTCTATTTACACTTTGCCCTCTGGTTCTAAGAGATCTGGGCAATTTTATTATTTCTGAAAATTAGTCTCCATTTTTTTGGTTCTTGCTTTTCATATGGTTCAATAAATCTTAAATTGGCTTTTCTGGATCTCTTTTCCAAATCAGTTGCCTTTGCTATAAGATAATTTACATTTTTCTTTTAATATTTCTTGTTCTCTTATGGAATGATTAGACTCTATTTGGTTCATTCTAACTTCCAGGAAGACTTCCTGAGCAAGTCTAAAGTCAGGAAATAGGCTAAAAGAATGAACAAACAAGTTTCAACATAAAACTCTATTATAGTGATAGCCATATTCAAGACATAAACCCAGGAGAATGACTCCCAAAACATCTATAAGCAAAGCTTATGCTGTGGGTTCTACTGATATTCCTGGAAGAGTTAAAGTACCTTTTTTTTTTAAAGCTTTGAGAATGAAATGAGAATGTTAGAGGAAAATTTTGGAAAAGAAATAAGAGGTATGAATGAAAAATGGAAAAGAAATTAACAATTTGGTACAATAGATACAAAAATTACAAAATTAATTTGAGTCAAAAATATGAAGGAAAATAATGAAAAAGATATGAATACATGAGTCAAATCTGTTTCTGAGAGTACTGTAGAACAATAACCACCAAAGTTATTTGGTACTGGTAATAATTTTTTCAATTAAAAAAAATTTCGGAGTAGATCAGTGAAACACACTAGAAACAAATAGACCAAGTAGTTCTTTGATAAACTGCAGAATCTCAACTATTAGGAGACACTCCAAACTGGAAAAAAATTACTGGAAAAATCAGAAGCATTTAGCAAATAGCTCTAGGCCAGCATCTTACTTATATCATAATCAAAATAAGTGGCCAATGGATAAAAAACTCAAATTTAATAGTTTACATTATTTTAAAATTGAAAGTAATATTTTTCACAGTTATGGTTAAGGAAAAATTTTTCAAGTCAGAAGGGGTTCACAAGATTGGAAAAAAATTTAATAGCTTCTATATGAACAAATCGATGAAACTAGGAGAGAAGCTGTCAAGTGGGAAAATCATTGTATTTAGAATATGTGATTTAAAAAAAGAATGCAATTTAAGCTGTTATATAAGAAATTTATAAAAAACAGCAATTCCCCCAACATATAGTTTCAAAATTCAATTCAATTCAATAAACTATAGTTTGGGGCATTGTACCATGAACTAGAGATATCAAGTTAAAAATGAAGTAACATAAGAAATATGCAATCAAAAGATATGAACTGTTTTCAAAAGAAAAAAGTATGAGTATTAAAAATCTCATTTGTAAGACTCCAAAAAAAAGAAATATTCATTAAAATAACCTCAACTCCTATTATTTTAGCAAAGATACTAAAAAATGGAAATAGTCAATATTGTTGACATCATGGGAAAAAAAAGGTACAGCATACAATGCATTCTGAGAAGAGCACTAAATTAAGCCTATTGTCCTGGAAATAATTTTGGATTTAAAGGGGGGAAAAAAAAGTTACTACACTATTAATTTAACCCAGCAATACCATTTTTAGACATATAACCAAAAGATGTAAATCATAAAAAGTTCTTATATTTGCCAAATTATGTAAAACATTCTACTTATAATAGTAACAAAAAAGAAAACCCTGAAAAAAGTGGGCGCTTTTCAGTTGTGGAATGCCAAACAAACAGTGGTAAATGAATGCATAATTGAATTTAATGTAAGAAATTATGAATGTGAGGAATTAAGAGAAACAGAAGAACTGAAAGAGCAAAGAATAAAAATAGAACACACAACTATGGTAACTTGGATTAAAAAATTAAAAGACATCAAAATTCAGATTAAAGATAATGACTAAAATTGGTTACAAAGAAATATTGATGAGACATTTCCTTCCTCTCCAAGAAGTGTTGAGAGACTACAATGTGCAACACGTGCAGAATGTTTTAGATGGTGTCAATCAAGGGTCCTGCACCAGTTATTTTACATAAATGTTTTTTCTTTGGAAAGTAACTATGGTATAATGATAATAGCTTATATAGCCATATGTGTGTGTTTATGTGTGTGTATGTGTATCTGTGTGTGTATGAAATTAAAAATGGGAAAAGTCTCACATGTTCAAAAATTTTTATAGCAACTCTTTTAGTAGGTAGCAACAAATTGGAAATTGAGGGGATTCCAATCAATTGGAGAATGACTGAACAAGTTATGGTATATGAATGTGTTGGAGTACTATTGTTCTACAAGAAACTATGAATGGCTGAACTTTAGAGAAGCCTGGAAAGTTTTACATAGCCAAAGCTGAGGTAAAAACCAAGAGAAAAACATGTTCACATTAACAACAACATTGTGTGATGATCAACTATGATGAATGCAGCTCCTTTCAGCAGTTCAGAGATCAAGGACAACCGTGAGAGACCATGCCATCCACATCCAGAGGAAAAAAACTATGGAGTTTGAATACAAAGCAAAGCATACTATGTTCATTTTTTAAAAACTTATTTTCTGTTTTTCCTTTCTTTCTTATGGTCTCTTCTTTTTCCTAAGTTTTAATTCCTCTTTTACAACATGACTAATAGGTAAATATGCTAAACTTGAATGTACATGTATAACTTTTACCAGACTGTTTGGGGCCATGGGGGAGGGGAGAGGGAAGGGAGAAGGGTAGAAACTCATAAATTTGCAAATGGATGAATACTAAAATATTACTATGGCATGTAACTGGAAAAATAAAATTTCAATTAAAAAAACAACAATAAGGTCACTAAGAGAAAAATTATAGAGTCAGAAAAGAGTCTAGAACAAAGCCTTAGGGTACACCACATTTAATGAGTGGGATATATACCTGACAATTCAGTAAATGAAACTGAGAAGTCATTAAGTATGAAAAGCATCAAGAAACCGAAAGAGAGATTGTTAATTAGCACCATTTACATGTA
Source organism: Macrotis lagotis (assembly GCF_037893015.1). Classification (NCBI taxonomy): domain Eukaryota; kingdom Metazoa; phylum Chordata; class Mammalia; order Peramelemorphia; family Peramelidae; genus Macrotis; species Macrotis lagotis. Next base: position 252,423,711 of record NC_133660.1, on the reverse strand, counting down.
TAGATCAAAAATGTATGTAGATACACACTCCAATATCACGAATTCCTTCAGGTGTTATAAAAATGCCTTAGTATAGCATGTGACAAAAGCTTAACACAGGCAAAACAACAGTATATTTTTACCTTAAAGAAAAAAGTACTCACCATAACAACTCAACAATTAGCTCAAAAAAACCTACAAATGACAAGGTAGATGAAATTCAGTCAAGTACAGTGACCCCCCCCCCCCCCCAAGTAAGGACTCATAAGTCTCTGCCCTCAGGTACAAAACAAGCCCCTAACAACAAAACAATAAAACCTTACCCTAACCTGAAAGGATTAAGTCACTTCCCCTCATCTGTATATCCCTAATTACTTCATCTCTTTAAGTATTCGTGATAATCTCATCTCAACCCTTTAAAAACTCAGGTTCTCACTTGAGTTGCTGTCTCCTTTGGGAGGCCAGCTTCTTGGGGAACATAATTCACCAAATAAATGCCTTCACTAGAATCTGAAGATAGTCCAGTCTGAATTCTTTCTGGACATCTTGTAACCCACTTCACCTACCACAACACCAACATATATTTAAACAGTAGAACAGAGCAAATTATCATGGCTATTTAATCAAAACCAACATCAAATTTACTTGGGCAGTTCAGTCATACGCCATTTTATATCAAATCAAATCATGAAATCTTGATGTATAAAATATACCACTTCACTGAAAGCTATTCATCTTCAAATAAAATATGCTCAAAATGTTTGTCAGGAAATTGAATAAATTTAAACTCATAGACCTTCACAATACAGAGTGATTGTCTTGAATCTAACTGAATCTGTACTTCAAACAAGAATAAAATTTCCTCTTAAATTTTAAAGTTCATAAATAGTCCATCAGTGGATCTTAGTTATACAGTTAACAATCCAAGGAAAATAATGCTATAGTAAACTACATAAATTAAGAAATTTATTATACATAAATTTTTAATGTGGCTCTAAACCTGAACAATGTAATATAAAAATGCAAATAAGTATTCTGTTAAAAAAGATACGCATTTCAAAGCTACAACCTTTATAATCATCTCTCTGCACAAGGTATTGAACAACTATATCTAACTAAAAGCCATGCTTCTTGGAAAGTTTTATTTCTAGCAACTGTTCCTAAATTAGTAAGGGGAAAAAATAATTAAAAAAAAAAAACCAGACCTCTGAGCAATGACAAAAACAGCTATCATAAAATTTACACATTACTTCCCAGGAGGGGACCTAGCAGCTAAGGTCCTTCCCCAGAATTGTATGAAAAATATTATCTCAAAGGCCTCATTTCTAAAATGTATAGAAAACTGAGTCAAATTTTAAGAATACAAGTCATTCCCCAACTGATATGAACAAGCAGTTATCAAATGAAGAAATTAAAATTATCTATAATCAAATGAAAAATGCTCTAAGTCACTATTAATTAGAGAAATGCATATTAAAACAACTATGAGGTGCTACTTCATACTTATCAGATTGACTAATATGACAGAAAAGGGAAATGATAAATGTTGGCGAAGATATGGGAAAACACGGACACTAAGGCACTGTTGGTGGAATGTGAATTGATGCAATCTTTTTCCAGAGAGCTATTTGGAACTTTGCCCAAAGGGCAATAAAACTGTGCATACCCTTTGATCCAGCAACACCATTACTAGGTCTGCATCCCAATGAGAACATAAAAAAAAGGGAACAGGACCCACATGTACAAAAATATTCATAGCTGCTCTTTGTATGATGGCAAAGAATTAGAAATTGAGAGGCCCATCTAGTGGGGAATGGCTAAATAATTTGTGGCATATGAATATAATGGAATGTTATTGTGCTATAAGTATTGATGAACAGACAAATTTCAGAAAAACCTGGACCTGAACTGAAGCTGAGTGATGTGAACAGAACCAAGAGAACATTATAAACAGTATAGCAACAGTATACAATGATCAACTATGATAGTCTTAGCTCTTCTCAGCAATACAGTCATAAAAGACAATTCTAAAAGGTCTGCTACGGAAAATGCCTTACAACCAGAGAAAGTGTTATGGAATCTGAAGGTAGATCTAAGTGAAGAATTGTCACTTTTTAAAATTTGTTTTTTGCTTTTTTCCTTCTCATGGTTTTTCCATCTTTGTCTTGATTCTTCTTTCACAGCATGGAGCTATAAGGAAATGTGTAACTTGATTGTATATGTATAACCTCTATCATATTACTTGCTAATATGGGGAGAAAAGGTGGGAGAAAATTTACAAAAATGAATGTTGAAAATATCTTGACATATAATTGAAAAAATAAATTTGAAAAAATTGAAAAAAGAAAAATATCTCGGGGCAGCTAGGTGGCGCAGTAGATAGAGCACCGGCCCTGGAGTCAGGAGTACCTGAGTTCAAATCCAGCCTCAGACACTTAATAATTACCTAGCTGTATGGCCTTGGGCAAGCCACTTAACCCCATCTGCCTTGCAAAAAATGTGTGTGTGTGTGTATATATATATATATATATATATATATATATATATCTCCCATTTATCCTGTATCTATACTGTCTGCAAATATTTGTTTACATATTGTTTTCCCCTTAGACTCTGAGCTCTTTAAGAGTGGGGACTCTTCTTTTTTCATTCAGGCTCCCCAGGGGGTGCTCATTCAGTCATTTTTCAGTCAAGTCTGATTCATTGTGAACTATCTGGGGTTTTCCTTGACAGAGATACTGGAATGGTTGGTTCACCATTTTAAGAATCACTTAGCTAGGAAGCATCTAAGGCCAGATTTGAACTCAAGAAGAAGAGTATCTGATTTTAGGCCTGGAACTCTATCTACTGAACCACCTAATTGCCCTAGCATTTAATAACTAGAGACTTTGTATGGGATGAATTTGATTTATTGTTGAAAATAGTTTATAATATTTTCTTCAGCAAAGGCATTTTAATATATTCTTCATAATTCAGAGATAAATGTAAGCTTTATTTTTACTCTATATATTTTGAAATAAAGATCTATTTTGTTATCTTTACAGGTTGATTTCACTACTTTATTAAAGAATTCAACATAGTTATTTGACCAAGGATAAGCAAAATAATAATGAAATCACTAAAAATTAAATTGTGCATATTTAATTAGTACAATCATGACTATTTGGAGCATGTTTCAGTCATATTGGGTTAAGAAGAAAGCATCTGTGAAATAAAAGATCATTCTATTGTTATACTGTTTTGATTTCTAAAACTGAGTGACAATCAAATCTACCTCCTTTTAACTTCTCATTAATATTGTCTTCTAGAACTACATAGATTAAGTCTAATTTCTCTTAATTTTTCTCTTTTTATAAGGTAAACATTCAAACATTTGAAGTGTTATCAAGATCCACAACCAATGTCATTCCAAGTCAAGCAAATCCATTTTACTCAAGAATTGCTCTTATGACAATTTCCAAATTCTTCCCCATCTATGTTGTAGTTCTCATGATATGTGCTAGTCATTGTTCATCAAATTTGTTTCCTGAAGTGCACATATCACTCCAAATATGTTACTGGTCTTTAAGCTAAATGGGAATGCTCCACTGAGATCAAATATCTCTTGTGAAAGACATGAAGAATAAACAAAGGAATCAGAATTTTTGTGGAAATTTGGTTGTGAATTTTTAATGGTAATGCACACAAAATGGGTAGGGGGAAAATAGTAAAATAAATAAAAATAGATCTTTGAATCACTGTTTTTCCAATAAGCAAATTAAACAAGCAAATTGACTGGCATACACAAAAACAGACATGAAAGGAAATAAGTAGTAGTGGTACTTAATTTACAACAGTTCTTTAACCATAATTCTCACTAAGAAAAAACTTTTTTATAAAAAAAAAGTATAAGGGGCAGCTAGGTGGCACAGTGGATAAAGCACCGGCCCTGGAGTCAGGAGTACCTGGGTTCAAATCCGGTCTCAGACACTTAATAATTACCTAGCTGTGTGGCCTTGGGCAAGCCACTTAACCCCGTTTGCCTTACAAAAAAAAAAAACCTAAAAAAAAAAGTATAGTACTTCCTGGTAAATTGTATTTGTTTTACCCAAAGGGGGCAAAGATTAATATAAGACAAAAAATAAGTTCACAAACCTTATTACAAGATGAGTCATCATAAAATTCTGAAACTTGGTTTATTATAACATCATAAGTATATTACTAAAGCTCTCTAATATGTATAAGTAAGGTAATGGAAAAATAATGACAATAAAAATGAAATGTTTTGAAAAAAAAAATCATGAAGTCAAGGTATACTCCCTACTATCTTTTACAAAAACAGTACAGTACTTGGAAGAATGGTGGTAAAAGGTAATACCAATTCACCAAGGTCCTGGAAGAAGCAATGATTAGACTATTGATCAGAAACTAGTGCTGACCTAAATGAATGTGCTTTGTGAATAGGAAAATAGCATATGCTTTTCTTTTTATTTCTACTTATTTTTCTCATAAGATGGATTTTATTTTTCTCCTGAGGCATCTATTTCCTAAAACAAAGTTATCTCTAAGCATTTTAAATAGTATATGTAAATATCATACCTTTAAATATGGGAAAGCTAAATCTTTATAAACTGTATAACTATTAAAAATTCACAACCAGATTTTTTCATATATTCAGTTCACAGTTTTGTTTTGTTTTTCCCCAAAATGAGCATGGTGTTGGGACTGGGAGTGAAGAAATTCTCTCACACTTCCCAAAAAAAAGTTCAAACTAAGAGTAAAGAAAAGTACATTCAAATACCCAAGCATGTTAAGGTGATGGTCACATACTGTCCCATCTCAAGTTCTACCATACAAAATCTTAATGAGGAAAACTGTGGCACAGTGGAAAAGCTAAAGGACAACAATATCAAGGATGTTATCATTACTACTAGATTAATTATGTCACAATAATAATTGGTAATAAGGATTTTGTATTCAGGTGCTGTGTCATAAAGGTGCTAATTGTGTCTTTCTAAGACAATCATAGTGAAGTCTCAGCTATAGTGGGTCCTCCAGTTTGTTAGAGCTTTGAGAAGAGGTCTGACAATTCTCTCTAGGTTGTCTAAAGATAGAACTAAATTAGTCTGGAGAAACTTGAGAAGGCAGGCCATGCAGTGATAAAGTTCTTTGAAACCTCTTAGAACCTTTCACAAAATATAGAAATCACAAAACCCTCATAATTAGAGTTATGTGTACAAGGGATTCTATTCCATCCCACCTTCTCTAGCAGATTTTCCCCTCTCAAATATTTTCAGTCTTTCCCTGTCTGTTGGCTGCTTCTCTACTGTCTACAAACATGCCCATGTCTTCTCCATCCTCAAAAAATCCTCACTTCACCCATCCATCCTGGCTTGCTCTCATTCCACATCTCCTTGTGGTGTTCTGTATTAGCTTGTCTCTACCTCGTTTCCTTTGCTCTTTTTACTAACTCTACAATTTGGGTTCTGGTCTCATCATTCAATTGATGTTGCTCTCACCAAAGTTACCAATGACCTTTTCTCAGTCCTTATCCTTAACTTCTCTGCAGTACTCAACATTGTTTTAATCACTCTCTCCTCCTTGATACTACTCCTAGGTCTTCATGACACATCTCTCCTGGTTCTCTGTTTACCTGTTCATCTGACGACTCCTTTTCAGTAGACCTTTGCCCAAGCCACAGAAGCTAGATTTCTCCCAGAGCTCTGTTCTGAACCTTCTCCTTACCTTCTGTACTTCCTGACTCAGTGATCTCATCAGCTTGCATAAATTTAATTCTCACCTACATCTCTAATCCTCTGGCTTCCAAGCACTTCATAACCCACCAGTCTACCTTTTCAATCATCTTGCACTTTACTCCCAACTTCCCATCCCATCCCATCCCCCCCCCCCCCCCCCCCCCCCCCGCTCCTTGTCATTCCTGGATTAGAACATTCTGTTGCCCAACTATAGGCATTCTCTTACATGGTGCCTCTCTTACATGGATTGCTCTCCCTCCTCACACCTCTCAATCCAGCCAAAATCCTAGCCACCAAAAGAAGCTTTCCTGATTTACCTAACAGGAGTGCCTTCTCTCTCTGTGGATAATTTATTTTCTGTCACATATGTGGTTCTTTAGTACAAAGTTGCTTCACATTGTCTTCCCTTTTAGAAAACGAGCTCGAGAGAAAAAAAAAACAACCTATGCCTTTCCTGTCTTTGTATCACCAGCACAATGCTGGCACAAAGCAGGTGGTGAATGAATATTTACTGAGTACTGAGGTCTTCCTCAGGATGTTAAAGTTTGCTTATAAAGTCATGCTGACTAACTTGTAATACTAGCACCAATAGTGCCATGTCATCAACTTATATCTACATATAGATGCATACACACATATGTAAAATTACACATCTAGAGAAAGTAGGGGCTGATGACCTCTGGTCCAGTCACTTAATCTTACACATGAGTAAAGTGTAACTGAGAAAGCTGATGTGACTTGAGAAAGGCTGGACAGCCATGATCTGAACCTGAGCGAGTTCTGCTGACGGCCAGCATTCTCAAAATCATGGTAAATAGAAGCATTCAGGGTTACACCATGAAAACTGGATTCTGTTTCACAAAATTATAGTGAGCAGAGTAAATACAACTTTTGATACAACCTAATCCATTCAATAATGACTTATTATTAATATTTCTGATTAATATGCCACAATTATGAAAACACAACTTGAAAAGACGCCAGAAAACTCAACTTTCAAATACCTTCCATAACCTTAAACAAATTAGTATTTCTTAAGGGCAGCTGTCAGTTGGGTGGCACAGTGGACAGAGCATTGACCTTGGAGTCAGGAGGACAGGAGTTTGAATTCAACTTCAGACACTTGCAACTTACTAGCTGTGTGATCTTTAGCAAGTCATTTCACCCTGATTGTCTAACATCCAAGGCCATCTCCAGTCATCCTGACTCATATCTGGCCACTGGACCCAGATGGCTCTGGAGGAGAAAGTGAGGCTGGTGACTTAGCCTAGCCTCTCACTCAAATCCAATTCATGTACTTGTCATAGTATCACCTACCTTGATGTCGTGGTCGTCTTCGAGAATGAAAGACAAAACATCAGGATTTCTTAAATAACACTGCATAAATGATCTCATTAGAGAAAAATGTATTGCTTAGCAATTGCTGGAAATACTTCCATAAAGGAGAGAACTTCTAAATATTAAAGTTTTCAGTTAACATCTTTATTGACCTATTCAAATTCTAAATTTTTGAGAAATATATTTTTAATTGATTCTAGTTTCAGATTTTATTGATCTCTAATTGCTTCATGCAGTAAGCAGATAAGACTAAAGTATAAATTCTTTACAGTTAAAAACTATTTATTACCTTAGACTTCATTGGATCCCTTAATAGTAACTAATAGTGATAGGCACATGACAAGTCCTTAAATCATACTTTATTGAGGAAATTATTGAGTTCAGCATTAAGGGAAAGAATCCTTTTTTAAAATGTTAAATATATTTTTCAGGGAATATACATGAAAAGTTGCATAAAATCAGAAATAGAAATTGCATTTAAGACCAAACAATATTAGTAATTCATGATTTACTGTTCTCAAATTACTATAACTTTAACCTGTATTTCTAGAAATTGTCATGGTGTGAGGTATAAGGAAAGCACTACCCATTTTCTTTGAAATAGCTTGCTATGCTAATATATTACAGCTATACTGAAGAACATGTCTAGGTATTGTATCAAAATTTGACTAATGCTACTTTTGAAAATATCCAAAGTGTTTTCATCCATTATTTTTGGACACTCAGAAAACTAAGGACAGCTGAATTATGTTAGAAAAAGCTCTAAATTAGCCAGATTTGGGGATGTCTTCAAGATGAACCCCAAATAAATACAATGTTCAGGTAGTCTTAAAATTTCTGAGTTTGGCTCCTAATCCTTTTGTTTCCTTTTCCCCAAATTTCTTATATAAATTCTTTCAGATGAACTACTTAATTCAGTTAATAAAGTAGCAGGATGTTTGAAAGCAACCAAATGCTTGCCTCTGGCTTTTTCCATGCCTTCTCCTACACAAGGAAGTGGAATTCAAGGGGCTAATCACTGAGAACCCTCAGATGCTCCTGTGCACAGCCAGATGAAACAGAATATGGAAAAAACTGAAAGACAACACACCTAGAATGTCTGCTAGATGGAAATTTCAAATTTTTCAAAGTTACCCACACCTTATCTCCAGTCTTTTCAGGTCATTAATTCTCTTGCTATTTCATCCAAAAATGCCTAGAAGGTAAAATATTTTTAAAATAGTAAGTGAGACAGTTGTTCAACATGGGGCATCAGAACTGTTGCATATTCAAATACAATATAGCATAATGTTAGGGTCAATTCTATTTTATTCAGTTTGAAAAAAAATCCTTGAAATTCAGTCATATCTCACTAATGGTCATTCAACTATACTCAACAACTGTTCATTAAACACAATATTTTGTCAAGTGGAAAAAATGCAAATTTTATTTACTTCCCTTTTTAGTTCACTTTTGTGGATGTACAATTGATTTTTTTAAAAATCATATTAATACCTTTTTTTTTGTTGTTTTTTGCAAGGCAATGGGATTAAGTGACTTGACCAAGGTCACACAGGTAATTATTAAGTGTCTGAGGCTGGATTTGAAACTTAGGTCCTCCTGACTGCAGAGTCCACACTCTATAGCACTTAGCTGCCCTGTCATGTTAATATCTTGACCTTATTTGCAAAGCAAATATGTCTTAAAATGTCCTCAGTACTAAACTATTTCTACAAATCAGATCTTTTCCTTAGGTAAACAAATTTTTAAATTTGAAAATAATTATAAACAACCATGGGCCTCAAATGCATACTACCTCAGATACTATAAAGTTCATCCTACAAGCAAAATTTTCATCTGTAATAACAATGTTGATGCTAATGCTGAAAACAGTAATTAAGTGGGTGATGGATATAAGTGAAGTAAATGACTCATAGTTTAGGAAGGAAAGGGCTTATAAAGAAAAGAAGCAACATCATGACTTTTGAATTAAACAAAAGCCTTCCTAAACTAAATGTTGCAATGATTCTTTATTACACTAAAAAAAAAAAAAAAAATTTTAAACCTGGCAAGTGAAGCTGGCTGTACTGTAGCTGAAACCATATTTTTAAAAACAGATTTTACCCATACCTGTATGCAACATAAAAGATTTTAGAATGAAAATTTTAAAATCAGACTTCAAATAATAACTGAGGGGGGCCCATGTGAGTTATGAACAATAGCAATTAATTAAGAAGTAGAACAAACTATATTTCTGTTAAATTTACATGAATGAAATTTAAGTTAGAGAATAGTATGTATTTTGATGATCTGTTTCCAGCAGATTTTTAAAAATCAGTTATTTGAGCACTAGTATTATTAGAACATAACATTGTAACTATTTTTTTTTACCTTAGAAAACTGTAACCAAAGAAATATATTCTAGGGGTTAGCCCCTCCCCCCCATTGAGGTTAGCCCTCAGACAAGAGCGATAGCCTCTGATTTAGCCTTATCTTAGTATTCAAAACCTTTCCAGCATGGCAAGACCTAAGGATTCTTTAAAACATGAGAAGTGCATTTGAATAGCTTCCAAGTGCTCACTACATCAAGGATTCTTAATTTGGGATCAGTGAACTTATTTATTTAATGTTTTGATAAGAAATTCTATATGATTGCTTTCCTTTTTATAATGCTATATAATTTTATTTTGTATATATAAAAACAAGAGATCTCATCAACCCCCAAAGGGGTTCATGACACTAACAAGTTTAAGAAGTTGATAAAAAATCAAAGAAAAAGCAACCACTAAATATCTACTCAAAACCTTTCATTTTGTAGAAAAAGAAAGGTTAACCATAATCCTTCAGATAGTATGCAACAAAGTCAAAGTGCAAGACCAAGTCTTCTGACACCAAATTAAGCGCATTACTGTTCTTTTAAAATTTTAGACAAATTATCTTTCTGGATTTGCATAGGGTTCTATAAATTACCTGTTAATGAACATTTCTTGAGGGTTTTGTGAGTGCAACCGTGCTGAGTGCTGGGGTACAGAAAAAGACCAAAACACAGTCTTTACCCTTGTACAGATCATATACTAAGATGTAAGCAACCATGTACACAAGTGAAGAAGAAAGGCAACAGAAAGAAGGTACTCGTAGTGGATAAACCAGGAAAAGCCTCTTACAGGAAGGTGAAATTGGAGGTGACTCGTGAAGCAGTCAGGAGGCAGAGGTGAGGAAAGACAGTTTTCTAGGCATGGAGACAAGCCGTAAAATGCTACAGAGCTGGGAGATGGAGTGTGCACGTTTCCACTGTCTTTATATGCAGGTGTGATTCTCCAGTGTGCCAAGAGGTACAAACCCTTAGCCAATGCCAGTTCAATATCTTGGGCTTTTCCTCAGTGTACTGTCAAAGCTTCCTGTACTTTGGGTAGTTGAGTGGAGAATGTACTGACCCCAGGAGAGACTTGAGGCTCAGATGCAAGCAGAAGAATACCTAATGGGTCTAGATGGGTGATGAGGAGGGCTTCCCCCAGAGGAGCAGTGGGGCAACACTCGAGAGGAGCTTTGGAGGTAGAAATGCCAAGACCAACAGATTGGAAAATGGGCTGAGTACAAGTAGGGAGTCAAAGATGACAGCAAAGTTTTGAGATCTAATGACAAGGGGAATGATGGTGTCCTAGAAAGCAAAAGGGAAGTTCAGAAAAATGGGAAGATTTGGGGTCCATGTTTGAGACATGCTGCATTTTAAATGACTAAAAGGCACTGATGCAAGACTGTAGCCAAGGAGAGAGGTCAGGGCTGGATATATACATATGGTATTCATTTTCATAGAACTAATCATTTAACCCATAGGAATTGAGATCACCAGAGAAAGCCTTTGTATTTATTCAGTGTTTCCATGCTTAGAATGCTGTCTTTCCTGATCTCTGCCTCCTGACTTCCCCTGCTTCCTCTAAGACTCACCTCCAATCCTAACTTCTTAAGTGGTTTTTCCTGGCTTCCCAAGTACTAGTACTAGTACCTTCTTTCAATTACCCTCCATTTATTTATCCATGTATATGGTTGTTTGCATCTTTTCTCCTCCATTAGGATATGATTGGCTCAAGGGCAGGCTCAGTTTTGGTCTTTCTCTGTATTCCTAGTGCTCAGCACAGATATACTCACAGACCATATAGAGGAAGAAGAGGTCACAGGTTGGAGTCTATCTAGGCCAGGGAACACCTCTGCTCAGCAAGCAAGCCTTGATTGAATAGTAAGATGAATGTTGGAAGAAAACACTGTCACAAAACCTTAAAAGAGACTGGGGCAAGAAGGATGGGGCCCTGGGAAAGCTATCCTCAGCATTTAGCACAGAGTTCAGACCATAATATGAGCTAAAGAAGTGCTTTTTGACTATTGGCTCCTGAAAACAATCATTAAGCCTTCCTGCTACCTCCAGTCCTGATCCCTCTGCCTAAAATATTCTCCCTCCTCTCAGGACTTCCCTTATACAGAAGTCCTCTTAGCCCCTGGTCCAGGAAACAGAGCCTTGCCCTCTAAGGGAACCTTCTTTTTAACTTTGTCTCTCTCTTGTAAATGTCTTCTCCTTTGCATGATTTCTTGCTTATTGGAAGGAAAATTCATTGAAAGTAAAAATTGTTTTTGCCTTTCTTTGACTATCCAGCAAATTGGCAAAGACAACAAAAGATGGGAATGGTCAATGTTGTGAGAAGATAGGCACTCTGGTGTAATGTTGGTGGAGTCATGAATCAATACAACTATTTTATAAAGAATTTACAATCATGAAAACAAATGACCCAATAATTTCACTAGTAGGTTTATATTCCAAGGAAGTCACCATTTCCAAATACATCTAAATATTTATAGCAACACATGTGATAGTAAAGAATTAGACATAAAATATGTCTATCGATTCAATAAAGTCTAAACAAATTGTAGTACAGTAATGTAATGAAATATTACCATGCTATAAGAAGTGATGAACACAGAGAATCAGAAGATTTACATAAACTGATACAGAGTGGAATAAGCAGAGCCAAGAAAAGAACATACACAATGATTACAATAATGTAAATGGAAAGATCCACACACACAAAAAAAAAAACCCCAACAAAAGTAAATGTGAAATTATAAAGAATTCACAGCCTGAAGAGGGCATATTTCATCTCTTTGCACAAGTGGGAAATCCATAAGGGTTTCTACACTATGCTGCAAATCTAGTCAGGTTTTTTTTTTCAATATATTGATCAGTTATGCTGTTTTTTTTCTGATTTTAATTCTTTGAGGGCTTTAAAAATATTATTTCTCATAAGGAGGGCTTCCTGGGAAGGAAAGGAGGAATGATATTGGAGAAAATTACAGTATATTAAAAAGATTTTACTAGAAACATAGTTTGAGGGAGAAAAGACTGTTCTTGAGGACAGGAAATGTTTTTGTGTTTTTTGTCATTCTTTGTATCTTCTGAGTTGAGTACAGTATCTGGCACACAGTAGCTTCTTAATGAAGGCTTGTAATTGATATCATGCTTTAAGATTTACAAAATATCTTTGGTGAGAACATTAAGTTTCTCACGTGAGAAAGTCCATTACAGTTTTTGACCTTCACTTTCCTCTTCTGTAAAATGGGAAAATAATCTCTGCTCATCTCCCCCTCTGACAGATCTACATAAGGATCCAATGAAACAAGGAAGAAAAAGCATTGTCTAAAGAACAGCTAGGACTTTTATTACAAGACATTTCCTGGTTGCTCCAGAATCACACAGCTATTCATCAGCAGAGCAAGCCTTAAGCCAAGATGGATAAGTTATGATCTTCTGAGGTGTCTGCTAATACTGCCAAGAAAGCTAAAGAGAAAAGAGAGTGAGGCCTCCAGCATGTTGACTCTTTGGAGAGGACTTGGAATAAAATGGGGACAAAAATCATACAGGTTGAGGCCTGATTCGGATTTAATCTGCCCCCCCCCATGAAAAGTTACTGAAGCTGGCAGGGCCTCAGGTTCCCATGATGATGATGAAATGACAAATCTACCAAGATGGCCATTAATCCAATTTTTAAGGAAACAAAAAGGATCTTTATAGGATCAAAACAGACAATAAGTTTACCCTATTTCTAGATTTTTGTATGCTAATAAGGCTCTAAAACTAATGCCAAAAGTAGTAACTAAATTGTTTTCAAAAAGGTAACAACTGGGCTATGAAAACATTCACAACAATTTCATTCAATATATGCAGAGTCCAGTCTCAAGATCTCATGTTTCCTCTACTTCATAACTGCATAGACTTTGTAAAAGTATAAATAACTATACTGCCATTGAGTTGTAATGAAGACTTTGAGAAATCTAGGTAAATAAGAATTAGCTTCTCCATTCTTCCAAATATAAAATTACTCATCTAACTTCTGATATTTTTATATTTATATCACTACTTATAGAGGGTCATGCCTTTTTTCCAGGTGAATGTTGTAGTAAAGAACATAAAATTATTTTGTCGACTATACAGTAAACCTAAGGAGAGAGAAAATAGATACTTTGTCTTTTAGCTGGCAAAAACTTTGGAAACAATCATTTCAGTGGCTACATATTTTGCTAGCCACAAGAAGTTCATGACTATTTTCTGATCTGAAAGATCATCTAAAAAATGACTAACTAAATATTAAATAAAATTAAATATGGTTAGTTTCTCTACAGTAGCAGATATATGAAAAAGAATGAGTAAAGTCAGCTTGAGCTACATATGCCAAAAAGGCATAGATGTAAAACAAGTTATCTTTATAGCTGATAAAAGCTCTGTCTATAATATATGAAGCCAACTTTCTAAAAGGAAAGAGATAATTACCAAAATATAGACATTATAATAGAACTTTCTAGAAAAAAGTTCTATTAAACTTGAACTTGTCAATGTTCAGTTATGATACAAGTTCTAGCATTTGACTTTCAGACACAAATATGGACACTTTAAAAATATTCACTTACACAAGGAAACCAGTTAACTCACCTGCCCTTTTTGCAGTGCTAAACAATTAATAACTTCATTGACCATCACTGGTGTGTGTAATTGCTTCATAGTTTCACGATTTCCACTTTGAGAATTACGCATTTCCTGATCTTTGCAAATACTTGCATGCTCTCCATCTTCAAGTTCATTGAACCTGTTGACTGAAGAATGCATTTCTTTGCGGCATTTGCCTATATTAAATATGCCAGGTTCAAAACCATACAGGAAGAAGCCTTTGTAGAATCTGCAAAGATATTGGTATCGAAGCATATTGAAAGCTCTTGTGATCTAGAAGAAAAAGGAACAATTCAAAATTTTTTTTAATTTAAGCAATATTTGAGGCACAAAGGCACAAAGTTTAGAATTCTGTTAGGTACAATACACTAAAAACTAACAAGAAAACTATTATTTCAGAAATATAATCATACAAATCATCATTCATTTGAACATCTTAACCAAGAAATGTTGAATCTTCTTATATGGAGCAAAGAGTCTGAACAAAATCCAGAAAGCCTAAAAATCAAGTGTGGACTTATCTGATAAGCCTTCAAAAACTGCTTGTTATGTTTTTTTTAACAATTCAAATCTAAAAAATAAATACCTAAATCATTATTTTTCTTAAGAACAGTTTTGGAATGCTAATCAAATATAAATATGAATATAAAGAAGCTGGGTATAATAATAGCATAAGAAATATGTTTTTAAAAAGGTGCTATCCATAGCTGAAAATAATGAATTCCAAGTGGAAGAATAAAAGGAGAAGGCCAAGTTGTACAGGTCTCCCAGTCTATTAAAAGAATTCTAATTGTAATGTATTTTTTCTGGTCATCACCATGTTATTGTCATTGACTTGTTTGAGAAATTCTCAATATCTCTTACTTTAATTATCGGTAAAAATTAAGGATCAGACTTTTACTTTTTTGTTTGTTTCTTTATCTGGAGGAATTTATTAATTTTCCAAGACCAATTTTATTTTAAAAGACCAGCAGCTCATATCATGTCAATATTAATGGATTGTACCTTTAACGTTTTTGGCTCATTTCTTTTTATAATTACATTTATACATCAATATTTCACTAATTACATTTATTATAAATTAAGTGACACACTTTGAAAATACAATGTGGCAAAATTTACTTGTGAATGAGTCCTATTCTTATCGACTGGTACCTTCCTTGACTCCTACAAACAAGGCCCTGCTACCCCAGTATCTCTTCTCCCTTTCAGAACAAAACTTTTAAGATACACTTTTTTCTATCTTTCCACTCCTTCACATACTACATCTTCCTCAACCTTTTTCATTCAGGCTTCATTCATGTTTTCTTACACTTGTTCATTTTCCTTTTTTAGTCAGCAAATTATATAGCTTCACAGAACAAAAATAGTAAGGATAAAAAAAATACAGTTGAGATAGAATATAAAGTATATCTCCTAGATAAAATTCTTCTGCATAATCTATTTTGCCAAATGAAGTTAAACATTTGAGTTACTAACCCTCATTTTCCTAAAAATAGTAACTAAAAATCACTACAAAATATTGTATTTCATGAACTTTTCTATTTCAGTCGAAAATCAAATCAGAAGGGGAAGTAAAATTTCCTTTCACAGTCTGTGGGTCTTCAGCCTCCCAACAATACAGAAATCATTCTACTTCCAAAACATTCCAAAAGCCTCATAAAATCTTGCCAAAAAAATTCCTTCAGAAGAAAAAAGGATGGATAATAAAAAAAAAGGTGGTCACTTGAACCTACAAAAAACATAAACATGCAAAGATAGGGTCCAACTTTATTAAGTTACAAAGGAAAAAAACTGATTTAGCTATGTCCAAAGAGAAACAAATCTAAACAGTACACTGCCCAAAATAAAAATAATAGATCCTTCAAATCAATAATCCAGGGTACAGTTAAAAACACAAAAACCAGGTTAACAAACAGTAAGAGTCAACATAGTAATATAGCAAAGTATGGAAACTATGAAGGCCTGTATGTAGTAAGAGGTAGAGTGATGACTATCTAAACATGAAATAATGCCTATTTTCCAGAATGCTCTTTTGAGAACATCAACTACTTCCCTGATGGTAAAACTCCAACCAAACTCTCCCAATTAACACTCTTTACCGACAGACTGACTGACAGACCTACTCAAAATCATCCCAGGCTCCCAAGGGTGAGTGAGAGTGACCTCCTGGGCACCTAGACCAACTCATGGCTAAGACAAGGCCACATCTACCCCCCCACCCCACCCCCAACAGTGACTGTCTAGTTTTTGGTTAAGAAATTCTCACATCAGGGCAGCTAGGTAGAGCAGCGGATAGAGCAACGATGGACCTGAGCTCAAATCCAACCTCAGATGCTTAATTACCTAACTGTGTGACCTTGGGCAAGTCACTTAACCCTACTTCCTGGCAAAAACCAAAAGAAAACTTCATCTTTCATCTTCAAAATTGGGAATCTTCTGCTCAGCACACAGCCGAGCATGTCCGGTTTGGATCCCCCGGCTGAAGTTTCCATTTCTCCAGGATTTTGCTCCCAAGTACACTAACGGGGTCAGACTAGTGTGCGGACCACCGGACACTGCCCGCGTGCAAAGTGCAGAAATGCTGGGAATTCTGGACAAGCAAGGCTTCTCTCAAGCCACGGGCCTGCTCCCGGGGGCGCAGGACTGGAGGGGCTATCGGGAGGGCGGCCCGGCTGTCCGGCCCCCGGTCCTGCCAGCCCCGGGGGGCAGCGGGGCCTCCCCGGCCCGGCTCGGGCCCCCAAGGCCGGGCCCCCCGCCCCGCCAGGCTGGAAGGGGTCGGGTCTGGGGGCAGGATGGGCGCGGCTGGCAGAGGAGCCCGGCCCGGGGGTGCGGGGTGAAGCACGGGGCCGCGCCGGCCGGGCTGCCCGGGGAAGGCCAAGGCCAAGGCCAGAGTGGCACAAACCGCGCGGACACACACACACATATGCAGGATAAAGCGGCCACTTCCGGCCTAACGGGCCCCAATAAATTCCAGCAAACTTCTCATTCCATCTCCCAGTATCACAAAACCAAATGACCCTTCTATGAATGGCTGCTGCAAGGGCATGGACATTATTTGTAGGACTTTCTCCCAGAATGTCCTGGTGCTGGAAAAAATGGGTTTCTGTGGGACGTGGGTCTAAATATACCTATTGAATCCCCATTTTTACCTGGCGGCTTCCTTCCAGGCCTAATCAAGCTTTTTCTTTATGTCCCTGGATGGCAGTGCCTTCCCTCTCTCAGAGACCTGCAGCCCATCCAGGGGATCATCTTAGACTGGGAGCTCCTGGACAGCGGGGACTGGGCCGGTCCCTTTTGTTTTTGTCTTCCTTGGCATTTAGGTCACCTCAGAAATGCTTGCCAGCTGACAACCTGACTCTGGCTTAGTGAAAGGAATGGAGCCTAGCCCCAAAAAGAGGCAAATTCACAGCATTTAATGCTCTATGGCATCGGCCTACGAGGGTGAAAGGGCGGCCCCGTCCTCCGTTAGGACTCGGAGCTGGAGAGATTGGGGTTTAAATTCTGCCTCCTGGGGTGACGGTCCGGGGCTGGCGAAGCTTGCGACAGTCGCAGGTGCACAGCAAGAAACTTTAAGATTGGGGCGGCTAGGGGGCTCGGGGGACCCGGGTTCAAGTCCGCCCTCAGACGCTTCCGAGTGCCCCAATGAGTGTGTGGCCTTGGGCGGGTCCCGTAACCCCAAAACTAAAACCAAAAGCCGAAGATGCGCGCGGTTAGGAGGCATTTGCCCTTTTCATTCCTCTCGGCTCCCCCGAGGGCGCCTACAACAGGTGGGGGGGCCGCTGGCGCCGCCCGCGCGTGCGCGTGCCACAGGGCACGGCCGCTGTGCCCGCTGTGCCCGCTGTGCCTCGGGGGCACCGACGCTAGTTACTATAAACAGCGCTCTTTCCCCGCACGTGCCAGCGCCGTCCCCGGGGTCTTCCCGAGCTGGCACCGGCGGGTGCGGCGCCGCCCTCAGACTCACCGGCTTCATTTTTAGTGTTTTCTGGGTCGGTGTGGGTGGGCGAGGCCGGCGGGCAGCGCGGACCGAAGCGCGCGTGTGGGGGGCGCCGGGCCCGCCCTGGCGGGGCCACGGTCCGGGAGGCGTCCGCGCGTGCGCGCCGCCGCCGCCGGGATGGGGGCGGGGCGCTCCGGGCCGGCCCCCAACGGCCGGCCCAACCGCCGCCGTTGCCCGGGCGACGCGGGGAGCCGACGGGCCGCCGCGGGGGACACTCTTCCGCGAGCGCGGCCGCGCGCGGCTCCGTCCGCCGAGCGTGCTGACGTCACGCGGACGGCGGCCAATGAGGCGCGCCGGGGCCGGGGCCGGCGTGGGTTTGAATTTGAAGGGCCGAGCGGGCCCATGTCGGCAGCCGGCGCGGCGGCGGCGGCGGAGGAGGCGGCGGCGGCGGCGGGGGTGAGTGAGAGCGCGGGGTCCGGGGGGGCCGGGCCCCTCCCACCAAAACACCCCCCCCCGCGGGCTCAGCCACATGGGGGGAAGGGGTCCCCGGAGCTTCCACTCCGTCCTGACAGCCGCGAAATCATGCGATGAGAGGAGAACGGCGGGGCCGGCCCAGGGGCCGCGACCTTCGCCTGGCCCGGCGCCTCCTCCAGGGAACAGCCCGCTCCCTTCCCGTGGTGACGTCAGGCCTCACGTGCTAGCCACTGAAAAGTTATAAGAGTAACCATTCCTAAGTAATAATTACGAGGAAGCCACGGCGCAATGAGGCATCTTGGTGGGTGTTGGTACGATCCGTCGTGCGCCCATCTCGCGGACCAGGAGAGGAAGGCACTCTCACCTGGTGGGGGCACTCCTTGTCGTCACCTGTTTGTGATGGAGAAGGTTGTCTGTGTGTGTGTCTGTGCCCCGAGTAGAGCCGCTCTCCGTCTGGGAGGTGCCACAGCCTTCCATCTTCCCTGGCCCTCTCAGCCCGGCTTGGCCGTCCGTGGCCTTGGACCCTCTCCGGACTTTATCTGAGAAACGCTTCAGCTTTGGAAGGAGTACACCTTAACCTGTTCCAAAGCTTCCTATCCACCCAACGAGTCACTTAGAGTCTTGGTAAACAGGGTGTCCCAAAAGTCTTCTCGCCTCCCTCACTGGCGATGAAGAGCCTGAGGTCAAGTTCATAAGGCAGACGTGGACTTGCGCTCACTTATAGTATAGGCCTATGGCAGCCTCTCCAGGTAGAAGTGTTACCCATCCCTATTTCCCTCCAGAGGGGTGATTTAGGCACAGCCGCTTGTAGGCTATGAGTAACACTTCTCTCCTGACTCTACTCTTCTTTCCTCTGTCTTCCGTGCCATGCTTATGATAATAGCAAAGGAAGCACTCAAACAAAGTTTTTGGTCTTTGTTTTGACTTGGCTTTGCAGTTTTTGAGAGATTGGATTTTTTTTTTTTAGGTTTTTGTGGCAAGGCAAATGGGGTTAAGTGGCTTACCCAAGGCCACACAGCTAGGTCATTACTAAGCGCCTGAGGTCAGATTTGAACTCAGATACTCCTGACTCCAGGGCCAGTACTCTACCCACTGAGCCACCTAGCTGCCCAAGGTTGTTTGTTTTTATTCTTGTTTGTTTTGTTTTGGAAAATGTAGAGAGAGAGAGAACTCAACTTGCAGCATAAGGGAAGAATCAAGATCATAGGTGGTGCCATAAACAGAACCCCAGACTTGGAGTCAGGAGGACCTGAGTTAAATTCAGCTTCTGACACTTATTAGCTGCATAATTCTGGACCATTTCCTCCTCTGTATAATAGGTATAATAACGGCACCCTCCTCCCAGAATTGTTGTGAGGATCAAGTGCTGCCATAGTAGAGTGTTCAGCACAGTGCCTGCCAGGTAATGTGCTATACAAAATGTGAGCTTTTGACCTGGAAGAGATCTTGAAGGCCATCTAGTCCCCAATCCCCTCATTTTCCATATGAGGAATGAGAAGCTCCCAATGGCCCTTGACTTTCCCAGAGATCACACAGCAAGAAGCAGAGCTGAGTTTTGAGCCCAGGCATTTGAAGTCTCTTTTCACTCTCCCATTGCACCTTATTTGCCTGCCTTAAAGAGATGACATCTGAATGGGGCAGAAATGAGGAGCAAATACATACAAGTTGGGGACTAACTTGTTCTTCTCTAGTCATGTCATCCCTGTGATAGTAATTTGAAGTAGAAAGCTGCTAGTTAGCCCAGTGAAATGAAGAGTTGGTATGATACATTTGCCGTCTCTGATAGTCCTGCTAAAGATCAGCTAGAGCACAAGACCATAGACAGAGTCAGGAGCTTGGATTTCTTCCTAGTTGGAACAAGTGGCCAATTTTTTAAGCAGAGGAGTTCAGTGATCAGGCCTGTACTTGAGGAAGAAGTGTTTGACAACAGAATAGATGGATCAGAGTAGAAGAGAATGAAGGCAGAGAACAGCTGGAAAACTCTCCCAGGCCAGTGCCCTTTCTACT